>NC_137046.1:11598334-12261536 GCF_032717465.1 Coenobita brevimanus
TCATCTTCCTCCGACAGCCAGCATTCCTTGAGTAACTTAAGGGGTCCTCTTACTTCATGGCCAAACAGTAGTTCAAAAGGTGAGAAGCCCAGTGATTCATTTGGAGATTCTCTTGCGGCAAATACAACAAATGGAAGACCTTTGTCCCAGTCTTTCTGATGTTCCAAACAGTATTTCTTGAGCATCGATTTGAGTGTTTGATGATATCTCTCCAACGCTCCTTGGGTCTGGGGATGGTAAGCTGAAGACGTGATCAGGGTGATGCCCAACTCTTTCAGAGACTGCTTGAAAACATTTGACATGAAATTACTTCCCCGGTCTGACTGTACCTCCTTGGGCAGACCAAACTTTGTGAAGAACCCTAGCATTTCCTTAACCACGTTCTTTGCTGAGATATTTCTAAGTGGAATGGCTTCAGGATAACGAGTAGCCATATCAATCAGGGTCAACACATAAGAAAATCCTGAAGAAGTCTTAGGAAGAGGGCCCACAATATCCACCAACACACGGGTGAAAGGCGCCTCAAAAGGAGGAATGGGAACTAGAGGTGCAACCTTTTCGGTCTGATTACACTTCCCCACAACTTGACAGGTGTGACAAGACTTACAATACCAGGAAACATCCCTGAAGATACCTGGCCAGTAGAAGTGTTTCAAAATGCGTGCCACAGTCTTCCTCACTCCAAGGTGTCCTGCCAAACTGGAATCATGAGCCACTCTAATGATATCCTGCCTACAAACACGAGGGATGACAACTTGATGTACAACCTCCCATTCACAGTCGGCTGATGCTGTTCGGGGTCTCCACTTCCTCGTAAGTACTCCTGACTTTACATAATAACAAGTAGAAGCACCGGCTGACTCTTCTTCACTGTAAGCAGAGTTAGCTAGACCTTTCAACTCAGGGTCAGCAACCTGCAACTCAACCAACTCTTGACGAGACAAATTATCAACACTACGGGGTACTGCCTCATCTGGTGAGTGGTCCAAATTAGCAAGAAAAGTGTCAGCTAGGATAACATCATCATCATCATTATCCTCTAAATCACCAGTAACTTTAGACTTAGCCCTAGTGACAGCACATGCAGGGAACACATCAGGGACATCACAATCCTGGGTCGCAGCCACTGGCTCACTAGACAACTGAGGAGCTGGACACACTTGACTTCCACCAATATCATTTCCAAGTAAGAAAGTTACACCTGACATTGGGAGTGTCTCAACCAACCCAACCATAACGGAACCATTAACAAAACCAGACTCTAAATTCACTCTGCACAGAGGGACAGAGAAGTAATTATTCCCTACACCTTGTAAGATTACAGTTTCATCAGAGGAATTAACATTAGAGCCTAGAACACTGGTCAGCATAAGGGATTGGCAAGCACCTGTATCACGATATATTTTAACTGATTTCCTGTCATTACTGTCCAGAGGACTGACAAAATCATCAGACAGGAAATTAGCACATGAACTCTTGAGAGTGTCACCCACGTTACTGCTCAAAAGAGGAGCTCCATCATGAGAATTTAAGTTACCCCTCAAAGCAGGTTCAGTTAACTCAGTTAAAGAATTCTGGGAACTCTCAAGAGTGGACACTAGACCAATTGACTGAATATTTAAAGACTCCTTTTTGTTCACATCACACTGTCTCCTGAAACATCTCTCCGTAGTATGACCAAGCTTACTACAATAAGTACATTTACTTTTCTGAAATCTAGAGGTGAAGCTGGTATTTACTTCCTGAGAAACATCATCCTTATTCTCTTTCCTGTTACCTGTACTCTGAGTAGAGGCAACGTACTTACTCTCAGCTTTCCCTTTTTCTCTAGAATATCTCTTGTGAGTGAGAACATACTCATCAGCTAAAACTGCAGCATCAGACAAATTATCTATTCTTTTCTCATCAAGATATAGGCTTACATCTTTACTAATACACCTTTTGGCCCTCTTCCTAAGACTTCTTCAGGATTTTCTTATGTGTTGACCCTGATTGATATGGCTACTCGTTATCCTGAAGCCATTCCACTTAGAAATATCTCAGCAAAGAACGTGGTTAAGGAAATGCTAGGGTTCTTCACAAAGTTTGGTCTGCCCAAGGAGGTACAGTCAGACCGGGGAAGTAATTTCATGTCAAATGTTTTCAAGCAGTCTCTGAAAGAGTTGGGCATCACCCAGATCACGTCTTCAGCTTACCATCCCCAGACCCAAGGAGCGTTAGAGAGATATCATCAAACACTCAAATCGATGCTCAAGAAATACTGTTTGGAACATCAGAAAGACTGGGACAAAGGTCTTCCATTTGTTGTATTTGCCGCAAGAGAATCTCCAAATGAATCACTGGGCTTCTCACCTTTTGAACTACTGTTTGGCCATGAAGTAAGAGGACCCCTTAAGTTACTCAAGGAATGCTGGCTGTCGGAGGAAGATGACGTCAACCTGCTGGAGTATGTGATGAAGTTCAAAGAACGGCTGTCCACTGCTTTCCATCCTGGCGAGGTCGCCAAATTTATGTTACGGAACAGAGAAAGATAATGTACACTTTAAGTGAGAATACGAAGAGTCACTACTGTCCCGTAAAGTTCCAGGTTCAAAACAAAAGAGTTAGGTAAAATTACAAGTTAAAGTTTAATGCTCAAACTAACAACAAAACATTCAGGACTCATAAGGATAATGTAATTGCAAATAAACAGGTTAAATATATGGTTAACTGCAATAGCCTCTGTTAACACGAAATTAGCGAGAGTAAATTTATCTAAGTCAGCCCTGATAAAATGAAAATACACCAGGTAATGCTCAGTTAATGCAAGGTAAATTATTACAGATACAAACTATTATCAAAAATGACTGACATAAAACCCAACATTAATCAAAAACCTCACTAAGCCTAAGAATTAACCTTATGCTACACAGTACAAGAAAAAATACAACAGTTATACTCAAATTACACACAGCTGCTAGATGTTTGGAGATTTCTTGAGCACTCACAATAATAATATCTGTACAGGGGAGGACAGAGATGTGAACAAAATGAGGAGCAGATCTAAGTCACAATGATGCAGAGACTGAGCTCATTATATAAGGGCCGGCAGAGCTTGATACAACTTGTAAGAAGGACGCGCAAATGAAGCCATGGGGACAAAGAGTTGACAATCCTGCTCTGAACTCCAGAAATGACGACTTACTCTACTATAACGGTAGAAGGGGGGAACTGAGGCAGAACACGCTCGTGATCAAACATGCAGCAAACTGTGCGTTAAAATTACACAAAGGATGATGAAATCATAGGCTATGTAACAATATATATATATATATATATATATCATCTCATCAGCCATTTGAGTGTTCACTGCAGGACCAGCCTATCCCAACCGAAGTGCGGACGATACAGCCTGTGTATCTCTACCAAGTGGCTTAGGCTGTCTAGTAGAGATTGTATGTAGGGTGAGAAGTGCTTGTAATTTTAGTGTTGGAGTGGCTTTGAATGTGTGTGTAGTCTGTGAACCAAGGGTAATCGGTTCACACAAGCCGACTGGGTGCAAGCATACTTTACATTATGCGACACTGGTTCAACCACAACACCCCTTGTGTCTGCCAGTGCAGTATGTGGCCTGAAGAACGCTCCCAAAGTTTATTACCCTGGCAGGTCGTGAACCCTCGTGTCACGAGGTTTTTGAGAATTAAATATTTCTTGAAAATGTTGCTTGTAAATATGGACAATGAATTGATTTGTGAAATGAAGCAGTTTTACTTTATGCCGGCTTACTTTGCCGATTCTCTAAGGATGAGAATTTATAAACTTTCTCAACAGTACACAGCAGAGACTAATTACTCACAACTGCTGTTTGTTGTACTGTTAGCCTCTCGAGAAAGTGACTCCATCCTTGACAATCAATAACTAAAACTAATAGTAATAAACAGGTTCTTGCCGGTACATTAACTCCTGGTTGGACAACGGATTTAAGCTTAATACAAAAGGACTGGCTTAAGTACCAATTATGAATAATGCAAAGATTTCGTGCAACTAGGAGTGGCAACTAAAATAAGCTTAATGTAGAGAAATAAAATATGAGTTTACATTACATTAAGTTCAAGAAAAAGAACTGTAAATTTATTAATTACAGTGAAATAAATTTATGTTACATGAGTCTCAAATGAATTCAAAATAAGAACACACTCACTCGCTCACTCAAAAGCTAAACTCTTAAGCCTAGGAAAAACGAAAGGAAGTACTGGTCAGAGAGTGGCCTAAGCTGAATTGAACTGGGTGTCGGCACGTAGGACAGACGCTGCAACCGCTAAACCTCTATGCCAAATCACCGCTGGGTGGAGATCTCAGGAACTCGCTGTACAAACGAACTTTCTACGGCGCTCTAATCCTGACTGACTTCAAATCGTGAGAGAGAGGCGATGGCTGGCTAATGGCCACAGGAAATAATGTGAGCAACGTGCCCACAACAAATCACTCAGGAAAAGCGCCAATGTCGTGCGCAAGGATGATCACTTATGAAACGATGAAAAATGTTCTGAAAACACTCCCGATCGGGTGAATACGAGGACAGTTAAACTGATTGATAAACAATGAGAATTCCACTAGAATTCGTGGTTTTCACACTGATGAAAAAATGTCACGAATTTATAAACACGCTTGCGCCAATTCGTGACACCTTGTTCTTCAGCGTACGAAAACACACACTTTACCACTGTACCACAGAGGCTTCTTATATATATATATATATATATATTGTAGTAGGTGGGAGCACTCACCATCCACTCACTCGATATAGTGCTGCTCTCGGATGTCTGCCCTTTCCTCTCCTCCATCCTTCTTTCCTTCCATCCTCTTGTCTTTCTTTCCTTCATTCTTTCCTCGTGCTTCTGCCTATGGGTGACTTCACACTTCTTTTTCTTTCTTTCCTTCATTCGTTTCTCTGCCTTATGTCTGTGGGTGACTCTACACTGAGTGACAGGCCATATAGTTTCCTGTACATCAGAAAACCATTTACTACACTGGGTGGTAACCATATAACCAAATTTTGGCACCTGGTGGTTTAGTGAGTAATTACGATGCTCCGTCTAAGAGATGGTTGGGGTTTATTGCTCACATAATGCCTCTCAGGGATGAGTTAGGCTGGTCACGCTCATCTTAAATGTCAGGACCAACTTGCGTAGCCCCGGGCTCCTACACTCCTCATCTCCTCATGGGACAAAGAAGGATTGGATGATGAATGATGAATATATACATATAGATAGATAGATAGATTAGATAGATAGATAGATAGACAGATAGATAGACAGATATATATATATATATATATATATATATATATATATATATATATATATATATATATATATATACACTTAGTGTAGTGGAACTGTATTTTAGGGTAGCTCTACACTGAGTGACAAGTCAATTGATTTCCTGTCAACCGAGAATTTACCTACAATGCTGGATGGTAACCTTATAACCAGCCAACAAGTGCTCCCTACGTGACAGAAAGTGGGTTGCTGGAGGGTTAGTGCCCCTCCCCAGAAACCAACTAACTAAAAATGAGAAAAAGAAGCCTCGGACCAGGATTGGCCAACAAGCGACGACTAAGGACTGAACAAAGGACATGATGCGGATTGCGACATGGAATGTAAGGGGTGCGAATGATGAGGTGAAAGAGAGAGAGATTGTCCAGGTGCTTGAGGATGCAGAAAGTTGATGTATGTGGAATAACTGAACCAAATGGAGAGGTGAGACTGTGAGAGAATAGGAGTACGGATCGGGTATATGTGCGGGAGTACTGTAGGTCAGGATGATAGGGCAAAAGAAGGAGTTTGTATTGTTGTGTGCGTGAAATGGAAGGAGAATATAAGACAGTATGGATCTTTTGGCTTAAGGATTGTGTGGGTAAGACTGAGAATTGGACTGCAAATGTGGGCGACTGTGTGTGTATGTGACAAAGCAAGATCGTGCAAACAGAGTGAAGGAAGAGGTCTGGACAAAGGTGGAAGAGTGCATGGAAAGCTCTGAAAGGAATGGGAGAGTTTTTGATTGGAGATATGAATGGAAAAGAAGGGAAAGTGAAGGTGGATGGCAAATTTGGAGAGTGGGGTGTGCCTGCAGAAGTGGATGAGAAAGGCAGTGCTCTCGTGGACATTTGGGACGGGAGGGGGTTGGTTATAACTAATATCCTCTTTAGACACAAAATGATCCACAGGTATACGTGGCAAGTCGATGAGAAGGGTAAGTGGTGAACTGAATGAACATAAGGCAGTGATTGATTATGTGTGTGTGATGATAGAGTGAGTACGTTTGTAATGGATGCATGAGCATATAGAGGTTGGGGAATGGACTTTCTGACTATCACATGGTTGTGGTGAAAGTCAAGGTTCAAATGAAATGGAGGGGTAGGAGATGGGAATGACAGGAGGAAGTAGTCCATACAAGGAGAGTAGAAGGGTTGCAAGAGGATGGAAAAAAGGTAGAATGTAAGAGAGAAATGGAGGAGCGATTGGGGAAATACGATTTAGAGCGGTTGGGGGAGGTGGAAGGTGTGTGCAAGATATTCACAGAAGAAATCTGTGCGGCATGTGAGGTGGTGTGTGGGGTGAAGAGAACATGAAAGGGGGTGCAAGGAACAGCATGTGGAATGGTGAGATGAGACAGGCTGTGGCGCAAAAGAAGAAAGCATATAGTGAGTGGATGAGAAACAGCGGCGTGGAGGAAGCTGAGAGACGGAAGAGAGAGCTATAAGTAGAGAGGAAGAGAGAGGTGAAAAAATAAGTAAGAGAGAGTAAGAAGAGAGTGGATGATGAATTTGGAAGGAAATTGAGTGTAAAGTGGAGGGAATGTAAGAAAATGTTCTGGAGAGAGGTAAAGAGAGTTAGACAGGGCAAAATAAGAAGCAGGTCGGGGAGAGAATGATAAAATGGTAGATTGCCAGTGGAGGAGGGAGAAAAAGTGAGCAGATGTAGAGAACACTTTCAGGAACTACTGAACATAGAGAATTAAAGTAATGCGAGTATAAGTGGCTGGGGAATGGCTGGGAGAAGGAGGGAGGCGAGGAGAGAGGAAGAAATCAGTAGGATAGAAGTAGTGGAAGTAATGAAGAAAGTCAAAATGGGGAAAGCTCCAGGATTTGATGGAGTGTATGGTGGAATGCTGAAGCATGGGGAAGAGATAGTAGAAGAATGGATATGGATGATGTGCAGACTGGCCTGGGAGGAAGGTAGAGTCCTGGATGATTGGAAGTCAGGTATAGTTATTCCCCTGTACAAAGGAAAAAGGGAAAAAGAAGCGTGTGGTAATCATAGGGGTATTTGTCTTCTTAGTGTAGTAGGAAGTATATGGCAGGACACTTATTGACAGAGTTACGGAAAAATCAGAGGAATTAGTTGCAGAAGAACCGGGAGGATTTAGGAAGTGAAGAGGTTGTGTAGATCAGATATTCATTCTTAGGTCTTCAATGGAAAAGAGTCTCGAGAAGGGAAAGAAGTTGTATTCAGCCTTCATGGATATGGAGAATGCACATGACTAGGTGGATAGACAAGAAATGTAGAAAGTATTAAGAATATATTGAGTAAATGAGAAGTTATTGAATGCCGTGAAGAGTATGTATGAGGGGGCTAAGTTCCAGTGTGTGTGGGTAGTGAACTGGGTGAATGTTTCTATTTGAATGTTGGATTGCATCAGGGATGTGCCATGTTTCCATGGTTCTTCAATCTGTATTGGATGGGGTCATAAAAGAGGTACAAGGTAGGCGGATGTTCGAAAGACCCTAATGAGAGAGGGCAGTGTTTGGTAACTCCCTGTACTGTTGTTTGCAGATGACACGTATTGTTAAGCGAAGATGAAGGGGAATTGTAAGGCTTGGTGAATGAGTTTGTGAAAGAGTGTTTGAAAAGGAATCGAAAAGTGACGGTAGGGAAGAGTAAAGTAATGGTCTTCGAGATAAATGAAGCCACTGAATGAACAGAGGCGAGAAGGGGAGGAAATGAAAAATGTAAGTATGTTTAAGTACTTGGATAGTGTGATGAGTAAGGATGGAAATTTAGAGGGTGAATTGCTTGAAAGGGTAAAACGGGGAAGAAAGGTTGCTGGTTCTTTGAAGGCAGTGATAAGGAACAGGAAAGCGAGCATGGAAGTAAAAAAGTCGCTGCATGACACTATTGTGATACCAACTCTGATGTATGGAAGTGAATCTTGGACCTTCTTGAAAATACACAAGCCATGAGTGACATCAGTGTAAATAAGTTGTTTGAGAGGAGCATCTGAAGTCACATGGAGAGACAGGCTGAGATGAGGATGTGAAGGAGCTTTGTGGTGTGGATGGGGATTTGATAGAAAGCGTCAGGAGAAATACACTGAGGTGGTTTGGCCATTTGGAGAGGATGGAGAGCAAGAGACTAACGAGGAGAGTGTATTCGAATGAGATGGAGAGGGAGAGAGAGGCCGAGGATGAGATGAAGGGATGGAGTGGAAAGGTATATACGGGAGGGGTGTGTGAGCTGAGAGCAGTGCATTGAAATGGTGTTGGACTGGGAGACATGGAGGCGATTTGTTTATGGCCATTTCATGAAATGCCTATTCAATTTGTGAAATGAATGAAAATTGGGATGGGATAATTTGGATTAGGTTAATTTAAGCTGCGGTTAGTTTAACTTGGGTTAATTTAGGTTAAGTGTAGGTAAGGATAGGTTAGGTTAATTTAGATGAACGCTTAAAATTACTTAACTTTCATCTAAATTATTCTAACCTAGCATAACAAAACTTATACTTAATCTAAATTACCCCAGCCTAACCTAATGTAAATTAATCCATCCTAATTTACACCCATTTCACGAACTGACTGATTTCACAGTCTGCTTGAAATATATATATATATATATATATATATATATATATATATATATATATATATATATATATATATATATATATATATATATATATATTCTTGGAGGCATAAATGTTGAAAGCTCTGGCACATTCACCTATACTGATCTTCTTATTGACAGTTTCTATTTGCCGTACAAATTTTCGGTGATCTCGGAGATGCTTTAGGAGTTCCCTAAAAGACAGCGACGTTTTGAAACAATTTTGTTCCAACTTCAGGCTTGATCTGATGTTTTTTTTTTTTTTCTATCGGTTCTACGTTGGCCATTATGCTACATAGAACAAATTATGACTATCAAGACAGGCAAGCCACCAGGATGAAGAAAACTCCAGACTGGCGGACTGACTGGGTGAATGAAAAAAGACATAAAGACATGGGGCAGACCAACGAAGGCTACACTGTACTGGAGGTGGAAGAGGAATTGGAATCAGTAAATGACTGGACGGTCTGGAGGAAGCTGCTGAGAATCCTCACCTCCTTTGGGTCTGTGACAGCCTGAAGGGACCCCCTCCACAGCTCACTGAGAGCATATACTGTTGAATTCACTCCTTGCTGTACTCCTTCGTATTGCCTCCAACTAGTTCAGCGTCCTTATAAGTCTACATGTAATGCATGAAGGAGTCCAGCCCAAACTTGTCGAGAGAGGCGAAGTCCGACGAGGTGAGGCAACGACCCAGAGGCGAAGAATTCTGACTCATCAGGGCCTGCAGCTGGAACAGACTCCACCTCACCAGGCACCACAGGAGGAAACAGGGTTGGTAGCGACAGCAGCTGCAGGTGGTAAAGAAGAAGCTGCATCCCCTGTCTCCTTGGGTACCTCAAGAGGTGGCGAAGGAGCAGATTGGCGGGAGATGGAACGACCTGCGAACTGAAGGCTCATAAGTGGAATGGAGGGCTGCAGCTGCAACACCCATCGGGCCAAGGTGGTAGGGGACACAGGGGACGCAGACAGACATTGAGGGGCTCGCCTCTCAGGCCTCCTTTCCACCATAAGCGAGGAGAAGGACTCAGGGATCAATATGGCAGGGAGCCCATTGTCCTGGAAGATGGTGGGCAGGCAGTGGGTAAGAACTGCCATGTCTTCCCCTGAGAAAGCCTTGGCCACCTCAACACACATGGTGACAATGGTCGAGGTGGAGGAGGCAACGAGATGGTACAGGCAGGAGGTTGACTACTGCACGGATGCCGGGGGAGGCATGGGAAGAGCCCTGCACCACCTGGCAAAGAGGGCTAGTGACTGAGGCAGCTGCAGGACCCTTGGCACCCTCCTCCACAACGAATTCCGCCACCTCACCAGTAGCAACAGAAGGCACAGGGTGGGCGGGGTTGGGGGCCACAATTAAGGAGTGCTGGAGGAACACATCCTCCCCCATGACTTGGTGAGTCTGGACGTGGTGCCACTTCACCTGGCCGACAACTTTAGCTGCCATGGTAGGAATAGCTCAGCTGCTCAGGTGGTGACTGGTTGGAATCCAGAAGTGTTGTTCCGGATCCTGTGTGCTTGCTATTCTCCTCCATTGACTGCCTGATGGTCCTGTCGTGGGTGGCTGCTTATATACGATTCAGGTGAATCAGTTGGAGACAGGTGGATGGAACTGATCAGCTACTGTAGGCTGATCACTCATTGGCTGCTTCGTTGGCTAAGCCTCTGTGGTGTTTTGCTGATGGCAGGATTTGGAAATCTTTGATGTGTGTGTTTATTGTAGGCTGTCTTGTGATAATGTAGATTGCCTGAAGAAACAAGAGACGGCGAGGGTCTTATTCTCTGTTGATTATTTTGGTGTTCTCATCAAGGTCTCATCATTTCAGGTGGGACTTATGAAGAGCGATGTGGTTCTTGATGGTTCCATTTTGTAGGTGACAGGTAAGGTGCCTCGGTAGTAGGTAGTCTGGTCTGTGTCATTCCAATGTGTAAGTGAGGTCCACACTCTTCACAATTGCCGTTATGCTGGTAAATGACGTGGTTCTCCTGAAGGGGCGTCTTGGTCGCGATGGGTCAGTTACAAAGCAGAAAGTGGGCTGTTTTCCTTGTTTTGTAGATGATGAGAGCAATATGTTATTCCGGGTTTGTAGGATGTACATCTCTGTATACAATGTCCTTGATGATCTTCTTATCCATCCTGTAGTCTGTAGGCATGTGGTTTCTGTAGTATAACTTGATGTGTTTGCCAGTAGTGGGTGTAGTGGTGTGTTGGTGAGTATACCATTTGTCCATGTGTCTCTTAATTAAGTCGGATACGTCAGGGTTAGTGTAGCCGTTGTTAGCAAGGACTTGAGTCACACGTTCTAGTTCCAGGTGGATGGATTGCCAAATGGAGCAGTGTGAGAAGGTTCTCCTGACATGGGCGATGATGGTGGAGCACAGGTAACGTCTGGGGAACTGGCTATCTCCACCGCCACCTACTTAATGAACTCTTGACACCATATGCATCTTACACCTACAGCCTATCCTCTGCTTCGGACTTCCTTAAAGTCCTACGTGAAGCACCTCCTGCTGACAATCAAATCATCGCCTCCCTCGATGTCGAAAGTCTGTTTACCAACGTTCCTGTGGACAAGACAATTGATTTTATACTCAACCATATATACCATTGCAAAGACACCAAGCCCTTCGGGATCCAAGAGAAGGCCCTGAAGACTTTTCTGGAGCTCTGTATGAAAGAAGCTCCTCTATCTTGCCCGAGTGGTCAGATGTATCTGCGGATCAACAGTGTAGTGATGGGGAACCACTTCGGAGTTCTGTTCACTAATTTCTTCATGGGGACCATCGAATCGAGACTCCTAGTTACTAGCCACCCCTCCCTATACTGCCGCTATGTCAACGACATTGTTCATATCAAGGACCTTCAGGAGCTGCAGGACCTCAAACAGCACTTCATCGCTGCCTCTGGACTTAACTTCGCTTATGAAAAAAACAATGATGGACGCCTCCTCTTCCTGGACATACTCATCATTGCACACAATGTAAGATTCAAGACTACATTATTCACCAAGCCCACGAACAAAGAACTCTTCCTGAATCGAGACAGTGAGTGCCCCAGACATTACCTGCGCTCCATCATCAGCGCCTACGTCAGGAGAGCCCTCTTCCACTGCTCAATTTGTAAAGACATCCACCAGGAACTAGAAGCATGACTTAAGTCCTCGTTAACAACGGTTACACTAACACAGACGTAATTAAGAGTCACATGGACAATTGGTATAATCACCAAGACACCATTACAGTGTAATGGTGTCTTGGTGAGTATATGAAGACAGTGTAAATTAAGATAACATAAATGAAACTGTGAAAGGAAGGACAATGAGAAATTCATAAACCGGCATCAGTGTTTCAGATGCAAAAGGAGACGCATGATGTCCAGGGACTGTGTATTAAAATTATCCTTTTTTTCTGTACATCTGTAACAAAGAATAATGCAGGCAAGCAAGACGAATTTTAGCAAATCACACCACCATCCTAATTCTATGGAAGGATTGTATATATCTCTCCTAACAGTTTTGGAACAGTTAGGTAAGATTTTTCTTCTTTGTGAATTTAGGGATCATTTGGTAATGTGAGATACGAGACTTTGTAGTACGTTTTTCTTGGCTGCACCTACGAGTATGTACCATGTTTTACGTTTTGCCAGAAGACTGTGTAGACACTAGAAATACAGAAAAGAGTAAGACTGGGTGAAATATACGTACAAATCGTGAAGTAGAAAGTTGCTACAAAGTCTTATATGCCACTTACAATGCAAAATTAGGTTTGGTTATGTCGAAATCATGCCAGACTATGTTAGGCTATGCTATTAACTCTAAGCTTAGGTTCTTTCCATTTTAACGTTTGGGGGATCCATAAACACAGTGCTTTGTTCATGAACTGATGGCAGTTGCTTTCTTTGTGTTGTGAGAGGTATGTGTGAGGTTACGTTTCTGTGGAATGAGATGTGAATATGTGCATTCTTTTATGTTCTTTATGATGCAAATGGACCCTGGAGAGAGCCGCCTCCCATGATAGCATCAAAAAACCTGGATGGAAGACCTGCCCAGAAAAGCAGACAATCCAGCCCGAATGAAGACTCTAGTTGGGTCAACAAACAGCCCTCACCTCTCAGCATCCCTTGAGAAGGTGCATGGTGTGTTTCGGTGTTTGCATAAAGCCAAATTCCCGTTGATACACTTGTCTTTTTGTTGTTGTTGTTGTTGTTGTTGTTGTTGTTGTCTAGAAGACCTACAGCAACTCCAAAATGCCAGTCACTCTTACCCCTCCTAGCCGAAGATGTCGAACACAACCCTGACCTACACACACACACACACACACACACACACACATACACATCAGTAGTCTGGAGTCCTCATCTCAAAAAACAAATAGATAAAATTGAAAAAGTTCAAAGGGCCGCTACAAGATGGGTACCAAGCTTAAGGGATCTAAGCTTCGAAGGAAGACTAGAAAAACTGAATCTGCCTACATTACAGGAGAGAAGGAAGAGAAGAGACTTGATTATGTTAAATAAATGCATATCAAAGAAGGAAAAAATAGACATAAATGATTACATAACCTATGGGGAAGCATCAGCAAGAGGACACTGCAAAAAACTGCATAAGAAAAGAGGCAGGAAAGACGTAAGGAAATTTAGTTTCCCAAATAGAGCAATTGATCAGTGGAATGCACTAACGAATGAAATAGTGTATGCCAAAATAATTCATAAAGTTAAGGATATGTACGATAAATATGGTTTAAGACACGGGACAGAACGAGCTTGACTCATTCCTGTAAAGATACAATTAGGTAAGGTAAGAACACACACACACACACACACACACAGGGATTCAATCTAGGTGGACGTGTGACACCGGCGCTCCGTACCAAATCATCACGACCAGTGGCATTACCTAAATAGTATCTTTGTATGAGTCAAGCTCAGTACCAGGTTAGACTAAATGATTGTTCATTATAAAAAGGAAAAAAATAATAAGTTTCAACAAGACCTGTAAAAACAGGAAATAGAACCAAGACGAAAGAATACGCTGAGTCATCTCTGAGGTTTGTTTAGACTACAACAAGACGGAGATTGTAAGTATATGCTTTGCACTTTTAGTATTGCAAAATGGATACATACTTCAGTAAAACAAATTTGGAAAAGAAAAGGGATAAAGGTAAAAAGCAAAATGATGATTTCTACCAAGAACTGGTTGAAGTAGAGACCCACAATAGACTGGTTGAACATGTAAACAAACTAGAAATGGCTTTCAAAAATGAAATTGATGAAATAAAGAAGCAGATGCACTTGCAAAAGGAAGAAATAGAAAAACTAGGAATGGAGGCCAATAAGAAAGACACAACCATCAGTGAACTAACCGTGGAATTGAGTACACTTAGGAAGAAAATGAGTGAAATGGCAAGTACAGTGGTCAATCACGAAAGTGTTATGGAAGAGTTCAAAAATGACACAGAGATAATTAGGCAAGTTAGCAGTCTTATTGACCAGACCAGTGATATTGAGGAGAAGATAACACAAGTAAATGAAGCTGTGCAACGTTAAAAAAATGATGTAGAAACCACGTATGCTGAAATGGTGAAAGTAAAGAAAGACTTAGAAACAAGGGTGGAGGAAAAAAGCATTAAAAAGGAGGTGAAAAGAATAATCCAAAACAATCCAAAGTTAGTCAGAGATTCAGTAGAGATAAACAAATCAATAGTAATCACTGGAATAGAAGAGGATGAAGTTAAAAACAAGATCACAAGAGACAAAAAGGAGATGGCAAATGTAATGAGCTTACTGAAAGAAGTATCAGAGGAAATCTGTAGTAAAGACATACAGGAACACAAAAGGTTAGGGAAATACGAGAAAAGCAAGACAAGACCACTAAAGGTGACTTTCTAGAGTGTAAACACTGTGGAAGAGATACTAAAAAATGCAAAGAATCTTAAGGAAAAAGAGGAGTTCAAAAATGTATGGATAAAAAGATGCCTAACATAAGAGGAACTGGAATTACTGAAAGAGAAAAGGGAGGAAGCAAAAACAAAAAATGAGGGAAGATCAGAAGAGGACAGGAAGAAATTTTTTTTACAAAGTAATAGGATTGCAGGTACGAAAGTGGTACACAAACAGGATGGAAGAAAAAGGAGGAAGGTAGTAGAACCATGTCATGACAAGTATATAAACAGGATGATAAAGTTGATGTACTCAAATGTGGATGGAATGGTATCTAAATTACTAGAGATGAATGATTATGTCAGAGAAAATGAACCACAAATAATATGCCTAACTGAAACAAAATTAATACCAAGGATGTCAAATGACATACTAAACTTAGAGGAATACAATATATGGAGAAGAGACAGATATTTAAAAAAAGGAGGAGGAATTATAATATTAACTAAGAAAAATCTAAAAGTCAAGGAAAAAAACTAGATATACCATCACAAGTAGAACTGATTGCAGTAGAGATCGACACATCTGAAGGTAAAGTAATTGTAGCCAATTTGTACATGCCGCCCAGATCAAACACATGGGAAAGAGACGAATATGAGGACCTGGCAGAGAGTACAATTCAGAGTGTAAGATCATTGCTACATAAAATGGAAGAGAAATCGGAAAGAATTATACTAACTGGGGACTTCAATACAATTATAAATTGGAATACTCTGGATATAAATAGCCAAGAAAGCTGTTGGGACCAAAAGCTCCTGGATCTCGTACAAGAGTTTTTCTAAACGCAACATGTGAGGGAAACCACCAGAAAAAGAGGACTTGATGTACCTTCAGTGCTAGATCTAATATTTACAAGGCAAGAAAATGATATTGACAGTTTAATATATCACCCTCCACTCGGCAAAAGCGATCATGCAATACTAAATTATAACTTCAGGATAGCATATGACATAGTAAACAGCAATGATAGTTACAAAAAGAGCCAAAACTATAAAAATGGAAATTATCAAGACCTAAAGAAGTATTTCTTAAAAGATGATTGGGAAAATGAGCTTAGAGGACAAGATTTAAATGCTGTATATAAAAATTTTTGTGAATTTTATGAAATAGGAGTCCAGAAGTACATCCCACAGCACAAAGAAACAGATAAGAAAATACAGAAATGGTTCAATACAGAATGTAAAAAATCAAAAGAAAGAAGAGATTTGTTGTGGAATAGATACAGAAGACACAATAGTGAAAGGGCGTACAATAATTACAAACAGGCAAGAAACGACTATACAAGAATAAGGAGGGAAGCCCAAAAATAGTTTGAGGAGGAGATAATAAATAAAAGTAGTGATCAACCAAAGCTGTTTTACAGCTATATCAGAAGCAAAACTAAAGTAAAAGATATAATACAATCCATTACGGATGAGGGAATCACTTATACACAAGAGAAAGATATTTGTGAAGCACTAAATAAGAATTTCCAATTAGTTTTTACAGAAGAAAAAAATTTTGAGAGGGACTATGTGGAACACGCATGTCCACACATACTACCAGATATACAAATAGCAGAAAAAGTAATACAGGAGGAGCTAAGTGGATTAGACAGAGGAAAAGCAAGTGGTCCTGATGAAATTTCATGTTGGGTATCACGAGAATGTGCAAAGGAGTTATGTAAACCATTATTTTCAATTTTCAAGAAATCCTTGAGTCAAGGTAAACTACCTGATATTTGGATAAAAGGAAATATTGTCCCCTTATTCAAGAAAGGAAATAGACAAAATCCACTCAACTACCGACCAGTATCACTGACCAGTGTTGTAAGCAAGGTGTTAGAAAAACTTATAAGAAAAGCTTGCGTAAATCATTTAGAAGAACACAGTATGATAACAGAAAGACAGTTTGGTTTCAGAAAAGGAAAATCATGTGTTACTAATCTGTTGAGCTACTATGACAGAGTAACAAACACAATACAGGAAAGAGAAGGATGGGTGGATAGTATCTATTTAGATTTCAAGAAAGCTTTTGACACAGTACCACACCAAAGACTTTTATGGAAACTGTACCATCAAGGAGGAATTCGAGGCAAACTGTTTTGTTAGATGCAAGACTTTCTCATAAAAAGAGAAATGAGGACAGTACTAAGAGGAAACTACTCATCATGGAAAGAAGTGACTAGTGGAGTACCACAGGGTTCAGTGCTGGCACCAATCAATGTTTTTAGTGTATATAAATTATATAAATAGTAACACTGGAAATGAGAGCTATCTGAATATGTTTGCAGATGATGCAAAAATACAAAGGAGAATTCCTAACGCAGACTCTTGTAAAGAGCTACAAGAAGAATTAAATAAACTCCATGAATGGAGTAGTACATGGCAAATGGAATTCAATGTGGACAAGTGTCATGAAATCAAATTTGGTAAAAGTGGAAAAAGACCTGATGGGGATTATAAGTTAGGAAATAAAACCCTATACACATCAGAAAGAGAGAAAGACCTAGGTGTGATTATCAATAACAGACTATCTCCGGCTGACCACATCAGCGAGAAGGTACGGATCATGTATACACTGCTTGCAAATATGAGAATAGCATTCACATACATAAATGAAGACATGCTAAGAAGGATAATAACATCATTCATTAGACCAACCCTGGAATATGCATCAGTAGTCTGGAGTCCTCATCTCAAAAAGCATATAGACAAGATTGAAAAAGTTCAAAGGGCCGCTACAAGATGGATACCAAGCTTAAGGGACCTAAGCTACGAAGAAATACTAAATAAACTGAATCTACCAACACTACAGGAGAGAAGGAAAAGAGGTGACATGATAATGCTATATAAATGCATATCAGGAAAGGAGAAAATAGACATAAATGATTACTTAACATATGGAGAAGCATCAGCAAGAGGACACTGCAAAAAACTGCATAAGAAGAGAGGTGAT
This sequence comes from Coenobita brevimanus, assembly GCF_032717465.1. Taxonomy (NCBI): domain Eukaryota; kingdom Metazoa; phylum Arthropoda; class Malacostraca; order Decapoda; family Coenobitidae; genus Coenobita; species Coenobita brevimanus. Next base: position 11,616,080 of record NC_137046.1, read on the forward strand.
AAAGACGTAAGGAAATTCAGTTTCCCAAACAGAGGAATTGATCAGTGGAATGCACTACCGAATGAAATAGTGTGTGCCAAAACAATTCACAAATTTAAGGATATGTATGATAAATATGGTTTAAGAGACGGGACTGTACGAGCTTGACTCATTCCTGTAAAGATACAATTAAGTAAGAACAATTAGGTAAGAACACACACACACACACACACACACACACACACACACACACACACAGTGCTAGATCTAATATTTACTAGGCAAGAAAATGATATTGACAGTTTAATATATCACCCTCCACTCGGCCAAAGCGATCATACAGTACTAAATTATAACTTCAGGATAGCATATGACATAGTAAACAGCAATGATAGTTACAAAAAGAGGCTAAACTATAAAAAGGGAAATTATCAAGACCTAAAGAAGTATTTCTTAGAAGTTGATTGGGAAAATGAGCTTAGAGGACAAGATTTAAATGCTGTATATAAAAAATTTTGTGAATTTTATGAAACAGGAGTCCAGAAGTACATCCGACAGTACAAAGAAGCAGATAAGAAAATACAGAAATGGTTCAATACAGAATGTAAAAAATCGAAAGAAAGAAGAGATTTGATTTGGAATAGATACAGAAGACACAATAGTGAAAGGGCGTATAATAATTACAAACAGGCAAGAAACGACTATACAAGAATAAGGAGGGAAGCCCAAAAACAGTTTGAGGAGGATATAATAAATAAAAGTAGTGATCAACCAAAGCTGTTTTACAGCTATATCAGAAGCAAAACTAAAGTAAAAGATATAATACAATCCATTGCGGATGAGGGAATCACTTATACACAAGAGAAAGATATTTGTGAAGCACTAAATAAGAATTTCCAATTAGTTTTTACAGAAGAAAAAAATTTTGAGAGGGACTATGTGGAACACGCATGTCCACACATACTGCCAGATATACAAATAGCAGAAAAAGTAATACAGGAGTAGTTAAGTGGATTAGACAGAGGAAAAGCAAGTGGTCCTGATGAAATTTCATATTGGGTATTACGAGAATGTGCAAAGAAGTTATGTAAACCATTATTTTTAATTTTCAAGAAATTCTTGAGTCAAGGTAAACTACCTGATATTTGGAAAAAAGCAAATATTGTCCCCTTATTCAAGAAAGGAAATAGACAAAATCCACTCAACTACCGACCAGTATCACTGACCAGTGTTGTAAGCAAGGTATTAGAAAAACTTATAAGAAAAGCTTGGCTAAATCATCTAGAAGAACACAGTATGATAACAGAAAGACAGTTTGATTTCAGAAAAGGAAAATCATGTGTTACTAATCTGTTGAGCTATTATGACAGAGTAACAAACACAATACAGGAAAGAGAAGGATGGGTGGATAGTATCTATTTAGATTTCAAGAAAGCTTTTGACACAGTACCACACCAAAGACTTTTATGGAAACTGTACCATCAAGGAGGAATTCGAGGCAAACTGTTTTGTTGGATGCAAGACTTTCTCATAAAAAGAGAAATGAGGACAGTACTAAGAGGAAACTACTCATCATGGAAAGAAGTGACTAGTGGAGTACCACAGGGTTCAGTGCTGGCACCAATCATGTTTTTAGTGTATATAAATGATATAAACAGTAACACTGGAAATGAGAGCTATCTGAATATGTTTGCAGATGATGCAAAAATACAAAGGAGAATTACTAACACAGACTCTTGTAAAGAGCTACAAGAAGAATTAAATAAACTTCATGAATGGAGTAGTACATGGCAAATGGAATTCAATGTGGACAAGTGTCATGTAATCAAGTTTGGTAAAAGTGGAAAAAGACCTGATTGGGATTATAAGTTAGGAAATAAAACCCTATATACATCAGAAAGAGAGAAAGACCTAGGTGTGATTATCAATAACAGACTATCTCCGGCTGACCACATCAGCGAGAAGGTACGGATCATGTATACACTGCTTGCAAATATGAGAATAGCATTCACATACATAAATGAAGACATGCTAAGAAGGATAATAACATCATTTATTAGACCAACCCTGGAATATGCATCAGTAGTCTGGAGTCCTCATCTCAAAAAGCATATAGACAAGATTGAAAAAGTTCAAAGGGCCGCTACAAGATGGATACCAAGCTTAAGGGACCTAAGCTACGAAGAAATACTAAATAAACTGAATCTACCAACACTACAGGAGAGAAGGGAAAGAGGTGACATGATAATGCTATATACAGTAAATGCATATCAGGAAAGGAGAAAATAGACATAAATGATTACTTAACATATGGAGAAGCATCAGCAAGAGGACACTGCAAAAAACTGCATAAGAAGAGAGGTGATAAAGACGTAAGGAAATTCAGTTTCCCAAACAGAGCAATTGATCAGTGGAATGCGCTACCGAATGAAATAGTGTGTGCGAAAACAATTCACAAATTTAAGGATATGTACGATAAATATGGTTTAAGACACGGGACAGTACGAGCTTGACTCATTCCTGTAAAGATACAATTAAGTAAGAACAATTAGGTAAGAACACACACACACACACACACACACACACACACACACACACACACACACACACACACAGTGCTAGATCTAATATTTACAAGGCAAGAAAATGATATTGACAGTTTAATATATCACCCTCCACTCGGCAAAAGCGATCATACAGTACTAAATTATAACTTCAGGATAGCATATGACATAGTAAACAGCAATGATAGTTACAAAAAGAGCCTAAACTATAAAAAGGGAAATTATCAAGACCTAAAGAAGTATTTCTTAGAAGTTGATTGGGAAAATGAGCTTAGAGGACGAGATTTAAATGCTGTATATAAAAAATTTTGTGAATTTTATGAAAAAGGAGTCCAGAAGTACATCCCACAGTACAAAGAAGCAGATAAGAAAATACAGAAATGGTTCAATACAGAACGTAAAAAATCGAAAGAAAGAAGAGATTTGTTGTGGAATAGATACAGAAGACACAATAGTGAAAGGGCGTATAATAATTACAAACAGGCAAGAAACGACTATACAAGAATAAGGAGGGAAGCCCAAAAACAGTTTGAGGAGGATATAATAAATAAAAGTAGTGATCAATCAAAGCTGTTTTACAGCTATATCAGAAGCAAAACTAAAGTAAAAGATATAATACAATCCATTGCGGATGAGGGAATCACTTATACACAAGAGAAAGATATTTGTGAAGCACTAAATAAGAATTTCCAATTAGTTTTTACAGAAGAAAAAAATTTTGAGAGGGAGTATGTGGAACACGCATGTCCACACATACTGCCAGATATACAAATAGCAGAAAAAGTAATACAGGAGGAGTTAAGTGGATTAGACAGAGGAAAAGCAAGTGGTCCTGATGAAATTTCATATTGGGTATTACGAGAATGTGCAAAGAAGTTATGTAAACCATTATTTTTAATTTTCAAGAAATCCTTGAGTCAAGGTAAACTACCTGATATTTGGAAAAAAGCAAATATTGTCCCCTTATTCAAGAAAGGAAATAGACAAAATCCACTCAACTACCGACCAGTATCACTGACCAGTGTTGTAAGCAAGGTATTAGAAAAACTTATAAGAAAAGCTTGGCTAAATCATCTACAAGAACACAGTATGATAACAGAAAGACAGTTTGATTTCAGAAAAGGAAAATCATGTGTTACTAATCTGTTGAGCTATTATGACAGAGTAACAAACACAATACAGGAAAGAGAAGGATGGGTGGATAGTATCTATTTAGATTTCAAGAAAGCTTTTGACACAGTACCACACCAAAGACTTTTATGGAAACTGTACCATCAAGGAGGAATTCGAGGCAAACTGTTTTGTTGGATGCAAGACTTTCTCATAAAAAGAGAAATGAGGACAGTACTAAGAGGAAACTACTCATCATGGAAAGAAGTGACTAGTGGAGTACCACAGGGTTCAGTGCTGGCACCAATCATGTTTTTAGTGTATATAAATGATATAAACAGTAACACTGGAAATGAGAGCTATCTGAATATGTTTGCAGATGATGCAAAAATACAAAGGAGAATTACTAACACAGACTCTTGTAAAGAGCTACAGGAAGAATTAAATAAACTTCATGAATGGAGTAGTACATGGCAAATGGAATTCAATGTGGACAAGTGTCATGTAATCAAGTTTGGTAAAAGTGGAAAAAGACCTGATTGGGATTATAAGTTAGGAAATAAAACCCTATATACATCAGAAAGAGAGAAAGACCTAGGTGTGATTATCAATAACAGACTATCTCCGGCTGACCACATCAGCGAGAAGGTACGGATCATGTATACTCTGCTTGCAAATATGAGAATAGCATTCACATACATAAATGAAGACATGCTAAGAAGGATAATAACATCATTCATTAGACCAACCCTGGAATATGCATCAGTAGTCTGGAGTCCTCATCTCAAAAAGCATATAGACAAGATTGAAAAAGTTCAAAGGGCCGCTACAAGATGGATACCAAGCTTAAGGGACCTAAGCTACGAAGAAATACTAAATAAACTGAATCTACCAACACTACAGGAGAGAAGGAAAAGAGGTGACATGATAATGCTATATAAATGCATATCAGGAAAGGAGAAAATAGACATAAATGAATACTTAACATATGGAGGAGCATCAGGAAGAGGACACAGCAAAAAACTGCATAAGAAGAGAGGTGATAAAGACGTAAGGAAATTCAGTTTCCCAAACAGAGCAATTGATCAGTGGAATGCACTACCGAATGAAATAGTGTGTGCCAAAACAATTCACAAATTTAAGGATATGTACGATAAATATGGTTTAAGACACGGGACAGTACGAGCTTGACTCATTCCTGTAAAGATACAATTAAGTAAGAACAATTAGGTAAGAACACACACACACACACACACACACACACACACACACAGTGCTAGATCTAATATTTACAAGGCAAGAAAATGATATTGACAGTTTAATATATCACCCTCCACTCGGCAAAAGCGATCATACAGTATATACTAAATTATAACTTCAGGATAGCATATGACATAGTAAACAGCAATGATAGTTACAAAAAGAGCCTAAACTATAAAAAGGGAAATTATCAAGACCTAAAGAAGTATTTCTTAGAAGTTGATTGGGAAAATGAGCTTAGAGGACGAGATTTAAATGCTGTATATAAAAAATTTTGTGAATTTTATGAAACAGGAGTCCAGAAGTACATCCCACAGTACAAAGAAGCAGATAAGAAAATACAGAAATGGTTCAATACAGAACGTAAAAAATCGAAAGAAAGAAGAGATTTGTTGTGGAATAGATACAGAAGACACAATAGTGAAAGGGCGTATAATAATTACAAACAGGCAAGAAACGACTATACAAGAATAAGGAGGGAAGCCCAAAAACAGTTTGAGGAGGATATAATAAATAAAAGTAGTGATCAACCAAAGCCGTTTTATAGCTATATCAGAAGCAAAACTAAAGTAAAAGATATAATACAATCCATTGCGGATGAGGGAATCACTGATACACAAGAGAAAGATATTTGTGAAGCACTAAATAAGAATTTCCAATTAGTTTTTACAGAAGAAAAAAATTTTGAGAGGGAGTATGAGGAACACGCATGTCCACACATACTGCCAGATATACAAATAGCAGAAAAAGTAATACAGGAGGAGTTAAGTGGATTAGACAGAGGAAAAGCAAGTGGTCCTGATGAAATTTCATATTGGGTATTACGAGAATGTGCAAAGAAGTTATGTAAACCATTATTTTTAATTTTCAAGAAATCCTTGAGTCAAGGTAAACTACCTGATATTTGGAAAAAAGCAAATATTGTCCCCTTATTCAAGAAAGGAAATAGACAAAATCCACTCAGCTACCGACCAGTATCACTGACCAGTGTTGTAAGCAAGGTATTAGAAAAACTTATAAGAAAAGCTTGGCTAAATCATCTAGAAGAACACAGTATGATAACAGAAAGACAGTTTGATTTCAGAAAAGGAAAATCATGTGTTACTAATCTGTTGAGCTATTATGACAGAGTAACAAACACAATACAGGAAAGAGAAGGATGGGTGGATAGTATCTATTTAGATTTCAAGAAAGCTTTTGACACAGTACCACACCAAAGACTTTTATGGAAACTGTACCATCAAGGAGGAATTCGAGGCAAACTGTTTTGTTGGATGCAAGACTTTCTCATAAAAAGAGAAATGAGGACAGTACTAAGAGGAAACTACTCATCATGGAAAGAAGTGACTAGTGGAGTACCACAGGGTTCAGTGCTGGCACCAATCATGTTTTTAGTGTATATAAATGATATAAACAGTAACACTGGAAATGAGAGCTATCTGAATATGTTTGCAGATGATGCAAAAATACAAAGGAGAATTACTAACACAGACTCTTGTAAAGAGCTACAAGAAGAATTAAATAAACTTCATGAATGGAGTAGTACATGGCAAATGGAATTCAATGTGGACAAGTGTCATGTAATCAAGTTTGGTAAAAGTGGAAAAAGACCTGATTGGGATTATAAGTTAGGAAATAAAACCCTATATACATCAGAAAGAGAGAAAGACCTAGGTGTGATTATCAATAACAGACTATCTCCGGCTGACCACATCAGCGAGAAGGTACGGATCATGTATACTCTGCTTGCAAATATGAGAATAGCATTCACATACATAAATGAAGACATGCTAAGAAGGATAATAACATCATTCATTAGACCAACCCTGGAATACGCATCAGTAGTCTGGAGTCCTCATCTCAAAAAGCATATAGACAAGATTGAAAAAGTTCAAAGGGCCGCTACAAGATGGATACCTAGCTTAAGGGACCTAAGCTACGAAGAAAGACTAAATAAACTGAATCTACCAACACTACAGGAGAGAAGGAAAAGAGGTGACATGATAATGCTATATAAATGCATATCAGGAAAGGAGAAAATAGACATAAATGATTACTTAACATATGGAGAAGCATCAGCAAGAGGACACTGCAAAAAACTGCATAAGAAGAGAGGTGATAAAGACGTAAGGAAATTCAGTTTCCCAAACAGAGCAATTGATCAATGGAATGCACTACCGAATGAAATAGTGTGTGCCAAAACATTTCACAAATTTAAGGATATGTACGATAAATATGGTTTAAGACACGGGACAGTACGAGCTTGACTCATTCCTGTAAAGATACAATTAGGTAAGAACAATTAGGTAAGAACATATACACACACACACCAAAAATCATATGGGAGTTATAGGTCACACCCGGTAAAAAGAATTTACAATTAAATACCAACAAAATTACCACAAAAACTACAGAATTAAACATTCTCTACACACAGCATTACCAATGCCCGTAGATTCCGCAATTACCCTTTTCTATCCCACCCCATTGTGTGGAAAAAATTTTTTTTTTTAGTTCTTGTTTATTATAAACTTTAATATAAACATCCAGGGCATTATCTGGTGAAAAAAAAAAATAATAATAATCTCTCTCTCTTCGTCTTTGTGTAAGACCATGCGTAAGTTACGTAGGGGAGAAGTGAAACAAATGAAAAAAAAAAAAGAAATTTGTTGATCATAACTTGAAGATAAACATCCAGGGCATCATCTGGTGAAAAGAAATAAGACTCTCTATCTCCGTCTTTGCGTAGTGGCATGCGTAAGTTTCCATAGGGGTTGAGAAGTTAGCGGTGATGCACGGCCAGCACAGCCTGAGCTGTGGCTCACAACGCAACGCTACCCCGCCTGAGCTGTGGCTCGCAATCCATGGGTTTACAAGAGACTAAATTCAGAAACAGATCCAGCATTTCAAACTTCACAAACTACACTACATTCAGATACGGCAGAGAGAGAGAGAGAGAGAGAGGGAGAGAGAGAAAGAAAGTGTGGGGGAGTGGCCATAATACCGTCGTGCATAAACACATTCCACTGCATAACAAATAGGTCAACACGTAACCAACGACAACATTTCAGCAATAACGACAACAGAAAGCAAAATACACAATGAAACATGCAACTCTGTCACCATATTTGTGTCGCCACCCACATCAAGCCCCCCAGGATACACCTCATCACCCACTCTGCTCCAGAACATTCCCAGTGTAAGATGCAGCAGGAGATTTAAACACCACAGACCCCTCATGGCCAGACACACAGATGGGGGGAACAAATACAAACCGAAAATGTCAAAATAGCTTATCTGTGTTGTGGATTTCATTTATTTCATGGCCTGGTGTTTTTTGACTTTATCCCTGGATAAGTAATGTGGGGTGCAGCACCCCACCCTGTTTTGAAATTATGAGTTCATATACTTCCCATAAAGGCTGAGGACTGAGATTCCATATACCTTCCATGTTCCCTGAGCTATTACAGGGGGTGGCTGCATAAGTGTGCACCTTTGGCTGTGGGCAACCCTGCAATATGCTTGGGGTTCAGCAGCACCACAGATTACCTTTTGTGTGAAACATCACATTAATGATGAATTTCCTCTTCAGTTGCATAATTTTTTCAGATACATACATACATAAGTATGTATGTACACACATGTGTAGATGTTTAAAAAATGATGTTCATCTGTACGGGACATAAAATAATTAAAAGAAATTAAAATGCCAGCGGTGACAACACAAGCCACCACCACACCCCCAAGAGGAGGACACGAAGGGCTGGATGGGGAGTGGATTGCGCCCTGACAACACGGTCATAAGATCACCCGGGCCCCACGCCCCTATTCCTCAGACCTCGCCCATTGCCACCACCTTGGTCAAAGTGCACTACCTTCCAGGTGAGCTGACCACCGACAGGATCGGAGTGGAACTGGCCTAACAGTTCCAAGCAGCACCCCAGCCACGGCCTGTAGCCGGGCACCTGAGACAGCCTGTAGCCGCTCGGTTTTTAAAGAGACAGCCTGTAGCCGCTCACAAAAAGGGCCACGGCCTGTAGCCAGGCACCAGAGATGGCCTGTAGCAGCTTACCAAAAGAAAGGGCAATGGCTTGTAGCTGCTCACAAAAAAGGTCACGGCCTGTAGCCGGACCACTAATTAGGAGACGGCCTGTTTCGCCCTGCCTAGTGCTGCTTACACCCCCTACAGAAACCAGTGATGGCCTGTAGCTGTGCTGGCGAAAGAAGAGTACATCCCCTCTCCTTCTGTAGTTTCCTCAGAGGGTATGTCACCGGCAACGGCCTGTAGCCGTGCCCACAGGGAGAAGACGGCCTGTAGCCGCTCCTCTCCTGCACAGCACCCTCCTTGTGGGACCTTGGTGACAGCCAGTAGCCGCACCAACAGGCAGGCGAAGATCCATAGCCACACCTCACCTGAGTGCTTATTAGGGCGTCAGGCCCCAGCAACAGTCTGTAGCCACATCAACATCGAAGGGACGGCCTGTAGCCACCATCCGCCTGTTGCCCAAGGGAACCCAGCAACGGTCTGTAGCCGCACCACGGAGAGTCGCCAGTCTCTCACCCCCTGTGACTCCACAACGAACTGGTGATCTGTGCTCAGACCTGCCCTCCGGCAGGAGCACAGGTTACCCACCTGTCCACCCTGACCGAGGCAACCTCCAGGAGGAGGGCCACCACTCGGAGGATCAGTGGAGCAGCCCCATACTGTCCCCAGGGGTGTCTTCCCTCCGTCTGGAGGAAGAGAACTCCTACCTGACAGACTCCGGCCAAGAGTGACGCCACAGCTCAGCCCTGATGGCAGCGCCCCCAGCAGAAGACAACAGCCGACGCCCCTCTGAGGACGTCCCCCGGACCCCAGGGTGGGCCCACTCCCCACCCCGACGAAGGTGACGCCCGTCCTCCACCAGGCACTTGAACGAGCGCCTCCAATGCCTGTTCGACCCCAGTCCCCAGCCCTGACAGTGAGAGGCCTTTCGCGACCCACAGCCCAAGCCCCAGCAGAGAGACGACGCCCCTGAGAGTGGTCCCGTGGCCGCAGGATGAAGGAACTCCCACAGGGCCTCCCCCCACCCCAGGCCGAGAGTTGTGAGCCCTGGACCTTCCCTTCTCCCAGTGAAAACATGTGTGCGTGAAAAGACAGTGAACTTATAGTGAACAGTGACATCGGCACTAACAGTATAAAAGTGAGTTTTCAATAAATACAGTGAGGCCAGAAAAGACCGAGACAAGTGAATAAAGAAGAACAGGTGCCCTGGTGAATTCCAGTGTGCCATGGGGCCAAGTAAGACTCTAGAATACAGAAACACAGACAGTGAATATTACCAACAGTGATATTACCCTTGTCCCCATGTAACAACACTTGTAACTATCCCCCCCCCCCTCCCTTGTGCAAGTCATTAACACCCTCCCCAGAATTCAGCCTATAAACTCAGTGTCAGAGCAGTGAATGCTTCACGACAGTGCCTCACCACCATGAACAGTGATATAGTGCCTTTGCCCTCTTGAACCAGACTTGGACTCCTGTGTGTACAGTATCCTGTGCGATACTAGACCCATTAACCCCTTAACCACAGGGCGTCATTTTTGTGATGTTCGGGCACAAAGGATCATACCGCGGGGCGATACTTTTGTGATTCTGTGTTATTTTGAATTAGCTCGGGCTTTCAAGTGGTGGCTTGTATTATCTATCAGCACTACCAGTGTCAAGCTATAGTCAGTTCTGCTAATGTCATCTGTACTCCCATCCACTGTTGACAATTTAGCCACTTTTCCCCTGTCCTTGACTCGCCTCTTTACCTCCCCTCCATTACCCTCTCCTCCCTCCCGCCCAGCCACGCTGTGCTATGCAAGTCCTGGACGGCTTTTTCCATTCATTTTATCCATTGAAATGTGCCCTATGCCCTATTCTTATACAAAATAATATATAAAAGAAAGAGAAAAGGTAATTGATACTGCCATACATCTGGAATTGGCTAATTATTACCGGGCAACACCCCACATGCACTCGTTCACTAATTTTCCCTGTTTATATCCCCTTGAAATATGCCATATGTCCTATTCTCGTAATAAAAATTTATATAAGAAAGGAAAGGAGAAGCCTAAGTGATATTTACATTCATCTGGAACTACCTAATTTATTATGTACTGTCTAGATTTCCTGCCAATCATTTCATAGCATATAAATTAGTAGCTGTCACCACGCTGGCACTGTCAACCCTTCCGTGCCCATAGGCCACATCGTTCAGTTTACTGTTGTCTTTCGAGGTGAAACCATGTCGGATTCAGGCCTGTCCAATTCTGCCGCTTCTTAGCCCACTGCAAAGGGCCCTGTGACTTCTACCCCTACTAAACCTCATGTGGGAAGGGGTAAAGAGCTAAGTGACTCTGCTGTGGAATGTGAACTGGCTAATTTATCAACGATAATGATGGACAGTGACTATGATTTTTCCCGTGATTCAAAAACAGTGCAAGTGGAAATGTAAATAATGTGTAAATAGCAAGTGAAAGCAATGAATGTAAATATAATTGAACAGTGGAAAATAGTTTTATAAGTTACTGCAAGTGACAGTGCATAACATAGTGTAAATAAAATTGAAATGTAAATAATGTAAATAAAATAGCAAATGTAAATAGAAATGTAAATAATTAGTAATATAAGAATATGAATATAAATAGTTGGAGTAATGAAAGTGAAAGTGAAAGCTACGCTCTAGCGTGTATAAATACTTGGAGTAATGAATGTGAAAGTGAAAGCTTTGTTCTCTACGCTAATTTACTGAACGAGAAAGTGAATGCCTAGAGTGAAAATAAACTACTAGTACTGAAAGAAACTTATGGATAAATATTGCATATATAAATATGTGTAATAAAGTACTAGGAATATAAAGTGTGAGTGTGTTTATGAATAATAAATGACAGCTCCTTCTCAGAATACCATCGGGGAACGAGCGCGGGTGGAAATCTCGTATACACTCGTAATTTACATTGTTTTCACAGTGTTTTTTTGGAATATGGATTCCAAACTAATTGAAATTCATAGATAGTGTTTGTAGTTATAATATCAGGCAGTGGTAACCATATTACGGGGTATCAGGAAGTGTGAAGTGGAGACTTCGTTACCCAACTTCAGAAGTCTCCACAAGTTCTGTGGTACTCGACAAAGGCTCAAGAAACATCCCAGGAGAAAGCTGAAGGTATGTGGAATATTCTTATATAATTGTAATATTCTAGGACTAATAACTGATTTTTGGCAAATATTTTTTAAAAATCAGTCGGAGCGTGATTATCCCCATGGGACGGGCACGGCACATTCCCTACATCCCCACAGTTAAGGGGTTAATGCCAGCCTATGTATTGATTGTTGTCTATGAAATTGTGTAAGATTGTCTACTCGTTTCACATCAGTTGAATTTGCCAATATACGTGTAATGTTGTTGCGCTGTTTTTATGCCCTGTCCCTCTCTTGTTTGTCTAAGCACCGGTCTAAAAAGAGAACCCAGCTGCACTCTAGGCGTTCTAGGGACGGGAAGCCACCCCTTAAGCACCTAGCATAACAGTGGTGGACAGCGGTGATCCTTGACCCAGGCATATACAGAGGGGACCAACAGGGAAATCATTCCAAATGGCAACAAAACCTCACATACAATTGCCAAGTTCGACCCCGAACAGTACGACATTCACACATATCTAGCAATAATCAAGCCATTGATGGACATTGGGTTCAAAGATGACAGGCAGAAAATTGCTGTCACATTGCCACTACTGTTAAAAGCCATGGCCAATATTGCACCAAAAGTCGTCCCTGAACTCACATAGGCAAACTTCACAAAAATAGTAATCCAAGCTATCACACCCTCACTGGGAAAGGTAGTAGTGCTATCCCAGTTGGAAAGCCTAGCATACGACGCAACCTGGACAACACTTTGATCCAGGCCAGGTGACTTGTCACCGTTGCCTACCCGGAAGCAGACGATGAAACCCAGGAACAACATACTTTCAACACACTCCTCAGAGAACTCCCCAGCATGGTCAAAGAACATTTTATAATTCACGACCCAACAGGAGACCTCGACCAAGACATTCAGCTGATACGATGAATCCTAACCTCCCGCCCCACCCCTCAACAAATTAACGTGATCAGTAAATTCCCCATGAACAAACCCACACTGCACAAACCTCGACCACTGCTACCCCAGACCAGCACGGCACCTTCACCTAGTTTACTCAGCGCCCACCCCACAAGCAAGCGCCCCAGCCACAAGGAGAACCAGAACCTTATCTCAATCAACCCCTGGGAGTTCTCCACGTGCAGTCACCGATGTCCCCTGCATGACATCCGTGAACAGCTCAAAGCTGCCAAGTGCAAACTCCCCACCCCTGGATGACGCAAGCTGTCCTCCTTAGAAAATGAAGGCCTCAAGGACGAACCCGCACCCGTGGGAGAGGATGATCCTGGGGAGATGGAGCCGGAAAAAGAGGAGCCCCAACAGCAGCTGGATTTTTAGGGCTGCCCCCGCACCTCCCCACAGTGGTGGGGGCCACCTCTTTTAGATACCATCCCCCAGTCTATGACAAGATGAGGCTGAACGGGTTAAAGGCGAGGCTTCTGGTCGACTCAGGAGCTGCCAGATCATGCCTGTACAGTCACTACTACTCCCGTCATAAGTCGGTTTTTGGCACGCTTTTTCCCACGTCAACCCATCTCATAGATGCGGGGGATGGCTTCCTACCCATCCATGGGGAAACCCGGGCCCTACGCACTGACACCCACCAGCAAGCATCAATGCAACACAAATTCATAGTTTTTGACTCCTCCTATCATAACTATGATGGATACCTGGGACTGGGCCTGCTGCAAAAATTTCAAGCCACCATTGATTGCCACAAGCAGCACCTCCAGTTCTGGAAATCCCCAACCCCCCCCTCCCCGATCCCCCCAGGGCGGTGTGCACTTGCATGGCTGCCCCCCTCCCTCTAGCCCTGTCCCCCTTCCCCTCCCTCTGCCCCGTTCTCCCGACCACTGACCCCTCCACCACTGTAACGATTCCCCCTCATCATAAAGCATGGATCCCCCTAAACAGGCCAACCGGAACATCCATCCTATTCTCCCCTGACCTGCTGCCTGGACGACTTTCGGCCTGCCTCCTGCCCCCAACCTTCCTCCCCCCACACATCACGGCAGTCCGGATCGCGAACATCACCTCGACCCCCCCCCCTCATACTACCTAAGGGACTCATAGTGGGAGAATGGAAGAAGTTGAGCCATGCACCCCCCCTTTCCTCCCCCACCCCCCTACCCCCCATCCCTGACCACCTCTCTCCCAGTCAATCAAACACACCACACCATCTCCTCCTGGACTTCCAGGACCTCTTTGCATCAGGCCCCTTGGATATTGGCTACACCACATACCTGACGCATGAAATACACACCACAGGACCACCAATCCCCCAGCCCTCCCAGTGGAAGAACCCGAAACAATGAGCTGAGGAAGACTGGCAGGTCCAGGACATGCTCAATGCCGGCAATGTTTCCCCTACACCAGCCCCTGGTCCTCCCCTGTCGTCCTCATCAAGAAGAAGGACAGTACCATGCGTTTCTGCGTGGACTACCGCCACCTCAATGACGTAACTATCAAGGATGCCACTCCCCTCCCCAGGATCAATGACTCCCTTGACTCCCTATACAACTCCTCTTGGTTCTCCAACCTCGATCTTCAGTCGGGATATTGGCAGGTCCCCGCACATCCAGAGGACAGAGGAAAAACTGCCTTCTCAACCAGCAACGGGAAACATTACGAATTTAATGTCCCGCCCTTTGGGCTCTGCAACGCCCCCACCACCTTCTCCTGACTAATGGAGTCTGTCCTTAGCGGCCTCACCTGGGAAATCTGTCTGGCATACCTGGACAATGTACTTGTTTTTAGTAAGACTTGGGCCAACCACCTCCAGCTCCTCAGGAAAGTACTCCACTGGATCTGCCAGGCCGGCGTCAAGCTCTGGCCCTCTAAGTGTGTCCTGGCCGCTAGAACTGTTTCTTTCCTGGGGCACATTATCTCCCAAGATGGAATATCCCCCAGCCCACACTCCATGCCATCGTGAGTATTCCCCTACCACGAGACGTCCACGAGGTTCGAGCCTTCCTAAGCCTCACCTCCTACTACTGACGCTTCATCAAAGGGTTTGCCAACATTGCCAAGCTCCTCCACGACCTGACATGGAAGAGAGAACCTTTTATCTGGACAGAGGAATGACAAGCTGCCTTCCAAGAACTGAAGACCAAACTCCTAACAGCCCCCATCGTTGCCATTCCTGACTACTCCCTGCCTTTCCAATTGTATACCAGCACTTCCTTAGTAGCGATTGGTGCCATCCTCACCCAAGTCCAGGAGGGACAAGAACATATCATTGCCTGCACCAGCCGTACTCTGAACCAGGCCAAGCAAAATTACGCCGCAACTAATAGGGAGTGCCTGGGTATCATCTGGGCCCTGAACACTTCTGGGCTTATCTGTCAGGGACAAACGTAACGATCATCACGGACCATCAATCACTACAATGGCTTCGACAGTCAGACACTCACAATGCGCAGCTCATCTGGTGGCAAGAGATCCTAGAAGAATTCAACTATGAAATATCCTACCACCCTGGCAAACTCCACACCAACGCTGATGCCCTATCCCGGCTCCCCATCCACGCCATTCAACATGACACGGAGCTCCTACAGCAGTGGCAGGACAAATACAGGTCCTCCTGGATCCCCTCCCACCTGTTCAGCAAACTCTACTGCCTGGGCTCACCTCTTCACCCCGCCGAAGCACATCACCCTCTACCCCGACACCGCCCTCGACATCTTGAAACACCTCCACTCTAATAACGGCATTCACCTGGGCACAAAGAAGCTACTCCAAATATTCAGTGACACATATTGGACCCCCAACTCCTCCAACCTGGCCAAGAAAATCATCCAATCCTGCTGAGCTTGTGCAATTGGCAAAGATACCACCTGCATGGCCAGCCCGATAAGACGCCTCACCACCCATAAACCCTGGCAACTCCTCTCAGTGGATGTCATAGGACCCTTGCCATCCTGGTCCGGGTACCGCTACATCATCACCTTCATAGATACATATTCAAAATTCAATATCGCCTGTCCTGCCAAAGAAATCATGCCGTGGCTGTAGCTGACACCCTGGTCCGACACGTCTTCCCCTACTTTGGGATTCCCTAAGCCCTGCATTCCAATAACGCCCCAGGATTCACCAGTAACATCTGGCAGGAACTCTCCGATTAATTTGGATATCGCATTTCCCACTCCTCTCCCTATTGGCCTCAGGGAAACGACATCTGTGAATGCAGCCACCGATCCATCATGAACCAAATCTGCACACGGATCAAGGAAACTAAAAACGACAACTGGCCAGCCCACGTAAAAAATTGTGCAGTGGGGAATAAACTCCTGTCCGCAGGAGGATGGTATCTCACACCATGAGTGGGTATTCGATTCGGGGAAGCGCCTTTCCTCCTACCCCTACAACAACACCTACAGCTGCCCGCCACACCACCCACATCTGATCCTCTCCACCACCTCAAGAGGTGACTCCACCACCTACAAAATAACCTGGACCTCCAGCCAGACGCTGCCCCAATCCCCTACACACCAGGCGATACAGTGATGATAGCAAAGCTTCCCGTACCACATAAACTCTCCCCCCGTTTCATGGGCCCATGCACCATCACCCAAGTCCCTAACCCATATCAAGTCATCGTAGACTACAACAACACACCCTGCACTCTGAGGAACCGCCACGTGTGCCCCTTCCACCCCATTACTGCCCCAGCCTCCACCCCACAACTCCCCCACCTCCCTCCTCTGGCTCTGCTCTCCCCTCTGACTCCCACAACTGTTACATCTCGCCCTCACCCTCTCTCCCCTCTCCCCCGACTCTGCTGTCCAACACGCCGCATAGCACCTCACAGCTAGGGTCACATGCACCGACCCTGCCACCTGTCATGCCACCTCACATCTCACAGCTAGACTCACCTGCGCCGCAAATTCCTGGCCCATTCTCCATCCCACCACCACCACCACCTGCTCTGCCCACACCTAGCTCCTCCTCACCCGCCACCCAGTCACCACCCGGACACCCGATGCCCACTCACGCCCATAAACCAGCCCCCTCCACCACTGGCGCCACCTCTCCTTCCACATCCCTCTCCACCCACAAGATACCTCCTCGGATGTCTCCACCCTTACCCACTCCCTCCCACACCACACCACCCGCCTCCAGCGCACCCAGACGCCGCACATCCACCTCACTCCCACTCATACCCTCAAACCTACCATCGTCCGCTCCAGCCACCTCTCACGCCCCCCCGCCAGGTTCACTACCACCCTCACATCCCCAGCCTCATCTCCACATCTAGCCACCCTTCCCCTTCCCTTCACACCCCCAGCATGACCGCTATCACACTAATGCTACCTCAAACTCAGATTGCCCCATCCCTGACCCCGAGGGAATCCGATTGCGCATTACCCTGGCATAAAACCAGCACCATAGCCTCAGTGTCCAGTATTCAGCTGAATCTCTGCACAACTCAACACCTCCCAACAAGAGACCACGCCGTGCCACATGGGCACCCACCCTCGGCAGGAAGCACCATATCCGAGGCCCTCACCACCTCCTACAACTCCTTCTCACCTCTCATGAGCCCTCTACACTTTTCCTGACTTTCAATCCATCACTTCACAAAAATCAAGCCACCGCCAACTGGACTACCCTCCTGCAGCACCTAACACCAGCCCTCACCACCCGCACCACCAGGACCTACTACCCGTAGTCACAGGGTTGTGACTTTTTCCCCGACGACGGTGGTAAAATGCCGGCAGGGACAACACAAGCCGCCACCACACCCCCAGGAGGAGGACATGGAGGGCTGGACAGCACGCAGATTGCGCCCGGGCAACAGGGCCATAAGATCACCCAGGCCGCATGCCCCTATGCACCGGAACTTGCCCTCCACCACCACCTTAGTCAAAGTGCACTACCTTCCAGGCGAGCTGACCACTGACAGGATCGGGATGGAACTGGCTTAACAATTCCAAGCAGCATCCCAGCCACGGCCTGTAGCTAGGCACCCGAGATGGACTGTAGCTGCTCAGTTTTTAAAGAGATGAGCTGTAGCCACTCACAAAAAAGGGCCACAGCCTGTAGCCGGGCACCAGAGACAGCCTGTAGCTGCTCACCAAAAGAAAGGGCCACGGCCTGTAGCCAGGCACCAGAGACGGCCTGTAGCTGCTCACAAAAAAAGTCACGGCCTGTAGCCGGGCTACTAATTAGGAGACAGCCCATAGCTGCTCCGCCTAGTGCTGCTTACACCCCCTACAGAAACCAATGATGGCCTGTAGCCACCCCCTAGGGAGGAGATGGCTTGTAGCTGCTCCTCTCCTGCACGGCGCCCTCCTTGCGGGACCTCTTTGATGGCCGGTAGTCACACTGACAGGCAGGTGAAGGCCCATAGGCACACCTCACCTGAGTGCCTGTTAGGGAGTTGGGCCCCGGCGATGGCCTGTAGCCGCGCCAACAGCAAAAGGACGACCTGTAGCCGCCCTCCGCCTGTTGCCCAAGGGAACCCAGTGACAGCATGTAGCTGCACCGGGGAGAGTTGCCAAAGTCTCTCGCCCCCTATGACTCTACAATGAACCGGTGAGCTGTGCTGAGTCCTGCCCTTTGCAGGAGCACAGGTTACCCACCTGTCCACCCATAACAAGGCAACCTCCGGTTGGAGGACCACCGCTCGAAGGATTGGTGGAGTGGCCCCATACTGTCCCCAGGGTTCTTCTCCCTCCATCCTGAGGAAGAGTATGCCTACCTGACAAAGTCCGGCTGAGAGTGACACCACAGCCCAGCCCTGACAGCGGCGCCCCCAGCAGAAGACCACAGCCAGCGCCCCTCCGAGGATGTCCCCCGGATCCCCGGGTGGGCCTACTCCCCACCCCAGTGAAGGCGACGTCCGTCCTCCACCAGGCACTTGAGCGAGCACCTCCAACACCTGTTCGGCCCCAGTCCCAAGGGCCAGACCCAAGTCCCCAGTCCCGACAGTGAGGGGCCTTCTGCCACCCTCAGCCTGAACCCCAGCAGACAGACCACGCCCCTGAGAGTGGTCCCGTGGCCGCGGGACGAAGGGACTCCCACAGGGCCTCCCCCCACCCTAGGCTGAGAGTTGTGAGCCCTGGACCTTTCCTTCTTCCAGTGAAACCAAGTGTGCATGAAAAAACAGTGAACTTATAGTGAACAGTGACATCGGCACTAATAGTATAAATGTGAGTTTTCAATACATACAGTGAGGCCAGAAAAGACCGAGACAAGTGAATAAAGAAGAACAGGCGCCTTAGTGCATTCCAGTGTGCCGTGGGACAAAGTAAGACTCTAGAATACAGAAACATAGACAGTGAATATTACCAACGGTGATATTACCCTTGCCCCCTTGTAACGACACTTGTAACTATCCCCCCCCCCCTTCTGCAAGTCATTAACACCCTCCCCAGAATTCAAACTATAAACTCAGTGTCAGTCAAAGCAGTGAACACCTCACGACAGTGCCTCACCACCACGAACAGTGAAATAGTGCCTTTGCCCTCTTGAATCACTTAGACTCCTGTGTGTACAGTATCCTGCGCAATACTAGACCCATTAATGCCAGCCTATGTATTGATTGTTGTCTATGAAATTGTGTAAGATTGTCTACTCATTCCACATCAGTTGAATTTGTCAGTATACATGTATTGTTGTTGCCCTTTGTTTTTATGCCCTGGCCCTCTCTTGTTTGTCTAAGCTCCGGTCTAGAAAGAGAACGCAATTGCACTCTATGCGTTCTAGGGACGGGAAGCCGCCCCTTAAACACCTAGCATAACAGAAATAATTAAATATAAACAAAAATAAAGTAAATAAATAAATATCAACATTAATATGGGTAAATAAATACATATGTACACAAGTACACAGAATTACATATACCAGGTTTACATAGGGACTAATAAACCATATGGAATTTCCTATATCTTGCCCAAAAAAAAAACAAAGGGAATATTTCTCTTGACTGGAGATGTCTTCACTACCAGGCCTGCCAGTCCACTCAAGTCATCATCCGTCATTGTACTGCCACTAGAGGAGCAGGGATGTCCATGGAGAAAGTTTTTTTTTTTTTTTTGGGGGGGGGGAAGGAAGGCATATTTTTTGGTAGAAGTAGTATTTCCTCCCCCATTAAAATGCAGTTTTTCTCATTATATATTTCAGTAGCCTTTTATGTTAAATCCTCCTTTGTTAAGGTCTCTAAAGATAGTACAAACCATCAATGTGTAATGTAGAAGAGGAATTTTCAAAATACCGATTAACTGATTTTTGGTGAATTTTTTTCCTCTGGGGTGCTGCATAAACCCCACATTACTTATTGCACAAATCTCAAATATGATTACCTATCCAGGGTTAAAATGGGTTCTTTTTAAAAATAATGCCACAATTTTGTTCTTAAAATAAATATCAGGCTTCATAAATGTATGAAAAAAAAAATATATATATATTCCCCACACTTTGTAAAAATCATCACACACATTAAAAAGTATCACAGATATTAGGTGAGTAACTCAGAATTTAGATTTATTCAAATAACTCAATAAAAGAAGATAATTACCTTTCCATAGCAGGGGAGGTGGGTAAATCATCAAGGATTTTCTGTCAAAGGTAACGAACGACCAAGAAAAGCTTGGGAACCCCTGTTCTAAATGATCATCACACTCCAACACGACCATACAGATGCTATGCGATGGACTGCTCCCCAGACTTCACTCTGTGTAACCCAACACCAGACAAACAAGCATCATGGAAAAAAGTACTTGATCTATCATCAGATCACCTCCCCACCATCTTGTCATACACAATAAAAACAAAACCATACAAAGAAAGTAAAACTTTTACCAACTATATGAAAGCAAACTGGAGACAGTTCACTAATAATATAGAGCAAAAAAAAAAAAAAAAAAAAAAAATCCAGCACATTTCTTATCCCTAGTAGCAACACCAAAAATTTGAACCCCATTTTCTCCCCTCAGATTAAATACCTCACCAAAGACAGAAAACACACTAAATTTAAAAAGTAAGATGCAGCCCTCCCAAGCAGAGCCTGAAATTTTACAAAACCCAAACAACAGTTTAATTTTATGAACTTATAAAACATACACTCAAGAAAATTGGAATAATTTTGTGGGCACCCTTTATCATAAAGAACTGGAGCAAGTTCCGGAAGGCAATAAGAAATATCAACACATCCAAAGTCTCGCCTTCCCCAACTCACGAAGTTCTGCTGGTCAGTGACAAAATCATTCTCACTAGGAATGAACAAACAAGATATCCTATCAATTATTATGCATGAAAATGCGACAAAAAAGAATAGTCAAAGAGCCATTTTAAAAATTACACAAATTAAATGAAACAAACAAGCATCACCTCTATTTAATTCCCAAGTACAAATCGTCAACTATGCAAAAACCTCCAGCCATACACTTAAAACATCTTGGCCCTATACCAGTAAATTCCCTTACTAAAACTTTCAACTTCTGGACTCACAATCAAGTATTTGATACCCAGAAGCAAGCAAAGCTCAGGATATAAAATACAGCCGCGTTCTTTGTCCTTCAACCTCACCCCAAGCAAGAGCCAGAGACCTCCAACCATATATTTTCTGTTCAGGCTGTCCCAAGGATGGTTTTAGGGGGTCTTATTTCAGATCTGGGTCGTTTGAGGTCACCGTTACGGTGTTCGCCTTTTTGGCCAGGAAAACGCCAGGTACCTCTGCAGCCCAATTTTTGGCAGGGAGACTTACATGACCTCCAGTTCGGACATAGGCTATGTTAGGTTGACCTCTGATGTCATTTGAGGTCACCAGTTGGAGGTCATTTGAGGTCACTGGTAATACACGCTTGAACAACTGGACCCAGCAGCCCAATTTTTGGCATGGAGACTCAAATGAACTCCATTTCCGACATAGGCTATGTGAGGCTGACCTCCGAGGATATTTGAGGTCACCAATAAAATTAAACAAGTGCACACAAATATTGTGCATTAGTCTGCGAAATCTGGAATAGGAAGTTCCTGGACCTCTTATAATCTCTCTTCAAAAGCATACAGTAAGAATTACATGGTCTTTCTGGAGTAAAAAGAAAGACTGAACTAGAACAAATAGGATTAGTGTTCTTTTTGGCCCGGGAAACGCTACGTATCCCTGCTAGTTATCAATATAATCAGACCCAGGAAAACCTTTCAATAGTGCCCCATCATAAAGACCAATATCTCTGTTGTGCACATCATCCAAAATCATGAAAAAAAAAAAAAAAATTATCTTAAAGAACATCACCCCCACATTCCTCAACCTGACTCCCAGCTTCGATTTCGAACAAACACTGAACTACCACCCACCTCTCGATGGTAACTCAGATTTGATGCCTTCAGCGAGAAACCAACACCACTAAGAACTATCATAGTAGCTACAAACAAAGTTATTGACCCATCCTAGTAAACACATCCTAGTAAATACAACCCTTAGACACAAAAAAAGGGGGAAAATTATAAAAAAGGAAATGCTGGACAACTTTCTCTCAGGCAGACATGCCAGGATACTTTACCAACACCAAATTTATTAATTACGAATACCAGCCAGTGGTATTCCACAGGGCTCTGTCCATTCTAACTCATTAACAATTTCCTGTATCACATGTCAGTCCTTCCCTTTTCAGTAAATCCCTACGACTTGGCAATACCTTCACAATACTCCAAAACTAACCAAGCAGAATTCCAGCAGCAAATTTAAGCATACTCGTTAGAAATTTGGTTCAGACAAAATAAAAAGATTGCCTCACCAATCAAATCAGTCATTACCCTCTTCGCTCCATTAACCCGTCACGTCCCGAGGTTTTCCGCACCTCCGACATCCCCCAGTCCCGAGCCTTTTTGGAATTTTTTTTTTTTGGCTCAAACTTCCGCTTAGGTTGAGAAACGAAGGAAAATCACCAAGAAAGGGCTTACCGTGGTCTATAAGTGGTCAGAACAGGTGAGGTCCCCCACGCCAGGTATCGTATTCTTTTATGGACGTGCCAGGCGCTCACGTTTTCTATGGTAAGGAATACTGGGAGAAACAACACACAACACCTCTATATTTATTGAATTTGAACTAATAAACAATAACAGTAACAATATAATGGATTTCAGACACATATATATGAAAAATAAGCATTGTACCATCGCGCGAGCATAGCGAGTTAGGTCCGAGTCATAACATGCTATATGCTAAGTTTCTTGTATCAGTCAACATATCATTTTTTCTACTTGTATACTTCTGTTTCAATGACATTTTACCAATTACAACTGTTTGTAAGTGTTTTCAGATGTTTTCATTCATTATGATGACATGCAGCATAAGTTAAGCGCACATCAGCGTAGTAAGCGCACGTGCTATGACTCGTATTTCAACATACCCAATTGTTTTATCACTTTCCTATTATTTTTCCCTTTACATAGAACCTTTCCTCCACCACTGTAAATGTTTTCAATTATTTACATTCATTACGAGGGCATTTAGCGATATGCTAGCGCATATTCACGTAGCAACCACGATCTCAAACACTCGTGTTTCATCTTCTACTTTATTCACTCCAATTACATTACACACGTTTACACCCCTATACTGCACTGTACATACTTACTGGCATTATTTATTCAAGTGAGCGTGAGAATATCGCATGAAAATACCCTCGCAATGAATGTTTCGACCAACATAATACTCACACACTTAGTATATAATTCTTCACATATATTACACACTTTCCCACTTGTTGACTTCTATTTTCAATATTACGGGCCTTATTCATTCAACTGAGCGTCAGGATATCGCATCTCTATACACACGCTATGAATATTTGACTTAGAATATATTTCAGCACTTACAATAATTTGAACTTATATTATACCCGTAAGCATTTCCAATAATAATAATTATATAATTACGGGCGGTATTTATTTCACTGAGCAACAGAATATCGCATCATAAAACCCTTGCTATGTATGTTTCCACTTAGAGCATATTTATACACTTACATACAATTTTTGCACTTATGTTATACCCATATGCACTTTATACTAATATTTGGAGATCAACATGACTGATAATTTCACTGAGCATCTGTCTGTCGCATTTGCTTCATAGTTTCAGCGTCCTGTCGCATTCACACCATATCAGAATTGCATCAACGTGTGATATTCGCTGAAACATGGGTGAATACAGAGACCCACGTCACACTCCACTCACTCATAGCGGGTGTCCTTCCTCTGTGTCGTGAGTCTCACCCGGGAATTGCTACACACGTGACACCTGCGTTGGGGCCTAGGTCTGTTTGGCTGGGGAGGGATAGGAGTGGGGAAATGGCGGCCGGATATTCTCAGGGGAGTTTGGGCAATAGGGGCAGTGCGGGTGCGATGTTGGGGCCTTTCTACAGCATAACGTGCAAACATCTCTCTTGTGAGCTCCCTCATAAACCCTTCAAAGGTTTCCTGAACTCCTGTTGTCATGGCGTGAAGGTGGTGGCAATTCAGAGCAGTGATGTCTAGCAAGTGAAAGAACAGTTTCTTATACCACTTCATCGTGGTCCTGGCACACTCTACCGTCGATATCATGGAGTCTGACTGGTCCACGAGGCGCATGTTTATGTTATAGTCCATGACACACTCAGGTTTCCAAATATTACGCCTGTTCTCGCTACGGTAATCAACTGAATCAGTACGGTGCATCAAGGGGCGGTGAACCGTTGACAAGAGGCTTACTTCTCTATTGTGGTTCCACACAGTTGCAAGGATGTTGTTGGCTTTGAAGAAGACAACCTCATTCCTGGCAAGTTTCCGCCCTACCTTGGTCAAGTGACGCCGATTCACCTTCACGGTTCCACAGACTCCCGTTTCATGCATGTGAAGATAACGAGCGAGAAGAGGGCTAGTGTACCAGTTGTCCAGGTAGAGGACGTGACCACGATGAAGGTAGTCTTCTATCATCGTCTTTACCACTGCTCCCGACAGTCCAATACTTCGATCTTCTATTATGTCTGTCTGTGCACCGGTGTACAAGACTATGTCTTGCACGTATCCAGTCCTACAGTCGCACATAACAAAGATCTTGAACCCAAAACGGTGCCTTTTGCTGGGTATATACTGCCTAAATGAAATATTGCCTCTCCACAACACGAGACTCTCGTCTATGACGAGGTCTCTTTAGGGATAGAATGAGGAACGAAAGGTTTGCCTCAGGTGATCAAAGACCAACCTAATTTGCCTCATTTTATCAGTGTCATTCGCATTTGCAGGATCATGAGCATCATAGAAATGGAGGCGACTTAGAATTTGTTTAAACCAATTACGGCTCATCACTTGCCCAAATATTGGGGTAAACATAACAGGGTCCCTTGTCCAGTAAGCAGGAATTCTGTTCTTTCGTATAATACCCATCAAAAGGACTAGGGCAAAAAGTAGGAACATTTCTGAAAGGGAGACAGGGTAATCATATATGATAGAATGCCTACTCCTTGTTCCCAATCTTTCACTCTCAAGGCGCTGGGTGCTTGCAAAAAGGTTGGTTTGGTAAACAATCTGCTCCACGAATGCCTCACTAAAAAACAGGTGGAAAAAATCCAACCTGGTGGAATTATGGTGAATTCCGGGAGCAATGCAGCCAGAGCGCCCCTGCTCAGTGAAGGGGTGAATGAGGGGAGAAAAATCACTCCCATCCTCCCAATTCCATCCCACAAATCCCTCGTCCCCATCATCCCCATCACCGCCTTTGTCTGGGTGGGGAGGAGATCCTGGTGGGGGAGGTGGGGGAGAGGAGTGCAGAGGGCTTCCCCACTGTCACTCCTCTTCCCTCTGCCTTTACCCTTTCCCTTTCCCTTAACCTTACGGCCTTGAGGAACTTTAGGGGGCTGTGGGGATGAAGTAGTGGAATATTGGGGAGCAGAAGACGTGCTGGGGAGTGGTTCCTCCCCACCTTCCCCCTCCATGACAACACCACGTGCTTTCTCACGCACCCTAACTCGACCACGTGTTAGGAGATATTGGGGAGCATAAGACGTGCTTGGGAGTGGTTCCTCCCCACCTTCCCCCTCCCTCACAACCCCACGTGATACTGAACGCACCCGCACTCGCCCACGTGATACACTACGCCGCCTCACACTTCCTAGGGAGAGCAATGACTCACTCACGTCACTCTCACTTTCCCTAATCCTCCCTGTACTTTCCCTTTCACTCCCCACTCCCTCCACGGCACTTCCTAACTCCCCAAACAAAATACTAGGCCCATACCTGCTCGTCCGACGTGGTGTGCGCTCTGGGCCACGATGAGTGATTACCTCACGTCTATACCACGTGGCAGCATGTCCCATGACTCCGTCCTCGTCCTCGTCCTCGTCATCGAAATCTGGTTCCAAATCACGTTAGGGATAGGCATAGGATGTTGCACGTGGCTTCTTGGCCTGCTGCCCCTCTCTAGCAGCACGGTAAGTCACATACTGCCGCTTCCTGGGAGACGGGACTTCTTCGTCACTGCTGGTGGTTTCTTCCTCCTCTGGCTGCACATGATCTTTATCCACAACCTCGTCGTCCACTGGGGAATCACTGTTGCCTGTAAAGGCGTCCAGGGCGGCTTGATTTTCGCCCTCTGAGAGACCTCTCTTAGCCATGTCTGAGCAGGACCGTTGCTACCAGGTGAGTGGACGAGTGGCAGGTTAGCGCGGGTCACGCGGGGTCGCCGAGTGTCCTTGCCTGGTGGCAGGTAGGGGAAGGTCATGCGAGGATACGTACCGCAAATCAAGCGCGAAATTTGAAAATTGTCGAAATTATGCACTGTGCAATTGCACGACGTACCGGTACGTCGCTGGGACTGGCAAATGCAAATCGTTGCAACGTACCCATACGTCGACGGGACGGGGTGGGTTAATACTCGAATCTGAAACACAACATCCAATACCTTTCTCCATCTAACCACTCTTTGGGTAAAACACCCCAATTTGTATGACATACTTTAATCACTCATTCTGGGAAAACACCCCTAAGTTTTAGTATCTACTTTAGCTAAATTCATGGCCTTTTCTCACCATACGAGTAACATTAGTTCAAAGGCATCCTGCAAACTCAATGCCATGAAGACACTCATATGCTCTATCTTTTGACAAAAAGAAACCTGTCTGAAAACTGTTTAGACCTAAACATTTCAGTATAATTAATCTGACTTCTTCTGACCCATGTTGAGCAGTAAACATACAAAAAATGAATTAACTTGAAAAGTAAAACAAAACTAATAACAGAATATGCGAAGAAACACAAACCTATATAATTTGGAACAAGAAACAAAAAAACATCCAACTGAAGATCATGCAAAAATAAGAGACAGGTACTTTACTGCACTGGCTCAAGACTTTTTTCCCTCTTGTAAATTCATATCACATCACCGTATCCCCTCTTTCCCCCCCAAAAAAAAAAAAACTACCAAACACTACACAAAGCATCTCGGCAACATCAACCCCCCCCCCTCTTCCATACAACACCACACTACAGACTTATAAACACATAACTACCACAGCCATCCAATCCATTCAGACAGACAAAAACCACATTCATCGTAAACATTCAACCGGAAAAAATCTTCGTCAGAAAATATCCTATCAAGAGAGACATGAATATATCTAGCTAGAGTGTTATGCGATCACTACACTTCCCTACAACAACACCTTCATAGAATACAACTCAAAGAATGCACTTTGTCCACATTGCAATGTGGCCAAAACATCAGCATCAACATGGTGCATACAATATATGCTGTCACTGAGCAGCGATGATCTGTCTGGCCGAGCATACAGATCAACAGCAGCAAGCATGCAAACGCTCCTGCAGGGCCGTCTCATGCAGTGAATTGATCTTCCCTTGCAGCAGACAACGCCTCGCCACAGTGACACACAGAGAAGAATGTGGAGGTATGTTCCTGGATGAATGTCCTGGATGGAAAAAGCATTGGCAGCTCTCTACCCAGTGTACAGGGGCTCCGTAGTATACTCCACATCACCCCATTACTTGGATATAAGGTTACCACCCAGCATTATCAGTCCTAACTGGATTACAAGAAACCACTACGTTTTTCACTTAGTACGCACCCGAAGTGTAGAGAGGGGTGATAAAAGTAACAGGAATAATGGCAGAAATAGAAAAAGAATGAAAAATGTGAAGGATGAAGTAAGTAGCTCTAAATCAAGTGTGTGGATGAAGGTCGCCACCAACTACAACCACAGTATGTGTACATCATATATTCGTTTGTCGGCTACCGTGTGTGTGTGTGTGTGTGTGTGTGTGTGTGTGTGTGTGTGTGTGTGTGTGTGTGCGTGTGTATGTGTGTGTGTGTGTGTGTGTGTGTGTGTGTGTGTGTGTGTGTGTGTGTGTGCGTGCGTGTGTGTGTGTGTGTGTGTGTGTGTATGTGTGTGTTCTTACCTAATTATATCTTTACAGGAATGAGTCAAGCTCGTACTGTCCCGTGTCTTAAACCATATTTATCGTACATATCCTTAAATTTGTAAATTGTTTTGGCACACACTATTTCATTCGGTAGTGCATTCCACTCATCAATTGGTCTGTTTGGGAAACTGAATTTCCTTACGTCTTTATCACCTCTCTTATGCAGTTTTTTGCAGTGCCCTCTTGCTGATGCTTCTCCATATGTTAAGTAATCATTTATGTCTATTTTCTCCTTCCCTGATATGCACTTATATAGCATTATCATGTCACCTCTTTTCCTTCTCTCCTGTAGTGTTAATAGATTCAGTTTATTTAGTCTTTCTTCGTAGCTTAGGTCCCTTAAGCTTGGTATCCATCTTGTAGCAGCCCTTTGAACTTTTTCAATCTTGTCTATGTGTTTTTTGAGATGAGGACTCCAGACTACTGATGCATATTCCAGGGTTGGTCTAATGAATGATGTTACTATCCTTCTTAGCATGTCTTCATTTATGTATGCGAATGCTATTCTCATATTTGCAAGCAGTGTATATATGTTCCGTACCTTCTCGCTGATGTGGTCAGCCAGAGACAGTCTGTTATTGATAATCACACCTAGGTCCTTCTCTCTTTCTGATGTGTATAGGGTTTTACTTCCTAACTTATAATCCCAGTCAGGTCTTTTTCCACTTTTACCAAACTTGATTACATGACACTTGTCCTCATTGAATTCCATTTGCCATGTATTACTCCATTCATGAAGTTTATTTAATTCTTCTTGTAGCTCTTTACAAGAGTCTGTGTTAGGAATTCTCCTTTGTATTTTTGTATCATCTTCAAACATATTCAGATAGCTCTCATTTCCAGTGTTACTGTTTAAATCATTTATATACACTAAAAACATGATTGGTGCCAGCACTGAACCCTGTGGTACTCCACTAGTCACTTCTTTCCATGATGAGTAGTTTCCCCTTAGTACTGTTCTCATTTCTCTTTTTATGAGAAAATCTTGCATCCAACAAAACAGTTTGCCTCGAATTCCTCCTTGATGGTACAATTTCCATAAAAGCCTTTGGTGTGGTACTGTGTCAAATGCTTTCTTGAAATCTAAATAGACACTGTCCACCCATCCTTCTCTTTCCTGTATTGTGTTTGTTACTCTGTCATAGTAGCTCAACAGATTAGTAACACATGATTTTCCTTTTCTGAAACCAAACTGTCTTTCTGTTATCATACTGTGTTCTTCTAGATGATTTACCCAAGCTTTTCTTCTAAGCTTTTCTGATACCTTGCTTACAACACTGGTCAGTGATACTGGTCGGTAGTTGAGAGGATTTTGTCTATTTCCTTTCTTGAATAAGGGGACAATATTTGCTTTCTTCCAAATATCAGGTAGTTTACCTTGACTCAAGGATTTCTTGAAAATTAAAAATAATGGTTTACTTAACTCCTTTGCACATTCTCGTAGTACCCAACATGAAATTTTATCAGGACCACTTGCTTTTCCTCTGTCTAATTTACTTTACTCCTCCTTTATTACTTTTTCTGTTATTTGTATATCTGGTAGTATGTGTGGACATGCATGTTCCACATAGTCCCTCTCAAAATTTTTTTCTTCTGTAAAAACTAATTGGAAATTCTTATTTAGTGCTTCACAAATATCCTTCTCTTGTGTATAAGTGATTTGCTCGTCCGTAATGGTTTGTATTATATCTTTTACTTTGGTTTTGCTTCTGATGTAGCTGTAAAACAGCTTTGGTTGATCACTACTTTTATTTATTATATCCCCCTCAAACTGTTTTTGGGCTTCCCTCCTTATTCTTGTATAATCGTTTCTTGCCTGTTTGTAATTATTATACGCCCTTTCACTATTGTGTCTTCTGTATCTATTCCACAACAAATCTCTTCTTTCTTTTGATTTTTTACATTCTGTATTGAACCATTTCTGTATTTTTTTATCTTCTTCTTTGTGCTGTGGGATGTACTTCTGGACTCCCATTTCATAAAATTCACAGAATTTTTTATATACAGCATTGAAATCTTGTCCTCTAAGCTCATTTTCCTAATCAACTTCTAAGAAATACTTCTTTAGGTCTTGATAATTTCCCTTTTTATAGTTTAGGCTCTTTTTGTAACTTTCATTGCTGTTAACTATGTCATATGCTATCCTGAAGTTGTAATTTAGTACTGCATGATCGCTTTTGCCGAGTGGAGGGTGATATATTAAACTGTCAATATCATTTTCTTATCTATCTATCTATATACCTAGGCTGCTTCCCCCAAGGAAAGGGAGGTAGCCGAGACAGGACGACCACACTCTCCATTTACTCATCCATTCAAACATATTCATTCACATCTTAGCCCCAAAGGGGAGAACGGACAGATCCTCACCGCACCACACCGCACAAGGGTCAACTGCACAATGCAATCAGTGACATCCGCAGCAGGGCCCGACAGCAGAACTGGTTTACCCCTGCCACATCATAACAGACCCATCCCCTTACCCGCACCTAACCTGACTAGCTGATCAGACCAAATGCGGGAGAATATCCCCTCAGGGCTGCGTCATCACTTATTCAGTCACAATTTCTCTCCATTTATTTCTGTCACGCACAGCCACTCTTCCTTGCTCAACAGACATCCCTCTCGCATCCAGCGCTCTCTTCACACTGTCCATCCATCCTATTCGTGGTCTTCCTCTCAGCCTTACACCTCTCACATCAGATCTAGTTATCTTTTTCACCAATCGCTCATTATCCATTCTCTCCATATGCCCAAACCATCGCAACACCCTCTGCTCAACTCTACCAGCCATCTCCCGAACAACTCCAGTTCTCCTTCGCGCTTCATCATTTCGCACCCGATCCATACGTGTCACTCCACACATACTCCTCAGACACCTCATCTCCATTACATTCAAACTTTTCCTCTCTGCTACACCCATATTCTATGTTTCAGCCCCATATAATGCAGTCGGTACCACAACACCCTCATACAGCCTTCTCTTTACATCCATTCTAAGCGAACGACATTTAAACACTTTTTTCATTTCTCCCAGCACCTTTCCTACTTCATTTATTCTAAACTTCACTTCTGCATATATTCTTCCATCCACAGCAACATGTGACCCTAGATATTTAAAAAAATCTACCTCCTCAAGCAACTCACCATTCAAAACTATATTCATCCCCCTACCATCTATCAACCTCGTACACTTCATCACTTTACTCTTATTCTCATTTACTTTCAATTTCCTCCTTTCACACACCCTTCCAAACTCCTCTACCAACTGTCTCAATCTCTCCTCTGAATCAGTCACCAGTGCAGTATCATCTGCAAACAGCAGCTGCTTCAGATTCCACTCTCCACCATTAACATTTACCAGACTCAGACCACCTAAAACTCTTGCATTCACCTCCCTTACAACACCATCCATGTAAATATTAAACAACCAAGGCGACATCACACATCCCTGTCGCAGCCCCACTTTCACGGGAAACCAATCACTCACAGCATTTCCCACTCTTACACACGCCCTACTATTTACATAAAAACTTTTCACCCCTTTTAGTAACCTACCATCAAGTCCATACAATCTTAAAACAGTCCACAAAGCCTCCCTATCAATTCTATCATACGCTTTCTCTAAATCCATAAATGCCCAAAACACATCCTTGCCTTTCGCTAAATACTTTTCACACACTTGTCTCACAGCAAACACCTGATCAGCGCATCCCCTCCCTCTCCTAAAGCCACACTGCTCATCACTAATCACTCCCTCTGTACCCTCTCTAACTCTCATAATTAACACTCTACCATACACCTTACCTACAACACTCAACAGACTTATACCCCTAAAGCTAGTACATTCATACTTATCACCCTTGCCTTTATACAACGGGACCACACAAGCACTTGCCCAGTCAATTGGCACCATACCTTTCTCAAAGCACACATTCAACAATCTTACTAACCAGTCAACAATAGTCACTCCACCACCCTTCAGGCATTCCACAGCACACCCATCCATACCTGCAGCTTTCCCTGTTTTCATCTCCTTTACTGCCTTCTCCACTTCCTCCTTCGTGATCAAAGAATCATTCAACTCTCCCAACACATTTATTCCTTGCACCCATCTATCCGCCACAATCTCAGCCACCCTTTCCTCCTCTACATTTAACAATCTTTCAAAATACTCTGCCCATCTCTTCCTTACTGCATCCATCTCAATTAACATCCTTCCATCCTCTGCTTTTACTCGTTCTTCCTTCCCAGACTCTCCCTTTTGCACCCTTTTCACCTCCTTCCAAAACATTTTCTTATTCTGTTGCAAATTCTCTGTCAGCCGCCTACCCCACCTCTCATCTGCTGCCACTTTAGCATCACGCACAGCCCTTCTCGCTCTATTCCTCTTTTCCTTATACCTTTCATATGACATCTCATCCTTCCTCTGCAGCCACACTTCATATGCAGGTCTCTTCTCAGCCACAGCCATACTTACTTCCTCGCACCACCATTCATTTCCTTTTCTTACACCACTACCCACACGTCTCACATCACACACCTCTTCTGCATGCCCCACCACAGCACTCTTAAACAACTGCCATTCCTCCTCCACGCTGCCATTTTCCCGATCTTTCACTGCGTTCCACTCATCTTTCAATTTCTCCTGATACTCTATCTTTTTCACTCTTTTATCCAACTCACTCACTTTCAAAACCTCCCTGCCACACCTAACCCTCCTCGCTCTTACCCATCTCTTACCTACTCTTAACTTTCCCTCCACCAGGTAGTGGTCAGACATACCTCCACCCTCCCCTCTCAGAACTCTCACATCCAACAATCTTCCTATTACATTCCTAGACACAACCACATAATCCATCAAAGCTCTATCAACAACCCTTCCACCCTCCTGTCTCACCCATGTATACTTATAAATATCTTTCTTCTCAAACAGCGTATTCCCAATCACCATCTCTTGCTCAACACACATCGCTATCATTCGTTCCCCATTTTCATTTCTTCCAGGCACACCATGCATACCAACTACGCCTTCAACTGCTACATTTCCCACTCTAGCATTCAGATCTCCCATCATTACCACATTCACATTCGCCCCAAAACTCTGCAGACACTTATCAACATCATTCCAGAAAGACTCCCTCTCTTGTTCATCCCTTTCACTACCAGGACCATATGCACTCACAAACACCCACAACTCACGTTCAAATTTCGCTTTCACCCACATCAGTCTCGATGACACCTCCTTCCATTCAATCACACATTGCTGTACTTCTGGACTCACTAACAAGGCCACACCTTCTCTTGCCCTTCCTCTATCAACACCTGACAATCTTCCATTCACACTTCCAAACATAGATTCCCCCTTCCCTTTCATCTTCGTTTCACTCAAAGCTAACACATCCAACTTTCTTCTCACAAACATTCTCCCAATCTCCTCCCTTTTAGCCTCAATCGTACTACATCCACGCACATTCATAGACCCAATCTTCAAGGTACGGGGATAACTCCATCCCCCATCCCTTTCTCTGGCCTGTCTCTTTTTAGGAACTAAAAAACAGAGGAGGGGGTCCCTAGTCCCCTCACCCCGCCCCTTTTAGTCGCCTTTTACGACACGCAGGGAATACGGTGGCAGTATTCTTCCAAACACAACCTGGCCGCAGAGTAGTAGTACCACCCCATAGTGCGGCCAGGTTGTGTCCCCCCCGCCACAGGGGGTACATCGAGTCCTCTTTTTCTGGTGGTTTCCCTCACATGTTGCGTTAGGAAAAACTCTTGCACGAGATCCAGGAGCTTTTGGTCCCAACAGCTTTCTTGGCTAATTATATCTAGAGTATTCCAATTTATATTTGTATTAAAATTTCCAGTTAGTATAATTCTTTCCGATTTCTCTTCCATTTTATGTAATAATGATCTTAAACTCTGAATTGTACTCTCTGCCAGGTCCTCATATTCGTCTCTTTCCCATGTGTTTGATCTGGGTGGCATGTACAAATTGGCTACAATTACTTTCCCTTCAGATGTGTTGATCTCTACTGCAGTCAGTTCTACTTTTGATGGTATATCTAGTTTTATTTCATTGAGTTTTAGATTTTTCTTAGTTAATATTATAATTTCTCCTTTTTTTTTTTTTTTTTTTAATTTCTGTCTCTTCTCCATATAGTGTATTCCTCTAAGTTTAGTATATCATTGGATATCCTTGGTGTTAATTTTGTTTCAGTTAGGCATATCATTTGTGGTTCATTTTCTCTGACATAATCATTCATCTCTAGTAATTTAGATACCATTCCATCCACATTTGAGTACATCAACTTTATCATCTTGTTTATTTACTTGTCATGACATGGTTCTACTACCTTCCTCCTTTTTATTCCCTCCTGTTTGTGTACCACTTTCGTACCTGCAATCCTATTACTTTGTAAAAAAATGTGTTCTTCTCCTCTTCTGATCATTCCTCATTTTTTGTTTTTGCTTCCTCCCTCTTCTCTTTCAGTAATTCCAGATCCTTTTGTGTTAGGCATCTTTTTATCCTTACATTTTTGAACTCCTCTTTTTCCATGAGATTCTTTGCATTTTTTAGTATCTCCTTCACAGTATTTACACTCTGGAAAGTCACCTTTAGAGGTCTTGTCTTACTTTTCTCGTATTTCCCTAACCTTTTGTGTTCCTCTATGTCTTTACTACAGATTTCCTCTGATACTTCTTTCAGTAAGCTCATTACATTTGCCATCTCCTTTTTGTCTCTTGTGATCTTGTTTTTTACTTCTTCCTCTTCTATACCAGTGATTACTATAGATTTGTTTATATCTACTGAATCTCTGACTACCTTTGGATTTTTTTTTAAACTTCCTGTTTAATGCTTGTGTGTGTGTGTGTGTGTATGTGTGTGTGTGTTGCTGATCAGAACGCTATTGCAATGTTGTGTAGTTGCTATAAATTGTTCTGAGAACTGCTACCCCTCCTTGTATCTCGAGTGCATTCATTGTCCACAAAGGAAAGTTTGGCACCTTTGCTGGGAGTGTCATATCGTATGGGATTCAAACATGGTGTGCAAAAGAGGAGATACTAATACGAGAACAAAACAATGATGCTGCCATGTGGGAGGGGAAGGGGCTTAGAACTTTGACTCACCCCCATTGGCTCTCCTATATGGAACTGTAGATTATTTAATGTGTGCTCGTCTCTTTTCTTCCCCATTTTTGAAGCCCTTGCTACTCTGCTGGAACAAAATGACGTTTGCATGTTCCGATCGTTATGTGGAGTGAAGCCAGATCACAAAACATCATCAGAAGAGGCAAGAAGGTGGCTGGACGTGGAAAGCATCAGGAAGGAAGCAGAAAGGAGGATCCTGGAATGGTCTGCACATGCTGGGACAATGGACTCAGGGAGAAGGGTGTGGAGATATAGGAGTGAGTCTCCAGGCCGTTGACAAATATAGTTTGAGGAAGACAGGGGACAAGTTGGTGTGTGCTGACCATAAATACAAAGGTGTTATAGAGCAGATGCAGCACAGAGCAAGATGGGGGAATGCTATCAGATTAACCAGTCTGAACCAAATTAGATGGAAAAAGAGAAATAAACAAATGTGATAATGATTACATAAACAACGGTTTTAACCTCACAGAGAATGAAAGTAATGAGGCATGATAAGAATAAAATAAACAAACACCTAACCATGTTTAGCTGGCATAGTACTGTTGGAGTCACTGTCCTCAGCTCGCGCCTCCAGCATCAGGTCTAAGAAGTCGCCTCTCTTCTGGCCACCCTCACGAGACTTGATAGTTATTTTTGCAACCTCACTGAAGAACTCCGTCTCAGATGCAAATACTTTTATTCCAATGGCACTGGCAAATTTTGGAAACATTTTTGTTAGAATAATTTGCAAAACCTTCATTCGTGTCATACAGAAAAATTGGTCAGCCTTTTGAGCAAACTCTGGCTTTTCTTGGGTGAGAGAGTTGCATTCTATACCAAAGGCACATGAAGCAATTGTGTCCATGGTAAACCTGCCAGTCTTGTCCTTCATGTCTATAGTGGGATCCTCTACTGCATCTTTAAGACATGAGGACACGAACAAGTCGGCTTTCTCGCACACAAGAGGGAACATTTTCTTCATCTTGCCTGAGGAGAAGGTAGGAGATAAGATGGAACGCAGAATCTTCCACTCATCACCAGTTTTAATACCCACCATCTCTTTCATCACATTATCGTCTTGGCTCCCAATGGGTCGTCTGTCAACGAAGTGATCAAAGTCCTTAACCAAAACATCCCTCAAAATATCTGGATCGCCAATAACCAGCACTGGTCGAAAACCTTCATATCTTCCACATAACTTCGACCCACCATATTTCTTGTATACCTGGAAGAATAATGCAACTTTTTATAATAAAATTCTTGCCCAGCAGTGAATTTTTCTTTAAGCATCACTTTTTTACAATCATTGCCTTAGTTATCATGCGGTACACTTAATAGCAGGAAAAAATGGTAGAAAAATATATCAAATTGCTACCAATAATCTTATGTGACTCACTTCATCAAGAACAATCCTTGTACGCATTAGAAGGCCTTCGTGTAAGCTGCCAATAAATGGCAAGCGGGGTTTTGTTGGGATCCCCATTGAAGCCCAGTAACTGTGGTGCGACCTGGAGTACCACCAAGCTGCCACCACCACAGTCAAGGAAACTAGCAAAAGCATCAATAGCATCCTCACATACACTGCCTGGGGTGGAGAAAACTTACATTAACACCTGTAGTAGCACACTAGATCTCAAAACTCACCTACAGTATAGTATGTAAAAATTTAACTGAAAAATATCACTGAACCTTGATAACGCCACTTGGCACAACCATCAGTACCTCATTAACTATTTGATCAAATGACATGAAACTTTATTGGAATATGTTTCCTAGCTTACTGAAGGTAACAACAATGGGCTTTGGCAACCCAGGCGAAGAGTAGGGAGACGCCAAGCTCGTTTCATGCATTCTTGTTCTGAGCGTAAATGGAAGGAAAGTGCATGGTAGTAAATTTACCTCCATGCCACCGAAGGAGGTGGTCGTCAATATTATTCTTGTCATTGGTATGATATCTTATCATTGTACAGTTGTGTTTGAAGCATTTAGCAATAAACATGGAATGATTTATAATTGCAACCTGAATTGTTTAATCGGTTACATATCCGAAAATGGCTTAATATGAATGTGTGTTTACAGAACATTACTTCAGTTACGATTTTTATTATTTTATTTATGTTTGTATTATCATATTTCTCTTGGTTTTTCTTTCTTACTTACCTGGGTTTCAATAAAATATGGTTGATAACTTGTACAGTGCGAGGTGAAAACTGATATATGAAATGATATTGCTTGTGGCTGCTGTCATTTTGGAACATATCAGTTGCAGACATCCTGTATATTCTGTTGCGAGGTAACTAGTTATGATATAAATGTGTCAATTGCTATTTTCTTTTACAGAGCTGTAGGAAAAAGAATGTGTGAAAAATCTATTAATGTCTATTTAATAATCCACAATGAGCCAAGCTGTTTATACAAGTGATACTGGAGATAAGTTTTTTCTTTCAACTACCTGTTTAGCTAATTATTTGAGCCGTTATTTTTGTTTCCTCCATCATGTTCATAGTTTTTATATTTCATATCAGTTTCATATAAATTCATTCAAGAGTAGGTTTGCAGCCCAAATGAGAAATATAAAGACAACACCCTCGTGGAAGTGTAATTGACCAGCCCCCCAGTCTAAATTGCTTTTTTGGACTGGAACAAAAATGGTGTTAAGATACAGGAGTACTAGTTAGATGACAGTGGAAAATTCCGGATAATTCTCGCATTTTGAGCTGCTTGTCAGAGTTGCCAGGTAGCCTGATGTTGTGAGCTGAGGTATTTTGTTAAGTTATGCATTAATTTGTTTTCTTTTATATCGCTCCATAATGTTTTAATCGGATGACTATTTCTTATTATGTAATATTTAGATTTAATTTCAGTTTGTATGCTAAAGCATTTAGAGTGCTACATAATAAGAAAGTTCTGGAATATTTTGGATGTCTCCAATTTGGAACTCTATTGCTATTAGGAGTACACCCACGCACCAAAGTTTCTGTACCCCCCTCGGTGGAAGGAAGTGGAAGTCAGGGTTAGAGAGAGGGCAGACGAACGGACAACCGTGAGTGGTACCGTAGTTTGGAACTGAGCTACGAGGCGAACAGTGAGAAACCTAATGACATTGGGTCCGAAACATTTCCATGCTATTCACCTGACAAACATTATGCGTTCGTTACATACATAGCATATGACAGACTATTGAGTTATCATGGTGTCCTGTGAAACTGGTCCAGACATGACCCATCTCTTTTGCATTATTATCCAAATAAAGCACCGAGCCAGTTGTATATAAGCTGCAACTGGTCATTATCACTGTAGTGATAATATTTGTGAATATCCTATTCCTGGATTGTTAAAGGTATAATATAGAATGATTGGGAATTTAGTGCTGATTTCCACAGTAGCTGTGCGGATGGTTATAAATGTTGCAATTATTTTCTATCAATTTATCTGTCTATCTATTGCCAGACGCCATAATCCCTTAAGGGATGGCCATTTGACCTTGAGTTATTTGTTTTACGGGGAGGGGCACTAACCCTCCTCCAACCCACTTGTTGACACGTAGGAAGCACGTATAGTTCGGTTATATGGTTACCATCCAGAGCTGTAAATGGTTTCTTGGCTTACGGGAAACCATTTGGCTTGTCGCTGAATGTAAAGCCATCTGTAAAGGAAAGAAAAACAGTAAGAAGTGACAGGAAAGCTGGGAAACTACATTGGATGAGCAGAGGAAAGCATTCACCAATAATTTTCTATAACCAAATGAAATTAGATGCAAACAACACAGAATAGTATGAGACAACGATGATCCAACTGTGGTATCCTGCTACGCCACGTTATCCAGGCCTTAACTGTTGCTTCGCCTCATAAGTGCATTATTTTCCTTGAGTCTCTGCCTCTTTTACTGCTCTTACGTCCCGGTATCCTCGTACTGCGAGCCGTCATATTCCTTGGGGGTTTCTAGTCATCCGGTCCTATAACCCCTACTGTATTACATTATTCCTCACATCATCACCCCCACGCAAACAACGTTAGCACAAGACTGCTGAATCTGTTACTACAATTACTGGCACTACCACTACTAATCCCCCTTTTCCCATTGTGTCTAATTTCCCTCGCAGTACTACTACCGCTACTCCTACTACTAGTCCACTGTAAATCTGTATAATATATACGTATGATTGTCATTATGTCTGTGTATCTGCTAACTACATTGTCCCTGTCCCTCCGTCAACAACTCGTCAGTTTCCCCGCACCGCTACCACAGTTGCACCCCTCTCTCTTCCACCCACCGTGGACTCTCCGACACCACATTACCCCTCACCTCATCCTTGGGCCACCAGGCCTGTTGTTCACCCTTTACCGGTGAATATACGTGGTATGCATTAATAAAAAAAAAAAAAAAAAAAAAAAGGCATTTGGGAGCCGAATGCTAAACGCCCGCCAGAATGTGCTGCTGGCCAAATCCAAAAGTCAGGCCATAGTTTGATACCATGAAGATTTTTATGCTGATAGCTCCAGCCGTTCATCAGATATAATAGTGCTAAAGGCGGACGATAAAAACTAGTTGACCTTTGGCAGTTATTTTGGTGAACTGGACCCTGACCCCGAGTATCCATTTTCGAACTTATCCAAGATTTTGGCCATATCTTGATACCCTGAAGGTTTCATGTTGATAACTCAAGCCGTTCATGAGATATAATCGGAACACACACACACACACACAGCTAGGTGGACGTGTGACACCGGCGCTCCGTACCAATCACGGCCAGTGGCATTACCTAAATAGTATCTTTGTATGAGTCAAGCTCAATGCCAGGTTAGACTAAATGATAGTTCTTTATAAAACGGAAAAAAATAATAAGTTTCAACAAGACTTATAAAAACAGGAAATAGAACCAAGACGAAAGAATACGCTGAGTCATCTCTGAGGTTTGTTTACAACAAGACGGAGATTGTAAGTATATGCTTTGCACTTTAAGTATTGCAAAATGGATACATACTTCAGTAAAACAAATTTGGAAAAGAAAAGGGATAAAGGTAAAAAGCAAAATGATGATTTCTACCAAGAACTGGTTGAAGTAGAGACCCACAATAGACTGGTTGAACGTGTAAACAAACTAGAAATGGCTTTCAAAAATGAAATTGATGAAATAAAGAAGCAGATGCACTTGCAAAAGGAAGAAATAGAAAAACTAGGCAGGGAGGCCAATAAGAAAGACACAACCATCAGTGAACTAACCGTGGAATTGAGTACACTTAGGAAGAAAATTAGTGAAATGGCAAGTACAGTAGTCAATCACGAGAGTGTTATGGAAGAGTTCAAAAATGACACAGAGACAATTAGGCAAGTTAGCAGTCTTATTGACCAGAGCAGTGATATTGAGGAGAAGATAACACAAGTAAATGAAGCTGTGCAAAGCTACAAAAATGATGTAGAAACCACGTATGCAGAAATGGTGAAAGTAAAGAAAGACTTAGAAACAAGGGTGGAGGAATAAAGCATTAAAAAGGAGGTGAAAAGAATAATCCAAAACAATCCAAAGTTAGTCAGAGATTCAGTAGAGATAAACAAATCAATAGTAATCACTGGAATAGAAGAGGATGAAGTTAAAAACAAGATCACAAGAGACAAAAAGGAGATGGCAAATGTAATGAGCTTACTGAAAGAAGTATCAGAGGAAATCTGTAATAAAGACATAGAGGAACACAAAAGGTTAGGGAAATACGAGAAAAGCAAGACAAGACCTCTAAAGGTGACTTTCCAGAGTGTAAACACTGTGGAAGAGATACTAAAAAATGCAAAGAATCTTAAGGAAAAAGAGGAGTTCAAAAATGTATGGATAAAAAGATGTCTAACACAAGAGGAAATGGAATTACTGAAAGAGAAAAGGGAGGAAGCAAAAACAAAAAATGAGGGAAGATCAGAAGAGGACAAGAAGAAATTTTTTTACAAATAGGATTGCAGGTACGAAAGTGGTACACAAACAGGATGGAAGAAAAAGGAGGAAGGTAGTAGAACCATGTCAGGACAAGTATATAAACAAGATGATAAAGTTGATGTACTCAAATGTGGATGGAATGGTATCTAAATTACTAGAGATGAATGATTATGTCAGAGAAAATGAAACACAAGTAATATGCCTAACTGAAACAAAATTAATACCAAGGATATCAAATGACATACTAAACTTAGAGGAATACAATATATGGAGAAGAGACAGATATTTAAAAAAAAGGAGGAGGAATTATAATATTAACTAAGAAAAATCTAAAAGTCAAGGAAATAAACCTAGATATACCATCACAAGTAGAACTGATTGCAGTAGAGATCGACACATCTGAAAGTAAAGTAATTGTTGCAAATTTGTACATGCCACCCACATCAAACACATGGGAAAGAGACGAATATGAGGACCTGGCAGAGAGTACAATTCAGAGTGTAAGATCATTGGTACATAAAATGGAAGAGAAATCGGAAAGAATTATACTAACTGGGGACTTCAATACAAATATAAATTGGAATACTCTAGATATAAATAGCCAAGAAAGCTGTTGGGACCAAAAGCTCCTGGATCTCGTACAAGAGTTTTTCTTAACGCAACATGTGAGGGAAACCACCAGAAAAAGAGGACATGATGTACCTTCAGTGCTAGATCTAATATTTACAAGGCAAGAAAATGATATTGACAGTTTAATATATCACCCTCCACTCGGCAAAAGCGATCATGCAGTACTAAACTATAACTTCAGGTTAGCATATGACATAGTAAACAGCAATGATAGTTACAAAAAGAGCCTAAACTATAAAAAGGGAAATTATCAAGACCTAAAGAAGTATTTCTTAGAAGTTCATTGGGAAAATGAGCTTAGAGTTCAAGATTTAAATGCTGTATATAAAAAATTTTGTGAATTTTATGAAATAGGAGTCCAGAAGTACATCCCACAGCACAAAGAAGCAGATAAGAAAATACAGAAATGGTTCAATACAGAATGTAAAAAATCAAAAGAAAGAAGAGATTTGTTGTGGAATAGATACAGAAGACACAATAGTGAAAGGGCGTATAATAATTACAAACAGGCAAGAAACGACTATACAAGAATAAGGAGGGAAGCCCAGAAACAGTTTGAGGAGGATATAATAAATAAAAGTAGTGATCAACCAAAGCTGTTTTACAGCTCTATCAGAAGCAAAACTAAAGTAAAAGATATAATACAATCCATTACGGGCGAGGGAATCACTTATACACAAGAGAAAGATATTTGTGAAGCACTAAATAAGAATTTCCAATTAGTTTTTACAGAAGAAAAAATTTTTGAGAGGGACTATGTGGAACACGCATGTCCACACATACTACCAGATATACAAATAGCAGAAAAAGTAATACAGGAGGAGTTAAGTAGATTAGACAGAGGAAAAGCAAATGGTCCTGATGAAATTTCATATTTGGTACTACGAGAATGTGCAAAGGAGTTATGTAAACCATTATTTTTAATTTTCAAGAAATCCTTGAGTCAAGGTAAACTACCAGATATTTGGAAAAAAGCAAATATTGTCCCCTTATTCAAGAAAGGAAATAGACAAAATCCACTCAACTACCGACCAGTATCACTGACCAGTGTTGTAAGCAAGGTATTAGAAAAACTTATAAGAAAAGCTTGGGTAAATCATCTACAAGAACACAGTATGATAACAGAAAGACAGTTTGGTTTCAGAAAAGGAAAATCATGTGTTACTAATCTGTTAAGCTACTATGACAGAGTAACAAACACAATACAGGAAAGGGAAGGATGGGTGGACAGTATCTATTTAGATTTCAAGAAAGCTTTTGACACAGTACCACACCAAAGACTTTTATGGAAACTGTACCATCAAGGAGGAATTCGAGGTAAACTGTTTTGTTGGATGCAAGACTTTCTCATAAAAAGAGAAATGAGGACAGTACTAAGAGGAAACTACTCATCATGGAAAGAAGTGACTAGTGGAGTACCACAGGGTTCAGTGCTTGCACCAATCATGTTTTTAGTGTGTATAAATGATATAAACAGTAACACTGGAAATGAGAGCTATCTGAATATGTTTGCAGATGATGCAAAAATACAAAGGAGAATTACTAACACAGACTCTTGTAAAGAGCTACAAGAAGAATTAAATAAACTTCATGAATGGAGTAGTACATGGCAAATGGAATTCAATGTGGACAAGTGTCATGTAATCAAGTTTGGTAAAAGTGGAAAAAGACCTGATTCGGATTATAAGTTAGGAAATAAAACCCTATATACATCAGAAAGAGAGAAAGACCTAGGTGTGATTATCAATAACAGACTATCTCCGGCTGACCACATCAGCGAGAAGGTACGGAACATGTATACACTGCTTGCAAATATGAGAATAGCATTCACATACATAAATGAA
Source organism: Coenobita brevimanus (assembly GCF_032717465.1). NCBI lineage: Eukaryota > Metazoa > Arthropoda > Malacostraca > Decapoda > Coenobitidae > Coenobita > Coenobita brevimanus. The sequence continues at coordinate 11,660,110 of NC_137046.1, forward strand.
GACATGCTAAGAAGGATAATAACATCATTCATTAGACCAACCCTGGAATATGCATCAGTAGTCTGGAGTCCTCATCTCAAAATGCACATAGACAAGATAGAAAAAGTTCAAAGGGCCGCTACAAGATGGATACCAAGCTTAAGGGACCTAAGCTACGAAGAAAGACTAAATAAACTGAATCTACCAACACTACAGGAGAGAAGGAAAAGAGGTGACATGATAATGCTATATAAATGCATATCAGGAAAGGAGAAAATAGACATAAACGATTACTTAACATATGGAGAAGCATCAGCAAGAGGACACTGCAAAAAACTGCATAAGAAGAGAGCTGATAAAGACGTAAGGAAATTAAGTTTCCCAAACAGAGCAATTGATCAATGGAATGCACTACCGAATGAAATAGTGTGTGCCAAAACAATTCACAAATTTAAGGATATGTACGATAAATATGGTTTAAGACACGGAACAGTACGAGCTTGACTCATTCCTGTAAAGATACAATTAGGTAAGAACACACACACACACATACACACACCAAATCATCACGGCCAGTGGCATTACCTAAATAGTATCTTTGTATGAGTCAAGCTCAGTACCAGGTTAGACTAAATGATTGTTCATTATTAAAAGAAAAAAAAAAAAAGTTTAAACAAGACTTGTTCAAACAGGAAATAGAACCAAGACGAAAGAATACGCTGAGTCATCTCTGAGGTTTGTTTAGACTACAACAACACGGAGATTGTAAGTACATGCTTTGCACTTTAAGTATTGCAAAATGGATACATACTTCAGTAAAACAAATTTGGAAAAGAAAAGGGATAAAGGTAAAAAGCAAAGTGATGATTTCTACCAAGAACTGGTTGAAGTAGAGACTCACAACAGACTGGTTGTACGTGTAAACAAACTAGAAATGGCTTTCAAAAATGAAATTGATGAAATAAAGAAGCAGATGCACTTGCAAAAGGAAGAAATAGAAAAACTAGGAAGGGAGGCCAATAAGAAAGACACAACCATCAGTGAACTAACAGTGGAATTGAGTACACTTAGGAAGAAAATGAGTGAAATGGCAAGTACAGTAGTCAGTCACGAGAGTGTTATGGAAGAGTTCAAAAATGACACAGAGACAATTAGGCAAGTTAGCAGTCTTATTGACCAGAGCAGTGATATTGAGGAGAAGATAACACAAGTGAATGAAGCTGTGTAAACCTACAAAAATGATGTAGAAACCACGTATGCTGAAATGGTGAAAGTAAAGAAAGACTTAGAAACAAGGGTGGAGGAATAAAGCATTAAAAAGGAGGTGAAAAAAATAATCCAAAACAATCCAAAGTTAGTCAGAGATTCAGTAGAGATAAACAAATCAATAGTAATCACTGGTATAGAAGAGGAAGAAATAAAAAACAAGATCACAAGAGAGAAAAAGGAGATGGCAAATGTAATGAGCTTACTGAAAGAAGTATCGGAGGAAATCTGTAGTAAAGACATAGAGGAACACAAAAGGTTAGGGAAATACGAGAAAAGCAAGGCAAGACCTCTTAAGGTGACTTTCCAGAGTGTAAACAATGTGGAAGAGATACTAAAAAATGCAAAGAATCTTAAGGAAAAAGAGGAGTTTAAAAATGTATTGATAAAAAGATGCCTAACAGAAGAGGAACTGGAATTACTGAAAGAGAAAAGGGAGGAAGCAAAAACAAAAAATGAGGGAAGATCAGAAGAGAAGAAGACATTTTTTTACAAAGTAATAGGATTGCAGGTACGAAAGTGGTACACAAACAGGATGGAAGAAAGAGGGGGAAGGTAGTAGAACCATGTCATGACAAGTATATAAACAAGATGATAAAATTGATGTATTCAAATGTGGATGGAATGGTATCTAAATTACTAGAGATGAATGATTATGTCAGAGAAAATGAACCACAAATATTATGCCTAACTGAAACAAAATTAATACCAAGGATATCAAATGACATACTAAACTTAGAGGAATACAATATATGGAGAAGAGACAGAAATTTAAAAAAAGGAGGAGGAATTATAATATTAACTAAGAAAAATCTAAAAGTCAAGGAAATTAAACTAGATATACCATCACAAGTAGAACTGATTGCAGTAGAGATCGACACATCTGAAGGCAAAGTAATTGTAGCCAATTTGTACATGCCACCCAGATCAAACACATGGGAAAGAGATGAATATGAGGACCTGGCAGAGAGTACAATTCAGAGTGTAAGATCATTGCTACATAAAATGGAAGAGAAATCGGAAAGAATTATCCTAACTGGGGACTTCAATACAAATATAAATTGGAATACGCTAGATATAAATAGCCAAGAAAGCTGTTGGGACCAAAATCTCCTGGATCTTGTGCAGGAGTTTTTCTGAACGCAACATGTGAGGGAAACCACCAGAAAAAGAGGACTTGATGTACCTTCAGTGCTAGATCTAATATTTACAAGGCAAGAAAATGATATTGACAGTTTAATATGTCACCCTTCAATCAGCAAAAGCAATCATGCAGTACTAAATTATAACTTCAGGATAGCATATGACATAGTAAACAGCAATGATAGTTACAAAAAGAGCCTAAACTATAAAAAGGGAAATTATCAAGACCTAAAGAAGTATTTCTTAGAAGTTGATTGGGAAAATGAGCTTAGAGGACAAGATTTAAATGCTGTATATAAAAAATTTTATGAATTTTATGAAATAAAAGTCCAGACGTACATCCCACAGCACAAAGAAGCAGGTAAGAAAATACAGAAATGGTTCAATACAGAATGTAAAAAATCAAAAGAAAGAAGAGATTTGTTGTGGAATAGATACAGAAGACACAATAGTGAAAGGGCGTATAATAATTACAAACAGGCAAGAAACGACTATACAAGAATAAGGAGGGAAGCCCAGAAACAGTTTGAGGAGGATATAATAAATAAAAGTAGTGATCAACCAAAGCTGTTTTACAACTATATCAGAAGCAAAACTAAAGTAAAAGATATAATACAATCCATTACGGACAAGGGAATCACTTATACACAAGAGAAAGATATTTGTGAAGCACTAAATAAGAATTTCCAATTAGTTTTTACAGAAGAAAAAAATTTTGAGAGGGACTATGTGGAACACGCATGTACACACATACTACCAAATATACAAATAGCAGAAAAAGTAATACAGGAGGAGTTAAGTAGATTAGACAGAGGAAAAGCAAGTGGTCGTGATGAAATTTCATGTTGGGTATTACGAGAATGTGCAAAGGAGTTAAGTAAACCATTATTTTTAATTTTCAAGAAATCCTTGAGTCAAGGTAAACTACCTGATATTTGGAAAAAAGCAAATATTGTCCCCTTATTCAAGAAAGGAAATAGACAAAATCCACTCAACTACCGACCAGTATCACTGACCAGCGTTGTAAGCAAGGTATTAGAAAAACTTATAAGAAAAGCTTGGGTAAATCATCTAGAAGAACACAGTATGCTAACAGAAAGACAGTTTGGTTTCAGAAAAGGAAAATCATGTGTTACTAATCTGTTGAGCTACTATGACAGAGTAACAAACACAATACAGGAAAGGGGTGGATGGGTGGACAGTATCTATTTAGATTTCAAGAAAGCTTTTGACACAGTACCACACCAAAGACTTTTATGGAAACTGTACCATCAAGGAGGAATTCGAGGTAAACTGTTTTGTTGGATGCAAGACTTTCTCATAAAAAGAGAAATGAGGACAGTACTAAGAGGAAACTACTCATCATGGAAAGAAGTGACTAGTGGAGTACCACAGGGTTCAGTGCTGGCACCAATCATCTTTTTAGTGTATATAAATGATATAAACAGTAACACTGGAAATGAGAGCTATCTGAATATGTTTGCAGACGATGCAAAAATACAAAGGAGAATTACCAACACAGACTCTTGTAAAGAGCTACAAGAAGAATTAAATAAACTTCATGAATGGAGTAGTACATGGCAAATGGAATTCAATGTGGACAAGTGTCATGTAATCAAGTTTGGTAAAAGTGGAAAAAGACCTGATTGGGATTATAAGTTAGGAAATAAAACCCTATATACATCAGAAAGAGAGAAAGACCTAGGTGTGATTATCAATAACAGACTATCTCCGGCTGACCACATCAGCGAGAAGGTACGGAACATGTATACACTGCTTGCAAATATGAGAATAGCATTCACATACATAAATGAAGACATGCTAAGAAGGATAATAACATCATTCATTAGACCAACCCTGGAATATGCATCAGTAGTCTGGAGTCCTCATCTCAAAATGCACATAGACAAGATAGAAAAAGTTCATAGGGCCGCTACAAGATGGATACCAAGCTTAAGGGACCTAAGCTACGAAGAAAGACTAAATAAACTGAATCTACCAACACTACAGGAGAGAAGGAAAAGAGGTGACATGATAATGCTATATAAATGCATATCAGGAAAGGAGAAAATAGACATAAACGATTACTTAACATATGGAGAAGCATCAGCAAGAGGACACTGCAAAAAACTGCATAAGAAGAGAGCTGATAAAGACGTAAGGAAATTCAGTTTCCCAAACAGAGCAATTGATCAATGGAATGCACTACCGAATGAAATAGTGTGTGCCAAAACAATTCACAAATTTAAGGATATGTACGATAAATATGGTTTAAGACACGGGACAGTACGAGCTTGACTCATTCCTGTAAAGATACAATTAGGTAAGAACACACACACACACATACACACACCAAATCATCACGGCCAGTGGCATTACCTAAATAGTATCTTTGTATGAGTCAAGCTCAGTACCAGGTTATACTAAATGATTGTTCATTATTAAAAGAAAAAAAAAAAGTTTAAACAAGACTTGTTCAAACAGGAAATAGAACCAAGACGAAAGAATACGCTGAGTCATCTCTGAGGTTTGTTTAGACTACAACAACACGGAGATTGTAAGTACATGCTTTGCACTTTAAGTATTGCAAAATGGATACATACTTCAGTAAAACAAATTTGGAAAAGAAAAGGGATAAAGGTAAAAGGCAAAGTGATGATTTCTACCAAGAACTGGTTGAAGTAGAGACTCACAACAGACTGGTTGAACGTGAAAACAAACTAGAAATGGCTTTCAAAAATGAAATTGATGAAATAAAGAAGCAGAGAAACTAGAAAGGGAGGCCAATATGAAAGACACAACCATCAGTGAACTAACAGTGGAATTGAGTACACTTAGGAAGAAAATGAGTGAAATGGCAAATACAGTAGTCAGTCACGAGAGTGTTATGGAAGAGTTCAAAAATGACACAGAGACAATTAGGCAAGTTAGCAGTCTTATTGACCAGAGCAGTGATATTGAGGAGAAGATAACACAAGTGAATGAAGCTGTGCAAACCTACAAAAATGATGTAGAAACCACGTATGCTGAAATGGTGAAAGTAAAGAAAGACTTAGAAACAAGGGTGGAGGAAAAAAGCATTAAAAAGGAGGTGAAAAAAATAATCCAAAACAATCCAAAGTTAATCAGAGATTCAGTAGAGATAAACAAGTCAATAGTAATCACTGGTATAGAAGAGGAAGAAATAAAAAACAAGATCACAAGAGACAAAAAGGAGATGGCAAATGTAATGAGCTTACTGAAAGAACTATCAGAGGAAATCTGTAGTAAAGACATAGAGGAACACAAAAGGTTAGGGAAATACGAGAAAAGCAAGGCAAGACCTCTAAAGGTGACTTTCCAGAGTGTAAACAATGTGGAAGAGATACTAAAAAATGCAAAGAATCTTAAGGAAAAAGAGGAGTTTAAAAATGTATTGATAAAAAGATGCCTAACAGAAGAGGAACTGGAATTACTGAAAGAGAAAAGGGAGGAAGCAAAAACAAAAAATGAGGGAAGATCAGAAGAGAAGAAGACATTTTTTTACAAAGTAATAGGATTGCAGGTACGAAAGTGGTACACAAACAGGATGGAAGAAAGAGGGGGAAGGTAGTAGAACCATGTCATGACAAGTATATAAACAAGATGATAAAATTGATGTACTCAAATGTGGATGGAATGGTATCTAAATTACTAGAGATGAATGATTGTGTCAGAGAAAATGAACCACAAATATTATGCCTAACTGAAACAAAATTAATACCAAGGATATCAAATGACATACTAAACTTAGAGGAATACAATATATGGAGAAGAGACAGAAATTTAAAAAAAGGAGGAGGAATTATAATATTAACTAAGAAAAATCTAAAAGTCAAGGAAATTAAACTAGATATACCATCACAAGTAGAACTGATTGCAGTAGAGATCGACACATCTGAAGGTAAAGTAATTGTACCCAATTTGTACATGCCACCCAGATCAAACACATGGGAAAGAGATGAATATGAGGACCTGGCAGAGAGTACAATTCAGAGTGTAAGAGCATTGCTACATAAAATGGAAGAGAAATCGGAAAGAATTATACTAACTGGGGACTTCAATACAAATATAAATTGGAATACGCTAGATATAAATAGCCAAGAAATCTGTTGGGACCAAAATCTCCTAGATCTTGTGCAGGAGTTTTTCTTAACGCAACATGTGAGGGAAACCACCAGAAAAAGAGGACTTGATGTACCTTCAGTGCTAGATCTAATATTTACAAGGCAAGAAAATGATATTGACAGTTTAATATGTCACCCTTCACTCAGCAAAAGCGATCATGCAGTACTAAATTATAACTTCAGGATAGCATATGACATAGTAAACAGCAATGATAGTTACAAAAAGAGCCTAAACTATAAAAAGGGAAATTATCAAGACCTAAAGAAGTATTTCTTAGAAGTTGATTGGGAAAATGAGCTTAGAGGACAAGATTTAAATGCTGTATATAAAAATTTTTGTGAATTTTATGAAATAGGAGTCCAGACGTACATCCCACAGCACAAAGAAGCAGGTAAGAAAATACAGAAATGGTTCAATACAGAATGTAAAAAATCAAAAGAAAGAAGAGATTTGTTGTGGAACAGATACAGAAGACACAATAGTGAAAGGGCGTATAATAATTACAAACAGGCAAGAAACGACTATACAAGAATAAGGAGGGAAGCCCAGAAACAGTTTGAGGAGGATATAATAAATAAAAGTAGTGATCAACCAAAGCTGTTTTACAACTATATCAGAAGCAAAACTAAAGTAAAAGATATAATACAATCCATTACGGACGAGGGAATCACTTATACACAAGAGAAACATATTTGTGAAGCACTAAATAAGAATTTCCAATTAGTTTTTACAGAAGAAAAAAATTTTGAGAGGGACTATGTGGAACACGCATGTACACACATACTACCAAATATACAAATAGCAGAAAAAGTAATACAGGAGGAGTTAAGTAGATTAGACAGAGGAAAAGCAAGTGGTCGTGATGAAATTTCATGTTGGGTATTACGAGAATGTGCAAAGGAGTTAAGTAAACCATTATTTTTAACTTTCAAGAAATCCTTGAGTCAAGGTAAACTACCTGATATTTGGAAAAAAGCAAATATTGTCCCCTTATTCAAGAAAGGAAATAGACAAAATCCACTCAACTACCGACCAGTATCACTGACCAGCGTTGTAAGCAAGGTATTAGAAAAACTTATAAGAAAAGCTTGGGTAAATCATCTAGAAGAACACAGTATGCTAACAGAAAGACAGTTTGGTTTCAGAAAAGGAAAATCATGTGTTACTAATCTGTTGAGCTACTATGACAGAGTAACAAACACAATACAGGAAAGGGGAGGATGGGTGGACAGTATCTATTTAGATTTCAAGAAAGCTTTTGACACAGTACCACACCAAAGACTTTTATGGAAACTGTACCATCAAGGAGGAATTCGAGGTAAACTGTTTTGTTGGATGCAAGACTTTCTCATAAAAAGAGAAATGAGGACAGTACTAAGAGGAAACTACTCATCATGGAAAGAAGTGACTAGTGGAGTACCACAGGGTTCAGTGCTTGCACCAATCATGTTTTTAGTGTATATAAATGATATAAACAGTAACACTGGAAATGAGAGCTATCTGAATATGTTTGCAGATGATGCAAAAATACAAAGGAGAATTACTAACACAGACTCTTGTAAAGAGCTACAAGAAGAATTAAATAAACTTCATGAATGGAGTAGTACATGGCAAATGGAATTCAATGTGGACAAGTGTCATGTAATCAAGTTCGGTAAAAGTGGAAAAAGACCTGATTGGGATTATAAGTTAGGAAATAAAACCCTATATACATCAGAAAGAGAGAAAGACCTAGGTGTGATTATCAATAACAGACTATCTCCGGCTAACCACATCAGCGAGAAGGTACGGAACATGTATACACTGCTTGCAAATATGAGAATAGCATTCACATACATAAATGAAGACATGCTAAGAAGGATAATAACATCATTCATTAGACCAACCCTGGAATATGCATCAGTAGTCTGGAGTCCTCATCTCAAAATGCACATAGACAAGATAGAAAAAGTTCAAAGGGCCGCTACAAGATGGATAACAAGCTTAAGGGACCTAAGCTACAAAGAAAGACTAAATAAACTGAATCTACCAACACTACAGGAGAGAAGGAAAAGAGGTGACATGATAATGCTATATAAATGCATATCAGGAAAGGAGAAAATAGACATAAACGATTACTTAACATATGGAGAAGCATCAGCAAGAGGACACTGCAAAAAACTGCATAAGAAGAGAGGTGATAAAGACGTAAGGAAATTCAGTTTCCCAAACAGAGCAATTGATCAATGGAATGCACTACCGAATGAAATAGTGTGTGCCAAAACAATTCACAAATTTAAGGATATGTACGATAAATATGGTTTAAGACACGGGACACTACGAGCTTGACTCATTCCTGTAAAGATACAATTAGGTAAGAACACACACACACACATACACACACCAAATCATCACGGCCAGTGGCATTACCTAAATAGTATCTTTGTATGAGTCAAGCTCAGTACCAGGTTAGACTAAATGATTGTTCATTATTAAAAGAAAAAAAAAATTTAAACAAGACTTATTCAAACAGGAAATAGAACCAAGACGAAAGAATACGCTGAGTCATCTCTGAGGTTTGTTTAGACTACAACAACACGGAGATTGTAAGTACATGCTTTGCACTTTAAGTATTGCAAAATGGATACATACTTCAATAAAACAAATTTGGAAAAGAAAAGGGATAAAGGTAAAAAGCAAAGTGATGATTTCTACCAAGAACTGGTTGAAGTAGAGACTCACAACAGACTGGCTGAACGTGTAAACAAACTAGAAATGGCTTTCAAAAATGAAATTGATGAAATAAAGAAGCAGAGAAACTAGAAAGGGAGGCCAATATTAAAGACACAACCATCAGTGAACTAACAGTGGAATTGAGTACACTTAGGAAGAAAATGAATGAAATGGCAAGTACAGTAGTCAGTCACGAGAGTGTTATGGAAGAGTTCAAAAATGACACAGAGACAATTAGGCAAGTTAGCAGTCTTACTGACCAGAGCAGTGATATTGAGGAGAAGATAACACAAGTGAATGAAGCTGTGCAAACCTACAAAAATGATGTAGAAACCACGTATGCTGAAATGGTGAAAGTAAAGAAAGACTTAGAAACAAGGGTGGAGGAAAAAAGCATTAAAAAGGAGGTGAAAAAAATAATCCAAAACAATCCAAAGTTAGTCAGAGATTCAGTAGAGATAAACAAATCAATAGTAATCACTGGTATAGAAGAGGAAGAAATAAAAAACAAGATCACAAGAGACAAAAAGGAGATGGCAAATGTAATGAGCTTACTGAAAGAAGTATCAGAGGAAATCTGTAGTAAAGACGTAGAGGAACACAAAAGGTTAGGGAAATACGAGAAAAGCAAGGCAAGACCTCTAAAGGTGACTTTCCAGAGTGTAAGCACTGTGGAAGAGATACTAAAAAATGCAAAGAATCTTAAGGAAAAAGAGGAGTTTAAAAATGTATGGATAAAAAGATGCCTAACAGAAGAGGAACTGGAATTACTGAAAGAGAAAAGGGAGGAAGCAAAAACAAAAAATTAGGGAAGATCAGAAGAGAAGAAGACATTTTTTTACAAAGGAATAGGATTGCAGGTACGAAAGTGGTACACAAACAGGATGGAAGAAAGAGGGGGAAGGTAGTAGAACCATGTCATGACAAGTATATAAACAAGATGATAAAATTGATATACTAAAATGTGGATGGAATGGTATCTAAATTACTAGAGATGAATGATTATGTCAGAGAAAATGAACCACAAATATTATGCCTAACTGAAACAAAATTAATACCAAGGATATCAAATGACATACTAATCTTAGAGGAATACAATATATGGAGAAGAGACAGAAATTTAAAAAAAGGAGGAGGAATTATAATATTAACTAAGAAAAATCTAAAAGTCAAGGAAATTAAACTAGATATACCATCACAAGTAGAACTGATTGCAGTAGAGATCGACACATCTGAAGGCAAAGTAATTGTAGCCAATTGTACATGCCACCCAGATCAAACACATGGGAAAGAGATGAATATGAGGACCTGGCAGAGAGTACAATTCAGAGTGTAAGAGCATTGCTACATAAAATGGAAGAGAAATCGGAAAGAATTATACTAACTAGGGACTTCAATACAAATATAAATTGGAATACGCTAGATATAAATAGCCAAGAAAGCTGTTGGGACCAAAATCTCCTGGATCTTGTGCAGGAGTTTTTCTTAACGCAACATGTGAGGGAAACCACCAGAAAAAGAGGACTTGATGTACCTTCAGTGCTAGATCTAATATTTACAAGGCAAGAAAATGATATTGACAGTTTAATATGTCACCCTCCACTCAGCAAAAGCGATCATGCAGTACTAAATTATAACTTCAGGATAGCATATGACATAGTAAACAGCAATGATAGTTACAAAAAGAGCCTAAACTATAAAAAGGGAAATTATCAAGACCTAAAGAAGTATTTCTTAGAAGTTGATTGGGAAAATGAGCTTAGAAGACAAGAGTTAAATGCTGTATATAAAAATTTTTGTGAATTTTATGAAATAGGAGTCCAGACGTACATCCCACAGCACAAAGAAGCAGGTAAGAAAATACAGAAATGGTTCAATACAGAATGTAAAAAATCAAAAGAAAGAAGAGATTTGTTGTGGAATAGATACAGAAGACACAGTAGTGAAAGGGCGTATAATAATTACAAACAGGCAAGAAACGACTATACAAGAATAAGGAGGGAAGCCCAGAAACAGTTTGAGGAGGATATAATAAATAAAAGTAGTGATCAACCAAAGCTGTTTTACAACTATTTTAGAAGGAAAACTAAAGTAAAAGATATAATACAATCCATTACGGACAAGGGAATCACTTATTCACAAGAGAAAGATATTTGTGAAGCACTAAATAAGAATTTCCAATTAGTTTTTACAGAAGAAAAAAATTTTGAGAGGGACTATGTGGAACACGCATGTCCACACATACTACCAGATATACAAATAGCAGAAAAAGTAATACAGGAGGAGTTAAGTAAATTAGACAGAGGAAAAGCAAGTGGTCGTGATGAAATTTCATGTTGGGTATTACGAGAATGTGCAAAGGAGTTAAGTAAACCATTATTTTTAATTTTCAAGAAATCCTTGAGTCAAGGTAAACTACCTGATATTTGGAAAAAAGCAAATATTGTCCCCTTATTCAAGAAAGGAAATAGACAAAATCCACTCAACTACCGACCAGTATCACTGACCAGCGTTGTAAGCAAGGTATTAGAAAAACTTATAAGAAAAGCTTGGGTAAATCATCTAGAAGAACACAGTATGCTAACAGAAAGACAGTTTGGTTTCAGAAAAGGAAAATCATGTGTTACTAATCTGTTGAGCTACTATGACAGAGTAACAAACACAATACAGGAAAGGGAAGGATGGGTGGACAGTATCTATTTAGATTTCAAGAAAGCTTTTGACACAGTACTACACCAAAGACTTTTATGGAAACTGTACCAACAAGGAGGAATTCGAGGTAAACTGTTTTGTTGGATGCAAGACTTTCTCATAAAAAGAGAAATGAGGACAGTACTAAGAGGAAACTACTCATCATGGAAAGAAGTGACTAGTGGAGTACCACAGGGTTCAGTGCTGGCACCAATCATGTTTTTAGTGTATATAAATGATATAAACAGTAACACTGGAAATGAGAGCTATCTGAATATGTTTGCAGATGATGCAAAAATACAAAGGAAAATTACTAACACAGACTCTTGTAAAGAGCTACAAGAAGAATTAAATAAACTTCATGAATGGAGTAGTACATGGCAAATGGAATTCAATGTGGACAAGTGTCATGTAATCAAGTTTGGTAAAAGTGGAAAAAGACCTGATTGGGATTATAAGTTAGGAAATAAAACCCTATACACATCAGAAAGAGAGAAAGACCTAGGTGTGATTATCAATAACAGACTATCTCCGGCTGACTACATCAAAGAGAAGGTGCGGAACATGTATGCACTGCTTGCAAATATGAGAATAGCATTCACATACATAAATGAAGACATGCTAAGAAGGATAATAACATCATTCATTAGACCAACCCTGGAATATGCATCAGTAGTCTGGAGTCCTCATCTCAAAAAGCATATAGACAAGATTGAAAAAGTTCAAAGGGCCGCTACAAGATGGATACCAAGCTTAAGGGACCTAAGCTACGAAGAAAGACTAAATAAACTGAATCTACCAACACTACAGGAGAGAAGGAAAAGAGGTGACATGATAATGCTATATAAATGCATATCAGGAAAGGAGAAAATAGACATAAATGATTACTTAACCTATGGAGAAGCATCAGCAAGAGGACACTGCAAAAAACTGCATAAGAAGAGAGGTGATAAAGACGTAAGGAAATTCAGTTTCCCAAACAGAGCAATTGATCAATGGAATGCACTACCGAATGAAATAGTGTGTGCCAAAACAATTCACAAATTTAAGGATATGTACGATAAATATGATTTAAGACACGGGACAGTACGAGCTTGACTCATTCCTGTAAAGATACAATTAAGTAAGAACAATTAGGTAAGAACACACACACACACACACACACACACACACACACACACACACACACACACACACACACACACAGATGCTGGCAAAAACATTATTGCTTCGCATTCTAAAGGTGGGCGATAATAAAAAAATAACAACATAGATGTCTAGTGTTCCTAACATTACCGTACACTTAAAAACTGCAGACCCAAACCTGCCCATTTTACGGAGCTCTGATATATTAACCACAGTACCGACCACAGACCGTACTGGACCTTCGCTATAGCACTTCCCCATGGTAATACATTCCATTGTAGTCCTTTGTGGGACCACTACAGCTGTCTGGGAAAAATAACATAGGGCACGACATGTCTACAACCCACTAAAATACACCTGTGACATTTCACTGACATCCATCAAATAGCCCAGGAGAAGTTAGCAGACAGACAAACAAACGACTGGACATAAGACACAGGTCGAATGTCTCGCATCGGTATATGACGACCTGACAAAACTGTTACCATCCCGCTTTGCAGTGTCAGCATAGTTATATCAATAATAATAATAATAATAATAATAATCACATGTTATTAGGCATGATACAGAGGAGGACAAACACTGAAATAGCATGTGTCGATGCAATGCGGAATCTGTTTACCATGACAGAAGGTTGGGTTGGTGTCAGACATTAGTATTACCACAACCTTACCATTACAGCACGTTATGGCACTGTTGGGTTCGATATGTCAAAGCTGTGTTCACGTGTTTTATCAGGGAGATTATGGTGTTTGTCCTCCTCTGTATCATGCATATTAACATGTGATTACTACTATTACTACTACTACTACTACTACTACTACTACCACTGCTGCTGCTATTATTATTATTATTATTATTATTATTACAGGGTATTATTATTATTATTATTATTATTACAGGGTATTATTATTATTATTATTATTATTATTATTATTATTATTATTACAGGGTATTATTATTATTATTATTATTATTATTATTATTATTATCATAACTATAATGACACCTGCGAAGCAAGATGGTAACAGTTTTGTCAGGTCGTCATATACCGATGCGAAATAGTCGGCCTCTATGTCCAGTCGTTTGTTTGTTTGTTTGCTAACTTCTCCTATACCTATATGATAGATGTCAGCGAAGCGTCACAGGTGTATTTTAGTGGGCTGTAGGCATGTCGTGCCCCATGTTATTTTTCCCAAACAGTTGTAGTGGTCCCACAGAGGACTATAATGGGTTGTATTACAATGGTGAAGTGCTATAGGGAAGGTCCAGTGGTTATGATAAGAACGGTCTGTGGTCGGTCCTGTGGTTAATATATCAGAGCTCCGTAATATAGGCACGTTTGGGTCTGCAGCTTTTATATGTAATGTTAGGAATACTGCAAATCTATGTTGTTGTTATTATTATCAAAATTATTATTATTATTGCATACCACATATATTCACCGGTGAAGGGTGACAACATGCCTGGTGGCTCAAGGATGAGGTGAGGGGTAATGTGGTGTCAGAGTGGAGGAGGACTAGAGTCCACGGTGGGTGGAAGAGAGAGGGGTGCAACTGTGGTAGCGGTGCGGGGAAACTGACGAGTTGTTGACGGAGGGACAGGGACAATGTAGTTAGCAGATACACAGACATAATGACAATCATACGTACAGTATATATTATACAGATTTACAGTGGAGTAGTAGTAGGAGTAGCGGTAGTAGTACTGCGAGGGAAATTAGACACAATGGGAAAAGGGGGATTAGTAGTGGCAATGCCAGTAGTGGTAGTAACAGATTCAGCAGTCTTGTGCTAACGTTGTTTGTGTGTGGATGATGATGTGAGGAATAATGTAATACAGTAGGGGTTATAGGACCGGATGACTAGAAACCCCCCAAGGAATATGACGGCTCGCAGTACGAGGATACCGGGACGTAAGAGTAGTAAAAGAGGCAGAGACTCGAGGAAAATAATGCACTTATGAGGTGAGCAACAGTTAAGGCCTGGATAACGTGGCGTAGCAGGATACCACAGTTGTATCTTCGTTGTCTCATAATGCTTTGTGTTGTTTGCAACTAATTTCATTTGGTTATAGAAAATTATTGGGGAATGCCCTCCACTGCCGATTACAATGTGGTTTATTTGCCCACATATAATAATTGCAACATTTATAACCATCCTCACAGTTACTGTGGAAATCAGCATTAAATTCCCAATCATTCTATATTATACCTATAGACAATCCAGGAATAAGATATTCACAAAAATTATCACTGCAGTGATAATGACCAGTTGCAGCTTATATACAACTGGCTCGGTGCTTTATTTGGATAATAATGCGAAAGAGATGGGTCATGTCTGGACCAGTTTCACAGGACACCATGATAACACAATTATCTGTCTTATGCTATGTATGTTACGAACGCATAATGTTTGTCAGGTGAATAGCATGGAAATGTTTCGGACCCAATGTCATTAGGTTTCTCACTGTTCGCCTCGTAGCTCAGTTCCAAACTACGGTACCACTCACGGTTGTCCGTTCGTCTGGCCTCTCTCTAACCCTGACTTCCACTTCCTTCCACCGAGGAGGGTACAGAAACTTTGGAGCGTGGGTGTACCTAGAACGTTCGAGTAGCAAGGAAGGTTATAAAAAGGATGGTATGAGTGAGTAGGGAAGTGAGGTTACTTGTGACCCTTGTGAAGCCAGTGTTGCCCTGGCATTTGTGAAATTATTGAAGCAGACAGTGTAATTACTTGGAAAATAATAATTATTAATGCCAGAAGCCTGTGCTATTATGATGCTTGAGTTGATCTTGTGTATATTGAAAGGCTTATCCTATGAGAAGCAATTCAGTGGGGGACATCTTTCCTGCTGTATACTGACCTACTGCTGTTGGAACCCGTGGCAGTGTGGAACGAGAACGTAGCAAGTGGTGTCAGGCATAAGGATAGAAAAGTGCTGCAGCGACTCAAATATTCGACATAGAGCAAGAAGACGTACAGACTAGAAGCCAGCTAGGCAGGAGGAGGCATCTCTGGTTGCAATCATGAAGTTACTACAGCCACAAAGAATGAGCTAAAGAAAGAACTTAGAGACTAACTACAAGTACAAAGTGAATAACAGAAAGAGCAATATGAGCGGTTCCAAGAGGCGCTACAATAGCAACAGAACGAGTTACAACTGAGGATTCAAGGACCGCTAGATGCTTTCAGGGGAGAATGAAGGAGGAACAGCAACAGCTGAAGTACGAAGTATACGCCGAGCTACAGCAGCAGAAGCATGAAGTGAGCAATAATGTGATGGAAGGCAGAAAGCATGTAGACAACCAGTTGAAAATAAACAGTGAGAGAATTAGAGAAATCTTGCACTGCTGAGCCTGAGGTTAGTGTACAGGGAGTACATGTAAAAAATGGACAGTCATGAATCCCAAGCATCTATGGGGAGCGTTACTGGGTTGAAACATCAGAATGTAGTTCTTAGTCCTGGACTTAATTGTAATGCATCAGTTTTTAGGCTCCAAACCAGCCAAGTACAATAAAGGCTGGTGTTACAGGGCAATAACCAGCCGGTTTTTCCCAAGTAGCCCCACCCCCATTGAGAAAATGCAAGGGAACTTTGACAGTGTGCAAGTAGACAGAAGAATAGATGGCAAGAGGTGTTCCATGGTGATTGATTCAGCCTCAGAGCAGACTTTTGTGAGGCCTGAAGTATTACGTCACTGGTATATGCTTGAGTCATCAGAACAAACGTATGGCATAACTGAGCACCACGTAGAACTGAGGGGACCCTTAGATGTTTGGACTGAAGTGGCAGGGCAAGAGCTGCACTTCCAGTCTATGTGGCCAACCTGGAGGATTCCTGCCTTCTTGGTCTGGACTAGCTGATGTCCATGGGATGTAAGTTGGACTTCTGCTCCATGAAGCTCAGGGTCTGAGGAAAGTAGGTTCCCATCAAGGAACTGAGACATACCAGTTCTGATGGTGACGTGAGGGCACTGCACACTACAGTGATATCTCCAAGATCAGAAATATTGCTCTAGTGTAAGGTGAGTGGCTCTTTTGACAGCTGTCAAGGGGTGGTGGAGCCTGATGGACGGTGGAAGATGGAGGCTGGAGTGATGATGGGGAAGACTGGTGGAGACAGGTGCAGGTGAGGTGCCAGATGTGGTGCCCAATTTCTCCAATGAGGCACAGAAGCTCAACGAGGGAGAAGCAATGGGAATGTGCCAGGCAGTGGACCCTGAGTGGCATCAGTAGAAGACCTGTAAAAGAAGTGTAGCCAAAGAAGATGGGAATCTGTCACACCACTTTCAAGAAGATGGGAATCTGTCAGACCACATTCAAGTCCTGTTTTCACGGAATTGCCAGTGCCTGGATGACTCACAAGTGCTGCAGATAAGATAACTGCTACTGATGTCTCCTGATGTCTTTTTCACCAGAGTCCTAGACCTGGGATGCGCAGATCTGGTGGAGAATTGTTTCAACACCAGGATCACCACCTGATTAAACAGCCCACTCGAAGGATGGTGCCAGATCAACAGCAAGAAATGGAAAGGGTGAAAGGAGAATCTTCAAAGTCAAGGAGTGATAGAAAAGTCAAGCAGTCCTTGGGCATCAGCAGGAAGAAGGATTTTCCAGTGAGGTGCTGTGTGGATTATCGAGCCCTAAATGAAGTGACAATGAAGGATGTGGGCTATACCCCGTGCAAGGCATTATGACACATTGGATGCTCATTCAGGTGCCAAGTGGTTCTCCACTTTAGACATGAAAGCAGGATATCACCAGGTCAATGTCACAGAAAGTGACAAGGAGAAAACAGCCTTTTCGTACGGGTGGGGCTTGTGGCAGTTCAGTGTGATGCCATGTGGCCTGTGTAATGCCCCAGCTAATTTGAGTGCCTAATGGATAGAATACTGGAAGGCCTGCTCTAGCAGACAGCTGTCATCAATCTTTATGATGTAATTGTGCTTGAGTGGACTATCGACCAGGAACTGGGAAGGCTAACGAAGGTGTTCAACAGGATCTAAGCAATGCATCTCAAGCTGAACCCAAAGACATATTACTTGTTCCAGATGGAAGTGAAGTATCCGAGATACAATGTAGGATGGGGCGGCATCCATACTGATCCAGAGTTTATGTTGACTGCAGTGACTCAGAAGGCCTTTGATGAAGTCAAGGATGTGTTGGCAAGCTCTCCAGTGTTTCCTTACCCAGATCAGAGTCAACAATTCATCCTGGGCTGTGATACTAGTGACCATGGCATTGGTGGAGTCCTGTAACAGAAGAAGGATGACAAAGAGTTTGTGGCGGTTTATTACAGCAAGAAGCTCAGCCCACTAGTGTGGAACCACTGGGTGACCCGTAAGGAGCTCTTGGCAGTGATGAAAGGCTGTTACTTCTGCCATCCCTACTTATATGGGTCTTACTTCATCAGGACGGATCATGCAGCACTCTAGTGGCTGAAGACATTAAAGAATCCAGAACAACTGGCACACTGGCTCGGGAAGCTGGACCAGCACATTTATGAGGTGCAGCACCATCCTGGGTCGGAACATGGCAATGCTGACAGCCTGAGTTGTTGGCTTTGTGACCCAGTTTTCAAGTAGTGTAGTAGGAAAGAAAATCTTAGTAAGAAATTAAGCCGTAATATAGTTTCAGCTAAAGAAGACCTGAAGTGGATGCAGATGAGGATACAGATTTACAACCAGTGCTGGAGTGGCTTCAGCAGAGTTCATTGCTAGCATCTTGGGAAGAGGTTTCCAGGTTTGGCCCTGCAACTAAGAGCTACGGGAGTCAATGGGACCTTCTTCGGTTGAACAGTGGACTACTGGAGCATCAGTGGGAGGCACCCGATGGCCTCAGCAAGTATTGGTAGCTGGTGGTCCCTAAAAAAACAAGGCCTTATGTCTTAGAAGATTTTCATAACCGGATCATTAATGGGCATCTGGTAGTGAAGAAAACTCTAAGTCGACTGCAGCAGAGGTCTTGTTGGACTGGCCTGAGTCAGGATGTTCAAGAGTGATGTCGGGCCTGTGATCTATTGTGTGCCAAGAAAGGACCAAAGAAACGTGGTTTACACCCCTCTTCAGCGCACCAAGTGGGTGCTCTGATGGAATGAGTCACAGTAGATATTGGAGGACCTCTGCCACTCACTGAAGAGGGAAACTGGTATATACTGTATATGTTTTGCCATGGACTACTTCACCAAGTGGCCAGAAGCCTATGCCAACCGAGATCACGAAGCTGCAACTGTTACTTATGTGTTGGTTGACCAATTCTTCTTTTGTTTTGGGATGCCACGAGAGCTACATTCACACCAGGGTAGAAACTTCGAGTCTGCTGTGTTCCGTGAGTGAAGCATGTTACTGGGAATCAAGAACACCAGGACAAATACATTAAGGCCACAGTCAGATAGGGTGGTGAAGAAATTCAATTGGACCCTGGGACACGAACTGGCCAAGTACTGTGAAGAGGGAGAGATGGAATGGGACCAGAAATTACCCACGTTGCTAATAGCATATTGATCTGCATCCCACAAGACTACCAACTACACCCCCCCTGCAAAACTGATGCTGGGCCTCGAGTTATGATTGCCAGTTGAACTGTTATTGAGAAGACCACCTGGTTAACCCATCATGTCCCGACCGATTTTCCACCACTGAGTCCCCCCAGTCAAGACTAATTTTGTAAAAAAAATTTTTTGGCTCAAACCTCCGCTTTTGGTGAGAAACATCGAAAATTCATAGAGAAATAGCTCGATACAGGTAGCAGTACCTCCTTACCTTACTGGGTTTTCTATCAGGCTGGCTCCAAAGAAAACGAGTTCTATGGGAGGGTAACTATTCCACACCACTCATAAACGGTATTTATTTATTTATTTGGTACAAATTTATATGTAGTGCGAGAGTATATTGGTTTTTGAACAGTAATATAGGCATTATAAGCATTGTTTCGCTCACTAACTCATCAACATACCTGACCTTTTTTGGCAACATTACCTAATCATCATTTCTGACTGTTTCTTTCTCTAATGCTACGTAAACTTTGTCCTCCACATTGTCATCGATTGGGGAATCACTCTGGCCCTGAATGTCTTTATTGGCCAGGTCACTGGTAACAGATGATTTGCCGAGACAATGGCATGCAGGGGTGGGGAGGTTATAAGAGGTAAGGCATTGTCCCTGCCTGGCATCTTGTTGAGGAATAGAGGAAGGTGTCCCGTGTCTATGTACCAAAAATCACGCACAAAAATTGAAAATTGTGCAAATTATGAACCTTGCAATTGCGAGACGTACCAGTACGTCAACGGGTCTAGCTGTGACAAAACGTTGCGACATACCCATACGTCGATGGGATGCCACGGGTTAAGTGCTGTGTATAGACACCTCCAGCTATGCAACGCATCTCCAGGAAAGCTTGGTTGGGGTACATCATCAAGTTCAAGGAGCTCCGAAGTTCTCAGGTGAAGTGATGAAGCGGCAGTAAAATGCCAAGGCAAGTGAGGTGAGTTTCAAGGATGACAACAAAGGTTGGCTGTGCAATCCCCAGTGGAAGAAGGGACAGTCATCGAAGTTGCAGATCCCGTGGGATGGACCCTATACTGTGAAGGAGCTTCTATCACACATAACATACTGGATTCAGGAGGCAGGAAGTCTGGCCAAACAGGGGTACAGGTGAATTGCCTTTGGCAGTACCATGGGTCGGGACAGCACAGCTGGGATGTCCTCAAGGAATCGTTGACAACTGCAGCTGATGATACTGAGGACGTCCAAAGAGTTGCAGCACAAGACGATGGTGACAGTTTCCCTTGGGAAGAAATGAATCATGAAGAGGCCCAAGTCATTCCAGTAAGTAAGGACTGTGTGGAGGGGCAAGGCCAATGTCAAAAGCAGCTTAGAAGACGACCTGATAGGTTAAAGGACTATTTTGTGTATAATTGTTTTGTTAGAATTAAAGATTATGTTTGTTAATATTGTGTAATTTTGTCGGGGCGACGCAAGGACTAGGGAAGGGGTAGTGTTAAGAAGCAGGAATGCTAGTTGGTAGTGGAAAATTCTGAATAATACTTGCATTTTTAGTTGTTAGTCAGACTTGCCAGGTAGCCTGGTGTTGAGAGTGGAGCTATTTGTAAAGTTTTGTGTTAATTTTTATTTCATTTTTCTTTTCTTTCTCTCTATAATGTTTTATTTGGATGATTGGTTGTTAAATTATGTAAAATTCAAATCTAATTTTAGTTTGTATGCTAAAGCATTTAGAGTGCTACGTGTAAAAATAGCTCTGGAATATTTTGGATGTCGCTGACTTTGAACTCCATTGCTGCTAGGAGCACCTAGAATATTAGAGTAGCAAGGAAGGTTATAAATAGGATGGAGGGAGAGAGTTGAGGAGTTAGTTTATTTGTGGCCCTTGTGAAGTTAGTGTAGCTCTGGCACTTGTGAAATTAGCTAAGCAGACAGAGTAATTACTTGGAAAGTAAAGACTTCGAATGCAAGAAGCCTTTGTTATTATGATGCCTGAGCTGATCTTGTGTACATTGAAAGGCTTACCCTATGAGGAACGATTCACTGGATGATGTCTTTCCTATACTGAAGTTCTGCCGTTGGAGCCCATGGAAGTGTCTGACGAGGATGTAACAGTGGCTCTGAGTGTCCAAATCATGAACTAAGACAGTTTTATACTGGGTATTTTTTGCCCCTCCTCCCCCCCTCAAAAAAAAAAAATAACAATGATAATTACTGTCAAAGCCCTGTATCTATATGACTGATATTCGAAATTTTGCTTCTGCTAGTTGTTTAATTTATTCACCAAATCCCTTTATCCAAGTTGAAATTCCCACTTATCAGATATTCCCAATACAAAAACTATTCCTACAAAGGATTTTTTCAGCTATACGAACCGTTATGAACACCAATGAATATCTAGTCATTCCCCATGAGGGTGTGGTTGCTGTATGTTTTGCCCTATAACCCTTTATCCAAACCCTTTATCCAAATCAGGTGAGAGTGTGAAAGAATGGGAGTATGGATGGGGTATATGTGCAGGAGTACGTGAGAATGAGAGGGCAAAAGAAGGAGTGTGTATAGCTGTGAATAAATGATGGAAGAAGAACATAAGAGAATATGGATCAGTTGGGTCAAGGATTGTGTGGGTAAGATTGAAAGTTGGAATACAAATGTGGGCGATTGTGTGCGTGTATGTGCCAACGCAAGATCGTGCAAGCGGAGTGAGAGAAGAATTCTGGACAAATGTGGAAGTGTGCATGGAAAAGTTTGGTAGGAATGAGAGAGTGTTTTTGATCGGTGATATGAATGGTAAAGTAGGGAATGTAAAGGTGGATGGAATAGTTGGTGAGTGGGGTGTGCCTGCTGAGATAGATGAGAATGGCAGTGCATTAGTGGACGTTTGTGCTGGGAGGGGGTTGGTGATAGCCAATAACCTCTTCAGGCACAAGATGATCCACAGGTATTCATGGCGAGTGATGAGAAGGGAGGGTGGTGAACTGAATGAAAAGAAGGCAGTGATTGATTATGTGTGTGTGGATGAAAGGATGCAAAAATGTGGAATGGATGCAAGAGCATATAGAGGTTGGGGGAGTGGACTTTCTGACCACTACTTGGTGGTGGCCAGAATCAAGGTCCAATTAGGATGGAGAAATAAAAGAAAGGAGGGACGGGAAGAAGGAGAATTTGTAAGGAGAGTGGAAAGGTTACAAGAGGATGAGAAAAAGGCAGAGTATAAGAAAGAAGTGGAGGAATGATTGGGCAAATATGAATTGGAGCGATGGGGGACGTGGAAGGTGTATGCAGGATATTCACAGAAGGAATATGTGCAGGATGTGATGTGATGTGTGGGATGAAGAGAAGACGGAGGGGGGTGCAAGGAACAGCGTGGTGGAATCAAGAGGTGAGAAAAGCTGTGGAACAAAACAAGAAAGCATACAATGAATGGATGAGAAATAGGGGTGTGGAAAAAGTTGAGAGGCGGAAGAGAGGTATATGTAGAAAGAAAGAGAAAGGTGAAAAGATTAGTAAAAGAGAGTAAGAAGAGAGTGGATGAGGAATTTGGAAGGAATTTCAGTGTAAAATGGAGGGACTGTAAGAAAATGTTCTGGAAAGAGGTGAAGAGAGTAAGACAGGGTGGAAGTGAAGTTAGCAGGGGAGTGAAAGATAAAAATGGTAGATTACTAGTGGAGAACAGTGAGCAGATTGAGTGAACACTTTAAGGAATTGTTGAACATAGGGGATGGAAGTAATGTGAGTATAAGTGGCTGGGGAATTGCTGGCAGAAGGAAGGAGGTGAGAAGACAGGAAGAAATCAGTAGGATAGAAGTTGTGGAAGCAATGAAGTTAAATTGGGGAAAGCCCCAGGAACTGATAGAGTGTGTGGTGAAATGCTGAAGCATGGGGGAGAGATAGTAGTAGAATGGATGTGGAAGATGTGCAGATTGGCCTGGGAGGAAGGTAGAGTCCCGGAGGATTGGATGTCAGGTGTAATTATTCCCTTGTACAAAGGAAAAGGGGAAAAAGAAGTGTGTGGTAATCATAGGGGCATTTGTCTTCTTAGTATAATAGGAAAAGTGTATGGTAGGAAACTTATTGACAGAGTTAGAGAAAGAACAGAGGAATTAGTTGGAGAAGAACAGGGAGGCTTTAGGAAGGGAAGAGGCTGTGTAGAACAGATATTCATTCTTAGATCTTTAGTGGAAAAATTTCTAGAGAAGGGAAAG
The DNA here is from genome assembly GCF_032717465.1 of Coenobita brevimanus. Taxonomy (NCBI): domain Eukaryota; kingdom Metazoa; phylum Arthropoda; class Malacostraca; order Decapoda; family Coenobitidae; genus Coenobita; species Coenobita brevimanus. The sequence continues at coordinate 11,683,900 of NC_137046.1, forward strand.
AAGTTGTATGCAGCTTTCATGGATTTGGAGAAAGCATATGACAGGATGGAGAGACAAGGATTGTGGAAAGTATTAAGAATATATGGAGTAGATGGGAAGTTGTTGAATGTTGTGAAGCGTATGTATGATGGTGCTAAGGCTGCAGTGCGTGTGGATGGTGAACTGAGTGAATTTTTCTTTTTGAAGGTTGGGTTGAAACAGGGATGTGTCATGTCTCCATGGTTGTTCAATCTGTACATGGATGGGGTAATAAAAGGGGTACAAGGTAGGGTAGTGGATGATGGAGTGGCCCTGGTGAGAGAGGGTTCTGCTTGGAAACTCCCTGTTCTGTTGTTTGCAAATGTTACTGTGTTGTTGAGTGAAGACGAAGGGGAGCTGCAGGGCTTGGTGGATGAGTTTGGGAGAGGGTGTAAGAAACGGAATCTAAAGGTGAATGTAGGGAAGAGTAAAGTGATGCTCTTTGAGAGAGGTGAAGTCAGTGAATGTACAGCGAGGTTGGATGGTGAGGAATTGGAAAATGTGAGTACGTTTAAGTACTTGGGTGTGATGAGTTAGGATGGAGGTTTGGAGGGTAAAGTGCTTGAAAGAGTACAGCAGGGAAGAAAGGTTGCCGGTTCCTTGAAAGCAGTGATAAGAAACAGGGAAGTGAGCATGGAAGTTAAAAAGGTACTACATGACAGTATTGTGTTACGAACTCTAACGTATGGAAGTGAAGCTTGGACGTTGTTGGAAGGACACAAGTCAAGAGTGAGAGCAGTAAAAATGAGTTAAGAGGAGCCTATGGAGTCACATGGAGAGACAGGCTGACAAATGAAGATATAAAGGAGCGTTGTGGTGTGGATGTGGTAGGAAGTGTTAGGTGGAATACACTGAGGTGGTTTGGCCATGTGGAGAGGATGGAGGTTGAAAGACTGGCGAAGAGAGTGTATGTGAGTGAGGTGAAGGGGGGGGAGAGGGAGGGGGAGGCCGAGGATGAGATGGAGGGATGTGGTGGAGAGGTATGTGAGAGAGGGGGGTGTGAGTTGGGAGCAGGGCAGTGAAATGGCGAGGGACAGGGCGACGTGGAGGCGAATTTTTTGTGGCCACCCCGAACGGGATTGAGGCGTCTGGCAATAGATAGATAGAGATAGATAGTATCTGCATTCATCTGGAATTAACCCTATATAACTACTTGACAAACCCAGTATAACCAGTATGTTTTTGAGTTCTGTGCAAAGTCTGTCGGAGGCATAGGGTTGCAGTAAATGTGCAACAAGTAGGTTATTACTAGATATGTACTTGGAGATGACTGAGGTCATACATAAGTAACCTTGTGTGACCACTTAGCATAACCAGCGGCGTCATTAGGGGGGACTCATTTGAAAACCTGCGGGTCTAATCGTGGAGGATGAAAAAAAAAAAAAAGATCCCCGTTGCTAGAGTCACTGTCACACCTGACATGATTAGTGTCTACAGGCTGTTGGATGATGATATGTTCCCTACACTGAAGAAACTATTTCAAGTGGCACCAACCATTCCTATCAGCAGCTGTAGCTGTGTGCGATCTTCCAGTGTTTTGAGAAGGCTGTACACATGGCTAAGGAGCGTCATGAAACTGGAAAGACTTTATTACTTGGCAGGTATGTCTGTTGAAAAGTAAGCTCATGATATAAGTAATCATGATCAAGTAACTGACAGATTTGCAAAGATGAAATCCAGTAGGTACTCTTTGATGTTCCCACCTACTAAGAAGCAAATGTAAGACAGTAGAGTTCCAATATATTCTGTATTTGTATAATTTGGGCTGTCCACTTTTAACTTATTGTGGTAAAATAAAAGAGAATATTTCTGCAACAACATTTAAATTCAAGTACTGTGAATTAAAAGAACCGGCTCACAGTGACAGCTTTGTATGTATATATAGTAAGTTTCATAACTGGTTACATAAAGTGTTCTTATGAGGGTTTGAGCAGTGTAACGCATCTTCCTGGTGAAAACACTGAAAATGATCATATTCCCACACATATATCGGCAACCATCCCACCAAGAACAATAAGCAAACCCCCAAAATACTCAGCAATACTTTTTTCCAATGCAATTTTCCTCAGGCCCTTAGGTAAGGTCACTGAGGATCATGGAGGTGAATACTTGAGATAAACTCTGCCACGCGGAAAGGCTGCGATTGCGTGATTGCTGTGGCTTCAGCCGCTGCAGGTTATTGTGAGCCTCGCCCTTGCATTTCCGTGCTACCTCCCAGTGCACTTCCCGAGCCGGGATGCATGCTAAATTAAACCTGAACCTGTACGTTGGTGATTTCCATCCATTCCAGAGTGACAGTGTGTCCGACGGTATGCAGGGGGTAATAATCCTACGAATAAATGGTCCCTGAATGCAAATAAAGACTTTTTCTAATATACCGTTTTTTCCACCTTATTTCACTTTTGTCTCTATGCTTACTGCTTACTGTGCTCAACATATATTTTTCTGTAAATCTGTTATTCTTACTTCTTACTCTTTGAATACAGTTTATAAACAGGCACTTATTTTCTATTCACACTGATTGCTGAAGAAATCATTTCTCCACTTATATGTAAGCCCTGTTTATGTAGAAGTAAATCTTTACATGTCCTATAAACACGCATCACAGGCGTAAAGTATACGAGTATACACGTCAGTCATAAATATACACACGTCTTTGCAGCACACATTATTTTACATCGTCACTTTCGTTAATTGCCTTGGTCACAAACTCCCAAAAGTTGCCTGTGCACACCTGATAACTCAGTTGATTTCGGTCACCTCTTCCTGGCTCACACACTCGCATACTTTCTAAAATCCCTTCCATGATAATTATTAGTGACCAGTAATGTAATCATTAGTTACTATAACAGTTTTCTTGACATTATTTACTAAGAAAAATATTGCAGAACAGATACTAAAACGCATAACACGACAAATCGTGCGATGGCATTCATCAAATAATATTACAAGTCTCGCTGCATGTTTATTCTGAAACGCCTATCACGTAGTTTTCAACCAGATTAATGCAACGTCTGGCAAATGCTGAAGTGAATGTACCGAATGTTACTTACGAAAAAAAAGTATACTTTTCAAAACCGAAAATATGGGAAGACGAAACAGCCGACCGAAAGTGCGGGTGCTGAATGACTCGTGGTGTGTGAGGTCGGTGCAATCTTAAATTAATCTATACTTAAACTCTGCTTTCAACCTGCTTTATATTACTTTGTATACATATATATGAATGTAAATTTTTCACAAATTGAAATAGTACGGAAAGAGTTGGAGTCAAAGTGGGGTTTGACCTAAGAAAAATATGGGTCCAGGAAATCAGACGTAATGCTAATGTTTCCACTCCAGCTAGGGCTGCTAGGCAGCAGACTACCCTCTGAATCGTGGGACGAAGGCGTCATTGAATACGGTCTTTACCGGAGGTCTACCAACATCTTGCAATCAAATTATTTTAATATTTTCATATATACCGTAGATAAATGGATATTAAATTTTCATTTCTTTAAATAATGAAAGCATGAACATCGTTGGACTGAGCTAAGAACAAGGTTGGTCCCGGAAGTAAGACGGTATGCTAACGTACTTCGGTGGTTTCCTTTTACTTCTCATAATGGAGCGTCTTTTCTTTTACTGTAGTGAATAAATATGTTAATAATATTTTACTTGTGACGACAGTGGTATCCGAAGCACATAAAAGGAAGTAGTTCAGGTGACCGACTTTTCATGTATTCAGTCAAGTTATAGGTTGAGAATTGGCAACTTTTAGTTGTGGCCAAGGCTTTTACACGTCATTCTTCCTCACTTTCTTCGCACATCACCTGCTGCTTACGTGGCACTGGAACACGATATTTTCTAACGTCACTGTAAAAAGCTGTTTATTGACATCACCATCGTACACTGTTTACACTGAGTAAAATCCAAGAAACACACACACACACACACACACACACATAACATTCATCCAGGAAAGACATCGTTGGAAAGGAGTAGGGTCTCTAGAGAGGAGGGGAGGGAGTATGGCAAGGAATCATAGGAGAAGAGGGGAGCCAGGATGACCCATGTTCTCCATATGATGTGTCTCCTGTGATGAATTATGGCTCGACAGAGAGAATAAAGTCTGTTTGATCTCTTCTGACAAGAGCCTTAAGCTTTTGGAGCTGACAGCTGAGTGGCTGTCCGAGTAATGATGTATTTTTAATTACTATAAGGGTTCAAATAACCTTTTCACATGATTTCTGAAATTATATATGTAAACACACACACACACACACACACATATATATATATATATATATATATATATATATATATATATGTATGTAAGTACAGCACCAGTTTTCCAGCACCTTTTGTACCAGAGTCTTGCTGGATGAACTGTTTTGCTGGACCAATTGAGTCCACATATGTCACATATGATAAATAACAGGAACCAGCGAAGGTCACGTATAATAATTCAGCAATACATCTCTCATCCACAGTCCTGCAGTGTAATCACACTCATGTTCTAAATCAAGTTTTTTATGGAACAACTGAGCCTGGCTGAGATGGAGCTACCTGACATGTCCACCATTTTACACCATTTTGCTCTTTGTGGGATTTTACCTATAGGTTGGTGATGTCTTTTTTTTAATTGCTCAGTCACAAGTACGATTCCGTGCAATATATATATATATATATATATATATATATATATATATATATATATATATATATATATATATATATATATATATAAAGCAAGATGGATGATTACTGTATCTGTCAAACAGAACTGAAGAAACTAAGGTTTGAAATGTTACTACGAATCATGCTGTCAGCATGTATACTTTGGTGTTTTAAAAAATATGAATGTTGTGTTCTATTATACTGTGCACTGTTGCATTTTGAAGAATGGATATAAATGATACTGATGGGAAAAAATCTCGAGGATGAAGATGTAACAAACAGAACTGAGGTAACTAAAAAAATATTTCGCTAGAGATTAAAAAAAAAAAAAAAAATGTATTCTCTGTCGATTTTACCTACAGATATTTTTTTTTTTATGTGTCCGACTCTGGGCATAGGCTTCACAGCCTGCTATCAAGGCCCAGCAGTCCTCCTACATACCATACACCTCTACATGTCACCACTTCGGCGCTAACACCCGCCGTCCATAATGAATACATGCTAGGGCTGTCTCATACAGGACTGGTGTATTGGTATTAGTATATGAGAAAAGTACTTGTTTTTACTACTAAAATATAAAGCACAATGTTTAGGAAGAGTATGAACCAAATGGGATAATCATATGAAAATAACTGGAAGAAAAACTTAAATAACGTGCTGCGACCTCTGGTAATTTGTAGTGTTGTGACAATGTAATTTTGGTGTGGTATTGTGTAGTGGTGGTGGGTGTCATACTGGTATGTGTGGTGGTGAAGTGGTGTCATACTGGTGTGAAGTGGTGGGGTGATATATAATTTTCTAGCTCGTAAATGTTGATAATTATTAATTTGTTTAAATGACTGATTATCATGCTGCTTCTACCAATTTTATCTACTTTTATGAACCTTTTATCCAGAAAGGCCTATTAAATTCCATGGACCAATTTTTTCCATGTACTTATTATCCTCCATGATCAGTTTTCTTCCAGTTACCTATATTCCCTCAAATATGTTCCACCTAGTGGTACTTTGACCATGGAACTGGTTTCTTTCCATGGACTCTTTTCTCCATGGATCTACTTCCCCATGGCCCTATTTTCTCAACATGTGGAAAAACGTGCCCCTACTCGTATATCCTCCATTGACCTTTTCTGCCCAATGAACAGATGTTTGTACTTGGGCGTATTTCTCCCCAAGACGTATCCCCCATGGAGCATTTTTCCCACATGGACCTACGCCTACCACGGAACTACTGAAACTATATACCTCTTCCACAATGGACCTACTTTTTTCCATGCACCAACCCACCCATGTACCTACCCACTCCCCCAGTATAGTAAGTGCATCTCCTGGCTTGCCCTCGAGAAAATCACACAACCCTCAACTCAGAAAGCCCATCCACCCACGCGAAACCCCCACCCACGCAAGCACAACGTCCACATCCCACCTGTGTGCCCAACCCATTGGACCACCCCACTCTGCCCACCCTAACTCCTCCGCCCACATCACACACCACCCACCCTGCCAGCCCACTCCCACACAATTCACACATTTCACCAATTTCGCCCACAAAGCCCACCAACCTCACCCACTCCATCCACCCATTTCACTCACCCCACTTGTCCACACACCCTGCCCGTTCAACCTACTCACTTACCTTGTTCACCAACCCCACAAGATGAATTGCAAAGTCACACACACACACACACACACACACACACACACACACACACACACACAAACACAGAGCTGTTTTTTTTTGTAAAATATAAGGTTTAGTATAACATCAAACGTTGTATGTAGTTACATTAATTTTTGGTACAGACCACAGAGAAACTTCCTCTTTAATGGAAGAGTAAAGAAACCATTAAAATTTTTGATTAACAGTACCAAAGTTTCATTATTTTTAAGTACGACAGAAGTAGAGAACAATAACAAATTATGAGCATTTGAGCATGTCTAGCCACACTGAAAACCCGTGGATACTCAAAATTCATATCGTGGTTATAGAAATGGTATACAGACAGTAAACTGTGGCTACGGTACAGGAAAACAGTGGTTGGATATAGAATACTGTACAATTATACAACAGCAGCTACACAGAGCAAGGAGGAAACTGAATTTAGCATCTATTTTTCACCTAGTCGCTATGAGTTGAGTGTGTGCGTGTGTGTGTGTGTGTGTATATATATATATATATATATATATATATATATATATATATATATATATATATATACATACAGTAAGTACACACAGTACACGAGTTCACAGTATCCGCATCGCATAGCATACGAGGACTTATTTTTTATCAAATTTTAGTGTATTTTTTAAACAGTACTGGAATTGAACTCGTAATAGGCAAGACGGCAGTGAAGAGTGGCCCAAATCCGGAGTTACCCCAAGAACATCCAACAGCACCAGTGATGGAGAGTGGAGACTTGTGGATGATGGGGATCAGCCGGGTACTGTGTGCCCTAGATAAATTCAAGGAAGAATTCAGGGACATTAAACACTGTCAGTTGCGAGTAGAGGAAGTGATGACTACACTGGACAGAACCTTCCGCTACTACACAGACAGGCACAACCAGGAGGGTAACAGAAGGAAGCAAATCCTCATCACCCATTACCTGCAGCCTGAGGAAAGTGAGGAATTTCTCCCTTCAACATCAGAAGAGCCATTTCCTGGGGAGGATGAAGAGGGTGATGCGATGTCTGAGGTGTCAGAAATAGACTTCGAAGGGTTTATGAACGAAGTGAGTGCATTAGCTAGTGAAAGTATCGAAAATGTTGGTGATGAGAATGGTTAGGAAGGTTGTGTGTCGGGTGGTGTGGCAGGTGGTGTAGGAGGTGCACGGTAGGTGCCTCACCCTGCCTTGGATCTCCTTCTTACGTCCATCAAACCTGTTGCCTTCTTGGGTTAAGGTGAGCAGCGATAGTCTTGTTGGTTTAGTTATGCCATATCCTTGTTGATTTCGTAAAGCCATAATCTTGGTTTACTTTATCTTAGGTAATATTCTTAATTTCCCTGTACAGCACAATACTTAGAACTGAAAGAGTCTGGAGGGTTACCAATGAAGGAGGGTGCTGCCCATACGTAATTTTTCCCATACGTTTATGTATTCACAGTACGCAAATTCCTAGTACGTGACCTCGTCTGCCGCTCATAAGCTCGCGTCCTACGAGTGCTTACCGTATATATACATATATATATATATATATATATATATATATATATATATATATATATCTATATATATATATATATATATATATATATATATATATATATATATATATATATATATATATATATATATATATATATATATATATATATATATATATATATATATATAGATATATATATATATATATATATATATATATATATATATATATATATATATATATAAAGAGAGAGAGCTAGATAGATAGGTAGATAGATAGACAGATAGATAAAATACATAGACAGATATAGATATAGATATCTCATCTCATTTCATCAGCCATTTGAGTGTCCACTGCTGGACCAGCCTATCCCGACCGAAGTGGGGACGATACAGCCAATGTAACTCAACCAAGTGGCTACGGCTGTCTGCTAGAGATTGTATGTAGGGTGGGAAGTGCTTGTAAGTGTATTTGTAGTGTTGGAGTGGCTTTGGATGTATATGTAGTTTGTCAACGAAGTGTAATTGGCCCGTGCAAGCCGACTGGGTGCAAGCATACTTTTTATTGTATGCAACACTGGTTCAACCACAGCACCCCTTATGTCCGCTAAACAGTACGTGGCCAAAGGAACACTCCCAAACTTTATTACCCTGGTGGGGCGTGAACCCTCTTTCTTCAGTGTATGAAAACACACACTTTACCACTGTACCACAGAGGTTCATATATATATATATACAATATATACTGTATATATATATAAACAGAACATAAATATATATATATATATATATATATATATATATATATATATATATATATACAGCAATCCCCATACTATCCAGACGCCCACTTTCCGGGCACCCTACTTACCGGACATTGTGGGCCTGGAACTTCGGAATCCAAAAATGGCCAAAAAAAGAAAAAAATTCCCCCCCAAATCCAAATTCTTTCCCACCAGTAATTTGAAATTGCTGCGTGGCGCCAAACAGCTGCTTACACCACGGCCCCTTCACCCTTTCCTTCCTCCCCCCTCCCCCCCTCCCCTGTCAGGGTTGCCATTTGGTATTTTTCATTACCAAATGTGGGCCAATTTGATAATGAAAAATTCGTTTGGTAATGAATCAGAATAATGCATTACCAAACGGATTTTTCACATGTATGAGGATACACAGGATGGAGATGGTGGATTGTTTGCTCTCTCTGATTAATCTGCTAGCCTACATAGCGTGATAATAATCAACATGCTGTTAATTATAAGGAGAGTGATTACATGCATTTGCACCTGTATATATAATTGGTGAAAAATAAATGCTAGCTTTATGAATTTGGTAATGAAGAGTAAAATTTGGTAATGAAAATTGAGGATTCTGGTAATGTGGCCGTTCCGATCTGGCAACTCTGTGTCCCTGTCACCAACACTCCCAACGGGTACTGCCTAACTTTGATCGTGAGTAGATGCTTATCGTAGTGGATGCCACACGTGCTAATTTTTTGTGAATAAACAGTGAATAAACTGCAATACTTTGCCACTACACGACATGGGAATTTGCAGTGTTGTGCAGTGTTAAGAAATTAGAATTTAGAGTGCAAAGGATTAACTGTGGAGTGCAAATTGGCAGCTGAAACTGGCAGTTGAAATTGGAATGGTGCAGTTAAGAACAATGTGCAGTGTTAAACAATTATATCTCATAGTGCAAAGAATTAAGTGCAGCACAACACTGGATTACTGTATGTGCTTCAAGGGCGTTTTCACCACTGAGAAAGCCTTAGAGAAGGTGGCCACAGATGTGCTGTAAGTATCCTGGCTGAGGTACAGTCACTTCTAATTCCTCATTCTTTTGTTACTTTTCATTTATTCAAACTTTATGTCCATTATTGGTGTGAAAAGGGCCTTAACCCTTACACCACGGGCTTGTTTTGCTTTGACTTGCGGCTCCCCCAGGCATATTCGCGCTCCGACAGACTCTCTAAAAATATTTGCCAAAAATCAGTTATTAGTCCTAGAATATTAAAATCACATATACTTATGGCACATACCTTCAGTTTTCTCCTTGGGTGTTTGTTGAGCCTTCGTCGAGTACCGTAGGACTTATGAAGACTTCTGAAGTTGGGTAACGAAGTCTCCACTTTATACTTCCTGACAACTCGTAATATGATTACCACAGCCTGATATTATCACTAGAAACACTAATCTCTGATTCTCAAATAGTTTGGAATCCATACTCCCCCCAAAAAACACTGTGAAAGCAATGAAATTACGAGGGCGTATGACCATCCCACTTCCGATCGTTCACTGCTAGTGTTGTCTATTATTCATAAAAACACTCACAGTTTATATTCCTGTTACTATATATCACTTGTATATATCTACAGTCTTTGTCCATAAGTTTCCTTCAGTCATAGTAGTTTATTGTCACTGTAGGGATTCAATTTCTTTCATTAAAATACGTAGCATTCACTTTCTCATCCTGTATACTAGCATTGAGAGTGAATGTCACTTTCACCTTCACTCTCATAACTCATAGTATTCATACATGCTAGAGTGAAACTTTCACTTTCATTACTCCTAGGGTATATACTCGTATTCTTATAATACTACTCATTTACATTTCTATTTACGTTCTCTATTTTATTTATGCTATTTACATTTCTGTTTTATTTACACTGTGTTATGCACTGTCACTTCAAGTAACTTATAAAACTATTTTCCACTGTTCACGTATATTTACATTCATTACTTCCACTTGCACTGTTTTCTATCTATCTATCTATATACCTAGGCTGCTTCCCCCAAGGAAAGGGAGGTAGCCGAGACAGGACGACTCACTCTCCATTTACTCATCCATTCAAACACATTTATTCGCATCTTAGCCCCAAAGGGGAGAACGGACAGATCCTCACTGCATCACAACGCACAAGGGTCAACTGCGCAATGCAATCAGTGACATCCACAGCAGGGCCCGACAGCAGAACTGGTTTACCCCTGCCACATCATAACAGACCCATCCCCTTACCCGCACCTGACCTGACTAGCTGATCAGACCAAAAGCGGGAGAATATCCCCTCAGGGCTGCGTCATCACTTATTCATTCACAATTTCTCTCCATTTATTTCTGTCACGCACAGCCACTCTTCCTTGCTCAACAGACATCCCTCTCGCATCCAGCGCTCTCTTCACACTGTCCATCCATCCTATTCGTGGTCTTCCTCTCAGTCTTACACCTCTCACATCAGATCTAGTTATCTTTTTCACCAATCGCTCATTATCCATTCTCTCCATATGCCCAAACCATTGCAACACCCTCTGCTCAACTCTACCAGCCATCTCCCGAACAACTCCAGTTCTCCTTCGCACTTCATCATTTCGCACTCGATCCATACGCGTCACTCCACACATACTCCTCAGACATCTCATCTCCATTACATTCAAACTTTTCCTCTCTGCTACACCCATATTCCATGTTTCAGCCCCATATAATGCAGTCGGTACCACAACACCCTCATACAGCCTTCTCTTTACATCCATTCTAAGCGAACGACATTTAAACACTTTTTTCATTCCTCCCAGCACCTTTCCTACTTCATTTATTCTAAACTTCACTTCTGCATCTATTCTTCCATCCACAGCAACATGTGACCCTAGATATTTAAAACAATCTACCTCCTCAAGCAACTCACCATTCAAAACTATATTCATCCCCCTACCATCTATCAACCTCGTACACTTCATCACTTTACTCTTATTCTCATTTACTTTCAATTTCCTCCTTTCACACACCCTTCCAAACTCCTCTACCAACTGTCTCAATCTCTCCTCTGAATCAGTCACCAGTGCAGTATCATCTGCAAACAGCAGCTGCTTCAGATTCCACTCTCCTCCATCAACATTTACCAGACTCAGACCTCCACCTAAAACTCTTGCATTCACCTCCCTTACAACACCATCCATGTAAATATTAAACAACCAAGGCGACATCACACATCCCTGTCGCAGCCCCACTCTCACGGGAAACCAATCACTCACAGCATTTCCCACTCTTACACACGCTCTACTATTTACATAAAAACTTTTCACCCCTTTTAGTAACCTACCATCAAGTCCATACAATCTTAAAACAGTCCACAAAGCCTCCCTATCAATTCTATCATACGCTTTCTCTAAATCCATAAATGCCCAAAACACATCCTTGCCTTTCGCTAAATACTTTTCACACACTTGTCTCACAGCAAACACCTGATCAACGCATCCCCTCCCTCTCCTAAAGCCACACTGCTCATCACTAATCACTCCCTCTGTACCCTCTCTTTTATCAATTGTCAGCCCTTTACCTCTTTCCACATGAGGTTTAGTAGGGGGTAAAGGTCACAGGGCCCTTTGCATGGGGGTGAAAAGTGGCTGAAGTTAGCAGGAGCAAACAGACGTACCTTCAAATTGGAAGATGACAGTGAACTGATAGGGGTGGGCCGGGGTGGCCTACCTAGGGAAATGCATTACTGCCAATGTCAGCCTCTTGACAGCTGCTAATATATAGCAGTGAAATGATTGGCAGGAAATCTAGACAATACATTGTAAATTAGGTAGTTCCAGGTGAATGTAAATATCACTTAGGCTTCTCTCTTCCCTCCTTATATGTATATTTATTACGAAAATAGATTATACGGCATATTTCAAGGGGAAATAAACAGCGAAAATTAGCAAACGAGTGCACATGAGGTGTTGCCAGGTGATAATTAGTCAATTCCAGGTGTATGGCACTATTACTTACCTTATTTCTTTTTTGCATATATTATTTGGTATAAGAATAGGGCATAGGGCTTATTTCAATGGATGAAATCAGTGGAAAATTCCAGGGAAGATTTACTTAGCGTAGCACGGGCGGGCAGGCGAGAGGATAGGGTAATGGAGGGGGGGTATGGAGGGGAGTCAAGAACGGGGAGAAATGGCTAAATTGTCAACAATGAATGGGAGTACAGATGAGATTAGGAGTGCTGACTAGTGTTGGACATTGGCAGTACTGATAGATGATACAAGCCACTACTTGAAAGCCAGGGTGAATTCAAAATAACACAGAATCACAAAAGTGACGCCCCGCGGTATGATCCCTTGCTCCCAAGCGTCACAAAAGTGATGCCCTGCGGTTAAGGGGTTAAATAGGTTTAAATAGGTGCTATGCATGTCCAGTAGTGAGTTGTACAGATGTTTTTTGAGTCAGGCTAGGTTAGGGTCCATAAGTACAAGTCCAGGAGGCTGGGGCCCACTTTCCGGACAGGACCACTTTCCAGACATGTCTTTGGCTCTGTTACATCGGATAGTGAAGGGATTACTTGTGTGTGTGTGTATATATATATATATATATTGCATTTTTGAGGAGCACTTGATAAATTTCTGCATTACTACAGTAGGCATCCCTTAACCTGCTGTTGCCGGACAATTTTAGCCATATGTGTACCCCCTTGCCGGCCAATTTTCCGATGTGACACAAAAACGAATATGACCATAAAAAAACTCACTGGAGGTCAGAAGTGCGTTTTTCACTTGCACACCTGCAAGTGTGTGCATGCGAGGAATCACCAGCAGAGGTGAGAGAAAACCCTTTTTCTATGCAAGGCAAACTCAGGTATTCTCACCAACGTGACTCAGGGAAGGTATAGGAATGTTCTGTACACTTTTCTGTCCACTTCACACTCACAAAAAAAAAAAAAAAAATTAGTTATAAAGAAAGCATCTTTTTTTTCACAAATAAATCACTTATTGCTGCTACACTATACGTATCATTGTGAATGCATTGTCTTACAGTTACGAGAAAATATGCGCAACTTGACTCCACAATGTATAGCCATTTCACTCACAATAAATTATTTACAACATGCCTTCAGTATACACAGACATTATAAGGGTACTTTTGCACGTCTCATTATGAATACATCGTCTAACATTTACGAGAACATATGTAAAACTTTACTCCACTATGTTCAGTCCATACATGTACGAGAAAATTTTTACAACGTGCCTTCACTGTATGCAGTACTTATAACATTTTCTGAGCATCTTTTTCTGTACTTACAACACGTTTTGAGTGTCTTTATATCGTTCGTGATTACCACACTATTGTTACTCAATAGTTTGCTTGAGAGTGTGGTATTCCTCAAAGCATAGGAATATATTGTACATAGTCCTATGTCACACTCTGCACACACATACCTTGAGTCCTTCCGCTGAGTACGTGGCCTTACAGTGCTGTTTGCTCACACGTGACACCTCCTCTAGGGATTTTGACATGTTGCACTTGGAGAGATGATCCTGGGGAAATGTCTAGTGGTGAGGCAGATGGGTGTGGTGGTGGTGTGGCGGTGGCGAGCAGCACTTCTATCTTCCCCATATTCCTCCACTATCTCCAGCACCAGCTCACGAATATAGCCCTCGAAGGTCTCCTGGATGCCAGTGGTATGTGCATGGAGATAGTGAGCATTGAGGACGATGATGTCAAGGAGCTGGAAGAATAATTTCTTATACCACTTCATCGTGGGCCTGGCACAGTCCACGTTGAAAATCATGGCGTCCAATTGATCCACCTGTCGCATATTTACATTGTAGGCTAAGACAGGTTCTGGTTTTCAAACGTGACACCGCCCTTCTGCCCTGAACAGTAATCTATACTGTCTGTGGTGTACAAGGGGCCGATGAACAGACGAGAGGAGGAAGACTTCGGAGTTGTGGTGCCATGCTCGTGCAAGGATATTATTGGCCTTGTAAAAAACAACCTCTTTTTTCTGAAGCTTCCTCCCCACCTTCACCATGTGCTGACAGTTCTTCTTTACGGTGCAGCACAGACCAGTTTCCTGCAGGTGAAGGTACGTGGCGAGAAAGGAGCTTGTGTACCAATTATCCACATAGTGGACGTGCCCACGATGAAGGTATTCCTCAATCATCGTTTTTTACCACAGCCCCAGAGAGTCCGAAGTGTCTATCTTCTATGATGTCTGTCTGAACACCTGTGTACAGGACTAAGTCCTGCACATACCTAGCCTTACAGTTGCACATCACGAAGATTTTAAAGCCAAATCTGTGTCTTTTGCTGGGGATATACTGCCGGAAAGCAATATGACCTCTCCACTGCACGAGACTCTCCTCTATGACGACGTCTCAGTATGGAGAGAAGGAGGTACTGAATTTCTCTCGAAGATGATCAAAAACTAGACGTATCCTCCTCCTCCTGTCCATGTTGTTTGCGTTAGCTGGGTCAAGGGTGTCAAAAAAATGTAGGCGGCTCAGGATGTACCATCACCTTGCCAAAAAATGGTGTCGCCATTACTGGATCAACAGTCCAATAGGAAGGAAGCTGATTTTTTTTTAATATCCCCATCAAAAGCACAAGCACTAGGAACACATACATTTCATTCAGGGTCACGTCAGGCTCAAACAATCGGCTGTGTGGTGTTTGTGTCATTCCTCCATGCTCAAATGCTGCAAAGGCTTTTGTTAGCGCAACAATTATCAACACAAAATCAACAGGGAAGTAGTTCCTAAAAAAGTCAAGCCTACTTGGACTATGGTTTAGTTCAGGAACAATACACCCGGCCTGATTTTCGTGGGTGAATGAGTGAATGTGGGGGATAAAGTCACTCCCGTCCTCCCACTCCCACATTGTTTCCTCATCCTCCTCATCATCATCACCTCCATCATCCTCGGGCTGTGGGGAAGCATGGGGAAGTGTGGGGAATGGGGAAGGAGTTTCACGTGAGGTGCTGGGTGTGGGGAAGGCGGGAAGACTTTGTCTGGAGGTGCTGGGCTGAGCTGGGTCACGTGAGGGTGAGGGAGAGTGCGGGCGAGATGATTCACTCTGCCCCAACAATGGAATTTTCTCATATCGGCCCCTCTTCCTCCTCACATTTTCCTCCCCATGTTGGGAAATCCTAGGGTTCCCCAACGGTCCCTGAACTGCTGGACAACCTTCCCCCTTCCCTTCCGTCTCATCATCATGACATGCAAGATGACGATGTGCAGGTGGCCTCCTACTACGTGTTGCCCTAGTGTAGACCACATACCTTGATTTTCATGGTGAGAGAATTTCGTCATCACTACTACTTTCCTCCTCAGGCTGGACATAGTCTTTATCCTGCATGTTGTCATCCTCCACATCACTTTCCCCAGTGTAAAGGACCTTCAGGAGCTCATGAATCTCCTCGTCAGAGAGACCGCCGCGAGACATCACTGCACTGTTTGACTGAAGCAAGCAGAGTGAGGCTGTGCGAGTGTGAGGGAGAAGTGCATGGGTGTATGGGCCTGGCTGCCTGAAGGCAAGTAGAGGAAGGGTTGCCCTAAAAGCACACAAATTTTTGTGCACATAGCTTGAAAAATTTGGTCACAATGAATTTTTGAAATTTAAGCCGTTTTAAAACGGCACTGGCACTGGCTGCAATGTTGTGTCTGACCGTTTTAAAACAGCACTGGCATGTGGTGGGTTAAGCAAAATTATAGCAACTTCTAAGGAGCAAAACTTGCTCAGGAAAAGATATGATGGTCGTGATACTGGCTGAACTTCATCCTGAGGAAGCAATGTTTGTTGAAGCATGCCCATTTTTGGAAAGCACGTGAGGTAGTAAACAGTACCATGCAGTTGTTATAACTTTGCTACTACCCGACAGTTATCAGGTTGGAATCTAGAGGCCCTACGAACAAAGAAGTCATCATGCAGATGATATTTACTTGAATGACTTACACAATGAACTCCCATTATTGCAGTGAGAAAAATAATCCTTTAAACAGTTATCACAATGTGGCTTTGTCTCAAAAGACTAAGAAAAGCTCTGTAAACTGATACTAATTATAGTGGACTGTAGAGTACACACACACACACACACACTCACACTTATTTACTTTACTTAAGGCTGTCCTTCTACAACAGAAGGAGATGGCAACTGCTGTAATACTCACCAACATCGTGTGTTTGTCAGTCTTTGGTGCTAACGTGTGTGAATGTGCAGACCAATTCTGGATCCACAAACTTTACCACACAGTCGGTATGTCAGGCCAGGGTTTGCTGAGGGAAGTCTGTTTTGGTTGTGCCTCTGTTGTCCACGCTCTTCTCTGGCCAGGTTCCAAGCTTCTTCGAGATGAATGGTTCCTTTGCTGCAAAGGGCTCACCTTTGTTTCCCTCAGAAGCATCGGTTTCAAGGTTTTTTGGTATGATATTGCATTTCTTCAGAGTTGTGCTTCTGACATCCTGCAGGGAGCTGGCCATATGAAACCAGGCAGGGAAGGCAGTGCTCAGAACATGTTTCCAACTCATCTTAGCTGTTTTTTTTTTTTTTTTTTTGCCAAGATAGTTTCTATACTGGTTAACGTTGCCCACTGGAGAATTTATGAGTGAGGGGCTTTATCTTCTCATGTGAATCCTAGGATGCACAGTAAGTATTGGATGTGAAAAGACTCAAGCTGTTTCATGTGACGCTGGTAAGGCCTAGGATTTAGCAATGTATGAAAGGGTGAAGAGGCATACAGTTGTATATACTGATACCCTCATTCCAGTTTTCAAGTTGGTGTTTTCAAAAACTCTGGATTTGAGACGCCCAAAAGACGCTGATGCACTGTTCCTTCATACATGGAATTCAGCATCATTGTTATGTTTCTCTGTGAGCACGCTTCTACTGTAGATAAAATTCTCAGCCTGTTTTGCATTTTCACCATTTATCTGAAATGCAAGAAGCTCTGCTGCATTGTTTCTCTGAGGAAATATTATTTTTGTTTTATTGACATTTGTTCTCTTGTATCTGTTGGGCAACAAAGATCATATCACAGGTATTTCGATCTTTCTGAAATCCACATTGCATTTCAAGAAGTGTTGACTCAGTCAAATATTTTGTCAGTCTAAATAACATTATTTTGACTAGTATTTAGCCAGCATTCACTAGGAGGGACATACGCCTGCTGCTGTCACAGTTTGAGTGGCCCCTTTTCTTCTTGTAGATGGTTACAATATCAGAACTAAGCCATTCAGATGGAATTTGTTTTTGGTTCTAGATGGTTGGTGTGGAGGCACTGGTGAAGTAACTGGGTATCCTCTTTGATCATTCAAATTATGCCATGAAGGCCAGGGCCTTTATTATTTTATAGAGATCAAATGAGTCGATCAGTTTCTCCATGTGTATGCAGGATATCGAGATTTGCTGCTTGAGGAGGATTTGGGATGTCATGAAGGATATTGTGCTCCACAAGGTTTCTTCGATTCAGTAAAGTATTTTAGTGATGTGCCCATTTTTTTTAGGATTGTTTACATGTCTTTCATGAGCTCTCCTTCGGCTGACTGAGCAGGGTATAAGTTATGTTTGGTTGGCCCATAGATGGTTTTAATGGATTTGTTGGACCCATGTTTGTTGTTAATATCAGCCAGTCTTTGCATCTCTTTTGCTTGCTCAGTCCACCATTTGTTCTTCATGTCATGCAGTTTTCTGTGGGTTGCATTCCCGAGATTCTTGAATTCAGTATTTTGGGTTAAGTAGCTAGGATGAGCCAACCAGTTTTCATGTGCTCTATTCTTCATTGCATGAAGGTCAGGCATGCCCTCAGCATTTTCATCCAGTCAGTCTTTACAGTGGCAAGTGAAGCCTAGGGTATCTTTTGCAGTACTTTGGAGCAGTGTCTTAATGTTCAGCCACTCTGCATCTAGGTTTTGTACATTGTTGTTTGAATCAGGTGGTGGGCACTGAGAGAGCTTGTCTGTAATAATGCTGAGGAAAGTGTTACAAGTTGCCAAATCCTTTAAACTACTATAGTTTAATTTCTTGATGGTTGGCCTGCAATGCATTTGTAGGTATACATTGAGCACTCAGCACTTCTCTTAACTTGGGTTATAAAAACTTCTCTTTGAGCCTGTGCCTTAGAATGACAGTATTTCTTAACCTGGGGTGCTAGCACCCCAGGGGGTGCTGAAGTCAGTTTTAAGGGTTGCTGGAAAATGCAACATATATTGGTTTTGCTTAGTATTAGCATCGTTGATATTTTATTTTTGGAGAATGTATAAAATAAATTGTCAAGGAGTACTTCACTTGACTTTATACTTGTAGTAGTGTTGTGCGGTAACTGTAGCAGTGTAGCAACTGTAGTCCCAGTAACCAGATGTAAGGGGTTGCTGGCCTGTGTGGCCTTACTGCAGGGGATGCTGAGGTCGAAAAAGGTTCAGAAACGCATGGTCAATTATGTGCCAGTGTCTAGATTGTGGGTGCGTTCATGTGGTTTTGTGTTTATTCTTAAGTTGAAAAATGGTGTAGGTGATGACCAGACTGTGTTCCATGCATAATGAAAGCAGTCTATGGCCATTGTTGTTAATGTTAGCAGCACCATGGTATCCTATAATGCCATGCCCAAGGTGATTATCTTTTCCTACTCCGTCATTATAATTTGCAAACAGGTTCAGTTTCTCATTATGTCGTACTGAGCAAATGGTAGCATCCAAAGAGTTATAGAAAAGATCTTTGGCATCCTCGGAATCAAGAGTGGGGGCATAGGCACTGATGAGGATTCCATAATTGCATTTGAAGAGTGGTATGCACCAAGACATCAGCCTTTCTGATATACCCACAGGTGTTTCTTGGATATTCTGTCGTAGGTTGCTTTGGACTGCAAAGCCAGTACCATGATTTCCTTTTACATTTCTGGGGATCCCCTCCAGAAATAAATATACCTTTCTACTGCTTCTATTAGATTGCCCTGTACTGAGAGGTGAGTCTTAGACATAGCAGCAATGTCAGTTTTATATCTTTTGAGTTCATGAGCATTACAGGCAGTTTTACAGCATGGTTGTGTGTTGCGGTTAGTAGCAAGCAAGGTATAATCAAGGTAGCAAGGGTCAGAGGAATTTGTTTGTTTTTTTGACTGCAATGTGGGATGCTTTGGCAGATGTAGTTATCTGCCCAGGTGGTGTGGAGAAGCAAATATTTCAGTTAACATTTTTAAACCCCTCCCCATCATAAGTAAGCAATTGAGTGTCCGTTTCTGGCTGCTTATTCACACTGGATGCTGCCGAAGGCATGAATTGCCCCTATATCGGTATGGTCATGCCAGTAACCACTGGACCAGTGCCACCTATGTGCAGGACTCGAGCTAGCAGCTTCCAGAAACATCCATGACCTGTAACTGTCACTCGATCCTGTCACCATAATTCTTTTGATATTGATGACAGGATAAAATGGGAGCTTAGTACAGCAGTGACCTTAGGCAATGAATGGATTTGGTGTGATGGTGAAGGTTGCAGTCCTTATTACCACATGAATTGGCCCTTCACAGCCTGTGATGATGGCATGAAGATTCACAACCATCCACTGAGAAGGGTTGGAGGAAACTACCAGGAGATCTGGAGTTTTTGTTCGGGGTTTTTGTTCGGGGTTTACTCCCGTAGCCTTAATCCATCCAAGAGCAAACCACAAGGCAGTGGACCTGGGAACTCTTACTCTGACGCCTCACTAATGGCCCCTCTCCCATGAGTAACGCTATCCTGCTGAGTCGGGGGGGGGGGGATCCGGTCCCAGAGTTTAGGCCCACCAGATTTACTGAGCATGAAAGCCCCCCACCACAACAAGGTGGTTACACACACATGCACACACACACACACACACACACACACACACACACACACACACACACACACACACACACACACACACACACACACACACACACACACACACACACACACACACACACACACACACACACACACACACAAACACAATCAATCAATCAGTCAATCATTTCCTGTGGCACCCCATGGGATGCATAGGGCCTCGATGAACTCTCTCCACCAATATTTGTGTCTTGCCATCTCCTTCATGTCCCACCAACACTCCTCTCCTACTTCTCTTCTCATTGTCCTCAACCAGGTTTCCCTCGGCCTACCTCTACCTCTTCTTCCTTTAGCAGTCCACTCCGGCACATCCTGTATTAAACTGCCTCCTTTTCTGTTTATGTGCCCCAGTCACTTCCAGTGAGACAGTCTCACATATTCATTAACTGTTTCCACTCTCGAAATATCCCTTACTCTTTCATTTGTAACTCTGTCTTGCCACTTTACCCCAAGAATCCTTCTCAGTATTTTATTCTCAAATCCTAATACTTTATGATCTGTTGCGATTGTACTGTACCATGACTCATGCCCATAAATTAAAATTGGTCCAACCATGGACTTGTATATTTTCACTTTAGTATGTACCGAAAGCATATTATTATTCCAAAGAGATTTCAACATTCCAACAGCTCGCCAAGCCTATCTAATCCTCTCCTCAATTTCAATGTTTAATGATCCATTAGATGATACAATCGTTTCCAGATATTTAAAGTTTTCTACATTCTGCACCACATTATTCCCAATTACACAATCGATTTGGTTCTCCACGTTCATATTAATAATTTCAGTCTTTCCACAATTTATTACCAATCCCACTTTTTCTCCTTCCTCCACCAGACAATCAAACACCCTCTGCATCTCGTAAATAGGCTACTTCCGCAAATCAGTACAATATCATCAGCATAGTCCAAATCCATCAGCTTCATATTTTATTTCCAGTTAATTCCTGCACCTGTTCTCCTTACAACCTTTCTCATAACATAATCCATAACCAAAACAAACAGCAATGGCGAAAGAACTCCTCCTTGAATCACTCCTGATCTAACTTCAAATTGATCACTCAAAGAACCACCCACCATTACCTTACAAAAAGTGCCTTCATGCAGGCTTCTAATATTATTTACAAACTTTTCTGGTATACCATAGAATCTTATAATTTTCAGCATAGCTCCATGTGAAACACTATTAAACGCCTTTTCAAAATCCACAAAACACATACTAAGTGGCATTTTCATCTCATAAGCTTGTTGCACTATATGCCTTACAATAAAAATCTGATCATTACAACCTCGACCCTTTCTAAATCCCGCTTGTTCTTCTCTTAAAATTATATCAATTCCTGGCTCTATTCTGTTCAACAAGATTTTGGAAAAGACTTTTACAACTACAGGTGTCAAAGTTATCCCCCTCCAATTGCCACACACACTTAAATCTTCCTTTTTATGGTATTTTTGTAATCACTCCATTTTTCCACTCTTCTGGAATTCCACCATTATCCCCAGCCACATTAAAAAGTTTCAAAAGCACATTCATCAACTCATCATTTTCCACCTTATAAGCATTTCAGGAAATATTCCATCCTCTCCTTGGGCCTTAAAATTCTTTAACTCCTTTATAGATTTTGCTACCTCTTCCAAGGTTATATCCCCTGTTTCTATCTGCAAATCTCTCTCGGCTGGCAAAATGTCCTCTTCAGCTGGGATTGGTCTATTTAGAACAGATTCAAAATGCTCTTTCCACCTTCCTTTTATATCTAAATCTTTAGTCATCAAATTACCATTTCTATCTTGTACAGGTATTTCCTTCCTTCTCTTTTCAGTCCCAGTTAACTCCTTTATGGCCTGATACGTTGCTCTTGTGCTCTGACTGTCATTTTTACATAATCTAATTTGTTTGTTGCCTTTTCATCATATAGCCTCCTCGTATCACGTCTAACGAGTCTTTTTACTTCAGAATGTAAACTCCAGTACTTTGCTCTAAGTACTTCAACTACCTGGCCATCAACATGTTCTTCACTTCTTAACTTTGCCTCTTTCCTTTTCTGAATTGCATTCCATGTTTCATCTGACATCCATTTTTTCCCTCTTGCTTTTCTCTTTTTCTTAATAGTATCCTTAGCACTCTCATGCAACACCTCTTTTACCTATCTCCACATTTCATTAATATCATTGTCTTCAGATTCCATCAAAGTCTCCAGGACTAGAAGCCTGTTCCTACATTCCCACCGAAATTTTTCCTTCATGTTCTCATCACTTCTCAGCTCATCAAAATCATAATTATTACCACCTGTACAATTACCATTAACGTTTCTCTTAAGTTTTGTTTTAATCTTCGACACAACAAGTTGATGGTCACTACCTATATCTGTTCCCCTCCTTACCCAAACAACTTGGAAATAACTCCTATGCCTTCCGTTAATTGCGATGTGGTCAATCTGGTTACAATATTTACCACATGGTGAAATCCAAGTAGTCTTATGTATTTTTCTATGCTCAAAGATAGTTCCACCAATCATAAGGTCATTTGCCAAAAAAAAGCTTCCAAATCACACCCCATTTCGTTTCTTATACCAACACCCTCCTTACCCATACAATCTTCAAAGCCATCCCTACTACTGCCAACAATCGCATTAAAATCGCCAGTGCAAACTAACACATCGTGTCTTGCCACTCTGTTCACTACATCCTGCAGCTTCTCATAACACACACACAAAATTTGTTTCATGCCTGCGGGTGAAAGCGAGGAAGCAAAGTTCAGAGTAGCATCAAGGCAATTAAAACAACCAACAGGGAGAAAAAATCCATCACTTCCAAGCCATTCAAGCATTCTGAGGTGCCCCATCAAGGTACAGTTTTCCTACAATAAAAGTTTCGAATGTAACATCCGTGAAAAATAAACTAGATGAACTGACCATGGTGATTGTCACCACACAACTTGATATTGTTGCCATCAAAAAGATGTGGCAAATTCTACTGGACACCAAGCATGTCCAAAACTACAATTTATTTCATAATCTATGCACAACACAGACAGTTGAAAGGGTGTTGTTTGTTTGGAACACTGCACTTCGCCCATCCCCTTTGAATATTACAGTTCAAGCTGAACTGGTGGTTTTGTGGGTATGTGTAACCTTGCCAAACCACCCTTGCCATGCCACCTTAATTTATGCTGCATGCTATATCACCCACCTTCTACTCCCACCAAGGATCTTTTTCTGCACCACCTGATTGACACTACAGACCAACTTAACCCGCCACGTGCCGGCTATTTTTAGTCCTATGGGTCACCCCGTGCCGGCCATTTTTCGACCTTTTTTTTGGGGGGGCTAAAATGATAGATTTTGAAGTGGAAACAATGAATTTCGCCATTAATATGCTCACCGAAGTTAGGAAATAAGTTTTATTGAGTCCTCCATACTCGTGTACAGGTATACCGGTAGCCTCTCTCTCACGCTCACCAAGTACGTGAGAAAAAGCCGTTTTCTATGTAATGTATACTCAGGTATTTATGGTGGGAAGATATAGCAATGTTCAGTACACTTTTCTGATTACTCATTACTTCAGCATCTATCACAATTTGAATGTCTTTCTCACTGTGAATGCATTATCTTACACTTACTTGAAGATAGGTACAACCTGACTTTATTACGTACAGTCCTGGCACTTACAAGAAGGTATTTACAACTTGACTTCACTATATAGTCCTTACACTCACAAGAAAATATTTACAACTTACACTTACATGAAAATATTTACAAAATGCCTTCATTATGTACAGCACTGAATGAGGCACACAGGCAGAGTGAGGCAGAGCGAGCGTACAAATCACCATCCACTTGGAAGAAATCCTAAGTCACAGCCAACCCAAAGTTACTAATTCACCCACTTTCAATGACCCAATCACCATCACGATTGCACCCAGTCTACTTTATGAGGGATTTGTTCCTGAATGGATTTATGAAGATAGCACAAAACATTGTTACATAGTTGGGCAACGTGAAGATATCTTCCACCACCCATTGCTTATTCAGCCGGATAGACTTTATTTACACCAGCTTAGAAAAGCGGAAACTTCCACTTTCATCGACTTCACAAAAGCATTCGATCTCATTAACCACACCACAATAGTCAACAAAAGCAATGAAAACAAGTGTCAGAGAGTCTCATTCCCTGGCTTGCCGACTTTTTGAATGACAGAGAACAAGCTGTTCGTCCCAGTGGGGTTACCTCCAGCTTCCATCTCCTCACCTGCGATGTGCCACAGGGGATCAGGATGGGACCATTCTGTTTCCTTATCCTAATCAAAGACGCCCTCACTGACACCAGCCTTCGATGGAGATATGTTAACGACTCTACCATCACCATAGCAGTCCAACCCCATCCCAGACTATCTCACTTTGCAGCAAAATCTTAACAGTCTCCAGGAATGGACATCGTAAAATAATGTCAGCATCAACTACCACAAGACTGTCATCATGCAGTTTGACCTGGCCACTGCTCCTACCCCATCTCCTCCCTTAATCTAGATGGCCACACCCTTGAGTTTGTCCAGACTATCAAGCTTCTCGGCATCACTTTGGACACCTAACTACGCTGGGACCAACACACAACTTTCGTCTTTCAATCTGCCTCTTTCAGGCTCGACATGTTGCGAAGACTCAAGTCTTTTGGTCTTCCCACGGTGAAACTCGGCAACATCTACCGATCTTTCGAACTTCCAAAACTGACATATACCTCACCAGCATGGTCACCAAGTCTCACTGCAACACAGAAAAAAAAGGTTAGAGTCTGACCAAAAGTGTGCAGCAAAGAAAATTCTTGGCTCAACATATGCCACAATGATGCCACCGCATTTCAAACTTTCACTTAGCCGTCTCTGAAGCCCATCAGGTATACCTCCGACTGCTTCAACTCAAACTCCTGAACCACTCTGATCACTGCAACTTGCTCCCTTCCCCCACCCCACCACCACCTCACGCCATCCGTACCAGCAACAAGTTACTACCATTTGGTGCAAGAGCTTTTTTCTATTATTATTATTATTTCTTATAAAAAAAAAAAAAAAAAAAAAAAACGTTATCACTTTTTCCGTAAAATAGGCTGTTACATTTACTTTTGAGGCAGTGCACCCCTTTTACTAATATTACTTTTAAACTCATATGTAATTTCAGCCATAGGGCTGCCTTGCCTTTATGAACTGTAAATTTATTATTATTATTACTGTTATTACTGTTACGTGCATAAGTACACAAAATTATTATCTATCAATCTCTATCAATCTATCTATATCAATCTATAAACAGAATTTATATATTTATAAACTTTATTGAACCATCAAGGGAATAGGCCCAAGTAACTCAGTCCAGAGATTTATGGAGAGTGACCAATTGCTGCTCTGAACAGTAATATCTGAGCAATAAATGTCAATCATCTCATGGGTTTAAGCTCTTGTGGGCCAATTTTATTTTAAGCGCAATAACCCACATGATCATCAGACGACTATTTTGTTATATAGCTAGTACTCAGAGTAATAAAGCATTTGGTTTCCCACTCACGGCAGTCATGTGAAGGTAGCAGTACATCAAGTGAACAGATGGTGGATGGCCCCATCTACCAAAATATACTAGGTGTCCAAGAATTCCGGAATCATGGTGCAAAACGCTGAAAATGATTTTATTGTAGAATGTGTGTTTATGTGCCCACCATGATGTCACATATATATTGGCGATTCGTCCAGTTAGCAGTCACACAGGCACCAGTATCAGCAGTGATGCTGTTATCTTTGGGAATTGGTCTGTGCAGAGATAATTTGGTGCTTCACATTTATTCTATAAACTTTTGGTAGTTGATCTGGCACAATTACTGGCAAACCATTTGAAGGAGTCCGAGCTTTCATTAATTTGTTGACAGGGTATGAACATTTCTATACCTATATATATTCAGTCATTAATGTGGGACTGGGCAGAATAATATTAAGGTCAGTTTAAGAAAAAAAAAAAAAAGACTGCCATGGAGTATCAGCTAGATCATTTCTGCAGTAAGTTCACCCCAGTCTGCACTGTCAAAGTGCCGTCTGGTCACTTGAGTGGTTCAGATCGGAGAGAATTAGGGCAACTGACGGATGCTTTGACGAGATTGTGGCTGGAGAATCCAGTTAGTGACAGTACGGTACCTCAGTCTTACAGTGATCAAAGGTTGTTTGTCAGGAATAGGTCCAAGAAATAGGCACTTGGGTTTGTATTGTCTGGTATTCTGCTTGGTTGTTTTACCAGTTGCGTGACATAAAACGTTTCTGCAAACAGCTCACATTCAGGACCAGTATTGTTTGTCTTGTCTGGATGCAACAGCCAATCTACATTATGGACGTTAAAATCACCCAGCATGATAATTTCAGTGGTGTTCCACGAAATTTTTTTTAGGAATCTTTAGAATGATAATCTGGTGATGATTATGAGTAAAAAAGGTTATCTGAGTGTTGGTTCAATTCCCAACAGCCATGGAACTACATTTACTGTTTTTTTTTTTTTAATAACTTTAAGGGCAGCCATTTTGATCAAAAGTTTATCAACAACTTTAGCTCTGTAATGGTTGAGAAATGAACACGTGTTGATTTTTTAAAACTCAGAATTAGCACTCATTTGGTCTGATTAGCTAGTCAGGTCAGGTGCGAATAAGGGGATGGGTCTATTATGATGTGGCAGGGGTAAACCAGCTCTGCTGTCGGGCCCTGCTGCGGATGTCACTGATTGCACAGCACAGTTGACCAATGTGTGGAGTGGTGCGGTGAGGATCTGTCCCTTCTCCCCTTTGGGGCTAAGATGCGAATGACTGTTTGAATGGATGAGTAAATGGGAAGTGTGTGTCGTCCTGTCTCGGCTACCTCCCTTTCCATGGGGGAAGCAGCCTAGGTATATAGATAGATAGATAGAATTAGTCCTAGAATAACCTATCGGAGATGCTCAAAAAGCTCGCTGGACTTCCTTTGTGTGTGTGTGTGTGTGTGTGTGTGTGTGTGTGTGTGTGTGTGTGTGTGTGTGTGTGTGTGTGTGTGTGTGTGTGTGTGTTCTTACCTACCTAATTGTTCTTACCTAATTGTATCTTTACAGGAATGAGTCAAGCTCTTACTATCCCGTGTCTTAAACCATTTTATCGTACATAACCTTAAATTTATTAATTGTTTTGGCACACACTATTTCATTCGGTAGTGCATTCCACTGATCAATTGCCCTATTTGGGAAACAAAATTTCCTTACGTCTTTATTGCCTCTCTTTTTATGCAGAGTTTTGAAGTGTCCTCTTGCTGATGCATCCCTATAGGTTATGTAAGCATTTGTATCTATTTTCCCCTTTCCTGATATGAATTTATATAGCGTAATCATGTCTCCTCTTTTCCTTCTATCCTGTAGTGTAGGCAGATTCAGTTTTTCTAGTCTTTCTTCGTAGCTTAGATCCCTTAAGCTTGGTACCCATCTTGTAGAGGACCTTTGAACGTTTTCAATCTTATCTATGTGTTTTTTTTAGATGAGAACTCCAGACTACTGACGCATACTCCAAGGTTGGTCTGATGAGTGATATTATTATCTTTCTTAGCATGTCTTCCTTTATGTATATGAATGCTATTCTCATAATTGCAAGCAGTGTATACATGTTCCGTACCTTCTCACTCACGTGGTCAGCCGGAGATAGTCTATTATTGATTATCATACCTAGGTCGTTCTCTCTTTCTGATGTGTGTAGGGTTTTACTGCCTAAGTTATAATCCCAATCAGGTCTTTTTCCACTTTTACCAAACTTGCGTACATGACACTTGTCCACATTTATTGCTCCATTCATGAAGTTTATTTAATTCTTCTTGTAGCTCTTAACAAGAGTCTGTGTTAGTAATTCTCCTTTGTATTTTTGCATCATCAACAAACATATTTAGATAGATTTCATTTCCAATGTTACTGTCTATATCATTTATATACACTAAAAACATAATTGGTACCAGCACTGAGCCCTATGGAACTCCACTAGTCACTTCCCTCCATGACGAGCAATCACCCCTCAGTACTTTTCTATCCATCTATCTATTGCCAGACGCCTCAATCCCGTATGGGATGGCCACAAATAAATCGCATCCACGTCGCCCTGTCCCCCGCCATTTCACTGCCCTGCTCCCAACTCACACACCCCTCTCTCATTTACCTCTCCACTCCATCCCTCCATCTCATCCTCTGCCTCCCGCTCCCTCTCCCACACTCCACCTCACTCACATACACTCTCTTCGTCAGTCTCTCACCCTCCATCCTCTCCACATGGCCAAACGACTTCAGTGTGTTCCTCCTAACGCTTCCTATCACATCCACATCCACACCACAACGCTTCTTTATATCCTCATTTGTCAGCCCGTCTCTCCATTTGACTCCACAGGGATCTCTTAAATAACTCATTTCCACTGCTATCACTCTTGACTTGTGTCCTTCCAACAACGTCCAAGCTTCACTTCCATACGTTAGAGTTGGTGTCACAATACTGTCATGTAGTAAATTTTTCACTTCCGTGCTCACTTCCTTGTTTCTTATCACTGCCTTCAAGGAACAAGCAACCTTCCTTGCTTGTTGTACCTTTTCAAGCACTTCACCCTCCAAACACCCATCATTACTCATCATACTGCCCAAGTACTTAAACATACTCACATTTTCCATTTCCTCACCATCCAACCTCATCGTACATTCACCGACTTCACCTCTCTCAAAGACCATCACTTTACTCTTCCCTACATTCACCTTTAGATTCCGTTTCTTACACAGTCCCCCAAACTCATCCAACAGGCCTTGCAACTTCCCTTCGTCTTCACTTAACAACACAGTATCATCTGCAAACAACAGTACAGGGAGTTTCCAGACACTACCCAGTCTCACTAGTGCCACTCCAACATCCACTGCCCTACCTTATACCTCTCTTATTACCCCGTCCATGTACAGATTGAACAACCATGGAGACATGACACATTCCTGTTTCAACCCAACCTTCAAAGAGAAAAATTCACTCAGTTCACCATCCACACCACTGCAGCCTTTGCACCATCATATATACTCTTCACAGCATTCAACAACTTCCCATGTACTCCATATATTCTTAATACTTTCCACCATCCTTGTCTATCCAACCTGTCATATGCTTTCTCCAAATCCATGAAGGCCGCATACAACTTCTTTCCCTTCTCTAGAAACTTTTCCACTAAAGATCTAAGAATGAAAATCTGATCAACACAACCTCTTCCCTTCCTAAAGCCTCCCTGTTCTTCTCCAACTAATTCCTCTGTTATTTCCCTAACTCTGTCAATAAGTATCCTACCATACACTTTTCCTATTACACTAAGAAGACAAATGCCCCTATGATTACCACACACTTCTTTTTCTCCTTTTCCTTTGTACAAAGGAATAATTATACTGTACCTGACTTCCAATCCTTCGGGACTCTACCTTCCTCCCAGGCCAATCTGCACATCTTCCACATCGAATCTTCTACTATCTCTCTTTCTTGCTTCAGCATTTCACTACACATTCCATCAATTCCTGGGGCTTTCCCTAGTTTGACTTTCTTCATTGCATCCACAACTTCTATCCTACTGATTTCTTCCTGTCTTCTCACCTCCCTCCTTCATCCAGCCATTCCCCAGCCACTTATACTCACATTTCTTCCATTCTCTGTGTTCCACAATTCCTTAAAGTGTTCACTCCATCTGCTCACTTTTCTCCCTTCTCCACTAGTAATCTATGATTTTTATCTTTCACTCTCCTGCTAACTTCACTGCCACCCTGTCTTACTCTTTTCACCTCTTTCCAGAACATTTTCTTACAGTCCCTCCACTTTACACTCAAATTCCTTCCGAATGCCTCATCCACTCTCTTCTTACTCTCTCTTACTAATCTTTTCACCTCTCTCTTCGATTCTACATATAACTTTCTCTTCCGCCTCTCACCTTCTTCCATGTCCCTATTTCTCATCCATTCATTGTATGCTTTCTTCTTTTGTGCCACAGCCTGTTTCACCTCTTCATTCTACCATGCTGTTCCTTGCACCCCCTTCCATCTTCTCTTCACCCTACACACCACATCACATGCTGCACATATTTCTTCTATGAATATCTTGCACACACCTTCCACGTTCCCCGTCTACTCCAATTCATATTTACCCAATTGTTCCCCCACTTCTCTCTTATATTCTGCCTTTTTCTCATCCTCTTGTAACCTTTCCACTCTCCTTGCAACTACTCCTTCCTCCCGTCCTTCCCTTCTTCTATTTCTCCATCTTACTTTGATCTTGATTCTGGCCACCACCAAGTAGTGGT
The DNA here is from genome assembly GCF_032717465.1 of Coenobita brevimanus. Taxonomy (NCBI): domain Eukaryota; kingdom Metazoa; phylum Arthropoda; class Malacostraca; order Decapoda; family Coenobitidae; genus Coenobita; species Coenobita brevimanus. The sequence goes on from NC_137046.1 coordinate 11,714,678, forward strand.
CAGAAAGTCCACTCCCCCAACCTCTATAAGCTCTTGCATCCATTACACATCTTTGCATCCTTTCATCCACACACACATAATCAATCATTGTCTTCCTTTCATTCACTTCACCGCCCATTCTTCCCATCACTCGCCATGTATACCTGTGGATCATTTTGTGCCTGAAGAGGGTATTGGTTATCACCAACCCTCTCAAGGCACAAATGTCCACTAACGCACTGCCATTCTCATCTATCTCAGCAGGCACACCCCACTCACCAAGTATTCCATCCACCTTCAGATTCCTTACTTTACCATTCATATCTCCAATCAAAAACACTCTCTCATTCCTTCCAAACTTTTCCATGCACAGTTCCACATTTGTCCAGAATTCTTCTCTCACTCTGCTTGCACGATCTTGCGTTGGCGCATACATGCACACAATTGCCCACATTTGTATTCCAACTTTCAGTCTTACCCACACAATCCTTGAGCCAACAGATCCACACTCTCCTATGTTCTTCCATCTCATACTCACAACAATACACACTCCTTCGTTTGCCCCCTCATTCTCACATACTGCTACACATATACCCCATCCATACTCCGATTCTCTCACACTCTCTCCTCCTCATTCAGTTTCAGTTACTCCACATACATCCACTTTTGCACCCTCAAGCACCTGGACAATCTCTCTTTCACCTCATCATTTGCACTTCTTACATTCCACCTCGCAATCCATACCATGTCCTTTGTCCGGTCCTTGGTCGTCATCTTTTGGTCAGTCCTTGTCCGAGGCATCTTGTTCATCTTTTTAGTTAGCTGTTTTCCGGGGAGGGGCACTAACCCTCCGCCAACCGTTTTAGTCGCTTCATACAGCGAGGAGGGATACTGGGGGAGTATTCTTGAAAAAAACACTACCCCCAGGGGGTACTGTTCTCATTGCTCTTTTTTTTTTTTTTTTTTTTTTTTTAATCTTGCATCCAACAATACAGTTTGCCTCGGATTCCTCCTTGATGGTACAGTTTCCATAAAAGTCTTTGGTGCGGTACTCTGTCATATGCTTTCTTGAAATCTAAATAGATACTGTCCACCCAGCCTTCTCTGTTCTGTAATGTTTCTGTTACTATGTTAGTAGCTCAACAAATTAGTAACACATGATTTTCCCATTCTGAAACCAGACTGTCTTTCTGTTATCATATGGTATTCTTCTAGATGATTTACCCAAACTTTTCTTATCAGCTTTTCTAATACCTTGCTTACAACACTGGTTAGTGATGCTGGTCGGTAGTCGAGTGGATTTTGTCTATTCCCATTCTTGAATAAGGGAACAATGTTTTCTTTCTTCCAAATATCAGATAGTTTACCTTGTCCCAAGGATTCCTTGAAAATTATAGATAATGGGATTCTTTACTCCTTTGCACATTCATGTAGCACCCAACATTTTTTTTTTTTTTTTTTTTTTCAATAACAGAACGGAGGAAGGAAAAACAAATGGGGGAAAAAAAGATAATCCGTACACCAGACTACTAGTGTCCTCCATTCATAAAATATCTGTAACAGTTAGACTTGAACAGTTGTGGGTTGAAATTTGGAGGAAAACAACTCTGGGGAAGCGAGTTCCAGAGAGATGCAGTTCGGGGAATGAAAGAATTCTGATAGGCAGAAGTTCTGCAATATGGTTGAGTGACATTCCAGTCATGAGCGCTACCAGATCCCCGTGTAGCACGAGGGAAGGCATGGAGAGGCGGCACCATGGACGCAACCTCGTCTGAGCACTTGCCAAAAAAATATCTGTAAAATAATGCAAGGGAGGCAACATTCCTTCTTACTTGCAGGGGAGGTAGTTTATATGTAATGGCAGGATTGTTAATGATTCTAACAGCTTTATTCTGAATTTTGTCCAGTTGTCTCAATGCAACCTCTCCACAACCATTCCACAAGGGTGAGCAATATTCAAGCTGAGAGCGCACATGACTCTTATAAATTATAGCTAACTGCTCATCAGTGAAGAAGTTACGGACTCTGTACAATAATCCAAGTTTCTTTGAGGCGGCCTTAGGAAGTGATCTGACATGAGAGGTCCAGTTGAGGGCACTGTTAAGTGAGACACCAAGAATTTCAATACTTTTGGAGATGGGAATATTAGTAGCACTGAAGGTAATGTACGAATCTGGTAATATCTGTCTATTAGTAAACTGTATATATTTAGTTTTACTAGCATTAAAAGAGACAAGGTTGTTTTGTCCCCATTCACTGATTGTAGCTAGATCTTGATTTATGGGGATGGCTGTACTGAGTTGAAAGGTAGAGATATTAGACTTTGTAAATGGATGTCTTAGTGTGAATGAACTATGTAGTGTTGAGTCATCTGCATATGAGTGAACGGGATTGTGAGTGACAGATTAGAGATCATTAATATGAACCAGAAATAGGGTTGGCGCCAGAACTGATCCCTGCGGCACGCCGGCGTTAATTGAGTGGAAATTCGAATATACATCATCTAGTTTTACTCTTATTTTCCTGTCACTAAGATAAGAAGAAATCAAAGGAACAAAAGACGTTAGTCCATAGCAAGGGAGTTTGGACAGCAGGGAACGGTGCCATACTCTGTCGAAAGCTTTAGAGATATCAAGAGCTACTGCATGAGTTTCTCCAAAAAGATCAATTGATTGATGGATGGTATGAGTTAAGAGATTGAGTATGTCAATGATGGATCTTTCGTGGCGAAAACCGTATTGTCTATCACTAATTAAGTTGTTGGATTTAAGATGTTTAACAATATGCTTATTAATTAAAGTTTCAAATACCTTACCAAGAGAAGATGTGACAGCTATTGGTCTGTAATTGGAGGGGTCAGACGAACTTCCTTTCTTCGGAACTGGGTGGATATTGGCTTCTTTCCATGAATTTGGGAATAAAGAAGTACGTATGCATAGTCTGAATAATTTGGCTAGGACAGAGGCAAGTTCAGGGGAACACTTTTTCAAAACAATTGGAGGAATTCCATCTGGGCCTGGAGCTTTGTTGGTAGGTAAATTGTTTAGGATGGATTTCACGAATCTTGTCTGCATTTTAAGTGGGGCAATTTCGGGAGAATCAAGTTCTAGTACTGAGACATTCTGGCTGGTATCATCTATGATAGAGTTTCTTGCAAAGGTACTAGCAAAGATATCTGCTTTCCCACGTGGGTCATTTGTAATAATGCCATCTGAAGATTTTAGTGGGGGAATGGAAGTTGACTTGTTAAAGTTATTATTGAAAGAATTAAGAGTTGACCAGAATATTCTATTGTCATTAGGGTTGTTAAGTAGTTTTGATGCTTGCTTTTGAAGAAAGTTTGATTTAGATAGATTTAATACAGCTTTTGCATGATTTCTAGCAATTTTAAATTGGGAGAGTGATTCAGATGTTTTTGATTTTAAGTAAGACTGTTATGCTAATGACTTTTGGGCTGTTGCTCTGGCACAATTGCCATCAAACCATTTTGGAGAGTTTGATCTTTTAGTGAACTGTTGACTTAGTATGAATAAATCCATACCAGCTAGTATTAAGTCACAAATGTGGGACTGGGTAGTATTGGGATCACTAGAGATGAAAGACTGCCATGGAACATCAGCAAGATAATTTCTAAATCCATCCCAGTCTGCCCTGTCAAAGTGCCATTGGGTCACCCTGACAGGTTCGGAATGGGGAGGTGTAGGAGGGTTAACTAATGAGGCTTTGATGAGATTGTGGTCAGAGGATCCAAGTGGTGACAGTACCTCTATCCTGTATTGAAATTTCATCAGGACCATTTGCTTTTCCTTTGTCTAATTTACTTAACTCCTGCTGTATTTCTTTTTCTGATATTTGTATATCTGGTAGTATGTGTGGGGATGCATGTTTCATATAATCCCTCTCAAAATTACTTTTTTTCTGTAAAAATTGATTGGAAATTCTTATTAATGCTTCACAAATATCTTTCTCTTGTGTGTAGGTGATCCCCTTCTCTGTAATGGATTGAATTTTATCTTTTACTTTGGTTTTCCTTCGGATGTAGCTGTAAAATAGCTTCGGTTGATCACTACTTTTATTTACGATGTCCTCCTCAAACTGTTCTTGGGCTTCCCTCCTTATTCTTGTATAATCGTTTCTTGTCTGTTTGTAGTTGTTATATGCCCTTTCACTACTGTGTGTTCTGTATTTGTTCCACAACAAATCTCTTTTTTCTTTTGATTTTTCACATTCTGTGTTAAACCACTTCTTTATTTTCTTTTCTGATTCTCTGTGCCATGGGATGTACTTCTGGACTCCTATTTCATAAAGTTCACAGAAGTTTCTATATATTACATTTAAATCTTGTCCTCTAAGCTTTTTTTTCCCAACCTATTTCTAAGAAGTATTTCTTTAGGTCATGATAGTTGCCCTTTTTGTAGTTAAGGCTCTTTTTGTAACTTTCATTACCATTAACTAATTGTCATATGCAATCCTGAAGTTGTAATTTAATACTGCGTGGTCACTTTTGCCGAATGGAAGGTGATACATTACACTGTCAATATCATTTTCTTGCCTAGTAAATATAAGATCTAGTACTGATGGTATGTCAAGTCCTCTTTTTCTGGTGCTTTCTTTTACATGTTGTATTAGGCAAAACTCCTGCACAAGGTCCAGGAGTTTTTGGTCCCAACAGCTTTCCTGGCTTTTTGTATCTACTGTAGAGTATTCCAATTTTTATTTGTATTGAAATCTCCAGTTAGTATAATTCTTTCAGATTTCTCCTCCATTCTATGTAGTAATGCTCTTAAACTTTGAATTGTTTTCTCTGTCAGGGCTTCATATTCGCTTTTTTCCCAAATGCTTTATTTGGGTGCCATGTATAAATTTGCCACAATTACTTTCCCTTCAGATGTACTAATCTCTGCTGTAATCAGTTCTACCTGTAAGGGTTCATCTAGTTCTGTTTCCTTGACTTGCAGATTTTCTTTGTTAATATTATAATTCCTCCTCCTTTTTTTAAGTTCCTATCTCTTCTCCATATAGTGTATTCCTCTAGGTTTAGTGTATCGTTGGATATCCTTGGTGTTAATTTTGTTTCAGTTAGGCAAACAATATGTGGTTCCTTTTCTTTAATATAATCATTCATCTCTAGTAATTTAGATACCATTCCATCTACATTAGAGTACATCAACTTAATCATCATGTTTACATAGGCCTACTTGTCATGACTAAGGTCTACTACCTTTCTCCTTTTTCTTCCCTCCTGTTTATCTACCACTTTCGAACCCGCAATCCATTTACTTTGTAAAAAAATGTGTTCCTCTATTCCTCTGATCTTCTTTGTTCTTGCCTCCTCCCTCTTCTTTTTTAGTGTGTGTGTGTGTGTGTGTGTGTGTGTGTGTGTGTGTGTGTGTGTGTGTGTGTAGCCAGTAAAGAAAAGCAAATTTTCATAAAACTTGGCAGGATGGTTGGAACTGTGTCCCAGATGGGTTAGATTTAATTCCATGTCGATTAATATAATCCGAAGGGGTGTTTTGGCCCCAGTAATTGTCCTCGTTGGTGTTACAATAAATGCACGTGAATGAAGTGGCGGGGCATTTCCATGGAGTTTCATACATCTTTGAACACACACACACACACACACACACACACACACACACACACACACACACACACACACACAGTAGGAGGGATTGTATAATATTTACACTCCGATGTCTGTTACTTCACTGACGCTACCAAAAGACAATTTAATTCAACAGAAAATAGTGGAAGTTGTGGCTGTGATGGGGGTGGTAGGTTTGATGATGGTGATAGTGGTAGGTCTGATGGTGGTGGTAGCTGTGGTGATGATGGTGGTAGCTGTGATGATGGTGGTGGTGATGGTAGCTGTGATGATGAAGGTGGTGCCACGGTGATGGTAGCTGTGATGATGGTAGTTGTGATGATGATGGTTGTGGTGATGGTAGCTGTGATGATGAAAGTGGTGATGATGGCAGCTGTGATGATGGTAGCTGTGATGATGATGGTGGTGGTGATGGTAGCTGTGATGGTGAAGGTGGTGGTGCTGGCAACTGTGATGATGATGGTGGTGGTGATTGTAGCTGTGATGGTGAAGGTGGTGGTGATGGTAATTGTGATGATGATGGTAATGATGATGGTAGCTGTGATGATGGTAGCTGTGATGATGATGGTTGTGGTTATGGTAGCTGTGAAGGTGATGGTGGTGGTGATGGTAGCTATGATGACGGTAGCTGTGATGATGATGATGGTTGTGGTTATGGTAGCTTTGAAGGTGATGGTGATTGTAGCTGTAATGATGATGATTATGGTTATGGTAGCTTTGAAGGTGATGATGGTGGTGATGGTAGCTGTGAAGCTGATGATGATGGCTGTTCTGATGATGAAGGTGGTGGTGATAGTAGCTGTGATGATGATGGTGGTGGTGATGATAGCTGTGAAGGTGGTGGTGGTGTTGGTGGTATCTGTCGTTGTGGTGATGGTAGCTGTGATGGTGGGGATGATGGTAGTGGAGGTGGTAGCTGTGATGATTGAGATGGTGGTGATGGTAGCTGTGATGATGACGGTGATGGTGATGGTAGCTGTAAAGGCGATGGTGGTAGCTGTGGTTGTGGTGATGGTAGCTGTGATGGTGGGGATGGTGGTGGAGGTAGCTGTGATGGTGGGGGATTGTGGTGGGGGTAGCTGTGATGTTGATGCTGGTAGTGGTAGCTGTGATGATGCTGATGGTGAATGGTAGGTGATGGTGGTGGTGGTAGCTATGATGATGGTGATGGTGATAGCTGTAGTGGCTGTGGTGGTAGCTATGATGATGGTGATGGTGATAGCTGTAGTGGCTGTGGTGGTGGTGGTGATAGCTGTGGTGGTGGTGTTGATAGTGGTGATAACTATAGTGGTGGTGGTGATAGATGTAGTGGTGGTGGTGGTGGTGATGGTGGTCGTGGTGGTAGCTGTAGTGGTGATGGAGGTGGTGTTGGTATCTGTGATTTTGGTAGTGGTGGCAGCCGTGGTGACGGTGATGGTGGTGGTTGGTGAGATGGTGATGATGGTGGTGGTAACTGTGATGGTGATAATGGTGGTGGTTGCCGTGATGGTGATGATGGTGGTGGTTGCTGTGATGGTGATGATGGTGGTGGTAACTGTGGTGGTGGTAATGGCGTTGTTAGATGTGTTGGTGATGATGGTGGTGGTAACTGTGATGGTGGTAATGGCGTTGTTAGCTGTGATGGTGGTGGCGGTGGTTGTAGCTGCGGTGATGGTGGTGGTGGTAGCTGTGATGGTGGTGGTGGTAATGGTGGTGTTCATAGTAGCTGTGATGAGGATGGTTCTAGTGGTTGTTTTGATGGTGATGGTGGTGGTGACGATGGTAACTGTGGTGGTGGTGGTAGTGTTAGATGTGGTGGTGGTTGTGATGGTGCTGGAGGTGGTGGTTGTGATGGAGCTGGTGCTGGTGGTTGTGATGGTGTTGGTGCTGGTGGTTGTGATAGTGCTGATGATGGTAGTTTCGATGGTACTAATGATGGTAGTTTTGATGGTACTAATGATGGTGGTTGTGATGGTGCGGGTGATGGTGGTTGTGATGGTGCTGGAGGTTGTGATGGTGGTTTTTGTGGTGAAGGTGATGGTGGTGGCAGTATTTAACGCTTAATATAAATATTTCTTTACCGTTCACTCCCCCAAACCCGAATCTACGCCTTAACTCTCTCAGGTTCCTTTGGTTCCCTCTGAGTTGAATAAAATCGTCCGGCGTCAGCTGGAATAGAATATTTTGTTCCGACCATCAGGCGGAAGTGACAGTATTAACCCAGGCTCCTACGACTCACTCTCAGATGAATCATGATCTGATGTTAGCTAGAATATATATATATATATATATATATATATATATATATATATATATATATATATATATATATATATATATATATATATATATTACCAAAGTGTGCATGGATACAGTGTTAACGCGATTGGATTCCTGTAACAGTCTTATAGCTGAATAAACATCGTTTGGCGTTGACAGCAGGAAATAAAGAATTGTTCTAACCATGAGGGCGGTTAATCGATGTTTATGAACCTGTTTTTGTCAACTTACCTGTGGGCTACCAGGATATGTTCAGCGAGGCGAGATAAGCATACAGTCACCAAGAAGGTTGGCGTGCAACTGGGTCCGTTAAACTTTAGTCTACGTTTGCTTTCATACTCACAGTTGCCAACTAAAAGCTTTGCGCGATGCTCAAGCCACGCTCAAATCACGCCCAAGCCTCTATGCTTACCATTTTTTAAACGATCATTTGCAAAATACTAGGTAACTGAATACTTCAATCATGGTCTAATGATAGTCTGCTATGTCTGCTAATTTCTGGTTAAAAATGGGACCAATCAGTGCAAGACGTAAGGCGGCTCAACAGCCCCCGATCAGATCCAGACTTTGCCTGAGTCTAGATTCAAGACTCCTACCAATTTTCTGTTTCAAACTTGAATTGTGGTCCGCTAAAAAAGCGTCGGGTGATAATTTGAGCGGCATAAAGGTAGGGAAATGAGGAATATACTTTTAAAATCTCCTCCTTTGAGAAGGACCTAACAATTTTGGAGTCTCATTATATACATATACTAGCAGGGGTACCCGGCGTTGCCCGAGCCAAGAAGGCGAACACTAAACCTATTTGATCTAGTTCAATCTTTCTAATAGAGAAACACCATGTTGTTACCTCTTATGCTTTTGAAGAGGGATTATAAGAGGACCAGGAACTTTCTATTTTAGTTTTCGCCGTCTAACGCACAGTATTTGTGCGCACTTGTTTAATATTACCGGTAACCTCAAATGACTTCCGACCGGTGACCTCAAATGGCCTCGGAAGTCAACCTCACAGACCCTGTGTCTGAACTGGAGGTCATGTGAGTCTCCATGCCAAAAATTGGGTTGCAGGGGTAACCGGCGTTGCCCGGGCCAAAGAGGCTAACACTTTAGCGGTGACCTCAAATGATCCAGATCTGAATTTTGACCTCCCTAAAACCATCCTTGGGTCACCTTGATTTAGAATATGTATCGGTGTGGGGGTTTGTGGCCCTTGGTTTGTGCGTGACTGAAGGGTAAACAAACAAGCCGACAACGCGGTTCTTTATATATATATATATATATATGTATATATATACGCAGATAGATAATATAAACAGATATATAGATATAGATAGATAATATAGACATAGATATATAGATATAGATAGATAAATAGAGATATAGTTAATGGATAGATATATAGATAAATATATAGATAGATAGATAGATATAGATGTACAGTACCAGAATGACTCCTAAGCTGCTTATTGGCCTTGGTAATTTCATAACACCTGTTGTTTTGCGATTTATTCTGCACGTTGCATCAAAATATCTACTTGTATATTCAAGCATTACCGATATTAAGGCGACACAAAGAACATATAAGACAACACAAGGGAGTAGTATGCTAAATGGCCCGCCAAGAAATGGGCGCTACAAGACCTCCAAAACAACTGAATTTGCGGTTTCAGGGTCACTTTATAATCCCTGTATTCTTATGACCTTGGAGGAGGAGGGGGGTCCAGCACTCTTCTGTAGCGATATATTATACATACATCACTTATCTGCTCCCTTGTACCCTGTCTGTGCCTCTTTAATGTAGACATTAATTTCGTATACCGCAGATCATCTAATCCTGTGTTGTCTCATGAGTAGCGTAGGCTGTTAGTCCTGACATTTAGGATGTGAGTGACCAGCCTCATTCGTCCCTGAGTGCCATTACTTGAGCAACAACTTCAACCAGCCCTTAGATATAAACAGGGTCCGGCTCAATAGGACTGGAGTGCATTAATTATCCACTAAACCACCAGGCGCCATAATCTGGTTGTATGGTTACCACCCAGCGTAGTGAATCTTTTCCTGGTGTACAGGAAACTATTTGGCTTGTCACTTAGCGCAGAGTTACCTCATAGGCAGAAGAAAGAAAAAATATTGAAGAAAGACAGAAGGGGAAGTATAGTCACCCGTAGGCAGAAGAGACAGGGAAGAATGAGGAAAGACAGAAGAGGAAGGAAGGAAAGAAAGAAAGAAGAGAGGAAAGAGCAATCACCCGAGAGCAGCACTACATCGAGTAAGTGGATGGTGAGCACCCCCACCTACCACACACGGTGGGTACATCAGACTTGTAAGCACTTAAGAACAGGGGGGGCGGCAGCAGAATCGGTAGAGAGGTGGCCAGTAGTTCTAATGGACGTGTCGTAAAAATACCCCAATTAATACTAGAACACCAGTCCTGTATAGGACAACCCCTGCATCTATTTGGTAAGGACGATGGGTGTTAGCACTGAAATAGTGGCATGCTGGTCTTAGGGAACGGGCTATGAAGCCTGTGCTCAGAGTCGGACACATAAGAAAAGAAAAAGGAAAGAAACATTAGACAGCCTCCCTAATCAACAAAATGCAGTCCTATGATTATCCGTTTGGAACGGTGAGGTCCAACTTGAATACTGCCGGCGGTCACTAGGTAGTAGGTGATGGGCTGCCCTTGGATTAACAGGTGGCCCAAGTGTGTGTGTGTGTGTGTGTGTGTGTGTGTGTGTGTGTGTGTGTTTCCCCAGTTATGGAATTGTGTATCATAAGAAACTACTAATGATTTGGCTTAGGATGCACTCTGGTTATACGAAGAGGATCCAAGTCTCTTCCCATACATGAAGAGGATACAAGTTTATACCCATATATGAAAAGGATACAAGTCTCTTTCTATATCTGAAGATCATCAAAGTCTCTTCCCATATATGAAGAAGATCCAAGTCGAGTGAAAACTGTATTTTCTCAGTAAATATCGGTTTCAAAGGCAGGTGTAAATTTTCCTTACTTCACGCGGTTGGAAAAGTAATCCATTGTTCTAAAGGAAACAAGTTGGATCCCAGGCTTGGGCAAGGAAAATTTAATTATCTGAATTTTATTAATATAAACTTATACGAACTCCATAAGACCCATCCCTTAATGAGAGAGCTGAAATATGTATTCAGTATGGACTGTGGGTGTTAGGGTCGAAGAAGGAACATTGGAGATGAGTAGCACTTGAGCCTCAGAGAAAAAACTGAAAGTCTGTGTCCAGGGTCAGCCTCCTGAAAACAAGAAGGAGCACTCTGACTAAAACATTTGCACCCAACATATTTGATACTGAAGCAATCGTCCTGAAACCCTTTAATCTTCTTCATGTAAACTCTGATCGCTTTTTGTCGGATGGTCCTCAGTCATTATGCCAAACACGTAGCAATTCCATTTGATGGTTTTTCATTTTTTCATCACTTTAACCTTGATCTGCGACCTGTTTGGCCCTAAATTTAGCCGCTTGTCCGTTAGATCCTTAATAATAACTCCAAAGTTGGTGCAGTTTCATGGACTAGTTCTCCCATAATGTTGCTAACAGACAGGAAGCCAAACACATTAGATCCCAACGCTACCGGGCGTGGCTGTAAGAACGCATCTAAGGACCCTAGTCTCGTCGGGTAAGGGTATGTTCACACTGCCGAATATTCCTTAACTTTGTGTTACGGAACAAGGTTACAGTAACATGTTATGGTATGTTTCGAAACAGTTATGGAATTCTGTAACCAGGCCACTGCTACCACTGGGTGTGCAATAACATGTAACATGTTCCATAACCTGGCCCCAGATGTCAAATGTCGTGGTCATTATTTATTACATAAAGTATAATAAGGAGGCCAGTCGGCAAGGCTACTCGCAGAACTCGACCCTTACAAGAGGTAATGACGTGAGTAGTTGTTCACTTGTGCAGCCAGTACTATGGAGTGGTCTTGAATTCTTCTGTATTAGTTGAAAGGTCACTCATAACTTTCAGTCCACCGCATGCATGTGTCTCTTGCAGCATGTTTTTCAACCATGTCCTCCTTTTACGCTTTTTCTTCGTCAGTATATTGAGGACAACGTAGCACGCACTGGCTATCACCGCCTTCTCTGTCGACATTTTGACTATACCTGTTCTGTATCCTCACAAACCAGTGTGGACAGGGTTGGTTCCATAATTATCCTGACAGTGTTCCAGAACGTGCAGTAACTTCGCGTAACCTTGTTACTGTAACAGGTTATTGTTATGTAGGTTACATAACCTTGGTGTGGACGCACGCTAAGGGGGCTCCCTAGCACCTCTTCCTTAGCGATTTATTTTTGGATATGGCTGGATAATATACTTTCGTACCTCATTTATGCAGTGTATGACGGTATTAAAAGGATTTATATAATAGAGAATTGGGTAGAAAGGTGTTAAAATTAAAATAAATAGCAGAGGAAATGTTGTTAGGAAACTTGCTTAACCAAAGAGAATACGGATGTAAGAGTTTATTAGTTAACTTGTTATTACTCAGCTTATTGTTTGTGTAACCTTATCATGGGAATTGGAGTGCTTCCCCAACCTTAAGCCAGATAATCATATTTCTTCATATCCTTGAGACAGGCGGTCTGTACTTTGATCATCAAACATTTTTAAAATGAGAGATTATGTTTTACTAGAGATTATTTTAAATTGAGAGAGTTGTTAAAGAAAACATTTTTTCTTGAAGATGGTTGTTAATGAGGTTAGTTGGTTATTACAACTGATACTTCTTAAAGGAGATACCATCACACCAGTCCAAAATGAAACAGCACTATCATGTATTAAATATGGACGGTGGGTATTAGCGCCGAAGTGGTGACATGTAGCGTGGTGTATGGTTTGTAGGAGGACTACTGGGCCTTGAAAGCAGGTTGTAAAGCCTATGCCCAGAGTCGGACACATTAAAAAAAAAAAATCATCAGTGCTTGCTAAGAAAAAGTTGTAGAGGATTCAACAAGCACTGACAAAGTGTTTATGTATCTCTAAAAAAAAAATCGGCGTTGAATCAAAGAGTAAATGAAAAGAATATGGTAATTTATTATCTTTATTCTTCTTTCATTAGGAAGATCATTTATTCATTCATAGCAAGTATTGATTTCATAACAATACAGTTACAAATAAGGGCAGAGGAATGGAATAATTGGAAATATTTTATGATGTTGAGCCAGCTGCTTCCAGAGTGGCCGGGTGTGGTGAAAGGCCGTAAGATACTTTTCTTCTGTAAGCCATAAAAACTTTCTAATAGAGTCAGAAGTTTAATAGAGCCATTTTTTGAACAGAAATCATCGCAAAAAATGCATGACAACTTTCTCTCAACAAGCACCGACGAAAATTTTATATATCTATGAGAAATCAGCGTTTAATAAATGAGTGAACGATAACATGTGGTAATTTATTTTCTCTTTTTTTTTTTTTTCCTTCTTTAGGAAGATCATTGTGCCTGCCCTCCTCTCTTCCTATTTCTCCCATCTTTCCTGTCACTTCTTATTGCTTTTCTTTCCTTTACAGGTGGCTTTACCTTGAGTGACAAGCCAAATGGTTTCCTGTAAGTCAAGAAACCATTTGCAACACTGGGTGGTAACCATATAACCAAACCATACGTGCTCCCTAGATATCAACAAGTAGGTTGGTGGAAGGTTAGTGCCCCTCCCCGTAAAATAAATAACTCAAAGTCAAGTGGCCACCCCTTACGGGATTATGGCGTCTGGCAATAGATAGATAGATTTATTCATTTATAATATGTAGCAATTTCATAACAACATGGTAATAGATAAGGGCAGGGGAGAAAGTTGAATGGAAACATTTTCCGATGTCAAGCACATCACTGTGTGAGGGGTGTGTGGCGCTCAAGGTCTGGGCCAGCCAGTGGGGGTCATGCAGTATTGGGAAGTGGTTCAATGCAGCCTACATCGAAAGAGTTTGAGTGGGTTGACTGTCCTATCACTCCAATAAGACCAATGGACCCTTCCAAGAGGTCGCACCTATTGCACTTTGGAGCTGCTGACTGGGAGGCCCTTATGCAGTACTTCATTGATTTTCCATGAAATGATTACTGCTTTCATGGTCGGGAGCCATCTGAGTGAGCCTCGCGTATTATGGAAGTTATTCTCTCTGGCATGAAAACATACATTCCTTTCTCTTATCCTGTGACTAATGCAAAGAAAAAAAATTGGCTTAATCACGCTTGTTCTAATGCTGTCCACAAGGAGAGGGACTACAAAAGGTACCAGAGCCAACCTATTCCTGAATCTCATCTCTTTTATGTTTCTGCCTGCAGTCGTGCTAAGTCTGTGCTTCATTCTGCTAAATGCTATATCATTTATACTGAATGATCTGAACTCTCCAACTCAAATTATTCATGCTTCTTTTGGCACCTTGTTAACTACCTTTCTAAAAATTTTACCTCATCATCTTTGACTCTTTTCCACTCTCATGGCTCTGTAGCTGTCTCTTCTACTGATAAAGCAGAACTCTTCACTCGGACTTTCTCCTCCAATTCCACCATAGACGATTCCACTGCTGTTCTTCCATCACTTCCATAACTTCCCCCCTCTGAATTCTTCATTGCTGATATTAAAATTACTGGCCTCAATATCAAAAAGGTATATGGGCCTGATGGGGTCCCTTCTGTTGTCCTCAAGAACTGTGCTTCTGTGCTTACATCCTGCCTAGGCAAACTCTTTTGTCTTGGTCTGTCAACTAGTACCTTTCCTTCTTGCTAGAAGTTTGCCCTCATTCAGCCTGTCCCAAAGAAAGGTGATCATTCCCAGCCCTCTAACTATCGTCCAGTTGCTTTAACATCCTGTATTTCAAAAGTTTTTTCATCTGTTCTGGAACAAAAAAAAAAAAAGCACGTTTGTTATCACAACCATCTTTCCAATAATCAGTATGGGTTTCCCGAGGGATGCTCTTCTGGCCATCTTCTCACCTACCTTTCAGACTCCTAGTCATCCTCCTCTTGGGACTTTGGCTAAAGCTTTGCCATTGCAATTAAAATCACAAAGGCTTTCGATCAAGTCTGGCATAAATTTTTAATTTCCAAACTGCCCTCATATTGTTTCAATCCTTCTCTCTGTGTCTTCATTTCAAGCTTCGTTTCTGGTAGTTCTATACCCTCTGTTGTAGATGGCTATTAGGGCAATTAACAGTGGTGTTGCTCATGGTTCTGTCCTATCACCAACTCTCATCCTTCTGTTCATTAATGATCTTCTAAGATGTACATCTAACCCTCTCTACTTATATGCTGACGACTCCACCCTTCATCTATCCATTCACCTCCCACAGCATTCATCTCTGCAGTTACTTTAACAAACAAAGGATGAGGCTATGGCACACCTGATGTCTGACTTGCCTCGTATCTGTATCTGGGGTGGACGTAGTCTTGTTTTTAATGTTTCAAAAACTCTGTTCTTACATCTTTACACAAGTCAAAATATTCTGCAGGAGTATCCTCTAATTTTTAACAAAATCCAACTCAATCCTGCAGCATCTTTAAAAGTACTTGGCGTTTCATCCTCGGCATTTATCTTGATGAGATCATATTACCTCTCATAAAATCTGTTTCAGTGGGATTAGGTGTGCTAAGCCAACTCCGTGCCATTTTTACCTCTGAACAGTTGTTGACTTTATACATGGGTTATATTCACCCCTGTGACGATCCATTGCATGCTCATTCCTGCTGCGGACGGCCGACTGCACAGAGCTAAATTTTGGAGCGTGTGTGAGCTGAATGAATGGAAGGCAATGAT
Source organism: Coenobita brevimanus (assembly GCF_032717465.1). NCBI lineage: Eukaryota > Metazoa > Arthropoda > Malacostraca > Decapoda > Coenobitidae > Coenobita > Coenobita brevimanus. The sequence goes on from NC_137046.1 coordinate 11,730,303, forward strand.
TGATTATGTGTGTGTGGGTGAAAAGATGAGAAGGTGTGTAATGGGTGGTTAGAATCAAAGTCCAAATGAAATGGAGAAATAGAAGAAGGGAGGGACAGCAAGTAGTATATGCAAGGAGGGTGAAAAGGTTACATGAAGATAAGAAAAAAGGCAGAATATAAGAGGGAACTGGAGGAGCGACTGGGTAAATATGGACTGGAGCAAGATATTCAAAGAAAAAATCTGTGGAGCATGTGAGGTGGTGTGTGGGGTGAAGAGAACACGAGAAGGGGTGCAGGGAACAGCATGGTGGAATGAAGAGGTGAGAGAGGCTGTGGTACAAAAGAAAAAAGCATATAGTGAGTGGATGAGAAACAGGGGCTTGGAAGAAGTTGAGAGATGGATGAGAGAGTTATATGTAGAGAGAAAGAGAGAGGTGAAAAGATTAGTAAGAAGAGAGTGGATGAGGAATTTAGAAGGAATTTTAGTGTAAAGTGGAGTGAATGTATATAAATATTCTGGAAAGAGGTAAATAGAGTTAGAGAGGTGTGTCAAAGAAGTTATTTTTTTTATGTGAGGAAGAAGGAACCAAAGGCCGCAAGCCCGCAAAAGTGTTCCTTCCAAGAGAAAAACAAAACACAAGAGAGCCAAATTCAAGATCCGATCATTTTGACATGCCTGGACACACTGCGTTTGAAAGACTGGAGATCATAGCAAGCAGGAAATACAGACAGAGGAAGACAGTTCCAGAGTTGACCTGTTGCATAAATGAAGGACTGTGAGTAACAGTTAACTCTTGCATTTGAGAGTTGGACAGAAAAGGGATGAGAGTTTGGTGCTAGACAGGTGCTATGCACCCGTTTCAGAGGTAGAGGAATGCATGCAGACAGTTCAGAGGAGCAGAGACCATTGAAGTAGCGATAGAAAAGAGATAAAGATGCAACAGTGCGGCGAAGAGACAGAGGTTGAAGAGAGTCAGTAAGAGGAGGAGGGTTAATGAGACGATGAGCCTTCGACTCCACCGTATTGAGAAGAGCTGTATGTGGGAAGCCTGCCCACACATGGGAGTTGTAGTCCACAAAGGGGTGGATAAAACCCCTGTATAGAGTCAACAATTGTGCAGGGGTAAAGAAGGAATGGAGTCAGCTTAGCACACCTAATCTCTTGGAAGCAGATTTTACAAGAGATGTAATATGATCTTTCCAATATAAGTCACGAGTAAATGAAACCCCAAGCATGTTCAAAGATGATGCAGGATTAAGCTGAATATTATTAAACATTAGTGGGTATACCTGTGGAAGATTTTGTTGGGTTGATAGGTGTATAATCTGAATCTTTGATGCATTAAAGACAACCAGATTATTTTTACCCCAGTCAGAGATACGAGCCAAGTCAGACATTAGGTGTGCCATAGCCTCATTCCTTGTTTTTTGAAGTAACTGCTGAGATGTACATTGCGGGAACCAAATGGAAAGGTGAAGGGTGGAGTCATCAGCGTATGAGTGGATATGGTTAGATGTACAGCTTAGAAGGTCATTGATGAATACAAGGAAGAAAGTTGGTGATAGGACAGAGCCCTGAGGAACACCACTGTTAATAGAGCTACGAGAAGAACGATGGCCATGTACAAGAGCAGCTATAGAATGACCAGAAAGGAAGCTAGAGATGAAGGCACAGATAGAAGGATAGAAACCATAAGAGGGCAGTTTGGAAATTAAAGATTTATGCCAGACTCCATCAAAAGCCTTTGAGATGTCAAATGCAATGGCAAAGCTTTCACCAAAGTCCTAAAAGGAGGATGACCAGGAGTCTGAAAGGTAGGTGAGAAGATCGCCGGTGGAACGTCTCTGACAGAACCCATACTGACGATCAGAAAGAAGGTTGTGATAGGAAAGATGCTTTAAAATTTTTCTATTAAGAATTGACTCAAAAACTTTTGAGATACAGGATGTTAAAGCAATTGGACCATAGTTAGAGGGTTGGGAATGGTCACCCTTCTTTGGGACTGGCTGAATGTGAGCAAACTTCCAGCAAGCAGGATAGGTACAAGTTGATAGACAAAGGTGAGTTTGCCTAGGCAGGGTGTAAGCACAGAAGCACAGTTCCTGAGAACAACAGGAAGGACTCCATCAGGCCCATATGTCTTATTAACCCCTTTGTACATGATGACGCATTTGTCGTCATATGGATGTGGCTGCTACTATACTCGTTGAAGATTTTGGCATCATTAAAGCATAACAACTTTCATCAGAGGAAAAGTTTTCAGGCAAACAGCATCATTTTTGGAGGTGTCATAGCTTCCCTGCTCCATGTCAAAAGTAATGAGTTGGCAACTGTGGGTCTCAATACCAGCAAGTTAGCGGACAGGTTATTCAGTACCAAATGAGCTATGAATGGGGAAGGTACTGTGGGCTCTGTCCCTTTAAATTTCCACTCTTCCATCCCGGCCATGCAACACATTTCACTATACCAGTAGTGCTTGTGTATAGTGTTGGGCACTGTTGTGATTAGATTTGGTGTTTGCAATAGGATATATGTGTTTGTGAAGGAATCCTGGTTGTTATCAACCGTTGGCCCAATGAAGTTTATGCTACTATTTCTAATGAACTACACTGCCTCTACCCTGCATCAAATGAGTATTCAGCTATAATAATAGTGACAGTGAATCATGTGAATATAGTGTGCATATCTAGTGTACAAAGAATTGGTGAAATATGTGCAGTATCTTAGAGGAAGGCAGGAAACTCCCCTCCAGTCACGACACAGCATGGGTGCACTGTAGTTTTTTGCATTTTTCTCGAAAACTATGAGGCCTAGGGTCACCGTTTTGGGCTCAAATGAAAGCCAATTATATTCTGCATAGGATAATTTAAAAAACATGACAGTGGCACGAAAAGTTTCTCGCTACAGCTCCCCAAATAAAAAAAATCTGTTGTCTGTCAGAAATGGGTTTACTTTTCCTTATTACTTCAAGACTATACTTCGTATCAAACTGGGACCTCCAGCATTCAAAAGCTAATAAAATTCTTTTTCTAATGATGGTATAACATGTAGAGATTGAGTAGTAAACATTCGACTTATGATGTTGGGAATTGAAATGTATGCTCTTGAATGTTTATTCACTTGTCTCTGATGTACGTATAGTGCGTTTTTTTTTTTTTTTTGGTTTATCGTGTAGAACAAACATCGACAAATAGGAATATGTGGGTTTTGTGGCAAAATAAATATGTTTGGGTGGTGAAAATCAGCTGAGAATACACGTATCTGGAGAGAGCAGCAGGCGGGGGGGAGGGGAGAAAAGCAGGCGCGTCATGTCCCACAAAACTTATTAACTTATCCACGTGCGAAATGGTTAGTATTGAGGCGTGTGATGGCAGAAAATACATCAGCTGAAGAAATTTTAATCTCAGCCATGGGGAAGTCAGAGGGGGGAAGTGATGGAGGAACAGCACTGGAATCATCTAAGGTGGAATTGGAGGAGAAAGTCTGAGTGAAGAGATCTGCTTTATCAGTAGAAGAAATAGCTACAGAGCCATCAGAGTAGAAAAGAGGAGGGAAGGATGATGAGGTAAAGTTGTTAGAAAGGTTTTTGGCAAGGTGCCAGAAGGAGCGGGAAGAATTCGAGTTGGAGAGTTGAGAGCATTTAGTACAGATGAAATTATTTTTAGCAGAGCAAAGAACAGACTTAGCACGATTCTGGGCAGAAACATATAAAAGATGTTATTCAGGGGTGAGTTGGCTCTGGTTTATAGACCCTCTCCTTGTTGCAGACAGCATTAGAACAAGCGTGATTAAACCAAGGCTTTCTTGCATTAGTCAAAGGATATGAGAAAGGAATGTATGCTTCCATGCCCGAGAGAATAACCTCCATAATGTGCAAGGAACACTCAGATGGCTCCCGGCCATGGAAGAAATAATCATTCCAGGGAAAATCAAAGAAGTACTGCTTGACAGCTTCCCAATCCGCAGCTCCAAAGTGCCACAGACAGCATTTCTTTGGAGGGTCCACAGGCCGTACCAGAGTGATAGGACAGGTTAACCCTTAAAGTACGCAATTCACTCAGCAGGTCTGTCCCTCAAGCCGCAAAACATGGTCGATTTTTCGACTTTCACCAAGGTAAAAATTTTTCCTACACATTTCAAGAGACTGAATTTACACACATGAAAATGTATGTTTCAGCCAGATTGACCACATAGTTATTTCACAATCGCCCATCAAAGATGCAAAGTTACCAATCCCCCATGGATGAAAATAGAAAATGTACAGAAAATGCATTATTTATGGTAAATAATTATATATATATAACTAATGCCAATGTGAAGTGTTCCCTAGGCATGAAATATAGGTGTGGCATACTCCCACAGCAACAAAACAACCCAGGAGAAAAGTGGAGGTGGAGTGTGTATGGCGGGAGAGGGGAGGTGGATGGAGGGATAGGGGAGGAGGAAGGGGGAGGAGGGAGAGGGGAGAACAGTTGCTATGCACACGCACTGCTGTAGGGGGTATGTTGGGGTATGGTTGGTTGGGAGGGGACAATGTGGAGATGATGCAATGGGGCTGAGGGAGGTAAAGTGACGGTAGTGGGGGGGTTCGTTCTCCCCCACCTAAGGGGGCCAATCATGCCATACCACCCCAGACACTCTAGCTCTCATTGTTCTGATCCCACATACATCACCAAAGGGGCGGAGTTACCCTCCCCCAGTTTTTTGTGTGTACTTATCTATCGTGTGGGATAGGCTGGCGTGTCAAATTACACAAAAGCACGATTGTGCAGCATTGGTCTTGAGGGGTTAAGGTGATAAGGTTGTGATCAGAGGAGCCCAATGGAATGAAAAGATTAACAGTGTAAGCAGAAGGATTAGTTGAAAGGAAGAGGTCAAGTATGTTGGAGCTCTCTTCAAGGTGGTCAGGGATATGGGTAGGGTGTAGTACAAGCTGCTCTAGGTCATTTAGGATAGAAAAGATGAAGGCTTGTTCACCAGGTGGATCAGTGAAAGGAGAGGAGAGCCAAAGGTTGTGGTGAACATTGAAATCTCCTAGAATGGAGATGTCAGAGAAAGAAGAAATGGATAGAATGTGTTCCATCGTAGAAGTAAGATAGTCAAAGAATTTTGTCAGTAGAATCAGGACATAAGTAAACAGCGCAAATATACTTAGTCAGAGAATGAAAGGAAAGCAGAAGCCAGAGCGTAGAGAATTCAGAAGAATCGAGTTCAGGAACATGAGAGCAAGAAAAGTTGTTGCATATGTATACACAACAGCCACCTATGGCTTTGAAATGAGTATAGAGAAAGTAGGAGGATAGAGTTGGGGAGCGAAAGATAAAAATGGTAGATTACTAGTGGAGAAGGGAGAAAAAGTGAGCAGATGGAAAGAACACTTTAAGGAATTGTTGAACATAGAGAATGAAACTAATGCAGGTATAAGTGGCTGGGGAATTGCTAGGAGAAGGAGGGAGGTGAGAAGAGAGGGAGGAATCAGTAGGATGGAAGTTGTGGAAGCAATGAAGAAAGTTAAAATGGGGAAAACCCCAGGAATTGATGGAATGTTTGGTGAAATGCTGAAGCATGAGGGAGAGATAGTAGTAGAATGGATGTGGACGATGTGCAGATTGGCATGGGAGGAAGGTAGAGTCCCAGAGGACTGGAAATCAGGTGTAATTATTCCCTTGTACAAAGGAAAAGGGGAAAAAGAAGTGTGTGGTATTCATAGGGGCATTTGTCTTCTTAGTGTAATTATGGTAGGATGCGTATTCACAAATTTAGGGAAATAACAGAGGAATTAGTTGGAGAAGAACAGGGAGGTTTTAGGATGGGAAGAGGTTGTATTGATCATTAGATCTTTGGTGGAAAGGATTCAAGAGAAGGGAAAGAAGTTGTATGCGGCTTTCATGGATTGTGAGAAAGTATATGACAGGGTGGATAGACAAGGATTGTGGAAAGTAGTAAGCATGTATGGAGTAGATGGGAAGTTTTTGAATGCCGTGAAAAGTATGTATGATTTTGCTAAGGCTGCAGTGCGTGTGGATAGTGAACTGAGTGAGGTTTTCTATTTGAAGGTTGGATTGAAACAAGGATGTGTCATGTCTCCAATCTGTATATGGATGGGGGTATAAAAGAGATACCAGCTAGGGCAGTGGATGTTGGAGCGGCCCTAATGAGAGAGGGTAGTGTCTGCAAACTCCCTGTACTGTTGTTTGCAAATGATACTGTGTTGTTAAGTGAAGACGAAAAGGAGCTGGTGGATGAGTTTGAGAGAGTGTGTAAGAAACGGAATCAAAAGGTGAATGCAGGGAAGTGTATAGTTATGGTCATCGAGAGAAGTGATGTCAGTGAATGTGTACAATGAGGTTGAATGAGGAGGAAATGGAAAATGTGAGTGCATTTAAGTACGTGGGCTGTATGATGAGTAAGGATGGAAGTTTAGAGGGTGAAGTGCTTGAAAGGGTACAACAAGGAAGACAGGTTGCTGGTTCCTTGAAAACAATGATAAGAAACAGGGAAGTGAGCATGTAAGTGAAAAAGTTGCATGACTGTATTGTGATGCCAACTCTAATGTATGGAAGTGAAGCTTGGACCTTGTTGGAGGGACAGAAGTCAAGAGTGAGAGCAGTGGAAATGAGTTATTTGAGAGGGGCATGTGAAGTCACATGGAGAAACAGACTGACAAATGAGGAAGTGAAGGAGCGTTGTGGTGTGGATGTGATAAGAAGTGATAGGAGAAACACGTTGAGGTGGCTTGACCATGGGGAGAGGATGGAGTGAGTGTCTGACGAAGACAGTGCATGTGTGTGTAAGCTGGAGGGGGGGAGAGGGAGGGGGAGGGAGAGAATGAAATAAAGGGATGGATTGGAGAGGTATATGTTAGGGGGAGGTGTGAGCTGAGAGCAGGGCAATGAAATGGCGGGGGACAGGGCGATTTGGAGGCGATTTGTTTGAGGCCACCCCTTCCGGGATTAAGGCGTCTGGCAATAGATAGATAGATAGTGATTGCCATTTTATTCGTTAACTTTCTTTTGTGTTCACTGTTTTTGTACACTCCACCCACATGCTGGAAATGTAAGTCAGCCAACAAACTTGATCCACTGTACACCTCCCTACTTGTATACAGTTCTGAAACTCACCAACATGGTGACTTTCTTTTCCTTTTACTGACTATACAGTATATAGATAGATAGATAGATAGATAGATAGACAGATAGATAGATAGATAATGAATGGAGGAAGGAAAAACAAAAGACAAAAAAATCAGTCCATGTACCTAAAGGCATCCTCCATTCATAATAGATTTATAACAACTAGATTTAAATAAAAGTGGATTAAATGTCTGTGGGAAGCAACTCCCAGGTAGTGAATTCCAGAGAGTAGTAGTTCTGGGGATAAATGAATTCTGATAAGCAGAGGTTCTGTACTGCAGGGGAGAGAGTGTGAGTTCATTGGCACTCCCAGCTGCCTGCATATTTCGGGCGAAAATGTGAAGGGGAAGCACAATTGAAACCAATTCGTCAGAGCACTTACGGTAAAAATAATGCTAAAGAAGCAACATCTCTACGTAGTGATAATGGAGGATGGTCCTGCGTAATGGCAGGATTATTGGTTACTCTAATGGCTTGATTTTGAATTTTGTCCAACTGCCTCAGTGCAACCGCTCCACATCCACTCCACCGTGGCGAACAGTATTCGATCTGAGAACGCACATGACTTTTGTATATTGTGGCCATCTGCTCGTCAGAGACGAACTCACGAACTCTGTACCTGAGTCCCAATTTTTTAGAAGCATTTTTAGCAAGGGATTTAACTTAAGTTGTCCAGCTTAGGTTGGGGTTTAGTAACCCCTAGGATATCAGTTGTAGTGGATATGTGAATACTGACATCAATTAAAATTATGTGAGAATCTGAGGGATTCTTTCTGTTGGAGAAATTAATATATTTAGTTTTCTGAGCATTAAATGAGACCAGATTTCTTTAACCCCATTGATTAATTTTAGAAAGGTCCTGGTTCAGAGAAATTGCTGTGTTTATTTAGGAATTTATGATATCAGATCGTGTAAAGGAGGTACTAAATGTGAAAAACCTATGAAGGGTCGAGTCATCAGCATAAGAGTGTACTGGGTTGTGAGTGACAGATAGGAGGTCATTTATATGAATGATAAGAGGGTTGGCGCCAAAACTGATCCCTGAGGTACGCCAGCATTTATGGAATGAAACTATGAATAAATTCCATCTACCATGACCCGTACTTTTCTATTATGAAGGTAAGAAGAAATTAGAAGAACCAGTGATGCAAGGTCACAGTGTGACATCTTAGACAATATGGCCCGGTGCCATACTCTGTCAAATGCTTTTGAAATATCAAGTGCTATTGTGTGTGTTTCACCATGTTGGTCTATTGTTTTGTTAATCTGATGGGTTAGAAGCCAAGGAATGTCTACAGTTGAATGTTCTTGTCTAAATCCATATTGCCGATCATTGACTAATTTATTGATTTCTAGATGCTTGACAATGTGTTTGTATGTGAGTGAGGTGGAGGGTGGAAGAGGGAGGGGGAGACCGAGGATGAGATGGAGGGATGGGGTGGAGAGGTATATGAGAGAGGGGGGTGTGAGTTGGGAGCAGGGCAGTGAAATGGCGGGGGACAGGGCGACTTGGAGGCGATTTGTTTGTGGCCACCCCAAACGGGATTGAGGCGTCTGGCAATAGATAGATAAACTTTACCGAGAACGGAAGTTACTGCGATTGGGTTGTAGTTTGATGGATCAGAAGTTGCCCCCTTTTTAGGAGCAGGATGGATATTTGCTTCTTTCCAAGAGTCTGGAAAACTTGAGGTACAGATGCATAAGCGGAAAAATTTTGCCAATACAGGAGCCAACAGTGAGGAGCAATTTTTTTAGTACTATTGAAGGAATTTCATCTGGACCAGTAGCTTTGTCCACTGAGAGATTCTGTAATACAGCTTGTACGTATCTGGTGTGAATCTTGAAAGTAGGTATTTGAGGGGAATCAAAATCAAGGACAGGAATATTGTGATTTTCTGTATTTAGGGTTGAGTTTGTTGAAAAAATGTCAAGATGGTTGGCTTTTCCACGTGGGTCACTTACTATATTTTCACTGGAGGACTGTAACGGTGGAATGAAAGAGGTGGTAGTTACGTTAGTTTTGAATGAATTAAGGGTAGACCAGAATATTTTGTTATCATTTGGGTTGTTTAGTAGTTTGTTAGCTTGTCTATGTAGAAAGTTTGATTTAGAAAGATTGATAATAGTTTTGGCATGATTTCTGATATTTCTATAATAGCTGAAGGCTTCTTTGGTTTTGGTCCTTGTATAAGTGTTATAGGCTATTGTTTTATGTTCTCTTACTCTAGCACAATTGTGGTCAAATCATTTAGGAGAATTACATATTTTTCTGTAATTATGATGGGGAATGAATATTTCCATGCTGACCTGAATGAAATCCTGTATGTGGCCCAATGTGAAATTTGCGTCTTTGGAGAAATGAATAACAATGTACAAGGCTGCCACAAACTGCAGAAATGAACTCATCACTTCAGTCAGAAAAAACTATGTGGTCCGATCGTAATCTCATGTCCTCTGTTTTTATATAGATATGCAGTGACGATACGGGGGAGTGATTACCAGACTGAGGACGCTGTGCTCCGTATTGTATCACAGGGTCATACTCAACAATGATACGATATGCGGATATGCACCAAGTGGATAACTACCCTTACTCACTCACCGTCCATTCGTTGACTGACTGACTCTCTGACTGACTACTTTGTCCTTCTTTGTTTAGCTATCACTGTCTAGCTCACTGCCATGGACTTCATCACTGACTGTCCGTCACTGACAAACTGACTGACTCATTGACTGTTCACTGGCTGTCAATCGTTCCTCTCTGACTGGGTGCCCCGCACAAACTAACTGCCTCTGACTGGATGTCGCACACAAAGCTCTATGTGTTACTCAGAGGCATACTGACTAAAACGAAGTCACTAAGCTCTCAAACTGGTCGCCGCGCACTCACTGACTCCATCCATTACCCTCTGGTAAAACTGTCAGCTACTACTAGTGCAACCTAGTATAGAAAAGGACTCACATTTTCTGATGCAATAATACACTTTCTATGGCCTAGGAGAGAACTAACATTTTCCCACACAATAATGTACGTAAATCAACTATGCTTGAGAACAAGAATGACAAGAACTAAGTCCTACAGTATGAGAGAAAGTACACAAAACAGACATGACGACGTCGCTAGAATGTTCCTCACATCTCCAAATAAAGAACGTTAACCTAATCCTGTGGCATAACACATAATTTGTTGACTGTTTCTCACATGTCCAGGTATAAATGACTAAGTTAATTCTACCAGCGTAACACTTGATTTCTGTAATGTTCCACACGTCTCCAGATGTAAAGACTAACCTAATCCTACTGGCATAACAACACAGTAAAATATAATGATTCATCAATTTTCTTTCCCTTCTTGGAAAAACTTTTCTGTTACTATATATTACTGTCTTTTCAGTCCAAAGATCAGCATTAAAATGTATATTTCTTTCCGTAAAAGCTACTGTAATTTTAAATGAATTAATCTCCCTTTAAAATGTTAAACTTTTCAATGCCACTCAGGCCAATATTAAAGTTTTCAACTATATATTTCAACTATGGATTTGGAGAAAGCATATGACAGGGTGGATAGACAAGGATTGTGGAAAGTGTTAAGAATATATGGAGTAGATGGGAAGTTGCTGAATGCTGTGAAGAGTATGTACGATGGTGCGAAGGCTGCAGTGCGTGTGGATGGTGAACTAAGCGAATTTTTCTCTTTGAAAGTTGGGTTGAAACAGGGATGTGTCATGTCTCCATGGTTGTTCAATCTGTACATGGATGGGGTAATAAAAGAGGTACTTTTACCTTTTTATTATTATGGATGTTGGAGTGGCCCTGGTGAGAGAGGATAGTGTTTGGAAACTCCCTGTACTGTTGTTTGCAGATGATACTGTGTTGTTGAGTGAAGACGAAGGGGAGCTGCAAGGCTTGGTGGATGAGTTTGGGAGAGTGTGTAAGAAACGGAATCTAAAGGTGAATGTAGGGAAGAGTAAAGTGATGGTCTTTGAGAGAGGTGAAGTCAGTGAATGTACAGCGAGGTTGGATGGTGAGGAATTGGAAAATGTGAGTACGTTTAAGTACTTGGGTAGTGTGATGAGTAAGGATGGAGGTTTGGAGGGTGAAGTGCTTGAAAGGGTACAGCAGGGAAGAAAGGTTGCTGGTTCTTTGAAAGCAGTGATAAGAAACAGGGAAGTGAGCATGGAAGTGAAAAAGTTACTACATGACAGTATTGTGATACCAACTCTAACGTACGGAAGTGAAGCTTGGACATTGTTGGAAGGACACAAGTCAAGAGTGAGAGCAGTGGAAATGAGTTATTTAAGAGAAGCCTGTGGAGTCACGTGGAGAGATAGGCTGACGAATGAGGATATAAAGAAGCGTTGTGGTGTTGATGTGGATGTGATAGGAAGCGTTATGAGGAACACACTGAGGTGGTTTGGCCATGTGGAGAGGATGGAGGGTGAAAGACTGACGAAGAGAGTGTATGTGAGTGAGGTGGAGGGGGGAAGAGGGAGGGGGAAGCCGAGGATGAGATGGAGGGATGGGGTGGAGAGGTATATGAGAGACGGGGGTGTGAGTTGGGAGCAGGGCAGTGAAATGGCGGGGGACAGGGCGACTTGGAGGTGATTTGTTTGTGGCCACCCCAAACGGGATTGAGGCGTCTGGCAATAGATAGATAGATAGATAGATAGATAGAACTATATATTCCTGAATATCATGACAGTTAGCATCTTTATCTAATCTGCCGAGATATATATCTGTTAGATTTCGAACAGGTTTGTTACCAACAACATCCTTCTTTTGCACCAACAATTCTGTTGTTGTTTACCCTTTTCATTTTTCTCTTAGTGCTTACAGCAATCTGTGCATCCTCCTGCCTACTGTTTACTGCCATTATTAAGAGTACTAGTAGTAGTTGTTGTTGTAGTATGTTGTTGTTGCTGTTCTTGTTGTTGCAATTGCAGCCTCATCTAAACGTGATGCCAGTGGACTGCACAGTCAAATTACCCTTCTCCTGATGTCTACTAGCCTCCAGTACAAGAAAGAAAAAATAAATATGGGATATTCATTAGTGATCATGAATTACCCTCACCGGACGTGGACACTGTAACCTCAAGAAAACGATCTGATTGTCTTTGATCTACAACGGCAGATTTATATTCTATAGAAGAAGGACTAGATTGTGCAGTATCTTTATCGAAGAGCGTTAATTTCTCTATGGACTGTCAGGGAGCATTATATGAATTACAGTATAATACTCCCACAGACGTCAATAGATGCAAAGCTCATAAGTCCACTGCACATGAATTCCTTCCCATATTGGAATACCCTTCAGTGAATTGGCTGACTGTTTAGCTCATATAATACCTGTTTCTGGATTAATACGAGTTGCTATACTTTTGTCAGGAGTACAATTAACTTTATTGTAAGTCATGATATTACTAAACAGCTTCGTGCTAGCATAGAAAATGGCAGTACTACTGTGGGTCTCTTCATTATGTGAACGTGTCTCAAAATTCCCAAGTAACATATGGCCAAAGAGATGGACTTATGACGTTATTATGAGACTGAACGTTGGTTCTAAATATTACTGGGAATTCACTAGAAACGACCTCGTCCCTTGAGCAGTTTGTGGGGGGCCTCATCACACACATTGCATTACTATATTAAGGAGTGTCCTCTTACTGCAAAATATAGGAATCCACAACTTAGTACGCTGACTGAGCAGATCTCGTGGATAATCAGTGAGAATATTTACATCATAGACTACCCCTTGTACGGTACAGGCTAGCCGTAGTCTTTGACAAATATGCTATTTAAATCACTTTAAATGTAAGGCACAAGAGTGTACCAATGCCGGAAATGTAAAAATTAAGTACAGTGAGAAAGAGAGAGAGATAGAGAGAGAGTCGGTGGGTGTGTTTTTGCCTGGTGGGTGTGTTTTTGCCATCACTCACTGATCTCATACAGTTTGTTGATAAAGGGATGTGTTGTCTTCTTCCCAGGCTAGGGATAGTGCTGCTACGCTGATACTTTTGTTTTTCTTTAGTGCTACTTTTATTTCCTGTACAATTGGATTATAGATTCCTTTACATTTTATAGTAAATACTGTATCTACTAAATGTATGTTATTCCATCGCTATATGGTGAAGGTGTGTGTGGCAAGACCCACTACCTTTTCTTGTATCCGTTCTCTGTATACCTGTACAACAATAAATATTTCAGGCAGTCAATCTTCAGGAAAAACAAAACACATCCTGTGCATTAGGGAAGTAATTCGCCACTCCCTTTGTCCTTAAGCTTCATCCCTACCTTCCTCATCCTCCCATCCTCTCCCGAAACATCCTCTTCATCCTTTCCACTTCTCGCCCTTCCCATCATTTCTTCCCTCCACCCCTCTCTCCACTTCATCTTAACCTCCCCATCCATGTACCCTCCCCTCCCCTCCAATAATATACATGTATGTATATATCACATGAAAGTAACCTAATGGGAATGCTACAGAACGTTAAATGGAGTGTGTATACAATATGTGCTTATACAAAGTCTGCACAGTGTTAATGACAATGTCAAGCAGGTTACGTTTACGCAGATACAAGGGATGTACCGATACCAAAATCATTACCGATAGCGATACCGATACTCCTGTAAATACACCGATACTTAGCCGATGACGACACCGACACTAATATTTTAACAAAATTCCAGTTGAAAATAATGATAAAAAAAAACATATAATTACGCTTTCAGAGATAATGGAGAGAGAGAGAGAGAGAGAGAGAGAGAGAGGGTAGTTAGAGTACACTGAGAGATAATGGTTATCAAGAGAGAGAGAGAGAGAGAGAGAGAGAGAGAGAGAGAGAGAGAGAGAGTACTTACACTTAGAGATAATGGTTATCAAGAGAGAGAGAGAGAGAGAGAGAGAGAGTACTTACACTTAGAGATAATGGTTGTCAAGATAGAGAGGGAGAGATTGAAGACTGTGTGCGTACGAGTGTCCATGTGTGCATGCGCGCGTGCGCCTGTGTGGTGTGTGTGTGTGTGTGTGTGTGTGTGTGTGTGTGTGTGTGTGTGTGTGTGTGTGTGTGTGTGTGTGTGTGTGTGTGTGTGTGTGAGAGAGAGAGAGAGAGAGAGAGAGAGAGAGAGAGCATATACTGTCATTATTAACCTCTCATGACCTAGTTGGGCTCCTCCGATCACAACCTTATCACCTTAACCTGTCCTATCACTCCGGTACGGCCTGTGGACTCTCTAAAGAAACGACGTCTGTGGCACTTTGGAGCTGAGGATTGGGAGGCCCTCAGGCAGTACTTCTTTGATTTTCCATGGAATGATTATTGCTTCCATGGCAGGGAGCCATCTGGGTGTGCCTTGATCATTACGGAGGTTATTCTTTCGGGCATGGAAGCATACATTCCTTTCTCATATCCTCTGACTAATGCAAGAAAGCCTTGGTTTAATCACACTTGTTCTAATGCTGTCGGCAACAAGGATAGGGCCTATAAAAGGTACCAGAGCCCACCCACAGCTGAGTCACATCTTTTATACGTCTCTGCCCGAAATCGTGCTAAGTCTGTTCTTCGCTCTGCTAAAAATAATTTCATTCGTACTAAATGCTCTCAACTCTCCAACTTGAATTCTTCTCGCTCCTTCTGGCACCTTGTAAAAAAAACTTTCTAACAACTTTACCTCATCATTCTTCCCTCCTCTTTTCTACTCTGATGGCTCTGTAGCTATTTCTTCTACTGATAAAGCAGATCTTTTCGCTCAGACTTTCTCCTCCAATTCCACTTTAGATGATTCCGGTGCTGTTCCTCCATCACTTCCTCCCTCTGACTTCCTCATGGCTGACATTAAAATTTCTTCAGCTGATGTATTTTCTGCCATCACTGGCCTCAATACTAACAAGGCATATGGGCCTGATGAAGTCCCTCCTGTTGTTCTCAAGAACTGAACTTCTGTGCTTACACCCTGCCTAGGCAAACTCTTTCGCCTTTGTCTATCAACTTATACCTTTCCTTCTTGCTGGAAGTTTGCTCTCATTCAGCCAGTCCCAAAGAAGTGTGACCATTCCCAACCCTCTAACTATCGTCTAATTGCTGTAAAATCCTGTATCTGAAAAATTTTCGAGTCAATTCTCAATAGAAAAATTTTAAAGCATCTTTTCCTATCACAACCTTCTTTCTGATCGTCAGTATGGGTTCCGTCAGGGACGTTCCACTGGCGATCTTCTCACCTACCTTTCAGACTCCTGGTCATCCTTCTTTCGGGACTTTGGCGAAAGCTTTGCCATTGCATTTGACATCTCAAAGGCTTTCGATCGAGTCTGGCATAAATCTTTAATTTCCAAACTGCCCTCGTACGGTTTCTATCCTTCTATCTGTGCCTTCATCTATAGCTTCCCTTCATTCTATAGCCGCTGTTGTAGACGGCCATCGTTCTTCTCCTAGATCTATCAACAGTGGTGTTCCTCAGGGCTCTGACCTATCACCAACTCTCTTCCTTTTATTCATCAATGACCTACTAAGCTGTACATCTAACCCTATCCACTCATGCTGATGACCCCACCCTTCACCTTTCCATTCGGTTCTCACAACGTCCATCTCAGCGGTTACTTCAACAAACAAGGGACGAGGCTATGGCAAACCTAATGTCTGACTTGGCTCGTATCTCTGACTGGAGTAAAAATAATCTGGTTGTTTTTAATGCATCAAAGACTCAGTTTTTACACCTATCAACCTGATAAAATATTCTGCAGGTATACCCACTAATGTTTAATAATATTCAGCTTAATCCTGCATCATCCTTGAACATGCTTGGGGTTTCATTTACTCGGGACTTATCTTGGAAAGATCATATTACATCTCTTGTAAAATCTGCTTCCAAGAGATTAGGTGTGCTAAGCCGACTCCGTTGCTTCTTTACCCCTGCACAATTGTTGACTCTATACAGGGTTTTTTTTTCCACCCCTGTGTGGAGTACAACTCTCATGTGTGGGGAGGCTCCCCACATACAGCTCTTCTCATTAGGGTGGAGTCAAAGGCTTTTCGTCTCATTAACTCTCCTCCTCTTACTGACTCCCTTCAACCTCTGTCTCTTCGTCGCACTGTTGCATCTTTATCTCTTTTCTATCACTACTTCAATGGTCACTGCTCCTCTGAACTGTATGCATGCATTCCTCCGCTTCTACAATGGGTGCATAGCACCTGTCTAGCAGCACATTCTCATCCCTTTCCTGTCCAACTCTCTAATGCAAGAGTTGACTGTTACTCCCAGTCTTTCATTTATGCAACAGGTCAGCTCTGGAACTGTCTCCCTCTGTCTGTAATTCCTGCTTCCTATGATCTCCAGTCTTTCAAACGCAGTGTGTCCAGGCATCTCGAAATGATAGGATCTTGAATTTGGCTCTTTCTTGTATTTTGTTTTTCTCTTGGAAGGAACAATAATTGCAGGCTCGCGGCCTTTGGTTCCTTCTTCCTCGCATAAAATAAAAAGTATACATACTATTCTAATGGCTTAATGTAGGAGAGCAAACCGTATCATTTACCACTAATCACTAAATTAATTAACTTCAGCTATTGGCGAGGACTGGCATTGGAGTATGTCAGGGAAAGATTTCAGAGGCGAGGCAGGAATAGTTACAAGTGAGGCAGGACTGAGTTGAGAGGCAGTGTGAGCTGAGGGTGAGGCAGTGAAGGGTGAAGATTGAGGCAGAGGAGGCGAGCCTGAGGCAGACGAGGGTCGAGGGTGGGGCAGGGCAGGGTTGAGGGTGAGACAAAGGAGGTTGGAGGGTGAGACAGACGATGGTGGAGGATGAGACAGAGGAGGGTGGAGGGTGAGGCAGAGCAGGGTGGAGGGTGAGGCAGAGACGGTTAGAGTGAGGCAGCGGAAAGTAGAGGGAGAGGCAGAGGAGGTGGAGGGTGAGACAGAGGATGGTCGAATGTGAGGCAGAGGAAGATGGAGGGCATGGCAGAAGAGAGTCAAGGGTGAGGCAGAGGAAGGTGCAAAGGGAGGAAGAGCGAGGGTTGAGGGGTGAGGCAGAGTGAGGGTGGAAGGTAAGTCAGAGGCGTGTCGAGGGTGAGGCAGTGGAGGGTATGGCAGAGGCAGAGTTGGCAGATTTTAAGGCACTAAAATGTCGCTGCATGCGTAGAACTCTGGAGATTGATGGAAAAAACTACAATGCTAAAATAAGAATGAAATCTTTAAGTTTCATCAAAATTTCATTGTGCCTCCGCTCACCTATGATGGAAGAGGCATTAAATGATTGGTATGTATTGCGTACACTGGTGCATCCATGGGTCCGTGCGTCCGTAACACTGTTGTGGGCACGATATCTCCTGAATCCAATGATGGATTTCCATCAAACTTTCGTCAGTGATGCAGTATGAGAAGACGATAAACTGATTAGGTTACCTAGGTCAAGAGGTCAAAGGTTAAGGCTAATTTGGTAAGCTAAGTCAAAGGGTCAAAGGTCAAGGTCATGTGGGATTGACAGTTTAAATAAATGTGTGCACGATAATTCTTGAGCCTCTCGACGGATTTCGACCAAACATTTGTCGGTGATACCGTATGATGAGAAATTGATTAGGTCAGCAAAGCCAGTGGGTCAAAGGTCTAGGTCATATGAGTGTGGCCGCATTATCTTCTTAACACCTCGACAGATCTCAACCAAACTTGTGTCAGTGATATAATATGAAGGGACAATGAACAGATAAAGTCAGCAAGGTCAAGAGGTAGAAGGTCAAGGGCATATGGGTGTTGACGAGATATCTCCTGAATCCATGGAGGGATTTCGGCCGAGCATTTGTCAGTGATTCATTATGAAGGGTTGATAAACTAATTAGGTCAGCAAGGTCAAGGTCAAAGTCAAGGCTATATGGGTGTGGGCACGATATCTCCTGAACTCCGGCCACATATGACCCTGGCTGTTGTGCCGTCAGTTATGTTTTAGTAAATCAATCTCCTGAACTCCTTGACGAATTTTGACCAAACCTTTGTCTGATACAGTTAAGAAGGGACGATGAACTGATGTGGTCAGCAAGGTCAAGGGGTTAAAGGTCAAGGTCATATGGGTGTGGGCGCATTATCTCATGAACCTCTCAACGGATTTCAACCAAACTTTTGTCAGTGATATAGTATGAGGGGATGATGAACTGATTGGGTCTGCAGTCACTGAGGTTGCATGGCTACTCCGTGTGCAAGGCTTGGTGGAGGCATGCCAAGTAAAGCTTTGCGTCGACAACTCGGGGCCTAAGTTCTCTGCATTACATTGAAATTTTTTGTTGCAAAAGGTTTTAAGCAACCAAAAACGTGACACTAAAAGCATTGAATTGACATGGCTGGGTTGAGGAGTGGAGGGTATGACAGGATTGGTGGAGACAGGCAAGTGGGGCGGGTGATACAGTGCTTGGGTGTTCTGGCAATGACTAGAGAGAGGCACTCGTGACAGATAATGAAGGTGACCTTGGGCTCGATGGCGCCTTATGGGGTGGTGAGGGTAGGGATGCTGGTGGGTGGTGGGGCAGAGTGAAGGTAGTAACAGCCTCGCATCCAAAATATACATAGAAAACTACAGTTAAAAAATCAGTCAAAAAATGTGGTTTGGCTTTAGATATCTACGAACATAAGGAAAAAAATATCCTGGTTTATAATACACACACACACACTCACAAACGAACACACGAACAAACGCACACAGTCATAGGATGAAGATACTGTGGGGGGAGGGGGAAACGAGCGCAGTAAGAAGAAATGAGGGAAGGAGTGAGAAAAGCGAGGGGAGTGGGTGAAAAAAAAAAAAAATGAAGGAAGAGAGTGAGATGCGAGGGGAGGGTGTGAGAAGAAGCGAGGGAGAGAAGAACCAAGGGGGTGGGTGGGGGAGGAAGGAAGTGGATGTGAAGGAATGGGGTGGGGAGTGGAGGGGGTTAAGGGGAAATGTGGGGAAGGGTGGAAGTCGAGGAAGTGATCGGAGGGGTGGGGTGATGAAGTGACGGGAACGGCGGGGCTTTTAAAACAATTTCGTGACTGACGAGGAAACAGGAGAGAGGAAGGCAGAGGAAGGGAGAGAAGAGGACGAGAGGGGAAGTGATTAAGAGAAATTAAGAGGAGAGGGGGACTGGGTGGGGGTGCAGCAGTTGAAGGTTGACTGGAGAGGAGGTTACTGGTTATCGTTCGTGGCAGATTCTGTTACTCCTGACTCCGCTGTGGTATTGTTTAGCTTCTGTTACACTCGAAGACATTGAGTTATCGGCTCCTGTTTCACATCCTATACTCAGTTTCTTCATCCGGCAGATATGACCAAAAGCTTGGGATACTTATCTGGCCACGCACAACTCTTTCTAACTGTATGCACCAAGGATGCCTTAAAAATGGAGCAAACACAGTGGAATAGGAACGAACTTTTGTCCCTGGCTGTAACACGCCCCGTAATAAATAAATAAATTAATTAATTAATATACAAATGATTAAAGGTATCACATTCCTGGAGTTTGCGGGATTTGAAAATGAGTAAACTCCTCGGCAACAAATGGAACCCATTGACTGTGTTGACGTCATTACTGGTTTTTTTTTTAATTATCGTCTCCAAACTTGTATTCAGCTTAGGAGATTCTTTTGGCGTTGGATTGGTTAGGTTGAGCTTTCATGACGGCCTTCACAACAGTAAGTCGTTATCTCTTAATTCTTGTTCTCTCATCTGTAGTGCTAAGCTTAAGAGATACTTCTTGTCCTGAGTGGGTTACATATAGTTTTCATGAACCCCTTCACAACAATAATGTCTTCCAAACACAGTCCCTGAGTGCCAGGCTGCCATCGATAACACCTTCACTACTAGGTTAGATATAGCCTTCAGTAACACCTTCACTACCAGGTTAGATATAGCCTTCAGTAACACCTTCACTACTAGGTTAGATATAGCCTTCAGTAACACCTTCACTACTAGGTTAGATATAGCCTTCAGTAACACCTTCACTACTAGGTTAGATATAGCCTTCAGTAACACCTTCACTACTAGGTTAGATATAGCCTTCAGTAACACCTTCACTACTAGGTTAGATATAGCCTTCAGTAACACCTTCACTACTAGGTTAGATATAGCCTTCAGTAACACCTTCACTACTAGGTTAGATATAGCCTTCAGTAACACCTTCACTACTAGGTTAGATATAGCCTTCAGTAACACCTTCACTACTAGGTTAGATATAGCCTTCAGTAACACCTTCACTACTAGGTTAGATATAGCCTTCAGTAACACCTTCACTACTAGGTTAGATATAGCCTTCAGTAACACCTTCACTACTAGGTTAGATATAGCCTTCAGTAACACCTTCACTACTAGGTTAGATATAGCCTTCAGTAACACCTTCACTACTAGGTTAGATATAGCCTTCAGTAACACCTTCACTACTAGGTTAGATATAGCCTTCAGTAACACCTTCACTACTAGGTTAGATATAGCCTTCAGTAACACCTTCACTACTAGGTTAGATATAGCCTTCAGTAACACCTTCACTACTAGGTTAGATATAGCCTTCAGTAACACCTTCACTACTAGGTTAGATATAGCCTTCAGTAACACCTTCACTACTAGGTTAGATATAGCCTTCAGTAACACCTTCACTACTAGGTTAGATATAGCCTTCAGTAACACCTTCACTACTAGGTTATCTGTACCTTCATCTCTAGCTTCCTTTCTGGTCGTTCTATAGCCGCTGTTGTAGACGGCCACCGTTCTTCTCCCAGATCTATCAACAGTGGTGTTCCTCGGGACTCTGTCCTATCACCAACTCTCTTCCTTTTATTCATCAATGACCTTCTAAGCTGTACCCCTAACCCTATCCACTCATACGCTGATGACTCCACCCTCCACTTTTCCATTCGATTCCCACCACGTCCATCTCAGCAGTTACTTCAACAGACAAGGGATGAGGCTATGGCACACCTACTGTCTGACTTGGCTCGTAACTATGACTGGGGTAAAAGTAATCTGGTTGTTTTTCATGCATCAAAGACTCAGTTTTTGCACCTATCAACCCGACAAAATCATCAACAGGTATACCCACTAATGTTTAATAATATTCAGCTTAATCCTGCATCATCGTTGAACACGCTTGGGGTTTCATTTACTTGGGACTTATCTTGGAAAGATCATATTACATTTCTTGTAAAATCTGCCTCCAAGAGATTGGGTGTGCTAAGCTGACTCCGTTCTTTCTTTACCCCTGCACAATTGTTGACTCTATACAGGGGTTTTATCCGCCCCTGCGTGGAGTACAACTCTCATGTGTGGGGAGGCTCCCCACATACAGCTCTTCTCAGTAGGGTGGAGTCAAAGACTTTTTGTCTCATTAAATCTCCCCCTCTTACTGACTCCCTTCAACCTCTGTCTCTTCGCCGCACTGTTGCATCTTTATCTCTTTTCTATCGCTACTTCAATGGTCACTGTTCCTCTGAATTGTCTGCATGCATTCCTCCACCTCTACGACGGGCGCATAGCACCCGTCTAGCAGCAAACTCTCACCCCTTTTCTGTCCAACTCTCGAATGCAAGAGTTAACCGTTGCTCCCAGTCCTTCATTTATGCAACAAGTCAACTCTGGAACTGTCTCCCTCTGTCTGTATTTCCTGCTTCCTATGATCTCCAGTCTTTCAAACGCAGTGTGTCCAGGCATCTCAAAATGAGTGGATCTTAAATTTGGCTGTCTCTTGTATTTTGTTTTTCTCTTGGAAGAAACAGTTTTGCGGGCTCCTTGCCTTTGGTTCCCTCTTCCTCACATAAAAAAAAAAAAAAAAAACTTCGCTGCCAGGTTAGATATAGTTTTCAGTAACATCTGCACTACCAGGGTGCTCTATTAATATGCTAAAAAAAAGATGGTGGCCGGATTGTAAAGAAAAATATCACTAGAATATTATATATATATATATATATATATATATATATATATATATATACATATATATATATATATATATATATATATATAGAAAGATTGATTGATAGATATAGATATAGATATAGATAGATAGATAGATAGATAGATAGATAGGTAGATAGATAGATAGATAGGTAGAGAGGTAGATAGATAGGTAGATAGATAGATAGATATTCAGAGGATGAATCTGGGAAGGAAAAAAATCCGTACACCAAATTACAGGTTTCTTTCTTTCATAAAAAACCTGTAACTGCTGGACTTGAACTGCTGTAAGTTGAAGTATTGGGGGAAAACTATTCTGGGGAAGGGAGTTCCGAAGAGATGCAGTTCGGGGAATAAAAGAATTCTGTTCGGCAGGAGTTCTGCAATATGGCAGTGTGACAGTCCAGGAATGTTAAGTAAAGAGCTGTTCTATTATTATTATTATTATTATGCTCCTCATCAGGCATCATAGGATTGGATGATTGATGGATGGATTATTATTATTATTATTATTATTATTATTATTATTATTATTATTTTCATTATTTTCATTATTATTATAGTGGCAGGATTCCGGGGGCTTGAGTGATGAGTGCATGGAAAGGTGGCCCATTGGATTGGACAAACTTAAGCTGTCTGGACGTTGTTATTCCTCACCCTGCCGTAAGGTGGGAAAGGAGGTCCGGATGATGATGATGATGATGATGATGAGGAGGAGGAGGAGGAGGAATCATAGTAGTAGTAGTAATAGAAGTAGTAGTAGTAGTAGTAATAGTAGTAGTAGTAATAGAAGTAGTAGCAGTAGTAGTAGTAGTAGTAGTAGTAATAGAAGTAGTAGCAGCAGTAGTAGTAGTAGTAGCAGTAGCAGCAGTAGTAGTAGTAGTAGTAGTAGTAGAAGTAGTACAGTTGTAGTAGCCGGTTTAGTGGCAACTGCAGTAGCAACCCCAGACACATGAATGTGAATCTGGCGAACGCAGAATGAAGTTACCCTTCTTCCACAGTCCACCACACTCTTTTCCGAGGAAAGGGAGGAGAATGAAGGAAGTTTGTATTACTGGACAGTTCCACTGCTCTGTTATATTGGTACCATCGCATGTAGGCGCCCCTCTCCAGCACTTTCTTTAAATGATCTCAGTATTCAGTTGAACCAAGACTGCACCAGTGTTACACTTCCACCAATGGCAGAAGTGGAGACTTCAGCATTAATTTGAATACAAGCAAATTAATAATTGTATTTTTTAACTTTCTGGATGCGAGGTGGCTGAGTGGTTAGCGTTTCCCCTCGTGATACGTATGTTTCTGAATCTAGAGTTCAAAACGGAAACCGTCGTAGGTTTTTAGAGTGGGTGATGGCAGTTTGTCCTTTCATATACCAGTACATATGATTGTAGTCTGTGGTTCCAAACACATGGTATATACAGGCTTTGATACACACAAAAACATAGTCACTTCATGTGCACTTTTACATGCATCACCCCTTCCTTAAGGGTAGGGATTGTATCTGGCAACCATCTTACCTCTGAGGATGAAGGCCCGGTCCTGCAGTACACCCAATGTGGACTCTTACAACTTGTGTACTCGAAATTTTACTCTACATATTTTTTACTTAAACCTGCTCTGTTTGATTGAGCAGATTCGTCGATCGCAGGTAAACAATACGGTTGCTCCATTAGTTCCCAACACCATGTATATTGAATCTGCATCTTAGTGTGACATTCATCTGTGATTCCACCCAACCCAAATCTGAGCTGGTACTTGAGGAAGGCTGGGTTATGTCCTGTTTTAAGCCTAGCTAGGTGAACCTGATTACCTCAAACCCCTAGGATACGCAATTTGATCGATTGTACTTACCTAAATACCTGTATATGGAGCCGATTTTTCGACTCTTACATAAGCAAAAAGTTTTAAGCCCAAGGTTTACAGTTTGAATTTACACACCTTATGCCGCAAACCAGAGCATTTAAGACCAACTGGTTCATAAGCTATAGACCGTCAAAGTTGAAAAAAGTTACCCTGACAGGTGGGGCGACTCTAGTTTTCCATGCGCCCCCACCCCATTCCTCCCTCATTCCTTCCCTTCCATGACCTTCCACACCCATTTCCATCATCCCCCCATCTCTTCCTCCCCTCCCTTCTCCCCTCTTTCCCCCCTACTCCCAGCCTTCAGACTTTTCCAGCTCAGTTTTTTTCTTCAAAGAATAGCATGCGCAATAATTATGTCAGTGTTCCTCACTCACTCCCAACACCCTTCCCCCAACACTTCTCCCCTCCCCATCTTCCCTCCCCCCGTCCCGTTCCCTCATAGCTGTGTAGCTGTCCAAATAACAAATATTGAACAAAAGCATGCAAGATCTTTTTCTTGTTGTTACTCACACACTCCAGCACCCTCTCCCCTCACCCCTTCCCCCCACCCCCTCCCCTCAGAGCTGTCAAATCAAGTAGCTGTAAGAATTTCAAGGGGAAAAAAAGCTAGAGCTACCCCCTTCCTCCCTTCGCCTCTTCAGAATTTTCCAGTTCATTCTTTTCAAACAATAGCATGCAAAATTATTGTGTCGGTGTTCCTCACTCACTCCCTACACCCTTCCCACTCAACATTTCTTCCCTCCCCACCTTCCCTCCCCCCATTCCCTTCCCTCATAGCTGTGTAGCTGTCAAAATGAAAAAAAAAAAAACATACATGAAAAAGTAAATATTCTATGTTTTGTTCATCGGTGTATGCAATTACACAAACAGTAATCTGGTACTGAATGAAAACACACGATATGAATGGTAACAATGACGTATAATATTCTAGGCAGGGGAAGGGGGGAAATGTAAGAGGACGGCACACTATAGGGAATGGGGGGTGGGGTGAGGAGAGGCCTGGAGGGGTGGTACGAGGGTATTGATGTGGGAGACAGACACCACAAGACAAATAGGAAAGGCGAAGAGGGAGTGCAGGGGTGTGGAAGCTGGGTAGGGGGATACTGTATAACCCTCCCCAGGGAGACAGGGAAGGGGAGAAACGGGGGGAACCACAGTGGCATGATGGAGGATGGTGGGGAAGGGGGAGGGAGGGAGCATGAGGCGGTCAGAGGCGAGGGAGGAGGAGAGGAAACAAAGGTATTGGGGCAGAGGAAGGTAGCAAGAGGGCAATAGGAGAATCACCCCCCTAACATGGGTAGGAACTCGGATCCTCCCCCCTCCCTGCTCAGGACTTAGTTCTCATTGGTTTGCATCGATATACAGTATATCATAGTTTGGCCAAACCCTAGTGTCAGCAGTTTTTTTTACAAAGGCTCCTCGATCGATCATATTCGGCATTTGGCGAAATTCTGGAATGAATCAATCGATCCTATTAGTACTTTAGGGGCTAAGGACACCTATGAGCAGGTGTCGGGGGGAGGGGGACTTATAATAAGAATGTTCTGATCGAGCTGTTGTATCATCTTGTGCGAAAAGTATGTAGGTATTTCTTCATTGCTAGTGTTTGAATCTGCTGCAGAGGGTTTGATAATGATTGTGTGATAATAATTTTATGTCCCTAGGTGCGTTGCATGTCTCTTTAACGTAGTGCCAGGGGTGTTGTGTATTGGCACAAGATGCTACAGTGAGCTGTGTGCCTTTCATATCAAGGTAGTCTATTACTACAAGGATTGTAGTTTCAGAATATAAGTGAGCTGTGGCGGTTGTTTAGGTGCAAGCAGTGGTTATGCATAGTGTTGTTCTGTATGGTTTCCAAGGCGTTATTTTGGGGAGCTAAGGCCGGGGAAACATACAAATTGTAAGATATCACTAATCTAATGTATTGTTTGTAAAGGAAGGAGAATTTTTTTTCTTTACTCAAAGTCTGGCCGTGTAGTTCCCCTGAGTGAGTCCAGGGATGCACCTCCTCTTGATGTATTGTACATGGTCCTTGAGGGGGAAACCAGTGTCATATGTCACTCCCAGGACCTTAGTGTGGTGTGTGTGTGTGTGTGTGTGTGTGTGTGTGTGTGTGTGTGTGTGTGTGTGTGTGTGTGTGTGTGTGTGTGTGTGTGTGTGTGTTTGTGTAATTCTTTTTTCACCAGGGCTGTCAGGATCACGTGATGGCTGTCATCATCAGCATTTTACCCTCCTAGAAGAGAGCTGAGAGCTCATATAGTCCGATCTAAGGGCAAAGCCTTGACCTTCACACATGCACACACATGCTCAAGGAGGACAGTGACCACCTGCTTCGTCAGTGAAACTTTTCACATCCTGAGCAAGGCGCGAACCCCCGTCTTAGCAGATGCTAAGCAAGCGCATTACCACTAAGCCAGCAAGAAGTGTGTGTGTGTGTGTGTGTGTGTGTGTGTGTGTGTGTGTGTGTGTGTGTCACACGTACGTTGTTACGTGTGATGTGAAGGGAGTGCCTGTGTTCATGTTTACGGCTGGTCTTGAATGTAATGGGGTATCTGGCTGGGAACACCGTCAGCCTGTTGTCCTTGACTCAAGTCTGCCTTTTATTTAGGTAATCCTGTTGCAATGTGCTGGCTGTGTCTGCAGTATGGTGTGTAGTTGTTGTGGTGATGCCATTTGAAAATGAGGCAATGTTTGTGGATGTTTGGGGTGTGGGAATATCCTGTA
The DNA here is from genome assembly GCF_032717465.1 of Coenobita brevimanus. Classification (NCBI taxonomy): domain Eukaryota; kingdom Metazoa; phylum Arthropoda; class Malacostraca; order Decapoda; family Coenobitidae; genus Coenobita; species Coenobita brevimanus. The sequence continues at coordinate 11,756,895 of NC_137046.1, forward strand.
TGTATAGGCTGATCAGCGTGGGTGAGGGAACAGAGCCCCTGTGGAACTTGACCTGGAATATAACATGTGCTTGGCTACCAGACAAATATTTGGCAAGCAAGAGCTTATTGTTGTGTTTTTCTTATGTGTTGTATATCTTGGTGATTAGTTTGCATCAGGGGATGGCATCGAAGGCTTTACTAATATCTATTGTTGTGAAAAGTCCTCTTTGTGTGGGTATCGCGGAGTTGATGCCAGCTGATGTTTTTTTTATCAGATTAGTAAGGTTTTTGTCTAGTGTAGTGCTCTAAATCCGTGTTTTGAAGGAGCAAGTGAGGTATGATGGGATGTAGCTGTTGAGAATGAGGCTTCAGTTATTCTGGATGGTGTGCTAAGTAATGTTATGAATCTAAGAGGAAGGAGGTGTTTTCTCTTTGTTTGAGGTACGTGTAGTGATAACTGTTCCATGTATGCAAATACTGTACTGGGAATGTTACTGTGTTAATACAAATGGTTCCTAATGTCTGCATGGGCCTGGATGCCATTTGGTCCTATATATTTCAGCTTGAAACGGTTGATGCCATCCGGCCCGGTACCTGCAGAGTTTTTGTTTTCTACATAATATTATGTACCTGTTCTGGAGTGAAGGGTGCTTGCATTGTGGCTGATCTAAATTTTCCAATTTGTACAGCGACTGCTTTAGGAAATGAAAACTTATATACAGACTCTTGGTATGCTTTATTATACAAGTACAGTAATTAGAGACTGACACCAGTGTTAACCACGGTGTTCCCTACAGGTGGCGAGACTGTAACTCTTATACTCCTACAAAACTTTTTCACTGAATACCTGCACGATGCCTTCCTAAAAAAATTTCCATTATCCTGCGCCATGCAATACAAATTCTCGCACACTCAATGTTTTACTATTTTCGGTTTCCTTATGACACAAAGAGTGTGTTTTTGTTTGATGAATGGCCTGATACGGAGTGATGCAATCACTGTCTGGAGCAGTGGTCGGCGGCACCTACCTCCAACCTGCCTGGGAGCTGGTCGACAAAAATATGTTCCGATGGCCAAAAAACATGTGACTTCAACTCATGACATTGCTTGAACATGGACAGCTACCAACGTTTTCCATTTGAAATTAAGTGTAGTAAAAGTATTTATTTTTAAGATTTTTATTAATCGTTTATCTACCAAGCCTGATTTCAAAATTATTAGAACTTTGGCGTACCTACCTACAGCAATATTTCCTCCTGACTAGATCCTTTTCAGTCTCTGCCAGTTACAGCAGATGCTTTGAATCTGACTAATGGCTGAGAAAATCAACGACATATAAGGGGTGTATGTAATTATGTGCTAAATAGTAGATAAGAAAGTACAGCAAGTGTTATTTGAAGGTTCAATGTCAATATCTTCATATAGTAGAATTGGAAGTATTATTATGCGTTTTCCCTCAGTCCCCAACGAAAACAAATATTAATTCATTGTGGCTGGATATGATAGTACAATGAATAGATGGGCATTGCACGCATTGACAGTATCTTGATGAAAGTAATATTTTTTCATTAATATACAAAGCTTGATAATCATTATATATATAGCAGCCGTGGCTCAGTAGGTTAGTGCGCTCCACTCTGACCGAAGGGTCGGAGGATCGAATCCACCCAAGGGTCATTGGTAGACATCAGGAAGGGCTTCCGGCCATAAACTGCTACACGCTTCAATCCAAAAGTCCTCTACCCAGAGGCATCGTCTTAGCCCTTCGGGGATACCTGGCGTAAAACTATATATATATATATATATATATATATATATATATATATATATATATATATATATATACAATGTATTCGTTATATTTGTAACTATATTTGGTGTGCATACTGCCTAGGTAATTGGTACCATTATTGCATATTTTCATTATGATAACTCGTCACTGCATGCAGTACTCAGCTTGTAAATCTTCTCACAGGTCTCTGACCTCATCCCATTTACGGTAAGTCTTCGCTGACGACTGAGAAAAATTACAAATACAATAACTCCGTATTATCAACTGGAAAATACATACATTTACCTTTCAAAAACACATACAGCGTTTTGCTCCTATATAGTCCATCATTATACAGTATTTGCATAGAAATAATACGTGGCGAAATGGGTATATTCATGAAAATCTAAACGCATAACATTATATACTAACATATACTTGGATATCCGTGTGTGTGTGTTTATCTACATATCATATATATATATATATATATATATATATATATATATATATATATATATATATATATATATATATATATATGACGGCTGTCCACTGCAGGACCAGCCTATCCCGACCGAAGTGGGGACGATACGGTCAATGTATCTCTACCAAGTGGCTTAGGCTGTCTAGTAGAGATTGTATGTAGGGTGAGAAGTGCTTATAAGTGTAACTGTAGTGTTGGAGTGGCTTTGGATGCGCGTGTAGTTTGTGAACCAAGTGTTATCGGCCCGTACAAGCCGACTGGGTGCAAGCATACTTTATAGTATGCGACACTGGTTCAACCGCAGCACCCCTTTAGTCCGCCAATTCAGTACGTTACCTGAAGAACGCTCCCAAAGTTTATTACCCTAGTGGGATGCGAACCCTCGTTCTTCAGTGTACGAAAGCGCACACTTTACCACTGTACCACAGAGGCTCATATATATATATATATATATATATATATATATATATATATAGATAGATAGATAGATAGATAGATAGATAGATAGATAGATAGATATATATAGAGATATATATACAGATATATATATATATATATATATATATATATATATATATATATATATATATACCATTGGAGCCCAGTGTCCACAGTTTTTGACAAAACTGGGAATTTTCAAATCTTAATAAAATAGGGAACCCCGGGTAGGGACCTGTTAGCTTCGCGACTATGAGCCGATAGGAGGAGGGCGGTACGCCTAGTACCCTCCCAGCACGGTGCCTCGCCCAGCAACTCTGGGATCCAATGGGATATATATATATATATATATATATATATATATATATATATATATATATATATATATATATATATATATACTTATAGAATACATGATGACAACCTGGTTGCCTGAAGGCAGCTGGGCAGCTGACATACTTGAATTCTCCTGGGAATACTGCTCGCAGGTTTTATTAATAAAAACCTGCTTGACTAACGTTAAATCCAGTGGTGGGAATGGGTGTCAGTATGTGACAACGACAAAGAAAGGGTTAATATACATTCAGTATTTCTATGAAAACTCTTTAAGTGGGAAAAATAAAAATTCTATTTTTGGCACCACCGATGTGGACAACATTTTTGCTCCCAGCTAAGGGGTTAGCGTCACATAAGTGAAGCACAGGTCATGCTGATGGTTTCATGAAACAGAGTAGCTCTACTTTCTTAACCCAAGCTGCATTTTGGTGGAAACATAGATTTTGTATTAAATTTATTAAATCTTAAATATCTAAACCTTACATTCTTGTTGGACCTAATAATCTTCGGGCGATGATAATAATCAGGCATTAATAGACGTGACACTAAGTGGTAGTATAGAAGACCATATTATACTGTTCTGATAGCAAAAGCCGTTCTGCCCCAAGATAACCCTGATTATTAGTCTGGCGATTTATATTCTCGTGAGAACAGTAGCCTCCTTTATTTTTTAGTTTCTTATTAACTTAAACATCACAAAAATTTGCTTCCTGATACTGTATCATCTCAGTACGAATTATATATTATCTTCTGTTTGTTTTCAGCTGACGGAACTGAGTCCTTCTCACAACTTGAACATTCGTTGTCCTTGCATAAAATTCAGCCATCCATTGCTTACTACACTCTTTTCACTCTAACTTGGCCTAAATTTGCCATCTCTTCCTCATGAGCACAGAGTCGAAGTAATAGATTAGCACTAGAATGTAATGCTACTCTTAGAATACAATAGTCCCATAGAAAAGATGTGGAGTTGGAGTATTGTCGTTCTCTGTCACTGAGCAACCTGAAGTAAGTTGGAAGGGGGCAAAAATCTGGGCCAGGTTAAAGTGAAGGAACTATACAGTAGTTAGGAATGAGTCGTTATTTATTAGTCAATTTAATCAGCCCTCCAACTTGGCCAGCCATCCAACTGAGATGAAGGGTAGAATAAATGTGTCATATTATGGGAAGGGGGAAGGGGCTGATGTTATATCCAATAACTTGCTACATCAGATGTTCTTGGTGGGGGGGGGGGGGCTGTAACAAACCTAGGTGCATTATACACTAAATTTTGACTATGGATACCCAACATATGGATGTGTTCACAATACTGTCTTTCAGTGTTTCATATGATTTTGCTGTACCCTGAGAGTTGATTGGTAAATAATAAATATTTTCAATTTAAAAAAAAATTAGCTAAACCAACATTTTGTTACATTTTATGCGAAGTTTGTTCGGTGGAGTGGGGTCCGGGTGGTCACTGCATCCAAATTTCGGGATAACGAGGTACGATATAGTGAGGGTCCTTTCAGTTGTTTGGGATTGTGGCTCTAATAATTTATTGACTGTGTTCTTGTAGTTATTATTTTTTGTGTGCCAAACTTTCTCCCTTGTTAACTCTTGTCCTCTTATATAATCTTTAACTTTTCTTGCAATTCCTCTTTCATCTACCAGCTTTTCTTCTCAGATAATCATGTTGATAAATCTTCTCTTGTTAGACTTTGCTTTTGAAGGCGTGTCCCCATATAAACTTCACATTCTTTATATTCACGCAACTCACTCCCAACTGCATAAAACTGTATAGCGTCTTTTCCGATGAAATCTCAGAGCTGTCCCGACCATATTGGGGCTTATTTCGTGCAAGTAATTTTCCTATAAGTTCTCATCCTCATAGCATTTGCTTATGTTGTTTTTCTCCCGTGGACTCCTTAGCCTCATAATTCCTCTCACGGATTAACCTCTTCACACCAATGACGTATATTCTATTTTATTCTTGCTACCTCAAGACGATTTTATTCGGTTCAGGATATACTTTTGAACTAAAAGGCTTTAATAGAGACTTAAATAACCATTCCAAAACAAGAAATACCCCTTAGGTGCACAAAACCGGCTGCAGTTAGCAAATACACACACACACACACACACACACACACACACGCACACACACATCAGTTACGGCATCGGACTCAGGGGTTTAAGAAGGAGTTTGGAACCCTTCTTAGGCCGGATCATAAATGAAGCTCTATCGATGGTAATTTCTTCATGACCCGCAGCCACGGCCAACTCAGCGGCCAGGACGAGTTTGGCCAGAGCGACCTTCACTTCCATCAGGGCGAACCTCATTGCTGGAAGGAAGTATCATTATTATCATCATTATTATCATCATCAGCAGCAGCAGTGTGCTCGTCCTGATGGAACCGCAGTACTAGAAGGAAAAAACATCATCATCATCAAAGTGCTCGTACTGATGGAACCGCATTGCTGGAGAGAAAGATTATGATGTTAGGGCCATATTATTCATACTCAGTGTAGGCAGGTGTGCGTTCCGAATATCTAATGGTTAATTATGGAACATTTGTTGTTAGATATGGTCAGGCTCCATCACATCAGAAAGTGCAGTCATCAGGATGAGGCTTGTGCAGTCATCGTCACTGAGTAAATATCGCAATAAATATTAGGAGCTTGTCCACACTTTTCTACGATATTCATATATTCTAAAATTTTCTGTCATGGTGCATTTGTTTATATATTTATAATTACTCACAACTGCCAAATACTTTAGAAATTAAATAGAATGAATAATAACTACAAGAAGAAGATGAGGAGGAGGAGGAGGAGGAGGAGAAGGAGGAAGAGGAGGAGGAGGAGGAGGAGGAGGAGGAGGAGAAGGAGGACAACGAAGAAGAAGAAGAAGAAGAAGAAGATGATGATGAGTCTTAGAAGAAGATGAAGAAGTAGAAGCTTGGAAGACGAAGAGTATGATGAAGAAGAAGAATCTTAAAAGAAGAAGACAAAGAAGAATTATCCCCAAAATGCAACATCCGTGCTGTAAACAGTCCGAAAGCTTGTCTACATGATCAGAGGACGTTTGTGGTTTTGAAGTATTGTAATGAAGAATTCCTGGAAAATAATTTAATTTACACACATACCTGCTTCTAACTGACTTTATAATTTGTTTTTTCACAGTCCTGTAAAACAGAAAAGTACAGTAATGAGCTCAGACATGACACGCTGAAACTAATAGTCTGGGAGGACCCGATAGTCAACATTTTGGTCTAGCCTTCTGCCCTTAACCTTTGACGGATTTTTCTCCATTCAAATAAAATGCCAATAACTCGGGCCCTGAGCTTTCGATGCAAAGTATCGCTTGGTATGCCTCCACCAAGCCTCACCATAAATCTCCAGGACAGGGGTCAATGTAGACTAAAGGTAAACTAAGTCGATCCGATATGACCTTGACCTTTGAACCCCTTGATCTTGTTGACCTAATCAGTTCATCATCCCTTCATACTGTATCACTGACAAAAGTCTGGTCGATACCCATTGAAGGATTCAGGAGATATCACTTTCACACTGATATGACCTTGACCTTTGACTCCTTGATCTTGCTGACCTAATACAGTAAGTTCATCATCCCTTCATACTGTATCACCGGCAAATATTTGGTCAAAATCCGTTAGTGGGTTCAGCAGGTATTGTGCCCACACCCATGCAACTTTGAGCTCTGGTCCCTTAATGTTGCTGACATAAACATATCCTCTTGTCATACTGTGTCACTTAGAAGTTAGGTCGAAATCCATCACGTGGTTCAGGGGATATCACAACTACACCTTTATGACCTTGACATTGACATAGGGAGCTTGCTAACCTAACCAGTTTATCGTCCTTTCATACTGTATCACAGACTAAAAGTTTGGTTGAAATCTGTCAAGGAGTTCAAGAGATGTCGCGCCTACATCCATACGACCTAGATCATCGATTGTTTGATCCTGCTGACCTAATCGATTCATCATGCAATCATACTGTATCACTGACAAAAGTTTAGTCGAATTCCATCAAGGGATTCAGGAAATATCGCACCCAAATGGATAAACTAAGTTGACCCTATATGACCTTGACCTTTGACTTCTGGACTTAACTGGCTTAATCAGTTCATCATCCCTTCATACTGTATTTCTCACAAAAGTTTAGTTGAAATCATCGAGAGATTTAGGAGGTATCGTGCCCACACCCATATGACCTTAATCTTGACCCTGTGTCCTTGCTGACCTTATCAGTTCATTGTCCCTTTATACCATATCAATGACAAAAGTTTGAAGTCCATCGAGGTGTTCAGGAGATATTGTGCCCACACTCATATGACCTTGACCTATGACCCTTAACCTTACTGACCTAGTCCGTTCTCCAATCTTTTGTACTGTATTAGTGAAAAAAAAAAAAAAATGGTTGAAGTCCGTCAAGGGGTTCAGGAGATATCACGCCCTCAAAGATAATTAAGTTGACCACATATGACCTTCACCTTTGACCCTTGACCTTGCTGACCTTATCAGTCTATCATCCCTTAATTCTGTATCACTCACAAAAGTTTGCCTGAAATCCGTTGATGGGTTCAGGGGACATTGAACTCACATCCATGACCTGGACCTTTAACCCCTTGGCCTTGACCTAAACAGGTAATCGTCCCTTCATACTGTATCACTGACAAAAGTTTGATTGAAGTCTATCAACGGGTTCAGGAGATATCGCACCCACACCTATGTGGCATTGACCTTTGACCCCTTGACCTTGCTGATCTAATCAGTTCATCTCTTCATACGGTATAACTGGCAAAAGTTTGATCGAAATCCGTTAAGGGGTTCAGGAGCTATAGTGCCCACACCCATATGACCTTGACTTTGTTGACCTAAGTAGTTCATTTTCCCGTCATACTGTATCGCTGATAAAAAGTTTGTTCAAAATCCGTTGATGGCTACAGAAGATATCGTGCCCACAAGGTAAACTAAGCTGACCTCATAATTATGACCTTCGCCTTTTACTCCTTAACCCAACTGACCTATCAGTTCGTCAGCTCATACTGCATCATTGACAAAAGTTTGGTAGAAGTCCGTCAGTGGGTTCAGGAGATATCGTGTCCAAAATGATGTTACGGATGCATGGACCCAAGCACTTATGAACGCACACATGAATGCATGCACGAACAGCAGACCAATCGCTTAATGCCTCCTGCACCACAGGTGGGCAGAGGCAAAATTAATTAATCGTTACTTCACCCTAAACCCATCCACCAAGATTGGTTCATAATGCATGGAAAGTGTAAACTGACCGTACCCAATAACCATTACCTTCGTTCTGCTGTTCTGAAAACAGTGTAATTTATCCTCGTTTAACAATATCCCCTTTCACAAACTATGATCCAAAACAAATCTAACCTGTTTCAGTTAAACGGTCGAATATTGGACTTCGTCCTGTGACCTTTATCTTTGTCCTATAGTTTTCAAAGTTGAATCAGTGCACGTTTTCTCATCCTTGAATTCTTCCACCAAGTTTGGTTACAATCGTATCAAAACTGAGTTAACCTTGACCCTGATCTGTGACCAATGACCTTTTTACGTCATATTTAATCATCTGCTTCCCTTTTGGTCCTGTCATTATGAGAAATCTGGTGCAACTGCATCCAACAGTTTTTTTTTTTTTTTTAATATAATCTTGCTAAGAATCAGACAGACAGACAAAAGGACAGTAGAAAAACCGGACCAAACACATAATCCCATCCCGCTGCGTGCACGGATGTAAAGACGACATAGCAAAGTTATTTCCGATACTAACTGCTTAATGGACTTGTTTAGCATGGACATTAGCTAAAATAACTTATTAGTAAAAAATACAATAACAATCATTGCAAAGGAAATAAATTCATTCCAAGAGCCTTGCCGGCCCGAGAATCGACCTCAGGTTTCATTGACACTGTTCCTTGCATAGAACCATTGCAGTTCTTGCGTCCCATTATTAAAGAGAGAGAGAAAAAAGTGTGTGAGCCGGTATTCATGGAGACTTTGTGTGCTGGTAGATGTTAAGATAAATTTGGGTTAAGTTAGGATGAACCAGCTTAGGTTAGGTTTAGTTCCGTTAGATTAAGGTGAATTGGGTTAAGTTAGGCTAGGGTGAACTAGATTAAGGTAGGGTGAATTAGGATGAACTAGGTTAGGTTAGGTCATATTGAACTAGGCTATGTTAGGATGAACTAGGCTGGATTATATTATGTTGAACTAGGTTAGATAAGATTACGTTGAACTAGATTAGATGAGGTTAGGTTGAACTAGATTAAATTAGTTTTGGTTGAAGTAGGTTAGATATGTTTGGTTGAACTAGGTTAGTTTCAGATTAGGGGATGTTACGTATATGGAAAAAATACAACATACATCACCTTACCAGTTCAGTTTCTGGGTCCCTTTTCAACGGACATGTGTGTCAAGTAGGCTACGTAACACTGACTTTGTCTGCTATAGATTAGATGAGATTAGCTTATGTGAAATCAAGATAAGGTAAGGAAAGGTAACGTAAGGTTAGTTTAGGTTTAGTTAGGTTAAATTTCGTTTGTGGTCGGGTTAGGTTAGGTTAGTTAGGGTATCAGTATACAAAAGACACATGGCAAGTTGCCAATATAGTGCACAGGTTCAATTGCAAAAGGCAAGTGTGTAAAGTGCTGCATGTTGACATTTTTTTTTTTTCAGGATGAGTTTGGTGAGGCTGGGTTTTAGGATAAGTTTATTTCGTTTAGGTTAGGTTATGGAGACTAAGGTGGATCAGGTTATGTTAAGTTAGATTATCTTAGGTTAGGTATCATAAAACCGAAAACACATGCCACATTAGCAAATGCTTGCCGTTGACCTGCTTTGCTGCTAAGTATGTTAGCTTAGGTTAACTATGGTTAGCTTCAGTAGGTTACATTACGTTTTAGGTTAGGAGAGTTATCTTAGGGAGATTAGCTTAGATCAGGTTAGGTTGTCTGATTATGTTTGGTTAGGAAACAGAAAAGGAACAACGCATGTGACGTTACCAAGACAGTTCCTGGGTCTCGCTCCATAGGGCAGACGAGTGAAGTGCTGGATGCTTGCCTTGTTTGCAGCGTGTTAGGTTAGGTCACGCTGGATAAGGTTAGGTTAGGATAGATTATGTTAGGTTAGGTATAAAAACACATGTGACATTACCAATACAGTTCCTGGGTCCCGCTCCAAAGGGCAGATGAGTGAAGGGCTTGATGTTGGCCTTGTTCTCGGGCATGAAGCGATCTGGACGGAACTTGTCAGGCTGGGGCCAGTAGCGGGGGTCGCGGTGGATACTCCAGATAGGGAACTCTACCAAATCCCCTGGCCTTAGCACCACTTCTGTCCCGGACACTCTAGCCAATCAAATGAACTGACGTCAGAGGGAATAGGACACTTGAGTTTTCCCGGCCATGAACGGGTTAATGGGGTGCCAGTGGTAACAATCATAGTCTCTACTGACTCACCCTCAGCTGAATGAAATCGTCTGGCATAGATGTTCAAGAATAGAGTTGTCTTTAACATGAGTGTTATACCCTTCTTACTCTAACGTGACCTAAAATTATCATTTATGCATCTTGAACGCTGAGTTGTAACAAGAGATTAACACTATGATGCTAGTCACGAAGAAGTGCTATGAAAATTATATTGAGCCATAATAATGCCTTATATTACAAGTGAGCTACATGAAACAAGCTGCAAAAAGGACGAGAATGTGGGTTACGGTCAAAACAGTGTTGCAATACCAAATATTATCGGGAAAAAGTCATATTTTGATACATAAATCACAGACGATAATAAGAGGGATTTGTGGTCTATTAATCTTCCACATGGAGGATGCGACATGCAACGAAACTAAGACCCCATGTCGTAAATACATAAGAACAAAAAAATTCCTTTTAGAACTGACAACTCTAGTCAAGCCTAAGTAATTCTAACAATATTGCCACAGTTTTAAAGGAAAAGCTTATATGTCTCTTGTGTGAGTTTTCAAGCTGTAGACACGCGTGATTTGAAAGGAGGGCTTCTTGGGACGTGCCAGGCGTGAGTCAGAGATTTGTTAACCCGTCCTTAGGTCTAAGTATCTGACTGTGGACTGACAAAAAAAAAAAAAAAAAAAAGGGCGACCTGCTTCTTCCTAGAGCACAGCTGCAGTGCTACACAAAAATCGTACTCTCATGCATTACTTCGTATAACAACCTTTTCGCTGCCTTCTACAAATGATGCAAAATAAATAATATTTGCAACAGATTTAGACCTTTTTTAGTCTAACTCTTTTTTAAGTACTAAGATCCCCCAAAGTATAGGACGGCACTAGTTTAGGTGACGTCAGAGCATCCACAGTGCCTCCTTCCTCACTTAAATTAAAGAAAGCCACACAGTAACTATGAAATAAGTACTTATATACTGTATACTGTATAGCATTCTTATCCTTTCCTGTTGCTCGAAATACAATAACAATGAACTTTTATACACCTGCTATTCTAATTCATTGATTCAGTACTTCAAAGGTAGGAATATTGGTGAAAATATATACAAAATAGTTTCCCCTACTGCTAACCTGAAAGGAAGAGGCAACCCTCTGATGCCTGGGAATGTAGGAGCTGTAGATCTCTCCCAAAGCATTATCTAGTAAGGCCAGTACGATCTGAGTAAAGTCAATAAAGTGCTCCATTGATCTTAGATCTTATATACCTCTAGTTTCATAGGAATCACATGCAAACATAAGAGGGGAAACTATATCAGGTTCCCCTTCAGTGCCAGCTGAACTCCTAATGCTCCCAATTTATGAAGTACATGCAACCATCAAATGAAGTTGCCGGACCTACAGTGTCAGGGTCTGAATTCTAGTACGGGTGGTTGGCCCAACACGGCGCAGGAAATCAATGGGACCTGATCACAATGTCTCTCCTGATCGCGATGTCACTAATTGTGCTACCTTGTTCTGTGTGTACGAAAGAAGACAGGAACTGAACATGATTTTTTTGCTATAAATAATGATACAAAGAAAGCACTACGAATGTTGGCCATATTTGTTTCGTCATTTCCATGCTCTCTATTTTCTAAAACCAGCTAGCCTCTTGTTAGTGTTAGTGCCTTCTTACTTCTGATGTAATTAAAAGTCTCCTTCTGTGTTGATTTAATGATGATACCTATATGTACCTTAATTTTTTCTTTCTTTTATTAACTTGTTAGCATAGTATATATATATATATATATATATATATATATATATATATATATGTGTGTGTGTGTGTGTGTGTGTGTGTGTGTGTGTGTGTGAGTGTGTGTGTGTGTGTTTGCAGTTTAGTTAACGTTTTGGGGGACTGCTATGTGACGTCATGACGTTAGGAGCGGCGAGGCTATGTCATTTTCCGATTATCATGTTCGTGTTAAAGATTTATCCCTATGTAAATAATTGCTGTGTTGTATAACTGCAAGTGACTGAGCACACTATAATTCCATAGATATACAAGACACACCGTCTCCTACCATACCCTGCCTTCCCACTCCCTTCAACTGTCATTGTGAACCCCAGGACTGATCCGAAACTTTACTTGACTGCAACTCCTGTAAAACGAATCATAAGGGGCTGTCCCTCGAGCATCAGGTTCAGGGATAGGAAACAAGAATTCTATAATGGAGTAATTTAACTGTCCGTGAAAAAGATGAATCCTATAGTGTGGAATTTAACTGTTCGTGAAAAATATTTTTACTATATATTACGACTACAAAACACAGACAATATCCTTACTTTAATAATAAGCGAGGTGTGGTAGCAAGAGGTTTCCATGGAAGAATAAGACAACGGTATGAAGAAAAGTGAATAATATTTTTGTGCATAGAGAAATATGACCTGATACTCGTTGTGTGGTGATATATCTTGGGTAAAATATGTGTTCGACTTTCCTTACAGACGTAATTATCTAATAAACATATAAACACAAGAGAGATAAGTGTTTGTGCGTTCGTATGTGTGTCTACTATCCAGTTACCAAAACACAATGTCGGTGGCCCGGCTTGGTAAGGGAAGGTTTTTTTTTTAGCATCTGTACATGGGTAAACTTTTTTTTTTTTTTTTCCAACAGTCTGACTGTCCTAAAGATCGATCCACCTAAAGCTCTTCCAGTTTTGGGCTCGATATACTGCCACTACTGTGGCTCCCAAAACGTAACTACTGTAAAATGTGTCTTTGCGAGAATAACTACGCATAGAGATTCTTCATTTTCCTTTCTCTTCCCTTCCTGCAAAATTGAATCTTAGTTACGACAAAGAACTTTTTTTCCAGACTGTATATACGGATCCTGGACGATAAATGGTGAACGCCCATACATAGAATAAGTAAACCACTATAGTAATTTCAAAGGAAATAGAAACATGACGTTCCAACTTACTTGTATGGCTTGGTGCACATCCGCTCCCCGAAGACAGCCGGTGGGTATAGCCTCAGAGTTTCTGTGGAAAAAAGAAAAAGAAAAATGCAGTGCAGTTACTGTAAAAGTCCTTCCAACCCCTAATCGTTGAGTAGGTGCACAAACGGCCTTGGTCTGCTTTACATGTTGTTCTTTATCGAAATCTGATCTCATGCCAAAGAAACCTTTGCAAAGTTCATAGATGAACTTGTTTTGGTTGTGAACTCACACACTAATGAACAGGGTTTTAATTTATCTAAATTTATTATGGTTTGTAGCTGGATCAGAAATACGAATGACTGAGTTCCGATGACAGTCATCTCGAAAAGAATATGACTAAATATATGATCAATGTTAACTGTTGACAACTCTACGAAAAGAGAAAATATACGACCGTAGGTAAGGAACCAAAATCATTTCACATAAATATGTTTAACCCGTCGTGTCCCGGCAGATTTTTCACCATTGCCCCCCCTTCCACCCCCAATGATCTCGGCAGATTTCCGACTTTTTTTTTTTTTTTGGCTCAAACCTTCGCTTTTTATGAGAGACATTGGAAAATACCAAATAAAGTGCTCACCTGAGCTCATAAGTGTTCTGTACAGGTAATCCCCCAAACACATGGTGTTGTCTTCTCTGGAGCCGCGCTGCTGCTGTCACGTTTTCTATGGTAGGGATAACTATTGCAAACCACTCAGAATAAGTAGATATTTATTAATTTGGTACGAATTTATATGTAGTACAAGAATATATTGGTTTTCACACAATATTAATGGCGATATAAGCATTGTTTCACTCATCGAACACATCAAAATCCCCAAATTCTTGCACAATTGACTCACTATGACTGTTGTTTCAACTTACATTCTATTTTTCAACCTACACTATACTATTCCACAAACATTATACCAGTTTCCACCTTATATAACTGTTATTGCATATTTACAGGCCTTACTATTATAGTGAGCATCATATATCGCAAGCACACACAGTATCAGCAATGTACTAAAGTGTGGTATTCTTTGAAACAGGGCTCTAACTCCAACGTTGCACTCAACACACTCGTACCTCGTGTCTTTTCTCTGAGTGGTTGCTCTGACTTTGGAGTGACTGCATACGTGACAGTGGCACTGGGGTCAAGGACGGTTCAGTTGAGGAGGGACTGTGGTGGGGAAGTGGCATTTGGAGAGGCGTAGGGGAGTCTGGCCACCAGTGGCAGGGCGTGGGCAGTGGTAGGGCCAGTGTTCTGCATATTTAGAGATAATTTTGCGGGACAGCTCCCTCACAAACCCCTTGAAGGTCTCTGAGGCAACCATAGTCAAGGTGTGGAGGTAGCAGGAGTTGAGGACCGTGATGTCCAGCAAGTGGAAGAACAGCTTTTTGTACCACTTCAACGTGGTCCTGGCACAACCCACATTGGAAATCATGGAGTCAGACTGGTCAACTTGCCTCATATTGACAATGTAGTCAAGTACTGACCCCGGTTTCCAAACGTGGAGCTCCTCTCACTGCGGTAATCCCCGGAGTTGGTGCTGTGCATCAGGGGGCAGTGTACCATCAACAGGAGGAAGACTTCCCTTTTGTGGTTCCAGTCGATGGTGAGGATGTTATTTGCCTTGAAAAATACCACCTCATTATTGTCAAGCTTTTTTCCAGTCTTGACCATATGCCGACAGTTTTTCTTGACTGTGCCACAGACTCCGGTGTCGTGAAGATGGAGGTACTGAGCGAGAAGGGGGCTAGTGTACCAGTTGTCCAGGTACAAGACGTGATCATGATGAAGGTGCTCCTCAATCATGGTCTTCCCCACCGCCCCAGAGAGTCCTATACTCCGATCTTCTGTTCTGTCTGTCTGTGCGCCGGTGTACAAGACTATGTCTTGCACATAACCAGTCTTACAGTCACAGATAATGAAGATCTTGAACCCAAAAAGGTGTCTCTTGCTGGGTATGTACTGCCAAAAAGAAATATTCTCTCCACATCACAAGACTCTTGTCTATGACCAGGTCTCTGTAAGGATAGAAGGATGTGCGGAACTTTTCCCAGAGATGATCAAATACCATCCTTATTCTCCTCATTCTATCAGTGTTATTAGCATTAGCAAGGTCCTCAGCATCGTAAAAGTGGAGGCGGCTCAGAATTTGTTGAAATCTATTACAACCAATTACCTTGCCAAAGAAAGATGTGTTGATCATAGGGTCAGTAGACCAGTATGCTGGAATTTGTTTTTTCCTTACAATACTCATCAAGAGAACCAGGACAAGAAAAAGGAACATTTCACCTGTGGTTATTGGGTAGTCATACTGCTGGGAGTGCCTGCCTGCTGTTCATTCACACTCGCTTTTGTGGAGATGGTTGCTAGAGAAAGTGTTGGTCTGCTCCACTATTCTCTCCACAGACTCCTTGTTGAAGTATAGGTGGAAAAAATCCAGCCTGGTGGAGCCTGCACGGAGGCCAGGTGCCGTACATCCAGACCGCCATTCTTCCTTGAAGCGGTGAATGATGGGAGTGAAGTCACTCCCATCTTCCCAGTCACACTACACACCACTGTCTCCATCCTCGCCTTCATTGGGGTGGGGAGGAGAGGGTGGTGAGGGTGGTCTTCCCCACTCGTGCTCCTCTTCCCTCTCCCTTTTCCTTTCCCCTTTCCCTTCCCTTTGCTTCCTTTCCCCACATCACAGGGCTGTGGGAAGGAAGCATGGGAAGCTTGTTGGGCGAAAGAGGTGCTGGGGCGTGGGTGCTTCCCAACTGCTTGCTCTCCAGGTGCACAACATGCTCGCCCAGGAGCTGCCTCCCTGCCACCACCACTTTCCCTTTCACTACTCACGCCTGCCCTACCTCTCGCGCCTTCCCCAGACAAAGCACTAAGCCCATACCTTATTTTTCTCCTTGCTGCTCCTTCGGGTCCCAGCGACGAAATCCTCTCCCTTCCCAACCACGAGGGAACACCACGAACTACAGCTCTTTCCTCGTCCTCGTCCTCGTCAGACCCTTCGTTCACAGGCTGGAGAGAAGTGTGTGCACATGGTAGAGGTGCAGGCAGGCCTTCCCTGGCCCTGCAGTACCTTATATACAGCAGAGGCGGTAGCTCAGTCGGTAGAGAGCTGGCCTGCAGTCCTACTGGACCCAGGTTCAAATCCCCACTGGGGCAGGGAACAGTTTAAGGATTTGGATTTAATAAAGGCAGACTTTACTGATCTACCAGAAGACCTGCTGACATGTCGTAAAAATACCCCCACTAATACCAAAACACCAGTCCTGTATGAGACAGCCCTAGCATGTATTCAATATGGACGGTGGGTGTTAGCGCCGAAGTGGTGACATGTAGGGGTGTATGATGTGTAGGAGGACTACTGAGCCTTGAGAGCAGGCTGTGTAGCCTATGCCCAGAGTCGGACACATTAAAAAAAAAAAAACTTCCTTGGCGATGGTACCTCCTCATCACTGCTGCTTGTTTCATCCTCTGGCACCATGTAATCTTTATCCTCCACATCGTCATCGATTGGGGAATCACTCTCACCCGTGAAGGCATCAAGGATGGCTTGAATTTCGTCGTTGGAGAGATTGAGGTGCAACATGTCTTTACTGGGTCACTGCTAGCACGTGAATGGCCAAAACAATGGCGTGGGGGGGTCACGGGGTCAGGGAGTGTTGCCGCCAGGCGTTGGGTAGAGGAAGATCTCCCACATATGCCTACCAAAAATCACCAGCAAAACTTGAAAAATGTGCTAATGACGGACCTCGCAAATCCAGAACGTACTGGTACATTGTTAGGTCTCAGCATGAAAAAAAGTGATGCACCCATTTGTCGACGGGACGTGACAGGTTAATTTCAATTGTACAAAGTGACCACAAATAATATATTCTATATATATATATATATATATATATATATATATATATATATATATATATATATATATATATATATATATATATATATATATATATATATATATATGTGTGTGTGTGTATTATACTAGCAGGGGTACCCGATATTGCCCAGGCCCAAAAGGCAAACACTTTATTTCTATTTGTTCTAGTTCACTCTTTCTTTCTACTCCAGAAAGACCGTATACCTCTTATGGTTTTGAAGAGGGATTACACTGTTTAACCCCTAAACCGCGGGGTTGTTTTTGCCTGACTTGCATGTCTCGTGGGCATATTTGCGCTCCGTCAGACTCTCTAAAAATATTTGCCAAAAATCAGTTATTAGTCCTAGAATATTATAATTAAATATGCATATGGCACATACCTTCAGCTTTTTCCTGGGATGTTTGTTGAGCCTTCGTCGAGTACCGTAGGACTTGTGGAGACCTCTGAAGTTGGGTAACGAAGTCTCCACTTTACACTTCCCGACAACCCATAATATGATTACCACAGCCTGATATTATCACTAGAAACACTATTCTATGATTCTCAAATAGTTTGGAATCCATACTCCAAAAAAAAAAAAACACTGTGAAAGCAATGAAAATTACGAGTGCGTATGACCTTACCACTAGCGATCGTTCGCCGCTGGTGTTCTGTCATTTATTATTCATAAAAACACTCACACTTTATATTTCTATTACTATATAACATATATATCTACAGTCTTTATCCATAAGTTTCCTTCAGTAACAATAGTTTATTGTCACTGTAGGCATTCAATTTCTCTTTCAGTTAAATACGTAGCATTCACTTTCTCGTCCTGTATACTAGCATTGAGAGTGAATCTGTCACTTTCATTTTCACTTTCATAACTCATAGTATTCATACATGCTAGTGAAACTTTCACTTTCATTACTCTTAATATATATACTCGTATTCTTATATTACTACTCATTTACATTTCTATTAACATTCTCTATTTTATTTACATTATTTACATTTCTATTTTATTTACACTGTGTTATCCAGTCACTTGCAGTAACTTATAAAACTATTTTCCACTGTTCACTTATATTTACATTCATTGCTTTCACTTGCTCTTTACACATTATTTACATTTCCACTTGCACTGTTTTACTCACCAGATAGATCATAGTCACTGTCTATCATTTTCATTGACAAATTAGCCAGTTCACGTTCCACAGCAGTCACTTAGCCCTTTACCTCTTTCCACACGAGGTTTAGTAGCGGGTAGAGGTCACAGGGCCCTTTGCTTGGGGCTAAAAAGCGGCGGAATTGGACAGGCGCGAATCCGACGTGCTTTCACCTTGAAAGACGACAATAAACTGAATACAGTGTGGTGGCCTGCCTAGGGGGAGTGCAATGCTGCCAATGTCAGCGGGGTGACAGCTGCTAATACATACGCTATGAAATGATTGGGAGGAAGTCTAGAGAATACATAATAAATTAGGTAGTTCCAGGTGAATGTAAATATCACTAAGGCTTCTCCCTTCCTTTCACATATATATTATTATTACAAGAATAGATTATATGGCATATTTCAAGGGGAAATAAACAGTGAAAATTAGTGAATGAGTGCACGTGAGGTGTTGTCAGGTGATAATTAGCCAATTCCAAGTGTATGGCACTATCACTTACCTTATTTCTTTCTTGTATATATTATTTGGTATAAGAATAGGACATACGGCTTATTTCAATGGATGAAATCAGTGGAAAATTCCAAGGAAGATTTACTTAGTGTAGCACGGCCGGGCAGGCGAGAGGAGAGGGTGATGGAGGGGAGGTAGGGAGGGGAGTCAAGAACGGGAAGAAATGGCTAAATTGTCAACAATGGATGGGAGTACAGATGAGATTAGGAGTGCTGACTAGTGTTGGACATTGGCAGTACTGATAGATGATACAAGCCACCACTTGAAAGCCCTGGTGAATTCAAAATAACACAGAATCACAAAAGTGACGCCCCGCGGTATGATCCCTTGCTCCCAAGTGTCAACACGAAAGTGACGCTCCGCAGTTAAGGGGTTAATAAAGAATTTGTGTATTAATTTTTTTGGTCTTGATAGACTCTGTTTTCCACACTGATTCCAGTGGTGTATGTTTTGTGTGTCTCTAGGTTTTTGTCAACAATTGGCGAATGTTTATTTCCAGTCTTGTTACTGCGAGTCAATGTAATGGCTGATGTATTGTTTACCACATCTCAGACACACACACACACACACACACACACACACACACACACACACACACACACCATCTATGTCCATGCAAATGTTGCTGATATGACCATTTTTGCATCATGTAATGCGAACCATGTCAGTTCATTCGATGAGCTAGTCTCATGTTGCGAGTTTGAATAGTTAATGTGTTTTTGAGCTGTTGCTAAAGGTGTTTCTATTAATGAAAATGAGGAGCAGACGTTCTTGCAAGCTGTCAGCTAATACGTTTTATTATGTATGTGGAGAATATAGTGGACCGATGATGATCAAACACAAAATCCATCTTGATATCAAAAATTTTGCTCGTGCATAGAAAGTATATTTTGGCATGGCAATGGGCAATCAAGATAAGAATTGAGTTCTGCACTACACTTTTGGTAGCTGTCGCTCTGAGCTTGAAGCTTGGCTATGAGGAGCAAGAAAGAAGATGCCTTCAGCTGTTCCAAGAGTGTGGTGAGAGCTTTTGAATCACCACAACAATTGCTATTTTTGCATGGTTGATATAAGTGGTGAGAAGAGCATTAAGGACAGAAAGAACATTGCATATCCAAATTTGCTTTCTTCAATCTCTCCAGTGCCTCGCAACGATGAGGTGGCGATGCCTGTCCCTTTTGCAGACATGGAAGTTATTTTGTGACCATGAAGACTTCGTTGATGATGAAGGGAAAGTGATGATGAATCGTATTTTGGAGAATGTTCCAGAGACACTCTACACTTTCCCAATCAGCAAGAACTGGATGGCTTGGTCCGAGATTTTGGACTCACCAAGTCCAGTGCTGGGCTACTGGCATCACATCTAAGTGAATGGAACTTGTTGGATCCCAGTTGCAAGTTGAATTATAGGAATCGCCATGGCAAGTTTGCACCCTTCTTCAAATTTTATGCAGAAACCTCGTTGTGTTATTGTTTTGATGTTGAGGGTTTGTTCCAAGCCAGGGGAGTGGATTACAAGGCCTCAGAATGGCAACTCTTCATAGACAGGTCCGTGAAGAGTTTGAAAGCTTCACTTTTGCACAATGGCAATGAACTCCCATCAATTCCAGTTGCACATTCTGTGGAAATGGAAAAAGGCTATGGGAATGTGAAGATTTGTCTGACAAAGATCAAGTACCCAGATCACAATCAGGAGGTTTGCGGGATGTCAAAATGCTTTCGCTCCTACTTGGAATGCAAGGCAGTTATAAGAAGTACTCATGTTTTTTATGTTTGTGGGACAGCCTGAGCAAAGAAAACATTTCATGAGGAAAGACTGGCCTCTTAGAAAGAGTCTTACACCAGGCTCATGCGACGTTCTGAGAGCTCCACTGATCTCCGAAGAGAAGGTATTGCTACCGCTGCTACACAAAAACTTCATCTTGTGAAACAATCCGTGAAAGCCATCGACAAGGATGGCGATGCTTTTTTGCATATCCGATCAATGTTTCCCAAGTTGAGCATGGCAAAGGTGACGGCTGGCATATTAACTGTGCCGCAAGTTTGAAGAATGCTTGCAAGTCGTTAACTCCAGGGTAAAATGGCCGATGATGAACAGTGTGTTTGGAATGCTTTCAGAGGGGTTGTGGAAGGTTTCCTTGGCAACCAGAGGAGTCCAGATTCCGTACAGCTGGTCAATGACCTGATCAGTGCATTGCATTGGCTTGGATGGAGGATGTCAATCAAATTGCACTATCTACATTCCCACCTTCATTTCTTCAAAAGCAACTTGGGTATAGTCAGCAAGGAGCATGGCAAACAGTTCTACCACGACATTCTGCTGATGGAAACAGATATCAGGGCACGTGGAATGAGGTGATGATGGGCGATTACTTTTGGCAACTGTTGCGTTGTCATCAAAGCTACAGAAGAAAGTCAAGATCAAAAGTGAATTTCTAAATACTATTGCCCTTCATTCCTTGTGATGTTACTCTTTGCTCATTTTCTAGTTATATTCATAATATACACCCAGAAATATATAAATTCTAAGACATTCTCAAAATTCTCAAAACGGTAAAAATTTGCAGTTCCTGTCCTTGTATGATGCATATGTTGTTGTGTAATCCTGTAACTCTAGATTTACACAAAATCAAATATCATATTCGGAATCTATGCATTGACATTAACCAGAAATATCGTAAAAATCAACATAAAGAAAAAAATGTTTAAGTTTGTTACATCGTGGTATAAAAGGTCCAGCAACTTTCTATTTCAACTTTACAGACTAATGCATAGTATGTGTGGGCACTTGCTTACTATTACCGGTGACTTCAAATGACCTCTGATCGGTGACCTCTTACTGGCTTCCTGCAACCTCTGTCGCTTTGCCGCACTGTTACACCTTTATGTCTTTTATCTTGCTACTTCGACGGTCACTACTCCTCTGAACTGTCAGTTTGCATCCCTCCACCACTACGGCGGGCGTGTAGCACCTGTTATAGCAACAAACTCTTATCCCTTTTCTGTCCAGCTCTCTAATGCAAGAGTTTTCCGTTACTCCCAGTCCTTCATATATGAACTGTCTTCCTCTCTCTGTATTTCCCACTGCTTATGGCCCCCAGTCTTTTAAAGGAAGTGTGTCCAGTAATCTGGAAATGAACAGATCTTGAATTTGGTTGTCTATTTTCTTGTTCTTTATTATTCTTGCAGGGAATTATTTTGCGGGCTTCTTTCCTTTGGTTCTTTTTTCCTTTTATTTAAAAAAAATATATCCAATACAAACCATGTAAAACCACTCAGTCTCTGGCCATATTGCTTTTATTATCGGTCTTTGGAGATGATTCAGGGAAAGTTTCATTAATATGTTAAACTATTTCACTTGAAAATAAGTCTATAAGTATTATTTTTTCTCTTACTTAGCTCATATACTTCCATACAGAAAATACACCCGGAACACAGTGCAGTTTATTTCAGAGTCAAAAGGCAGAATCGGCACGTCTCTGACAGGTAGCGTTTGGAAGTGATAATTGCTGTAGGTAAGCGTGTCATAGGTACTTCTACAGTTCTACACAAAAAAAAAAAAAAAAAAAATCGCCATTTTCAAAGCGTTATAAGGACACTCCGGCAAGAGCATGAATGGACGGTTAAGAACTTAGGCTTTTGCAGTGAAAGTATTAATTATCTTTGTTATAACTAAATCGTTAACCGAATACAGTACTAAAGCGTAATAAACACGATTTTTTCTGTAGAAAGTGACTCGGGATATCTGGGCTGTACTGCACTCTAGAGCAAGCGAGAATCAGTTCAGGAGATAGTCTGATATCCTCAAAAGTTCAGACTAAACCGTTAGCACACAAAGTCAAACTGGAGATCAGTTCTATATTGCGAGACATTTGGAGATACACTAGTACTTCTTCCTTAGAGAGATACATTGCTATAATTATTCATATGAATGATGTTCATGAAGAGTAAGCCAATGTTAATATTGACATACTGATGACGTACAGGAGTATTAAGGTGTAATATCCAATATGAATAATCAAGAAACATGTATTACAAATCTTCAAAGTCAAACAGAAACACAGCTTTCACCCCATCATGGTATCTGAATGCTGGAGACCTCAAAAAGCGTTGCTGTGGTACCGCAATGGCTCTCAAAATAAAGATTTCAACTAACCTTGTATACATGCATCCAGATATTTGGCCTCCATCACGCCTTGGTACGTCAGCTCACCCTCTTGCTTAACCAACTCCAGCAGTTCTTCGCGCAGATGTTGCTGTTCTTTTGGGTTTTTAGCCAGCAGGAGACAGGCAAAAGCAAGGTTCGAGGCAGATGTGTCATATCCAGCGACCAGGAACATCGCACTCTGCGCCACTATAGTTTTGTTATCTAGCACTGATTTAACAGGGATGAAAGAAGCCAGTGGTTAGACATTAAAGTAAGGCAGATGGGTTGGGTTATATTAGCCCCTGTATGAAGGGCACTTGAACAAAACACTAACTTGATCATTTATGGGCAGACACCAGAATCATTCGTGTGTACTGACATGAGTTTTATGCCCCTGTTTGAATGTGTACACGTGCATGGTGGGGGGATAGTGGTATATATAGGAACATTTCTCTGGGCTGCATGAGAGCTTCCAGCAGATATATATATATATATATATATATATATATATATATATATATATATATGAGTGTGTATGTGTGTGTGTGTGTGTGTGTGTGTGTGTGTGTGTGTGTGTGTGTGTCTGTGATAGAGCTTGTGTAACCAGTGATTTCATGAAATCCCTAGGGAATTCGTGAAATGAGAGTAAATTAGGGTGGGTTAATTAAGCATAGGTTAATTTAGGCTGTGGTAGGGTTGGCCTGGGATAATCTAGGTTAAGATTAGGTTAGGTTAGGTTAGCTTAGGTTAATTTAATTTAGATAAATGCTGAGTTATGTTATGCATTCATATAAATTAACCCAACATAACCAAACCTAAATAACCTAACCTACCCTGACCGAAACTTGACCAAGATTATCCCAGCCTAACCTAACAGCACCCTCCCTATCCTAATTTACACTCATTTCACGAATTCCCTTGGGATTTCATGAAATCACTGGTTACGTAAATTCCCCCTCCTCTATCTATCCATCTACCTATCTACCTAACTATCTCTCTCTCTCTCTCTCTCTCTCTCTCTCTCTCTCTCTCTCTCTCTCTATATATATATATATATATATATATATATATATATATAATGTGCTGTCTCTCTTTCTCTTGTACTTGGTCTGTCCTAACCCTCTGCATTTTATTTTCTTTTAGTTAATTTCATCTCTCCACTGTCTGGTTCCTGCGAGTCACTGGCATTGGCTTCAGGGTAAAATATTTTTCTGCCTAAGAAATCTTGAACTCTGGTTACGAAGCAATGGCCCTCAGCTCCGTGCAGCCCTTAAGTGGGCATGGGGTGCTAAGAATCCCACGGTGTTAGAATAAGTTTATACATCCAAAAAGAACCTTAAGAATAGGAAATTGGAATGTTCGAACTCTCAATCAGGCTGGTAAAATGGAAGAACTTGTTTCAGTGTTCAAGGAATACAGTATAGATATTTGTGCTCTTACAGAAACGAGGTTTGCTTGGTGTTAATAAAATGAATTTGGAAGATGGTATTACTTTGTTGGTTTCTGGTAGGAGTGATGGAAATCATTACCAAGGAGTAGCCTTATTGCTGAGTAGAGATGCTTGCAAGGCATTATGTGAGTTTGAGCCAATTAATGAGCGCTTGCTTTATGCAAGTTTAAAATCTGACCATGGTAATATCAGTATGGTGGTAGGGTACGCTCCGACGAATGAGGCTGCTGATGAAATGAAAGATGACTTTAATGAGAAGCTGCAGGATGTAGTGAACAGAGTGGCAAGACATGATGTGTTAGTTTGCACTGGTGATTTTAATGCGATTGTTGGCAGTAGTAGGGATGGCTTTGAAGATTGTATGGGTAAGAAGGGTGTTGGTATAAGAAACGAAAATGGGGTGCGATTTGGAAGCTTTTGTTTGGCAAATGACCTTATGATTGGTGGAACCATCTTTGAGCACAGAAAAATACATACAACTACATGGATTTCACCATGTGGTAAATATTGTAATCAAATTGACCACATTGCAATTAGCAAAAGGAGTACAGGAGTTATTTGCAAGATGTTTGCGTAAGGAGGGGGGCAGATATAGGTAGTGATCATCAACTTGTTGTGTCAAGGATTAAAATAAAACTTAGGAGAAATGTTAATGGTAATTGTACAGGACGTGATGGATATGATTTTATGAGCTGAGAAATGATGAGAACACGAAGAAGTTTTGGTGGGAATGTAGGAACAGGCTCCTGGTCCTGCAGACTTTGATGGAATCTGAAGACAATGATATTAATCAAATATGGAGAGGGGTAAAAGAGGTTTGCATGAGAGTGCTAAGGTTACTATTAAGAAAAAAGGAAAAGCGAAAAGGAAAAAGTGGATGTCAGATAAAACATGGAATGCAATTCAGAAAAGGAATGAGCCAAAGTTAAGAAGTGAAGAACAACATGCTGATGGCCAGGTAGTTGAAGTACTTAAAGCAAAGTACTGAAGTATACATTCTGAAGTAAAAACACTCATTAGACGTGATAAGAGAAGGTTGTATGATGAAAAGGCAAATGAGACAGAAACTAAGTTAAGTAAAAACGACGGTCAGAGCACAAGAGCAGCGTATCAGGCCATAAAGGAGTTAACTGGGACTGAAAAGAGAAGGAAGGAAATACCTGTACGAGATAGAAATGGTAACTTGATGACTAAAGATTTGGATATAAAAGGAAGGTGGAAGGAACATTCTGAATCTATTCTAAACAGACCAATCCCAGCCGAAGATGACATTTTGCCAGCCGAGAGATATTTGCAGATAGAAACAGGGCATATAACCTTGGAAGAGGTAGCAAAATCTATAAAGGAGTTAAAGAATTTTAAGGCCCCAGGAGAGGATGGAATATTTCCTGAAATGCTTAAGGTGGAAAATGATGAATTGATGAATGGGCTTTTGAAACTTTATAAAGTGGCTTGGGATAATGGTGGAATTCCAGAAGAGCAGAAAAATGGAGTAATTATAAAAATACCAAAAAAAGGGAGATTTAAGTTTGTGTGGAAATTGGAGGGGGATAACTTTGACACCTGTAGTTGTAAAAGTCTTTTCCAAAATCTTGGTGAACAGAATAGAGCCAGTAATTGATAATATTTTAAGAGAAGAACAAGTTGGATTTAGAAAGGGTCGAGGTTGTAATGATCAGGTTTTTACTGTAAGGCATCTAATGCAACAAGCTAATGAGACGAAAATTCCACTTAATATGTGTTTTGTTGATTTTGAAAAGGCGTTTGATAGTGTTTCACGTGGAGCTATGTTGAAAATTATGAGATTCTATGGTATACCGGAAAAGTTTGTAAATATTATTAGAAGCCTGCATGAAGGTACATTTTATAAGGTAATGGTGGGTGGTTCTTTGAGTGATCCATTTGAAGTTAGGTCAGGAGTGATTCAAGGAGGAATTCTTTCGCCTTTGCTGTTTGTTTTGGTTGTGGATTATGTTATGAGAAAGGTTGTAAGGAGAACAGGTGCAGGAATTAACTGGAAAGAAATTAAGAGGCTGATGGATATGAACTATGCTGATGATATTGTAGTTGATCTGTGGAAGAATTTACGTGATGCAGAGGGCGTTTGATTGTCTGGTGGAGGAAGGAGAAAAAGTGGGATTGGTAACAAATTGAGGAAAGACTGAAAATATTAATATGAACGTGGAGAACCAAATCGATTGTGTAATTAGAAATAGTGTGGTGAAGAATGTAGAAAATTTAAAATATCTGGAAGCGATTGTATCATCTAATGGATCATTAAACAATGAAATTGAGGAGAGGATTAGACAGGCTTGGCGAGCTGTTGGAATGTTGAAATCTCTTTGGAATAATATTATGCTTTCGGTACATACTAAAGTAAGAATTTACAAGTCCATGGTTAGACCAATTTTAATTTATGGGCATGAGTCATGGTACAGTACAGTTGCAACAGATCAGAAAGTATTAGGATTTGAGAATAAAATACTGAGAAGGATTCTTGGCGTAAAGTGGCAAGACAGAGTTACAAATGAAAGAGTAAGGGATATTACGAGAGTGGAACCAGTTGATGAATATGTGAGACTGTCTTGCTGGAAATGGCAGGGGCACATATATAGAAAAGAAGGCAATTTACTACAGGATGTGCCAGAGTGGATTGCTAGAGGAAGAAGAGGAAGAGGTAGGCCGAGGGAAACCTGGTTGAGGACAATGAAAAGAGAAGCAGGAAAAGAGTGTTGGTGGGACCTGAAGGAGATGGCAAGAGACAAATATTGGTGAAGAGAGTTCATTGAGGCCTTATGCATCCCGTGGGGTGCCAAAGGAAATGATTTATATATATATATATATATATATATATATATATATATATATATATATTGTCAGACGCCTCAATCCCGTCAGGGGTGGCCACAAACAAATCGCCTCCACGTCGCCCTGTCCCCCGCCATTTCACTGCCCTGCTCCCAACTCAAACCCCCCTCTCTCGTATACCTCTCCACCCCATCCCTCCATCTCATCCTCGGCCTCCTCCTCCCTTTTCCCCCCTCCACCTCACTCACATACACTCTCTTCGTCAGTCTCTCACCCTCCATCCTCTCCACATGGCCAAACCACCTCAGTGTGTTCCTCTTAACGCTTCTTATCACACCCACATCCACACCACAACGCTCCTTTATATATATCTATCTATCTATCTATCTATTGCCAGACGCCTCAATCCCGTTTGGGGTGGCCACAAACAAATCGCCTCCAAGTCGCCCTGTCCCCCGCCATTTCACTGCCCTGCTCCCAACTCACACCCCCCTCTCTCATATACCTCTCCACCCCATCCCTCCATCTCATCCTCGGTCTCCCCCTCCCTCTTCCACCCTCCACCTCACTCACATACACTCTCTTCGTCAATCTTTCACCCTCCATCCTCTCCACATGGCCAAACCACCTCAGTGTGTTCCTCACAACGCTTCCTATCACATCCACATCCACACCACAACGCTCCTTTATATCCTCATTCGTCAGCCTGTCTCTCCACGTGACTCCACAGGCTCCTCTTAAATAACTCATTTCCACTGCTCTCACTCTTGACTTGTGTCCTTCCAACAATGTCCAAGCTTCACTTCCGTACGTTAGAGTTGGTATCACAATACTGTCATGTAGTAACTTTTTTACTTCCATGCTCACTTCCCTGTTTCTTATCACTACTTTTAAGGAACCAGCAACCTTTCTTCCCTGCTGTACCCTTTCAAGCACTTCACCCTCCAAACCTCCATCCTTACTCATCACACTACCCAAATACTTAAACGTACTCACATTTTCCAATTCCTCACCATCCAACCTCGCTGTACATTCACTGACTTCACCTCTCTCAAAGACCATCACTTTACTCTTCCCTACATTCACCTTTAGGTTCCGTTTCTTACACACTCTCTCAAACTCATCCACCAAGCCTTGCAGCTCCCCTTCGTCTTCACTCAACAACACAGTATCATCTGCAAACAACAGTACAGGGAGTTTCCAAACACTATCCTCTCTCACCAGGGCCACTCCATCCATGTACAGATTGAACAACCATGGAGACATGACACATCCCTGTTTCAAACCAACTTTCACAGAGAAAAATTCACTTAGTTCACCATCCACACGCACTGCAGCCTTCGCACCATCGTACATACTCTTCACAGCATTCAACAACTTCCCATCTACTCCATATATTCTTAACACTTTCCACAATCCTTGTCTATCCACCCTGTCATATGCTTTCTCCAAATCCATGAAAGCCGCATACAACTTCTTTCCCTTCTCTAGAAACTTTTCCACTAAAGATCTAAGAATGAATATCTGATCTACACAACCTCTTCCCTTCCTAAAACCTCCCTGTTCTTCTCCAACTAATTTCTCTGTTCTTTCTCTAACTCTGTCTATAAGTAACCTACCATACACTTTTCCTATTATACTAAGAAGACAAATGCCCCTATGATTACCACACACTTCTTTTTCCCCTTTTCCTTTGTACAAGGGAATAATTATACCTGACTTCCAATCCTCCGGGACTCTACCTTCCTCCCAGGCCAATCTGCACATCTTCTACATCCATTCTACTACTATCTCTCCCCCATGCTTCAGCATTTCACCACACACTCCATCAATTCCTGGGGCTTTCCCCGATTTAACTTTCTTCATTGCTTCCACAACTTCCATCCTACTGATTTCTTCCTGTCTTCTCACCTCCCTCCTTCTCCCAGCCATTCCCCAGCCACTTATACTCGCATTACTTCCATCCTCCACGTTCAACAATTCCTTAAAGTGTTCTCTCCATCTGCTCACTTTTTCTCCCTTCTCCACTAGTAATCTACCATTTTTACTGGTATATATATATATATATATATATATATATATATATATATATATATATATATCCCGACGCCCTAATCCCGCAAAGGGTGGCCGCAGACAAAACGCCTCCAAGTCACTCTGTCACCCACCATTTGACTCCCCTCCCCCCAACTCACACCCGTCCGGGCCTCATATACCTCTCAACTCCATCCCTCCACCTCATCCTCGGTCTACCCCCTCCCTCTCCCTCCCTCCACCTCACCTACATACACCCTCTTAGTCAGTCTTTCTTTCTCCATTCTCTCCACATGTCCAAACCACCTCAGTGTATTTCTCCTAATCTTTTCAACCACATCCACATCTACCCCACAATGTTCCTTCACTTCTTCATTCGTCAACCTGTCCCTCCACGTCACTCCACATGCTCCTCTCAAGTAACTCATTTCCACTGCTCTCACTCTTGACTTGTTCCCCTCTTGCAAGGTCCACGCCTCGCTTCCATACGTCAGGGTAGGGATCACAATACCATCATGCAGTGACTTCTTAACTTCCATACTCACCTCCCTATTTCTCATCACTGCTTTCAGTGTACTAACAACCTTTCTTCCCTTCTGTACCCTTTCACGTACTTCATCCCCCAAAGTTCCATCCTTACTCATCACACTACCCAAGTACTTGAATGCACTCACATTTTCCATATCCTCACCATCCAACCTCACTGCACACTCTGTGACTTCATTCCTCTCAAACACCATAACTTTACTTTTGTTTACATTAACTTTCAGATTCCTCCTCCTACACACTGTCCCAAATTCATTCACCAAACCTTGCAACTCCCATTCATCTTCACTCAACAATACTGTATCATCAGCAAACAGCAACACCGGAAGCTTCCAAATCTCACCCTCATTCATTAGGGCCACCCCCACATCCATTGCCCTACCTTGCACCTCCTTTACAACCCCATCCATATATATATTAAACAGCCATGGAGACATCACACACCCCTGTTTCAGTCCCACATTGAGATCAAAGAACTCACTCAGCTCACCATCCACTCGCACCGTAGCCCTAGCTCCCTCGTACATACTCATCACAGCACTCAACAATTTCCCCTCCACTCCATATATTCTTAATACCTTCCACATACCTTGCCTATCTATTCTGTCATAAGCTTTCTCCAAGTCCATGAAGGCAGCATACACTTTCCTTCCCTTCTCTAGATACTTCTCCACTAAACATCTTAGAACAAATATCTGATCTACACACCCTTTTCCCTTCCTAAATCCCCCTTGTTCTTCTCCAACTAGCTCCTCTGTCATATGCCTAACCCTATCAATGAGTATTCTACCATATATTTTACCAGTCACACTAAGAAGGCAAATACCCCTATGGTTACCACATACTTCTCTCTCCCCTTTTCCTTTGTACAGAGGAACAATTATACCTGATTTCCAGTCCTCTGGAACCCTTCCCTCTTCCCAAGCTAATCTACACAACTTCCATATCCACTCCACAACAATCTCACCCCCATACCTAAACATTTCACCACACACTCCATCAATTCCTGGGGCCTTTCCCAGCTTAATCTTCTTCATCGCTTCCACTACTTCCGACCTACTGATCTCTTCCTCCCTCCTCTCATCTCTTCTTCTCCCAGCCATTCCCCAACCACTTATACTCATACTGCTCTCACTCCCTACATTCAACAAATCCTCAAAGTGCTCCTTCCATCTCCTCAATTTCTTTCTCTTCTCCACCAACAATCTATTATTCCTATCTTTCACTCCACTACTATTTCCCCTTTCACACTGCCTTACTTTCTTTACCTCCTTCCAAAACAATTTCTTACTCTCCCTCCATTTCACACTCAGATTCCTCCCAAACTCTTCATCCACTTTCTTCTTACTCTCCTTCACCAGTCTCTTAACCTCCCTTCTCCTGCTCACATATACCTCTCTCTTCTCTCTCTCATCTTCTCCCCTACCTCTGCTCGCCAACCATTCACCATATGCCTTCTTCTTTTGTTCCACAGCTCGTTTCACCTCATCATTCCACCATGCTGTCCCTTGCACACCCTTGCATCTCCTCCTCACTCCACAAACCGCCTCACACGCTGTGCTTATCTCTTCCGTGAATATCTTACATACATCTTCCACCCCTTCCATCTGCTCTAGCTCATACCTTCCCAATCTTTCTTCCACTATGCTCTTATACTCTGTCCTTTTCTCACTATCTTGCAATTTCTCCACTCTTCTCACAGGAGCTGCTTCCTCCTGTCTTCCCCTTCGTCTCCTCAACCACTTTCTTTGCAGCTCTACCTTGGCCATCACTAAGTGATGGTCCGAGACTCCATTCCCCCACCCTCTCCACACCCTTGCATCCAACACTTGTCTTCTCATTCGCTCATCCACACACACGTAGTCTATCATTGCCTTTCGTTCAACAAGTTCACCATCCATCCTCCTCATTACTCTCCATGTATACCGGTGGATCATCTTATGACGAAAGTAGGTGTTGGCTATTGCCAACCCCTTACCAGCACAGATGTCCACCAAAGTGCGTGATTCGCCTTGTGCACGAGTGATCAAAAGTCATAACCAAAAACCCTTTAATGCGCGAGTTTACCGCACAGAACGCGAGGCAGAGGCAAGGAGTGGCTCAAAAATGCCATTTTCTACTAGTGCGCGACAACCCCTCACAGACCGCGTCACGTGTCGTCATGTTGATGCGCCAGACAGAGTCAAGTTGAGCAGCCTAGCGTGATGGAAGGCAGGACTGAGCTGTGTATATCAAACATTTGCAAGATCCTTGCTGCCGTGGATAAGCTGAAGGAAGAAGTGAAGGAACAGGAAGTGAGCAACCTAAGAACGGAGGAACTTCTGGTTGGTATCGACAAACTCTTCCGTTTCTACACAGACAGGCACAGGGATGAAATAAACAGGAGAAGACAGACGCTCATAACAAACTACACACAGCGGGCTCAAGTTGGTGAAATAGCGGAACCATCGACATCGTCTGCTCCTGATCCTGTTGAGGATGAAGAGGATGCAATGTCAGAAGTGTCAGCATTGGACTTTGAAGGGTTTATGGCCGAAGTGAGTGACTTTGGTGCTCCTGGGGAAGGTGATCAAGAGGACTCTGCGGAGGAAAGTGTTGGTGCGGTGGGGAGTGTGGCGCTGTAAGTGTTGCCGCGCCTCGGAACCCCTGTTATTTAAGGTCATCAGGCCTGTTGTCTACTGTTGTTAAGGTGACTACCCATATTTTTGTTACTGTAGCTATAGCTTTAGTACAATGTCTGAAACATATGGCCTTTATTATGTCTCTAAGGGCCAAAAAATGTCCAGGTATGAGGGGGTACAGCCCATATGTAATTATTCCCATAAGATTATGTATTCCTAGTACGCGAATTCCCAGTGCGCGAGCTCGTGCACTGCCCAATCTCTCGCACACTGTGCGAGCCCACTGTATATATATATATATATATATATATATCTACGAGGAGTAGAGTGTAGCACCAGCCGAGTAGGGCAGTACTCCCAAGGTGGATGGAAAGCTGATGACAGGGAGTGCTGGAGCACCCGTTTCATCAGCCCTCAGGACTAGTTCCTGACCATCCCCCTTTGCTGAACTTTTTCAGTGTCTCAGTTACACAGAGAGTAGGCCAGCATGCTCTCCAGTACAAATTTCTCTAACTATCTTCACCAAACTACATGCACAGTACACACTACACTTCCTATTCAAAATTCACCAAAAATGGCGTCGATTCATCAAGCCTCGGAGTCCCCAGGGGGGGGGACCATAATGCCCCTGCCATCTGCCCCTCTCCTGGTGACAACTCGAGGTGCCTGGAACCACTGTCTGACTCTCTTCTTCTTCATTTCCGCAACATTCGCGGCCTTTCCTCTAACTTTCACTCTCTTGAGCACCACCTCTCCTCTAAACCTCACCTTCTTTTTCTAACGGAGACTCAGCTGTCTGAGGCAACTGACAGCAAACCCTTTTCTGTATCCTCCTACTTTCTCTATACTCATTTCAAAGCCAAAGGTGGCTGTTGTGTATACATACGCAACGACTTATCTTGCTCTCATGTTCCTGAACTTGATTCTTCTGAATTCTCCACACTCTGGTTTCGGCTTTCCTGTCATTCTCTGACTAAATATATCTGTGCTGTTTACTTATCCCCTAATTCTACTGACTATCAAAAATTCTTCGACTATCTTACTTCTATGATGGAACACATTCTGTCCATTTCTCCTTTCTCTGAAATCCCCATTCTTGGAGATTTCAATGTTCACCAACACCTTTGGCTCTCCTCTCCTTTCACGGATCCACCTGGTGAACAAGCCTACATCTTTTCTATCCTTAATGACCTAGAGCAGCTTGTACAGCACCCTACCCGTATCCCTGACTGCCTTGGAGAGAGCTCCAACATACTTGACCTCTTCCTCACAACTAATCCTTCTGCTTACTCTGTTAATCTTTTCTCTCCGTTGGGCTCCTCCGATCACAACATTATTACCTTAACCTGTCCTGTCACTCCGGTACGGCCTGTGGACCCTCCAGGGAAACGTCATCTGTGGCATTTTGGAGCCGCGGACTGGGAGGCCCTCAGCCAGTACTTCTTTGATTTTCCATGGAATGATTATTGCTTCCATGGCCATGAGCCATGGAAGCAATAATCATTCCATGGAAAATCTGAGTGTACCTTGCGCATTACGGAGGTTATTCTCTCGGGCATGGAAGCATACATTCCTTTCTCATATCCTTTGACTAACGCAAGAAAGCCTTGGTTTAATCACGCTTGTTCTAATGCTGTCCGCAACAAGGAGAAGGCCTACAAAAGGTATCAGAGCCAACTCACCCCTGAATCACATCATCTTTACGTTTCTGCCCGGAATCGTGCTAAGTCTGTTCTTCGCTCTACTAAAAATAATTTCATCCATACTAAATGCTCTCAACTCTCCAACTCGAATTCTTTCCGCTCCTTCTGCCACCTTGCCATAAATCTTTCTAATAACTTTACCTCATCATCCTTCCCTCCTCTTTTCTACTCTGATGGTTCTGTAGCTATTTCTTCTACTGATAAAGCAGATCTCTTCGCACAGACTTTCTCCTCCAATTCCACTTTAGACGATTCCGGTGCTGTTCATCCATCACTTCCCCCCTCTGACTTCCTCATGGCTGACATTAAAATTTCTTCAGTTCATGTATTTTCTGCCATCACTGGCCTCAGTACTAACAAGGCATATGGGCCTGATGGAGTCCCTCCTGTTGTTCTCAAGAACTGTGCTTCTGTGCTTACACCCTGCCTAGGCAAACTCTTTCGCCTTTGTCTGTCAACTTGTACCTTTCCTTCTTGCTGGAAGTTTGCTCTCATTCAGCCAGTCCCAAAGAAGGGTGACCACTCCCAACCCTCCAACTATCGTCCAATTGCTTTAACGTCCTGTATTTCAAAAGTTTTTGAGTCAATTCTTAATAGAAAAATTTTAAGGCATCTTTCCTATCACAACCTTCTTTCCGATCGTCAGTATGGGTTCCGTCAGGGACGCTCCACTGGCGATCTTCTCACCTACCTTTCAGACTCCTGGTCATCTTCCTTTCGGGACTTTGGCGAAAGCTTTGTCATTGCACTTGACATCTCAAAGGCTTTCGATCGAGTCTGGCATAAATCTTTAATTTCCAAACTGGCCTCCTACGGTTTCTATCCTTCAATCTGTGCCTTCATCGCTAGCTTCCTTTCTGGTCGTTCTATAGCCGCTGTTGTAGACGGCCATCGTTCTTCTCCTAGATCTATCAACAGTGGTGTTCCTCAGGGCTCTCTCCTATCACCAACTCTCTTCCTTTTATTTATCAATGATCTTCTAAGCTGTACATCTAACCCTATCCACTCATACGCTGATTACTCCACCCTTCACCTTTCCATTCGGTTCCCGCAACACCCATCTCAACAGTTACTTCAACAGACAAGGGATGAGGCTATGGCACACCTAATGTCTGACTTGGCTCGTATCTCTGACTGGGGTAAAAATAATATGGTTGTATTTAACGCATCTAAGACTCAGTTCTTACTCCTATCAACCCGACAAAATCTTCCACAGGTATACCCACTAATGTTTAATAATATTGAGCTTAATCCTGCATCATCCTTGAACATGCTTGGGGTTTCATTTACTCGGGACTTATCTTGGAAAGATCATATTACATCTCTTGTAAAATCTGCTTCCAAGAGATTGGGTGTGCTAAGCCGACTCCGCTCTTTCTTTACCCCTGCACAATTGTTGACTCTATACAGGGGTTTTATCCGCCCCCGTGTGGAGTACAACTCTCATGTGTGGGGAGGCTCCCCACATACAGCTCTTCTCAATAGGGTGGAGTCAAATACTTTTCGTCTCATTAACTCTCCTCCTCTTACTGACTCCCTTCAATCTCTGTCTCTTCGCTGCACAGTTGCATCTTTATTTGTTTTCTATCGCTACTTTAATGGTCACTGCTCCTCTGAACTGTCTGCTTGCATTCCTCCACCTCTACGACGGGTGCGTAGCACCCGTCTGGCAGCAAACTCTCATCCCTTTTCTGTCCAACTCTCTAATGCAAGAGTTAACCGTTACTCCCAGTCTTTCATTTACGCAACAGATCAGCTCTGGTACTGTCTCCCTCTGTCTGTATTTCCTGCTGCCTATGATCTCCAGTCTTTCAAACACAGTGTGTCCAGGCATCTCAAAATGATCGGATCTTGAATTTGGCTCTCTAATGTATTTTGTTTTTCTCTTGGAGGGAACTGTTACTGCGGGCTCATGGCCTTTGGTTCCTTCTTCCTCGCATAAAAAAGTATATATATATTTGTATGTATGTATTAATGTATGTTACAGCAGACTGTGAAATCAGCTATTTGTGAAATCAGTGTAAACTGGGATGGGTTAATTTAGAGTAGATTAATTTTGGGTGCAGTTAGTTTATGTTGGGTTAAGTTAGGTTAAGTTTATGTTAGGTTAGGTTATTATACATACGTACATATATATATATATATATATATATATATATATATATATATATATATATATATATATATATATATATATATATATATAGTAAAAGTCCTATTATTCGGCATCTATGGGACCAGGGTAATGCCGAGAAATTGGATTTGCCGGATAATAAAAAAAAAAAACTACCCACTCAGTACCTTAAATATATTGGTGAACACTGTCATCACAACTTATGGTATTACAACTGTTTGGAGAGAGTACTGTATACTGTACAATACTGCAATCAGTACGGTACTATACCTGAATCTGATATATATATATATATATATATATATATATATATATTGTTACATAGCCTATGATTTCATCATCCTTTGTGTAATTCTAATGTACAGTATACTGCATGTTTGATCACGCGTATGTTCTACCTCACTCCCCCCTTCTACCCTTATAGTAGAGTAAGTTGTTCTTTCTATTGTTCAGAGCAGGATTGTCAACTCTTTGTCCCCTATGGCTTCATTTGCGCGTCCTTCTTACAAGTTGTATCAAGCTCTGCCGGCCCCTATATAATGAGCTCAGTCTCTACATTAATTGCCACTTAGATCTACTCCTCATTTTGTTCACTTCTCTGTCCTCCCCTGTACAATTGTTATTATTTTTGTGAGTGCTCAGGAAGTCTCCAACCATCTAGCTGCTGTGTAATTTGAGTATAAGTGTTATTACATTTTTCTCTTGTACTGTATAGCATAAGGTGTTATTAATTCGTAGGCCTGGTGAGGTTTTTGTGATTCGTGTGGAGGTTTTGGTGTCAGCCATTGTTAATGATATTTTGTATCTGTAATAATATATCTTGCATCAACTGAGCATTATCCGGTTTTCTCATTTTATCAGGGCTGACTTAGATAAATTTATTCTTGCTAATTTCGTGTTAATAGAGACTATTGCAGTTAACCATATATTTAACCTGTTTTTTGCCATTTACATTATCCTTATGAGTCCTGAATGTTTAGTTGTTAGTTTGAGCATTAAACTTTAACTTGTAATTTTACCTAACTCTTTTGTTTTGAACCTGGAACTTTGCGGGACAGTTTTCTCTGTCTCGTAATATAAATTTGGCGACCTCTTATCAGGATATTCGGGATATTATCATAAGGATATTGCTTGATATTTTGTGACTGTGATTTATTCATGATGTCTACTATTACTACTCTTGATGAAGCCAAAGATTTTTTGTCAAATGTGCAAACAGTGTGTGATGTAGAAAACAGAAAAAAGAATGAACTTAAGCTTGTTGCTCAACAATTGGGAATTGCTGTTCGCTCTCATCAGTCTAAAGATCAAATTGTTGACATGATTAATAAAAGCTTGTTTAATGTAACTCCTCCAGATGAGCAAACGCAGATTGAAATAGCTAAGTTACAGCTAGCCCTGCAGGAGGCTCGTGCTAAGGAGGCTGAATCTCAGGCTCGTATTCAGGAGGCACAAATTGAACTTGCTAGGATTCAGGCAGACCATGAGTATCGCATGAAACAAGGTGGAACTGGATCATCTAGCTCTGATGATTTTGATTGGCTAAAAATGTTAAACTTGTCCCTCCTTTTAATTAATCTGATTTAACAAAGTATTTTCAGTTGTTTGAGAGGGTAGCTACAGGTTTTAATTGGCCCAAAAAGTATTGGCCAGTACTCCTTCAAACTATTCTCACCGGTAAAGCTCAAGTAACTTATGCATCTTTGCCTCAGGATCAATGCGATAATTATGATGTAGTTAAGAGCTTGATTCTTAAGGCCTATGAGCTTGTTCCTGAAGCCTATAGAGTAAAATTTAGGACAACTTATAAGCAAGATAAGCAATCCCATGTTGAGTATGCAAAAATCAAAGAAGATCTGTTAGAGCAGTGGTTAAATTCTAAGAATGTGGATTCTGATTTTGGTAAATTTAAGCAGATGATTTTGCTGGAGGACTTCAAAAGGTGTATTAATAATGATGTAAGTCTATATCTTGATTAGAGAAGAATAGATAATTTGTCTGATGCTGCAGTTTTAGCTGATGAATATGTTCTCACTCACAAGAGATATTCTAAAGAAAAAAGGAAAGCTGAGAGTAAGTACATTGCCTTTACTCAGAGTACAGGCAACAGGAAAGAGTGTAAAGATGATGTTTCTCAGGAAGTAAATACCAGCTTCACCTCTTGATTTCAGAAAAGTAAATGTACTTGTTGCAGTAAGCTTGGTCATAGTACGGAGAAATGTTTCAGGAGACAGCGTGATGTGAACAAAAAGGAGTCTTTAAATATTCAGTCAATTGGTCTAGTGTCCACCCTTGAGAGTTCCCAGAATTCTTTAACCGAGTTAACTGAACCTGCTTTGAGGGGTAAATTAAATTCTCATGATGAAGCTCCTCTTTTGAGCAGTAACGTGGATGACACTCTCAAGAGTTCATGTGCTAATTTCCTGTCTGATGGTTTTGTCAGTCCTCTGGACAGTAATGACAGGAAATCAGTTAAAATATATCGTGATACAGGTGCTTGCCAATCCCTTATGCTGACCAGTGTTCTAGGCTCTAATGTTAATTCCTCTGATGAAACTGTAATCTTACAAGGTGTAGGGAATAATTACTTCTCTGTCCCTCTGTGCAGAGTGAATTTAGAGTCTGGTTTTGTTAATGGTTCCGTTATGGTTGGGTTGGTTGAGACACTTCCAATGTCAGGTGTAACTTTCTTACTTGGAAATGATACTGGTGGAAGTCAAGTGTGTCCAGCTCCTCAGTTGTCTAGTGAGCCAGTGGCTGTGACCAAGGATTGTGATGTCCCTGATGTGTTCCCTGCATGTGCTGTCACTAGGGCTAAGTCTAAAGTTACTGGTGACTTAGAGGATAATGGCGATGATGATGTTATCCTAGCTGACACTTTTCTTGCTAATTTGGACCACTCACCAGATGAGGCAGTACCCCGTAGTGTTGATAATTTGTCTCGTCAAGAGTTGGTTGAGTTGCAGGTTGCTGACCCTGAGTTGAAAAGTCTAGCTAACTCTGCTTGCAGTGAGGAAGAGTCAGCTGGTGCTTCTACTTGTTATTATATAAAGTCAGGAGTACTTATGAGGAAGTGGAGACCCCCAACAGCATCAGCCGACTGTGAATGGGAGGTTGTACATCAAGTTGTCATCCCTCGTGTTTGTAGGCAGGATATCATTAGAGTGGCTCATGATTCCAGTTTGGCAGGACATCTTGGAGTGAGGAAGACTGTGGCACGCATTTTGAAACACTTCTACTGGCCAGGTATCTTCAGGGATGTTTCCTGGTATTGTAAGTCTTGTCACACCTGTCAAGTTGTGGGGAAGTGTAATCAGACCGAAAAGGTTGCACCTCTAGTTCCCATTCCTCCTTTTGAGGCGCCATTCACCCGTGTGTTGGTGGATATTGTGGGCCCTCTTCCTAAGACTTCTTCAGGATTTTCTTATGTGTTGACCCTGATTGATATGGCTACTCGTTATCCTGAAGCCATTCCACTTAGAAATATCTCAGCAAAGAACGTGGTTAAGGAAATGCTAGGGTTCTTCACAAAGTTTGGTCTGCCCAAGGAGGTACAGTCAGACTGGGGAAGTAATTTCATGTCAAATGTTTTCAAGCAGTCTCTGAAAGAGTTGGGCATCACCCAGGTCACGTCTTCAGCTTACCATCCCCAGACCCACGGAGCGTTGGAGAGATATCATCAAACACTCAAATCGATGCTCAAGAAATACTGTTTGGAACATCAGAAAGACTGGGATAAAGGTCTTCCATTCGTTGTATTTGCCGCAAGAGAATCTCCAAATGAATCACTGGGCTTCTCACCTTTTGAACTACTGTTTGGCCATGAAGTAAGAGGACCCCTTAAGCTACTCAAGGAATGCTAGCTGTTGGAGGAAGATGACGTCAACCTGCTGGAGTATGTGATGAAGTTCAAAGAACGGCTGTCCACTGCTTTACAGCTGGTGAGAGAGAATTTAGGAGCTGCTCAGGAGAAGATGAAAACTTGGTATGATAAGTATCAAGGTTACGCCACTTTCAGCCAAGAGATCAGGTTTTGATTCTGCTACTGGTGCATGGGCAACCTCTTCAAGCCAAGTTTAGTGGTCCTTATTTCATGGAGAAGAATCTCAGTGATGTCAACTATGTCATCGCCACACCAGATCATAGAAAGGGACAAGCAACTTTGTCACATCAACATGATAAAGTTATATCACAGGCAGGATGAAAATAACCCAGTCTGCACTGTAGCTGTTCCAC
The DNA here is from genome assembly GCF_032717465.1 of Coenobita brevimanus. NCBI lineage: Eukaryota > Metazoa > Arthropoda > Malacostraca > Decapoda > Coenobitidae > Coenobita > Coenobita brevimanus. The sequence continues at coordinate 11,797,565 of NC_137046.1, forward strand.
CCGAGTCTGCAAGTGAAGTTCTCCCATGCAGCATGAGCCTGAGTGATAGTTTGGGGAAGAATCCTGATATCATGAATGATCTCCAGACTAAGCTTTCTCATCTAGCTCCCGAGGAAAGACAGGAGTTTTCGGCATTACTGCAGGCGTACCCGTAAGTGTTCCGTGCCACTCCAGGAAGAACCACTGTGTTGATGCATGATGTCGATGTTGGAGACGCAAAGCCAATTAAACTGCCTCCTTACCGTGTGAACCCAGTGAAAGTTCCTCTCATCCAGAAGGAGCTTGGCTACCTGTTGGACCACAAGATGATTGAGCCCTGTCAGAGCGAGTGGAGTTCTCCTGTCACTCTATTCCCTAAGCCAGGTGGGTCACAGCGGCTTTGCATCGACTACAGACGTGTTAATCAGATAACCAAAACAGACACCCTCTCCCTCGTGTGGAAGATTGCATAGACAAGATCGAAGGGGCTAGGTACATAAGTAAGTTTGATTTGTTAAAGGGATACTGGCAAGTACCTATGACTGAACGTGCTAGGGAGATCTCATGTTTTGTAACACTAAGAAAGACTTTTGCATGTTCTGTAATGCCATATGGTATGAAGAATGCAGCAGCCACTTTTCAGAAGCTCATGAATGTTGTAACAGAGGGTTTGGCAGGGTGTGTTGTTTATATTGATGATGTATTAATCTTCAGTGACAACTGGAAAGATCACCTATGCCATGTCAGTAAATTTCTTGAGCGTTTGGTTCAGACTAATCTTGTAGCTAATTTATCAAAGTGTGAGTTTGGTCAAGCTAAAGTTCAGTACCTTGGGTACGTAATTGGTGATGGACATGTTGCACCACCAGCAGCTAAGGTTCAGGTTATAAGTGATCTTTCTAGAACTAAAAGTAGGAAAGAGCTACAAAGATTTTTGGGAATGGTAGGTTATTACAGGAGATTTGTTCTTAACTTTTCAATTCTTGTATCACCACTTACAGACCTACTGAAAAAGGGAGTTAAATTTGTCTGGATCGATAACTGTGAATCCTCTTTCAGCAAACTTAAAGCTATCCTATTAAGTGAGCCAGTGTTCGCTACTCCAAATTTTGCTAAGCCTTTTAAGATGGCTGTTGATGCAAGTGATACAGGAGCTGGGGCTGTTTTGCTGCAAGAGGATGATCAGGGTATTGAACACCCTGTATCTTATTACAGTAAGAAGTTCACTCCACCTCAAAAGAACTACTCAACTATTGAGAAAGAGCTTTTGGCCTTGATTTTGGGTTTACAGCATTTTTCATTTTATTTGTGTTCTGGTTTTGACCCCATAGTTATTTATACCGATCATAACCCACTGAAATTCCTTAGTAAGTGTAAAGATAAAAATCAGAGATTGACAAGATGGAGTCTACTTCTTCAGGAGTATTCATTAGACATACAACATGTCAAAGGGAAAGAAAATGTTATTACAGATTGTTTATCTAGACTTTAGACAGATTGTTTTAGAGTAATAAGAAATTTCCTTTGTAAATTTTTTTTTTTTTTTGTGGGGAGGTGTTACATAGCCTATGATTTCATCATCCTTTGTGTAATTCTAACGTACAGTATACTGCATGTTTGATCACGAGTATGTTCTACCTCACTCCCCCCTTCTACCCTTATAGTAGAGTAAGTTGTTCTTTCTATTGTTCAGAGCAGGATTGTCAACTCTTTGTCCCCTATGGCTTCATTTGCACGTCCTTCTTACAAGTTGTATCAAGCTCTGCCGGCCCCTATATAATGAGCTCAGTCTCTACATTAATTGCCACTTAGATCTACTCCTCATTTTGTTCACATCTCTGTCCTCCCCTGTACAATTGTTATTATTTTTGTGAGTGCTCAGGAAGTCTCCAACCATCTAGCTGCTGTGTAATTTGAGTATATGTGTTATTACATTTTTCTCTTGTACTGTATAGCATAAGGTGTTATTAATTCGTAGGCCTGGTGAGGTTTTTGTGATTCGTGTGGAGGTTTTGGTGTCAGCCATTGTTAACAATATTTTGTATCTGTAATAATATATCTTGCATCAACTGAGCACTATCCGGTTTTCTCATTTTATCAGGGCTGACTTAGATAAATTTATTCTTGCTAATTTCGTGTTAATAGAGGCTATTGCAGTTAACCATATATTTAACCTGTTTTTTGCCATTTACATTATCCTTATGAGTCCTGAATGTTTAGTTGTTAGTTTGAGCATTAAACTTTAACTTGTAATTTTACCTAACTCTTTTGTTTTGAACCTGGAGCTTTGCGGGACAGTTTTCTCTGTTCCGTAACAATATATATAAATTAGTGAACATATACAAGTGTAATGACACAGCAGGCCAACAAGTCAGATAACACCTCCTGGATGGACGAAATGATGCGGAATATTACCTACCAGCTCAGTACATCACTTGTATTGGTGAACTCATCACTACCTGTATGATTACAAATATGTTTGGAGTGAGTACTGTATACAGTACTTTTTCCAAACACAAAATCAAATAGTCGGAAAATTACATAAAATTAAGTGAAGGAATATGATTTTTTTTTTTTATGTGTCCGACTCTGGGCATAGGCTTCACAGCCTGCTATCAAGGCCCAGCAGCCCTCCTACATACCATACACCTCTACATGTCACCACTTCGGCGCTAACACCCAGAGTCCATATTGAATACATGCTAGGGCTGTCTCATACAGGACTGGTGTATTGGTATTAGCGGGGGTATTTTTGCGACATGTCGGCGGGTCTTCTGAGAGATCAGCAAAGCTTCATTAATGAAATTCAAATCCTTAAACTGTTCCCTGCCCCAGCCGGGATTTGAACCTGGGTCAGTTAGGACTGCAGGCCACCTCTCTACCGATTAAGCCACCGCCTCTGATGAAAGTTAAACGTACATTTAGCACTCATTCTTTTGTTCATTTTTTTATTTACATGTGAAAGGGAGAGTATTGATGCAAACAGTAATGTATTCCATTAACCCCTTAATAACCTCGGGCATTGAACAACTCTTTACAGTACCGATGTCAGTGATGTAGAGTTAGCAATGAAAAACTATGAACAATTATGGGAAGGGAACGAAGGTCACAGGTATGTTTACACGACTCTAAGGTACGATTCCAAGCAGTCCGGGGGGTCGGTTAATCTCAGATGTTTTCGTCCATTTGGTAAATGCACCGTAATTTTGTAATTTATCCCGTGAATCATAGCGAATCATAGCATGGGATTAGGGAGCTAAATAACACATTGCTAGGTGAGCCGGACGATTATCCTCACATCTTTAAGAAAATTGAAGAAATTTAATCCCTTTCCAAGTACATAGAGTGTCTTCCATTCTTCTGAAATCAATTTATTTTTCGTAAAGATGTGAAGATAATCGTCTGGCTCATCTATCAGTGTGTTATTTAGCTTCCTAAACCCATCCTATGATTCGCTTTGAGTCACGGAAAAATTGATAAAGTTACGGTGCATTTACCAAATGGGCGAAAATATCTGAGATTAACCAACCCCCTGACTGCTTGGAATCGTAGCGTAGAGTCGTGTAATTATACCAGTGACCTTCGTTCCCTCCCATAATTGTTCAGTTTTCTTTATAGCTCACACTAACTTGACATCACTGACATCGGTACTGTAAAGGGTTGTTCAATGCCGGGGGTTATTAAGGGGTTAATGGGATATATTACTGTTTGCATCAATACTCTCTCCTTCACATTAAACACAAAAACGAACAAAAGAATGAGCGCTAACTTAGTACAGTTACCTCCACTTCTAACGAGTACAACGGGTGGTGTGTTTGGTGAAATGTGGCACCACTGTGTTTGTTTACATCGTAGCAATAGTAAGTGCATGGGCAGACCCGGAAGAGCTTCCCCTCCTCCTCTACAGCATCTAGTACCCACAGAAAAATTGTTCTATCAAGTCGTACTCTGTCTGCAAATACAAGTGTTTGTCACGTATGTATAGTGGAAGGTAGGTAGAGAAACAAATAGTAATGCCACTGGCTCCCATTGTTTCTCCGGCAGGAGATGACTCTGCAGCGAGGTGGAACGAAGGGGAGGGGGGACAGGTGGTGGGGACGCATGTATCGAAACTTCGTCTGGTTCCATTTAGAAAGATGAAGGGTGTGATTATACAGATGTTCTGAGGTGATAAGTAACTCCTTATGCAATAACGTGTATTACATGAATGTTGGGGTCTTAATGTTCGTCAAACTATGTGGTGAACAACTGTAGTTGAGCATAAATGTTAGAAGATGTGATGTCCGGTGTCTCGAAACGTGGTTCACTTGAGTCTAGCGAGTGTGCGACTCAACTGCTGTAACATTTTTGTGGCTGAACCAGGGTGGCCCAAAATGATTCATGACTATGCATGTGACACAACGGTCTTGTCATGTTGTGCATCATCCAGTCTGTTTTATTGTGAGGAAAAACAATCATTATATTCACAAACCATGTTATAAGTAGATGTCCTGTTGCACAGGAATTATAGCTACTTTGGGTGTTGGATGGCTATTGGCTTGTTGTGCGAAAATGTTGTGCAGTCATCATACTGATGGATCGTGCGGAGGTAATGAGTTACTGTATTTGCATAATGAATGGATATCTTGTATTATAATAATTGAAATATCGGTGTTACGGGTGTCCAGTCCACAAATGATGTCGCATTTCTTCGAGGTGCAATTACATCAGTCTGGACAGTTGTGACACAACATCCCCAAACATTGATCATCTTTAAAACATTCATACATTAATTTTCATGCAAGTATTACACAGTCAGGTCCTTCTTAGTTCCAGACTCTTTATACTATTTAATCGTGTGTCTACACTACACACTGTTCATCCTGAGGGAGCAATATTTCCCCTACCATGCATGTCTGTCCGCTGTCTGCCATTATAACGCAAGGTTTTAGTATGTGGCCACGGCTACACGAGATATGTCGGTGGCGTGGTGCTGCTGGGTGAATGTAGAATTTTGTATAGTCTACGTGTGTTTGTGCAGAGTCTGGTAATACACTTCGCCAACTTATTCACACTCACGCCAAGATAGCAGCCAATGTCGCAGCTTCCATAGTCACTGCTCCTCTGAACTGTCTGTTTGCATTCCTCCACCTCTACGACGGGCGCGTAGCACCCGTCTAGCAGCAAACTCTCATCCCTTTTCTGTCCAGCTCTCTAATGCTAGAGTTAACCGTTACTCCCAGTTTTTCATTTATGCAACATATCAACTCTGGATCTGTCTCCCTCTGTCTGTATTTCCTGCTAGCTACGATCTCCCGTCTTTCAAACGCAGTGTGTCCAGGCATCTCGAAATGTTCATATCTTGAATTTGGCTCTCTCTTGTGTTTTGTTTTTCTCTTGGAAGGAACAGTTATTACGGGCTTGTGGCCTTTGGTTCCTTCTTCCTAGCGTTAAAAAAGAAAAAAATACTGACTGATCATTGAGCACAGTGTCACCTCCCAGCAGTCTGAATGAGGTCCTGTTTCCAATCAATACAAACATTAAGTAATACAGTGAACAATGCAATTAGATATCTAAAGTAAGGAGTGTTTTATGCACTGTGTCATTATACAGGCTTAACCAGTATAACACAGCCAAGGATAAGCTGGACCAAAGTTTGGATATAGGCTGAATGCTGCTGGAGCGTCCAAGTAAACGTAAGCAACACTGGTGCACCAGCACCTGGATGGTAAAACCCAACCACCGAGCTGTTGGAAAATACCCCCGAGTTCTGAATCTCTCTCTCTCTCTCTCTCTCTCTCTCTCTCACACACACACACACACACACACACACACACACACACACACACTAAATTCCGGCACTTCCTCGTATAATGGGTAACGAGGCCTGATACTGACTTCCGTATGATATCGCATCACTACGTCGAGATTGCAGCCTTATCAATGACCTGTAAATCTACTGGATGACGTGGGGTAGCTCGAGAACCCAGGGGTATTTTACCTAATGCGCAGTGGTTGGGTTTTACCATCCAGGTGCTGGTGCACCAACGTTGCTTACGTTTACTTGGACGCTCCAGCAGCATTCAACCTTAATCCTACCGTAGGTCCAGCTTATCCTTTGCTGTGTTATACTGTATAAGCCTGTATGGTGACACGGTGCATAAAACACTTCTTACATATAAATTTGCATTGTTCACTACTTCTTAATGGTGCTATTGGCTGAAAACAGGACCTCATTCAGACTGCTGGGAGGTGAAAGTGTGTTGAATGGTCAGTCAGTATAGTCACTAAAACAGCGACTTTGGCTGCTATCTTGGCGTGAGTGTGAATAAGCTGGCGAAGTGTATTACCAGACTCTGCACAAACACACGTAGACTATACACAATTCTACACTCTACCAGCAGCACCACGCCACCGACATATCTTGTGTAGCCGTGGCCACATACTAAAACCTTGCGTTATAATGGCAGACAACGGACAGACATGCATGGTAGGGGAAATATTGCTCCCTCTGGATGAACAGTGTGTGAGAGTAGACACACGATTAAATGGTATAATGCGTCTGGAACTAATGTATGAATGTTTTAAAGTGAATATAATAAAAGATGATCAATGTTTGGGGATGTTGTGTCACAACTATCCAGACTGATGAAACAGCACCTCGAAGAAAGCGACATCATTTGTGGACTGGACACCCGTAACACCGATATTTCAATTTTTGTAATACAAGATATCCATTCATTATGCAAATACAGTAACTCATTACCTCTGCGTGATCCATCAGTATGATGACTGCACAACATTTTCGCACAACAAGCCAATAGCTATCCAACACCCAAAGTAGCTATAATTCCTATGCAACAGGACATCTACTTATAACATGGTTTGTGAATATAATGATTGTTTTTCCTCACAATAAAACAGACTGGATGATGCACAACATGACAAGACCGTTGTGTCACATGCATAGTCATGAATCATTTTGGGCCACCCTGGTTCAGCCATAAAAATGTTACAGCAGTTGAGTCGCACACTCGCTAGACTCAGGTGAACCACGTTTCGAGACACCGGACATCACATCTAATATTTATGCTCAATTACAGTTGTTCACCACTTAGTATGACGAACATTAAGACCCATTCATGCAATACACGTTATTGCATATGGAGTTACAGATCACCTCAGAGCATCTGTATAATCACACCCTTCATCTTTCTAAACAGAACAATACGAGGTTTCGATACATGCGCCCCCACTACCTCCTCTTCATTCCATCCAACTCGCCTCAGAGTCATCTCCAGCCAGAGGAACAATGGGAGCCAGTGGCATTACTATTTGTTTTTCTCTTTGCCTTCCACTGTACATACGTGACAAACACTTGTATTTGCAGAGTATGACTTGATAGAACATTGTTTCTGTGGGTACTAGGTACTGTAGCGGAGGGGAAGCTCTGCCGGGTCTGCCAATTCAGTTACTATTATTACATTGTAAATAAACACAGCGGTGCCACATTTCACCAAACACACCACCCACTGTACTCGTTAGAAGTGGAGGTAACTGTACGTTTAACTTTCATCAGAAAGACTTTTGCAATTCATATTCCACCAGCTTATTTTTAAGTATTTTTCTGACTTTTGGTTAGGTTAGGTTTGGTTAAATAATTAGGTGCAGTTAAACTCGGTTTGGTTAGGTTTAGTTAAACAGGACAGTCCCTTCCGCCATTATGCTGAGGAATAAAAATACTAGAGCTGTCACAGCCATACAGCTAAAAACAATGGGGAAACTGATTTAACAAGCAACATTTATTTATGGTATGCATTACAATATCAGTGGTTCATGGGCTACGCAATTACCGGTAAATGTCATTTTCAGGAAGGTGTCAAGAATTAACGAATTTCAAGAATTAGCGAGGGGACTTGGAACGTAACCCTCGCTAATTTGGTAGGGGTGGTTACTGTACTGTACGATACTGTGCAATATTGTACTCAATACAGTACTATACCTGAATCTGAAAAATATAGAAAATAGTGAAAATACAGAAGTGTAATGAAACATTAGGCCTACAAGTCACAGATAACACTTCCTGGACTGCCTAGATGATTTTGGACATCTGCCGAACAATCAAAGTTTTTCGTAAATGGGACTATTTCTCAAAACTGCCGAAATGTCGGATCTACCGAATTATCAGCTGTCAAATAATAGGACTTTTACTGTATATAGATCCTCTGTGGTACAGTGGTAAAGTGTTCTTTTTCATACACTGAAGAACGAGGGTTCGCGCCCTGCCAGGGTAATAAACTTTGGGAGCTTAATTCTGACCACGTACTGCATTGGCTGACACAAAGGGTGCTGTGGCTTAAACAGTGTCGCATACTATAAAATATGCTTGCACCCAGTCAGCTTGCGTGGGCCGATTACACTTGGTTCACAGACTACACACACACACCCAAAGCCACTCCAACACAACAATTACACTTAAAAGCACTTCTCACCCTACATACAATCTCTACTAGACACCCTAAGCCACTTGGTAGAGATACATTGGCTTTATCGTCCCCACTTCAGTAGGGATAGGCCGGTCCTGCAGTGGACTACTCAAACGGTTGAGATAAGATATATATATAGATAGATAGATAGATATAGATATAGATATAGATATATTTGCAAGTGCCACTCCTAAACCTTAGTCTTCAGGATAATAACAGGACCCGCCAGTTGGACTCGTTCCTATATTTGTCAAACCTGCAACAACAGAGAGAGACTACATCCGTACTGCCTAGCGCTTAACACACAGCATGAACATTATATCTTTACTCCAGCGTTATTAAGCACACTAGTCTATTATATCCATCATAATTATTGGTATATACACATACATACATACACACACGTGTATGCCACAGTTTCATCAATCCTTAGACACTTAGTGCTACCACACGTGATGACATAACTTACTTGGTAAGGGTCTATGACTTCGTGGGGGCATAGCGTGTGGCTATTGACGTTACTGTTACCCACAATTGTGGCACACTCGCAGCTGCAGGTCACGGACTCTATGTGTTAAATCTCCAAACTCAATCTCCAGACTGACTTCTCTTCCCTACCCTTTCTGTAGTGTAAGCACTCCCATCATGAAAGATGACCAATACGTGCGGAGCCTGAGCCCCTTATCCCACACCAAGGAACTCCTCTCACCATGTGTCTATCTTCACCACCCTGCACCATCAGCAGTAAATTTAACTTTCAACTAATAATCAGCAATCTAGACAAAACATCTTAAACCATGTGAGTCATTTGTCTTAACCACTGTAAACTGCTTACTACCTCTCAACAAAGCATGCAACGACAACACATCTTCCCTTGAGCGGCCGCGCTCAAACAAGCACAGGCTACAGCGACACTGGTCAATATCCTTTGGGTGATGATGTTACTGATCGTTTCCTGCTGTGGCAATGCCACACTATCGACCATCGACTACCAGGAAGCCGTCGTACCATCGGCCATCACCTGTTGGGTGTTGCTATGCTATTGGCCATTGCCTGTCAGTGTGATGCCACACTGTTAGTCGTCGCCTACCACTGGGCCGAACAAGTTATGAACAGTAAATTAAACTCTCATTTAATAATCAATGATCTGTGTAACTATCTTTATCGATGAAAATAATTTGCATTAACTACTGTAAAACATTTACTGTCCATCAACAAAGCGTGCAGTGACAACACCCTCTCCCATGAGTGGCCACGCTCAAACAAAACACTGGCTGCGATGACACTGGCCAGCACCCATTGGGTGGTGTAGCTAATGACCATCTCCCGCTGGGGTAATGCCACACTACTGACCATCCCCTGTTGGGGGCGATGTCACACTATTGGTCATCACCTACTGGGGCAATGCCACACTATTGACCATCTCCTGCTGGGGCAGTGCCACATTACTGACCATCGCCTGTTAGAGCAATGCCACACTATTGACCATTGCCTGTTGGAGCAACATCACACTATTGACCATAGCCTGTTGGGGCAACCTCACACTATTGACCATCACCTGTTGAGACAATGCCACACTATTGACCATCGCCTGTTGGGGCAACGTCACACTATTGACCATCGCCTGTTGGGGCAACGTCACACTACTGACCATCACCTGTTGGGGCAATGTCACCCTTTTGGTCATCGCCTGTTGGGTGACGTTGTACTATCGGTCGTCGCCTGATAGGGCGACACCACACTGTTCACTGTTGCCTATTGGGCGGTGCTACACTATTAATAATAATATTAACATTAATAATAATAACAACAACAAAAATAATAATACTACTGTAATAATAACCTTGTCTCGTCTAAAAGTAGACATAGTTACAACTAGAAACAGGGATATTTATGTGTTGCATGTATAGTATAATGGAGCGGATTGTTTGATAAAAGACTGGGATAATAAAATATACTTATATTAGTTATGTATATCTTGTGGTAGGTGGGGGCACCTATCATCCACCCACTTAGTGTAGTGGTACCCTGTTTTTAGGGTAGCTCTACATCGAGTGGCAAGCCAAATGATTTCCTGTAAACCAGGAAATCATTAACAACGCTGGGTGGTAACCTTATAACCAACCAACTCGTGTTCCCTACGTGACAGCAATAAGGTTGGCGGAGAGTTAGTGCCCCTCCCCGGAAAACAACTAACTAAAAATACGAACAAGAAGCCTCGGACCAGGACTGACCAAAAGATGACTAAGGACCGTACAAAGGACATTAAACGGATGGTGACGTGGAATGTAAGGGGTGCAAATGATGAGGTGAAAGACAGAGAGATTGTCTAGGTGTTTGAGGGTGCGAAAGTGGATGTATATGGGTTAAATGAAACTAAATGGAGAGGTGAGAGTGTGAGAGAATGGGAGTATGGATGGGGGATATGTGTAGGAGTAGGTGAGAATGATAGGGCAAAAGAAGGAGCGTGTATTGTTGTGAGTAACAGATGGAAGGAGAATATAAGAGAGTATGGATCAGTTGGTTCAAGGATTGTGTGGGTAAGACTGAAAGTTGGAATACAAATGTGGGCGATTTTGTGCGTGTATGCGTCAATGCAAGACCTTGCAAGCAGAATGAGAGAAGAGTTCTGGGCAAATGTGGAAGTGTGCATGGAAAAGTTTGAAAGGAATGAGAGAGTGTTTTTGATTGGTTATATGAATGGTAAAGTAGGGATTTGCGAAGGTGGATGGAGTAGTTGGTGAGTGGGGTGTGCCTGCAGAGATAGATGAGAAGGGCAGTGCTTTAGTGGACGTTTGTGCCGGGAGGGGGTTCGTGATAGCCAATACCTTCTTCAGGCACAAAATGATCCACAGGTATACATGGCGAGTGATGAGAAGGATGGGTGGTGAACTGAATGAAAGGCAATGACTGATTGTGTGTGTGTGGATGAAAGGATGTGAAGATGTGTAATGGATGCAAGAGCATACAGAGGTTGGAGGGGTGGACTTTCTGACCACCCCTTGATGGTGGTCAGAATCAAGGTCCAAGTAAAATGGAGAAATAGAAGAAGGGAAGGACGGGAGGAAGGAGTAGACGTAAGGAGAGTGGAAAAGTTACAAGAGGATGAGAAAAGGGCAGAATATAAGAGAGAAATGGAGGAACGATTGGGTATATATGAATTGGAGCAGATGGGGGACGTGGAAGGTGTGTGCACGATATTCCCAGAGGAAATATGTGCAGCATGTGAGGTGGTGTGTGGAGTGAAGAGAAGACGGAAGGGGGTGTAAGGAATAGCACGGTGGAATGAAAAGGTGAGACAGGCTGTGGCACAGAAGAAGAAAGCATATAATGAATGGATGAGAAATAGGAGCGTGGAAGAAGTTGAGAGACGGAAGAGAGAGTTATATGTAGAAAGGAAGAGAGAGGTGAAAGGATTAGTAAGAGAGAGTAAGAAGAGAATGGATGAGGAATTTGGAAGGAATTTGAGTGTAAAATGGAGGGAATGTAAGAAAATGTTCTGGAAAGAGGTAAGGAGAGTCAGACAGGGTGGCAATGAAGTTAGTAGGGGAGTTAATGATAAAAATGGTAGATTACTAGTTGAGAAGGGAGGAAAAGTGAGCAGAAGGAGAGAGCACTTTAATGAGTTGTTGAATACAGAAAGTGGAAATAATGCGAGTATAAGTGGCTGGGGAATGGGTGGAAGAAGGAGGGAGGTGAGAAGACAGGAAGGATTCAGTAGGATGGAAGTTGTGGAAGCACTGAAGAAAGGCATACTGGGGAAAGCCCCAGGAATTGATGGAGTGAGTGGTGAAATGCTGAAGTATGGGAGATAGTAGTGAAGTGGATATGGAAGATGTGGAGATTGGCCTGGGAGGAAGGTAAAGTCCCAGATGATTGGAAGTCAGGTATAATTATTCCCTTGTACAAAGGGAGAGGGGAAAAAGAAGTGTGTGGTAATCATAAGGGCATTTGTCTTTTTAGTGTAATAGGAAAAGTATACAGTAGGATATTTATTGACAGAGTTAGGGAAATAACAGAGGAATGAGTTGAAGAACAGGGAGGCTTTAGGAAGGGAAGAGGTTGTGTAGATAAGATATTCATTCTTAGATCTTTAGTGGAAAAGTGTCTAGATAAGGGAAAGAAGTTACATGCTGCCTTCATGGATTTGGAGAAATCATAGACAGGGTGGATAGACAAAGATTGTGGAAAGTATTAAGAATATATGGAGTAGATGGGAAATTGTTGAATGCTGTGAAGAGTATGTATAATGATGCTACAGCTGCAGTGTGTGTGGATGGTGAACTGAGTGAGTTTTTCTATTTGAAGGTTGGGTTGAAACAGGGATGTGTCATGTCTCCATGGTTGTTCAATCTGTATATGGATGGGGTTATAAAAGAGATACCAGGTAGGGCAGTGGATGTTGGAGTGGCTCTAATAAGAGAGGGCAGTGTTTGGAAACTCCCTATACTGTTGTTTGCAGATGATACTGTTGTTAAGCGAAGACGAAGGGGAGCTGCAAGGCTTAGTGGATGAGTCTGGGAGAGTGTGTAAGAAACGGATTTTAAAGGTGAATGTAGGGAAGAGTAAAGTTATGATCTTCGAGAGAGGTGAAGTCAGTGAATGTACAGTGAGGTTGAATGATGAGGAAATGGAAAATGTGAGTACGTTTAAGTACTTGGGTAGTGTGATGAGTAAGGATGGAAGTTGGGAGGGTAAAGAACTTGAAAGGGTACAACAAGGAAGAAAGGTTGCTGGTTCCTTGAAGGCAGTGATAAGAAACACGGAAGTGAGCATGGAAGTGAAATAGTTATTACATGACAGTATTGTGTTACCAACTCTGACGTATGGAAGTGAAGTTTGGACGTTGTTGGAGGGACACAAGTCAAGAGTGGGAGCAGTGGAAATGAGTTATTTGAGAGGAGGATGTGGAGTCACATGGAGAGACAGACTGACAAGTGAGGATGTGAAGGAGCGTTGTGGTGTGGATGTGGATGTGATAGGAAGTATTAGGAGAAACACACTGAGGTGGTTTGGCCATATGGAGAGGATGGAGAGTGAGAGACTGACAAGGAGAGTGTATGTGAGTGAGGTGGAGAGGGAGAGAGGGAGGGGAAGGCCAAGGATGAGATGGAGGGAAGGAGTGGAGAGGTATATGAGAAAGGGGAGGGGGGTGAATTGGGAGCGGGGCAGTGAAATGGCGGGGGACAGGGTGACGAAGGCGATTTGTTTGTGGCCACCCAGTATAAGGTATTAAGGCGTCTGGCAGTAGATAGATAGATAGATGAATCTTTCTACCCATATAATAAGTTCATCCATTCCCGGTGCATCGTACCAGTTACATGCACATTTCCTTGTTTAACTGCAGTGATAACAGAGTAGGATTACTTCATTTCCTAACTCAGGGCTATACAGTATGGATTCTTTGATCATGTTTAACTCTTTACATTGTATGTGACAGAGATCCAGGACGAGCTCGTCCATTTTGGTAACCAGAGCATTTTCAGTATATCATTGTGACATACTCTTAACTTGTTAAATGTAGCCCTTCGGTACTCTGACAATAGTCACGGCAAGTAGAATAGCAATAACTCCTAAACAGCTCTAGCTTCACCTCCTGGATACAATAAGAGAATTTCTCAGCATGATATTGCATATTACTGTAAGTTTCCTCAGCTGCTTTAGTATGTCACAGTTATCCTTTCTTTCCATTGTTATGACATGACCAAGGTAAGTTAAATTATCAACAAAGGTAAGAGCACATCCATTAAGCCATACCGATTTCAAGTAGTCGAATTTGGAGCTCTTTGAGGTAAATACCATGCATTCCGTTTTGTGGCATTGTAAATATTATCATGGACATTAGTATCAGCCTGACGCGGATCAATAAGCATCCAGAGAGCATCTGCTGTGGGAACCATAAGCACCACTCCCTCAGAATAAATTAATGAATTTTATGCATTTATCACATATATAGCATCCTATTTTCTTATCGCTTGGTATGGTGTTTAGCTTATTGGCCATCGCCTGTTAGTCAATGCCATTCTATTGGCCATCGCCTTTTGGGATGATGCCACACTATTGGCCATCGCCTGTGGTGGCGATGGCACACTATTGGCCATCACCTGTTGGGGCGATGCCACACTATTGGCCATCGCCTGTTGGGGCGATGCTACACTATTGGCCATTATCTGTTGGGGCGATGTCACACAATTGGCCATCGGCTGTTGAAGCACTGCCACATTTTCTGCCATTGCCTGTTGGGGCGACGCCATTTAGTTGGCCGTTGTCTGTCGGGGCGATGCTGCACTATTGGCCATTGCCTGTTGGGCTATGGGACACTATTGCCCGTCACCTTTTTTTTTTTTGAGGGGGGGGAGGAGTGACGCCACATTGTCAGCTATCGCCTGTCGGGATGACACCACATGATTGGCCGTTGGCTGCCGGGTGTCTAAGGATTTTCTTATGAGGTGGGCATTGTATAACTTGTCAACCTTGTTTATTCTTATGTGTTAATATGAATAATATGTAACTATGTATAACTATATGTAGATGCGAGAAATGTATGTGACTATTCGCTGAGCTAGTCGTAGACACTACCCTGGATTCTGCTGTGTTTGTGTCTGAGAAGCTGGAGCAAGAAGTGCGCCGGCTTCCTGTTCAGTTCAGAGTTCGAACCAGTGCACCATCTAGGGCACAACTCTGTTACATCTAGTCAGAATAAAGAAGAAAGCCAACGACGGACTTCGTGGTTACCCTTCACCACCTAGTCCTGTTTCAGTTGGGGCGATGCCACATTATTGGCCGTCGCCTGTCGAGGCAATGCCACATAGTTGGCCATTGCCTGTTGGGCCACACCACATAGTAGGTCATTGCCTGTCGGGGCAATGCCACTTCATTGGTCATTGCCTGTTGGGGCAATGCCACACTGATGGCTGTCGCTTGTTGAGCGATGCCGCAATACAGTTCGGTTCAATTGCTTGGCGGGGCCTTGCCTTGCAATGGCACCTCCTCAGTTTTGTTTTGATTATTGTTCCACAAGTAGGGGGGTTTTCAAGAATACTCCCCCAGTATCCCTGCTTGTCGCAAAAGGCGACTAAAAGGGTTGGCGGAGGGTTAGTGCCCCTCCCCGGAAAACAACTAACTAAAAAAACAAACAAGAAGCCTCGGACAAGGACTGACCAAACGATGACGACCCAGGACCGGACAAAGGACTTGGTAATGAGTACATGAAATGTAAGAGGAGCGAATGATGAGGTGAAAGAGAGAGAGATTGTCCAGGTGCTTGAGGGTGCGAAAGTGGATGTATGTGGAATAACTGAAACAAAATGGTGAGGAGAAAGTGTGAGAGAATGGGAGTATGGATGGGGTATATGTGCAGGAGTAGGTGAGAATGAGACGGCAAAGGAAGGAGTATGTATAGTTGTGAGTAAAAGATGGAAGAGGAGCATAAGACAGTATGGATCAGTTGGGTCAAGGATTGTGTGGGTAAAGTTGAAAGTTGGAATACAAATGTGGGCGATTGTGTGTGTGTATGCGCCAACGCAAGATCGTGCTAGAAGAGTGAGAGAAGAGTTCTGGACAAATGTGGAAATGTGCATGGAAAAGTTTGGAAGGAATGAGAGAGTGTTTTTGATTGGTGATATGAATGGTAAAGTTGGGAATGTGAAGGTGGATGGAATAGTTGGTGAGTGGGGTGTGCCTGCTGAGATAGATGAGAATGGGAGTGCGTTAGTGGACATTTGTGCTGGGAGGGGGTTGGTGATAGCCAATACCCTCTTCAGGCATAAAATGATCCACAGGTATACGTGGCGAGTGATGAGAAGGGTGGGTGATGAACTGAATGAAAGGAAGGCAATGATTAATTATGTGTGTGTGGATGAAAGGATGCGAAGATGTGTAAAGGATGCAAGAGTGTATAGAGGTTGGGGAAGTGGACTTTCTGACCACTACTTGGTGGTGGCCAGAATTAGAATGCAAGTAAGATGGAGGAATAGAAGAAGGGAAAGACGAGAGGAAGGAGTAGTTGCAAGGAGAGTGGAAAGGTTACAAGAGGATGAGAAAAAGGCAGAGTATAAGAGAGAAGTGGAAGAACGATTGGACAAATATGAATTGGAGCGGATGGGAGATGTGGAAGGTGTGTGTAAGGTATTTACAGAAGAAATATGTGCAGCATGTGATGTGGTGTGTGGAAGGAAGAGAAGACGGAGGGGGGTGCAAGGAACAGCGTGGTGGACTGAAGAGGTGAAACAGGCTGTGGCACAAAAGAAGAAAGCATACAATGAATGGATGAGAAATAGGGGCGTGGAAGAAGTTGAGAGGCGGAAGAGAGAGTTATATGTGGAAAGAAAGAGAGAGGTGAAAAGATTAGTAAGAGAGAGTAAGAAGAGAATGGATGAGGAATTTGGAAGGAATTTGAGTGTAAAATGGAGGGAATGTAAGAAAATGTTCTGGAAAGAGGTAAGGAGAGTCAGACAGGGTGGCAATGAAGTTAGTAGGGGAGTTAATGATAAAAATTGTAGATTACTAGTGGAGAAGGGAGAAAAAGTGAGCAGATGGAGAGAACACTTTAAGGAATTGTTGAACGTAGAGGATGGAAGTAATGCGAGTATAAGTGGCTGGGGAATGGCTGGGAGAAGGAGGGAGGTGAGAAGACAGGAAGAAATCAGTAGGATAGAAGTTGTGGAAGCAATGAAGAAAGTTAAATCGGGGAAAGCCCCAGGAATTGGTGGAGTGTGTGGTGAAATGCTGAAGCATGTGGGAGAGATAGTAGTAGAATGGATGTGGAAGATGTGCAGATTGGCCTGGGAGGAAGGTAGAGTCCCGGAGGATTGGAAGTCAGGTATAATTATTCCCTTGTACAAAGGAAAAGGGGAAAAAGAAGTGTGTGGTAATCATAGGGGCATTTGTCTTCTTAGTATAATAGGAAAAGTGTATGGTAGGATACTTATAGACAGAGTTAGAGAAAGAACAGAGAAATTAGTTGGAGAAGAACAGGGAGGCTTTAGGAAGGGAAGAGGTTGTGCAGATCAGATATTCATTCTTAGATCTTTAGTGGAAAAGTTTCTAGAGAAGGGAAAGAAGTTGTATGCGGCTTTCATGGATTTGGAGAAAGCATATGTCAGGTTGGATAGACAAGGATTGTGGAAAGTGTTAAGAATATATGGAGTAGATGGGAAGTTGTTGAATGCTGTGAAGAGTATGTACGATGGTGCGAAGGCTGCAGTGCGTGTGGATGGTGAACTAAGTGAATTTTTCTCTTTGAAAGTTGGTTTGAAACAGGGATGTGTCATGTCTCCATGGTTGTTCAATCTGTACATGGATGGGGTAATAAAAGAGATAAAAGGTAGGGTAGTGGATATTGGAGTGGCCCTGGTGAGAGAGGATAGTGTTTGGAAACTCCCTGTACTTTTGTTTGCAGATGATACTGTGTTGTTGAGTAAGACGAAGGGGAGCTGCAAGGCCTGGTGGATGAATTTGAGAGAGTGTGTAAGAAACGGAATCTAAAGGTGAATGTAGGGAAGAGTAAAGTGATGGTCTTTGAGAGATGTGAAGTTAGTGAATGTACAGCGAGGTTGGATGGTGAGGAATTGGAAAATATGAGGACGTTTAAGCACTTGGGTAGTGTGATGAGTAAGGATGGAGGTTTGGAGGGTGAAGTGCTTGAAAGGGTATAGCAGGGAAGAAAGGTTGCTGGTTCTTTGAAAGCAGTGATAAGAAACAGGGAAGTGAGCATGGAAGTGAAAAAGTTACTACATGACAGTATTGTGATACCAACTCTAACGTACGGAAGTGAAGCTTGGACTTTGTTGGAAGGACACAAGTCAAGAGTGAGAGCAGTGGAAATGAGTTATTTAAGAGGAGCCTGTGGAGTCACGTGGAGAGACAGGCTGACGAATGAGGATATAAAGGAGCGTTGTGGTGTTGATGTGGATGTGATAGGAAGCGTTATGAGGAACACACTGAGGTGGTTTGGCCATGTGGAGAGGATGGAGGGTGAAAGACTGACGAAGAGAGTGTATGTGAGTGAGGTGGAGGGGGGAAGAGGGAGGGGGAGGCCGAGGATGAGATGGAGGGATGGGGTGGAGAGGTATATGAGAGAGGGGGGTGTGAGTTGGGAGCAGGGCAGTTAAATGGGGGGGGACAGGGCGACTTGGAGGCGATTTGTTTGTGGCCACCCCAAACGGGATTGAGGTGTCTGGCAATAGATAGATAGATAGAAGTTGTCATACTGGGCTCCTTGTTGTTTCAGCCTAACTCTCTTAGCCTTTGTCCCTTTTCCTCCACATTAGGAATATTCCCTTCTTCCTTTCCTTTATCTTCTCCATACTTGAGAGGAAGTCCATTACAATTTTATTTTATTTCTGTATATGCGTGTTGAAAGTCTTGTATTTCATCCCTCCATTCTGCCAGTGCCTCACATTCGAACAAAATGAGAAAATTAATGTCCTGTTCATCATCCCCACATAACTCATTTTTTTTTTTTCATCCATTTTACTCTTCTCTCCCTCGATGTTAGGCTTCCACTTCTTTCCCTGAACATTATTATTAATGATTGCTTGTTATCATACCAGTTTTCCTCCATATTCTTCTCTTTCCTCTACCAGTATAGCTCTAGAGATTTTATTTCTCAGTCCTTCCCATTTCTTTGTGTCTCGTTTCCTCACTACTTCTTCAATATTCTTTTTTATTTTTCAATACGTACTTCATTAAAGTTTGTATTTATTGCCTTCATATCTGCATCTATCTTCATCCACCATTTACTCTTCCTTCATATTTCTTAGTATTTGCTTCAGCAACTCATTTTCTCCCTTTATGATGCTATTTATGTATTGGAACTTCCCAGTCTTTACTCTTGTCTTATTTCAGTGCTTCTTATATCACCCTGCAAAGCACAGACCGCCGAATATTTTGGCGCGCGTAATATTCCTCTATACACTCCGTTTTCTACCCTTTGTAATGCCTTCATCTCGTCCTTACTGAATTATATTACATTTGTTCCATACAAACTGATGGAAAATTACACTTGTCCATAATGTTTTTCCCACTAATACTTCATTACAACTCTTCTCCATAACTGAGCATATTTGCTGCCTTTTTTGCTCTCTGCGACATGTCCCTTTCGTGCCCTTTAAATAAATTTGTTATTTTCCACCCTTATTCCTAAATACTTGATAGAGTTGCCCAAATTTATTCTATTTATTTCCAGTAATTGGTCCTTCACATTAATGATCATAATGTTGATTTTCTCCTTATTAATCTCCAGGCCTCAAGAAACTTAGTACAGTATTTTCTTCACCTCTCTGGATTGTTTCTGCCATAATCAGCCCATCCTCTGCAAGAAACAAGGTTGCACCTTTCAAATGTTCACCTTTAAAACCTTCTCCCTTTTGGTATTAATTTTATTCTGGACTTCTTCCACCCTTCAGGCTTAAGTTTATTTTTCATCTCTTTTGGCATACACCTTGTTAGAGCTACCATTCCTTCCTTACCATTCTTTAAAGCCTTGTACCCTTCCGGTGTTGTATGGGCCTGCTACCTTTCTGTTTAACCTGTTCAAAGACACCCATATTTCTTTCTCCGTGGGTATGATATCATTTCCCATCCTGTTTTTCCAGCCATATCCATGTGTTCTCTCTCCATGATCTCTTTGTAGCTCTGTTTTCATTCCTCTTTCCATACATCTTCCAGCTTCATTTTTTGTTTCATTTTTTTTATCCCACTCCGAAATCTTACCATCCTTTCCTTAGCTTCCTAATCTTCTATCTTCTTTCATTGGTTATCATTCAGCATACATCTCTACCCTCTCGTGTTTGTTGATTTCCTGTTTCCTTAGTTCATTAATGTATCCCCACCTTTTCTACTCATGTCCTTACTTTCTCTGATCTCCCTAATCAGTTTCTCCTCATGTTCTGTCGTCGACCCACACACAAGGCCCTGTACCTCTCTCTCTCTCTCTCTCTCTCTCTCAATATCTTTCATTTAGCTTTCCCCTTTCTTCCTCGTTTCTTTCATATACCTTTAATCGATTTAACCCTTTCTCTGATCTGGTAGTATCCACGGTTATTCCTTGGCAATTCTTCCCCCTTCTCGGGCTCTTCTTCTATACTATAATATGCAATCTCTTCACACTTCTTTCCTTTATTGTTATAGGTCTTGTTCTCTGTTTCCTCTGGGAATTTTGCTTCTATTAACCTGCAGTCGTATACAACTGTCTTTATGTCCTCATCTATTTTCATTCCCCGTAAACCAACTGTACTTTTTCTTTGAACTAATAAAAGGTCCACAGCACTTTCCTGTCTTCCCTACTCCAAATATAAACTCCATTACATTTCTTATCGCCACTTATTTGTTAACTATTTCCTTTCTTTTACCTCTTTTACTCTGCACAACTTGCCGTTTTTTAGGTAGTAACCTTTCTGTTCTTTGTCTCAGTTCTAGATATGTCCCCTTTTTCATCGTCTCTTTCCTGCTTTGCCATGTCCCTCTTTATTTTAATTTCCTCTTCTCGGGATCCTCCGCTCTATTTATATAGATTTCTAGCATTTTCAGAACCATCCACTTTTCATTTTCTTCTGCCATCTCCGCCAACATAGGTCTGTCCCTTTGACCGTCCCCTGTTTCACCACAGTCTTCTTACTTTCACTATCCTGTGCTCTTGGTTTTATACCTAGGAAGTTCTCAAATAAATCAATACATTTCATCATATCTTCATTTATCCTATCACCTACATTCTCGCCGTTCGATTCCTTTACCGTATATAAACCACGTTGCTTCTCCTTTCTTCTAATCTTCATGCTCCATTGTATTACATTAACCTTGCACATTAGTTGCAATACTTAAGCGTCGCTCATACTAGTCTTTCCATAGCGCACTTAGCTAACTCGTCAGACCCAACATTTGGACCATCTGACACTCACTTACGCTACATACCTTTGTAACAGTACACTCTTACAGGATAACCGTGTTATTAGCTGACTACTGCCAGATCTGTAGGCATCTCACTCCGGTGTTGGTCAGTATTTTCACAACTAGTATCATATGTGGTTGATTAACACTTCTATTTTACACAGACCAGCAACATTCATCAAGCTCTACGCTACCTAGCCACAGTCGCTAATAAATGTCCTCCTCCAGCCAGTGTAAGGGATAAAACACTACTGTGTACAAATGAGAGACAGGGGCAAGTAAACGAACAACACAAAGTAGTAAAGATACAAAATAATGTTACTCAGTATTAAACGTACTCTGTCTATCTCCATTAGAACCGCACAGACAACGAACAGCCCGGCAATTGCCGCTAACAATTATACCATTCAAGACAATGCACAAGAAAACACTGGCGTGTACCACCGATTAACTTGTATAGAACAATTAAATAAATAGAGAACTGTGAAGCTGGGAGAGAGCTAGCCAGAGGGAGCGTGTGGTGTCGAGTGGGAGGGTGTTTTTGCCCACCACTCATCGACCCCATTTGCCTCATTGATAGGGCGTTGTGCCGTCAGCATCTTTGGCAGCAGCGACTGCTATCATCTTGTACTTCCCTGATGCCCTACTATTATTACTCACTCCTGTATGTAATATACTTTATATGTCCATTTACATCTTTCAACGCATACTATAGCTAATAATTATTAAATGGCTCCATTTTATACCCACTTATTGCATAAAAATAGTGTTTGTTGAAGGAGGTGCGTGACAAAATTCACCACCCCCCTTTGTTGTTTAAGTGCTCTGTAACTTTCACAACAATAAATATTACCAGTCAGTCTAACTTCGTACTTCAAGCCTAGCCACACTTGACTTGCGTTTCGCTCAGTGTCTGCGGAAATCCAATACCTACAAATAAATCTGTAGGCCATACCTCAAAATACTAATTATCTGCACACATTATTTCACTTACCATACTTATTCTCATAACAGATCTCATAACTCCACCTTACGATCCGGAGTGTCACTGTATCGCACTGTCTTGCCCACAAATAAATCTGCACACATAACCTCACGTACTAATAATTCATATAAAAGATCCCATAACTCCATGTTACGATACGATGTGTCACCGTATCGCAGTCTTCACCCACGAATAGATCTGTAGGCTACACCGCAAAATACTTGTTATCTGATCTCATCACCTCACGTACTAGTAAGTCGCATAACAGATCCCATAACTTGACGCTATGATACGAAGTGTCATCGTATCGCACTGCCTTCATCCACGAATAAATTTGTAGGCTATACCGTATAATGCTTGTTATCTGCACACATCACTTACATGTTGTGAAGCAAACACGTGGTCGTGACTGGCCCTAACACCCGTCAGTGTCAATTGATAAGGCGGGAGGCCCGACTCGCCCAGCTTGTCCCTGAGATGAATAATTATCGTCTCGTGGTATACTCCACGTGTATCCCTGCTTGTCGTATGAGGCGACTAAATGGGTTGGCGGAGGGTTAGTGCCCCTTCCCGGAAAACAGCTAACTAAAAAGCTGAACAAGAAGCCTCGGACAAGGACTGACCAAAAGATGACGACCAAGGACCGGACAAAGGACATGGTACGGATCGCGACATGGAATGTAAAGGGTGCGAATGATGAGGTGAAAGAGAGAGATTGACCAGGTGCTTGAGGGTGCGAAAGTGGATGTATGTGGAGTAACTGAAACTAAATGGAGAGGAGAGAGTGAGAGAGAATGGGAGTATGAATGAGGTATATGTGCAGGAGTAGGTGAGAATGAGAGGGCAAAAGAAAGAGTGTGTATTGTTGTGAGTAAAAGATGAAAGATGTTCATAAAAGAGTATGGATCAGTTGGCTCAAGGATTGTGTGGGTAAGATTGAAAGTCAGAATAAAAATGTGGGCAATTGTGTGCGTGTATGCGCCAATGCAAGATCATGCAAGCAGAGTGAGGGAAGAGTTCCAGACACATGTGGAAGTGTGCATGGAAAAATTTGGAAGGAATGAGAGTGTTTTTGATTGGTGATATGAATGGTAAAGTAGGAAATGTGAAGGTGGATGGCATAGTTGGTGAGTGAGGTGTGCCTGCTGAGATAGATGAGAATGGCAGTGCGTTAGTGGACATTTGTGCCGGATGTGGGTTGGTGATGCCAATACCCTCTTCAGGCATAAAATGATCCACAGGTATACATGGCAAGTGATGAGAAGGGTGGGTGGTGAACTGAATGAAAGGAAGGCAATGATTGATTATGTGTGTGTGGATGAAAGGATGCGAAGATAGATGTGTAATGGATGCAAGAACTTATAGAGGTTGGGAGAGTGGAATTTCTGACAACTACTTGGTGGTGGCCAGAATCCAGATCCAAGTAAGATGGAGAGATAGGAGACGAGAAGGACGGGAGGAAGGAGTAGTTGCAAGGAGAGTTGAAAGGTTACAAGAGGATGAGAAAAAGGCAGAATATAAGAGAGAAGTGGGGGAATGATTGGGTAAATATGAATTGAAGCACATGGGGGATGTGGAAGGTGTGTGCAAGATATTCACAGAAGAAATATGTGCAGCATGTGATGTGGTGTGAGGGGTGAAGAGAAGGCGGAAGGAGGTGCAAGGAACAGCATGGTGAAATGAAGAGGTGAGACAGGTTGTGGCACAAAAGAAGAAAGCATGCAATGAATGGATGAGAAATAGGGGTGTGGAAGAAGTTGAGAGGCAGAAGAGAGAGTTATATGAAGAAAGGAAGAGAAAGGTGAAAAGATTAGTAAGAGAGAGTAAGAAAGCGGATGAGGAATTTGGAAGTAACTTGAGTGTAAAGTGAAGAGACTGTAAGAAAATGTTCTGGAAAGAGGTGAGGAGAGTGAGACAGGGTGGCAGTGAAGTTAGTAGGGAAGTGAAAGATAAAAATGGTAGATTACTAGTGGGGAAAGGAGAAAAAGTGAGCAGATGGAGAGAACACTTTAACCCCTACACTGCGGGGATGTTTTTGTACTCCTTGCACATCCCGCGAGGATATTCGTGCTCTGACTGACTTTTTAAAAATATTTGCCAAAAATCAGATATTAGTCCTAGAATATTAAAATTATATTTGCTTATGGCACATACCTTCAGCTTTCCCCTGGGGTGTTTTTTGAGCCTTCGTCATCTATCGTAGGACTTGTGGAGACTTCTGAAGTTGGGTAACGAAGTGTCCACTTTACACTTTCCGATACCTCGTAATATGGTTACCACTGCCTGATATTATAACTACAAACACTATTCTATGAATTTTAAGTAATTTGGAATCCATATTCCAAAAAAAAAACACCGTGAAAGCAATGTAAATTACGAGCGCATACGAGCTTTCCTCCCGTGCTGGTTCCCCGATAGTATTCTGAGGCAGAGCTGTCATTTATTATTTAAAAACACTCACACTTTATATTCCTAGTACTTTATTACATCATCATCATCATCATCCAGACCTCCTTTCCCACCCAAGGGCATGGTGAGGAGTAGCAATGTCCAGACAGCCCAAAATTGCCCAATCCAATGGGCCACGCTTCCATTCACTCATCATTCAAGCCCCCGGAATCCTGGCTCTATCGGATACGCCAAAAAAATTCACCACGTTCTGTAGCTTCACATATCGTATCCGACAGAGTCAATCCAGACTCTGCCATGTTAAAAAGGGGTTCCAAAAATTCCTCATCATGCACATCTCCTCACAAAATTCATCCAGCCAGCTCGATCTCCTGTCAGTTCCCTAGCCTCACTGACTTCCAAACCTCTCTTCCTCACACATTCATCCACCATTCTCTCCACCTTCTCCTTGGCCTACCTCGCCTCCTCCCTCCTTCGAATTCGCTCGGATATACCTTCTTCACCACTCTATTGTTATCCATTCTCTCCACAATACCATACCATCTCATTACACTCTCTTCAATTCTGGTGTCCACCGACTTCCTCACTCCGCATCTTTCACGAATCACATTATCTCGTACCCTATCAACCCTCTGTACTCCACATACATTCCTCAGCAGTCCCATCTCCACTGCTCTTACTCTTGACTTTTCATTTTCATGCCACACCATAGTCTCACTTTGGCACCAACACTCCTTCATGTAAGCCTCATGGAGCTGCAACACTCAATCCTTTGTTTCTTATCAAGGCCTTCATTGCACCAGCTACTGTTCTTCCTTGTGTCACTCTACTTTCAACTTCTTTTGCACATTTTCCTCTCTTTTCTATCACTGTACTCAGGTATTTGAACTCTCTCACCAATTCCAGTTTCTCTCCATTCACTGTTACATTACACTGGGAATCAGCTTCCCTCTCAATAACCATCACTTTACTCTTTTCTACATTTACTTACAGACATCAGCAAAAGTCTGCACTAGCCTACCAAGTTCTTGTCTGGTACTTGCAAGCAGTACTGCATCATCAGCATACAACAAATTTGAGATATTCCATCCCTCACCATTCATTACCAATGTCATCCCTCTCTCCATTACTCGTGTTTTCACTTCTCTCATCACCCCATCCATATATACATTGAACGACCATGGGGACATCACACAACCTTGCCGCACGCCCACACTGATTGTGAACCATTCACTTAGATGCCCATTAACCCTGACACATGCTTCACTACCATCATAAAAACTCTTGACGGGACCTAACAGCTTACCCTCACACCGTACATGCGCAAAACTTTCCACAATCCTTCTCTGTCCACTTTGTCATATGCTTTTTCCAGATCCATGAATGCCAAAAACACCTTATGGTCCTTCTCACAAGCCTTCTCTACTATCTGTCTCACTGCAGATATTTGGTCCATACATCCTCTGCCACTCCTAAAGCCACCCTGTTCATCACTCACTAGGACTTCTGATATCTCTCTTACTTTCTCTATAATAATTCTTCCATATACCTTCCCTACCACACTCAGTAAGCTTATGCCACGATAATTCTTGCACTCACTTCGTTCACCTTTATTTTTGTACAGGGGTACAATCACAGTCTTTTTCCACTCTGCAGGCACAGTTTCACTCATCCATGCCTTCTTACATATCTCCAACAAGCACATCATTCCATTCTCTCCACTGCATACACCTCATCAACCCCAGCTGCTTTCCCATTTTTCAGCCGTTTCACAGCACTCTTCACCTGTGCGAGAGTCACGTCTCCTGGCACTGCATTCCTTCTCTGCACGCCCCCAAAACCATTCATGTTTACAGCCACTCTGCTCTCTCTATCCCCATTCATCAGGCTTTCAAAATATTCTTTCCATCTGGTCCTTACTTAATCTCCATGGGTTAATAATGTACCACCTGCATCCTTCACACCATCCCATTTCTTACCGCTTTCATTTCTACATTTCCTCACCTCTTTCCAAAAGAACTTTCTATTTTCTGAGTAGTTCGCATTAATTTTTCTTCCTAGATCCTCATTTACCTCCTTCTTTTTCCTCTTCACTAGTTTCTTTACGTGCTTCTTGCTCTCAACACATTCAGTTCTTATTTCAACTGAACCCCTATCCTGTAACCACTTTAGCCACTTCTTCCTCTTTTCCTCCACCGCTCTCTTTACCTCCTCATCCCACCATGCTTTACCTTTCTTCTTTGTTGTTACTCTTGCCACACCACATATCGCTTTAGCATTCCTAACTAGGCAGTCCCTATATGCATTCCACAGTCTGTCCAGATCCATTTCATTCCAATTCAGTAATACTAACTCGTCCTCTACTTTGGTCCTGTATTCATCTGCCATTTCTTTGATCCTCAGCTTCTCAACTTTCAGTCTTTCTCCCTGACTGCTTCTCTCTCTCCTGATCCATCTCATTCCTTTCAGTTTGATCTTGCATACCACAATCATATGATCTGATAGACATCCACATCGTCCTCTCACAGCCCTCGTATCAGCAACCATTCCCATCATCGACCTCTCTACGAGCACGTAATCAATCAGGCGTCTTTCAACATGATCCCCATTCCCTCTATACCATGTATATTTATGTGCATCTCTGTGTTTGAAATACGAGTTACAAATGCACAACCTCCTCTCCTGACACATATCCTTTAGTCTCTTCCCATTATCATTTTCTCCTGGTACTCTATAGCAGCCCATTATGTCATCCTCAGGACCAGTGCCTACTCTTCCATTCATATTCCCCATCACAATCACTTTATAGCTCCTGGGCATTTCTCCCACTACTTCACCCAGCTCATCCCAATACCTGTCTTTCTCTCTCTCATTCCTGTCCTCACATGGTGCATATGCTACAATCACTGGTATTTTCACCTTCTCAAACTTGAACTTGACATACATAGATCTCGAGCTAACACATTTGTAATCTCTCATTCCACTCTGCCACACTTCATTCATCAACAAAGCAACTCCTTCCTTGCATCTTCCTCGCCCATTCATTCCTGATCTTACGCATTTCACACCCTCCCATTCCACTTCACACCCTATCATCTTCGTTTCACACAATGCCATCACAGCATATCTCGCACTCTTGAACACATTCACCACTTAAACCCTCTTGTTCTTCTCATTCACACCTCTCACATTCCACATGGCCAAGCGAGTCTGCCCATTTGGTTGGGGCCCTGGGCAGGTATTGGGCCCTCCGAGACTCTCTGAAACAACTACCACATATTTATATATACAATATTTATCTCTAAGTTTCTTTCAGTACTAGTAGTTTATTTTTATTCCAGGCATTCTCTTTCTCATCCTGTATACTAGCATTGAGAGCGAATCTGTCACTTTCACTTTCATTACTCCCAGTATTCATCATGCTAGAGTGATACTTTCACTTTCATTACTCCTAGTATATATACTCATATTCTTATATTACTACTTTTTTTACATTTCTGTTTACATTCTCTATTTTATTTACATTATTTACATTTCTGTTATATTTACACAATGTTATGCACTGTCACTTGCAGTGATTTATAAAACTATTTTCCAGAGTTCAGTTATATTTACATTTATTGCTTTCACTTGCTGTTTACACATTATTTACATTTCCACTTGCACTGTTTTAGAGTCACCAGAAAGATCATAGTCAATTTCCATCATTATCACTGTTAATTAGCCAGTTCACGTTCCACAGCAGTCACTTAGCCCTTTACCCCTTTCCACATGAGGTTTAGTAGGGGTAGAGGTCACAGGGCCCTTTGCATGGGGCTAAAAAGCGGCGGAATTAGACAGGCGCGAATCCGACGTGGTTTCACCTTGAAAGACGACAGTAAACTGAATGCTGTGGCCTAGGGGCAGTGAAGGGCTGCCAATGTCAGCATGGTGACAGCTGCTAATAAATATGGTGTGAAATGATTGGCAGGAAATCTAAACAATACATAATAAATTAGGTAGTTCCAGGTGAATGGAAATATCACTTAGGCTTCTCCCTTCCTTTCTTATATATATTTTTATTATGAGAACAGGTCATACGGCATATTTCAAGGGGAGATAAACAGGGAAAATTAGCGAACGAGTGCACGTGAGGTGTTGCCAGGTGATAATTAGCCCATTCCAGATGTATGGCAGTATCAATTACCTTTTCTCTTTCTTTTACTGTATATATTATTTTGTATAAGAATAGGGCAAAGGGCACATTTCAATGGATAAAATGAGTGGAAAAATCCATCCAGCATTTGTGTAGTGCAACGCAGCTGGTCAGGTGGAGGAGAGGGTAATGGGGGGGAGGTAAGGAGGGGGGGAGTCAAGGAGAGGAGAAAAATGGCTAAACTGTCAACAGTGGATAGGAGTACAGGTGACATTAGCAGAACTGAGTATAGCTGGACACTGGCAGTACTGATAGATGATACAAGCCACCACTTGAAAGCCCCGGTGAATTCAAAATAACACAGAATCACAAAAGTGACGCCCCGTGGTATGATCCCTTGCTCCCGAGGATCACAAAAGTGACGCCCTGCTGTTAAGGGGTTAAGGAATTGTTGAACATAGAGAATGGACATAATGCAAGTATAAGTGGCTGGGGAATGGCTGGAAGAAAGAGGAAGGTGAGAAGACAGGAAGAAATTCAGTAGGACAGAAGTTGTGGAAGCAATGAAGAAAGTCAAATTGGGGAAAGCCCCAGGAATTGATTGAGTGTGTGGTGAAATGCTGATGCATACGGGAGAGACAGTAGTAGAATGGATGTGGAAGATGTGCAGATTGGCCTGGGAGAAAGATAGAGTCCCGAAGGATTGGAAGTCAGGTATAATTATTCCCTTGTACAAAGGAAAAGGGGGAAAAAAAGTGTGTGATATTCACAGGGGCATTTGTCTTATTAGTGTAATAGGAAAAGTGTATGGTAGGATACTTATTGACAGAGTTAGGGAAATAACAGAGGAATTAGTTGGAGAAGAACAGGGAGGCTTTAGGAAGGGAAGAGGTTGTGTAGATCAGATATTCATTTTTAGATCTTTAGTGGAAAAGTTTCTAGAGAAGGGAAAGAAGTTGTATGTGGCATTCATGGATTTGGAGAAAGCATATGACAGGGTGGATAGACAAGGATTGTGGAAAGTATCAAGAATATATGGAGTAGATGAGAAGTTGTTGAATGCCATGAAGAGTATGTATGATGGTGCTAAGGTTGCAGTGCGTGTGGATGGTGAATTGAGTGAATTTTTCTCTTTGAAGGTTGGGTTGAAACAGGGATGTATCATGTCTCCGTGGTTGTTCAGTGTGTATGATCACACGAAAAACTATCACTACCCCCAGGAATGTTCGATGTGAAACGAAAGTCAGCAGGGTTATGTGGGCAGTTCCTTGCTGTTCGCCCCTCTCCTATCTAGTGTTGCCATATCACAATCCCATGATAAGAGTTGGAATAATGAGCAAGAATGAGCCATATGGGGGGGAAGTATATAGGACATGTTAGCGTTACCCTCAGCATCCTGCCGAGGATTAATAATGAAACTCAGCACGTTTATTATTTTCCTACTATTCAACACCTATGATCTATAGAATACAACAAATAAATTATTTTGAAGGGTCTTAAATCTATAGGCATTGACTGTTATTTTTTTTTTTTTAATGACAGTGTAGCAGGGGTGCACGAGTTCATTTCTTTGCTTTAGATGGGTGATTAAATGCTTCATATGGATGCTTCAGACGTCTAGAGGCTGTTTGTAAGCAGGGAGTGGGTATACAAAATATTAAAGCAGTGAGACTGAATATGTATTGTTATGAAGGGGGGATTTGCCAGTTAGGTAGTCTCGTACCTTCGAGACGTTTCTGGTACCGTAAGTTCCTGTACGAGTCAGAGTTGTCAGTTAGCCTGCTGTATGTGAGCGTAGTTATTTCGTAAGTTAAACATTCATTTATTTTTGTGCCCTTTTTCTTTATGATGTTTTATTTAAGTGATTGCTTGTTAAATTATGTAATTTAAGTTCGTATGGTAAATGATTTAGAGTGTTATGTAATGTGAGACAACTCTAGCATGTTCTGATGTCTAGTAGTTGGTAACTGTTGTTGCTAGGGGCTGATGCAAGACAGTATGTCCTAGAATATTGGAGAATTAGAAGTTTCGAGAGTAATGCAAGCTTATATAAGGATGGGGTAGAGACTATTTTGAGTTTTTAGTCGGGTTTCAGGTCAGTTTGAGTGAAGTGCAGTCAGCTTGGTGTCAGTGAAGATTGTATACTTTTGGTATTTGTGAAAACAGTGGCAAACAGTGACGGGATACTGAAGTTTGTATATCATTGGAACTCGAGAAAACAGTGAAGTGTCAAATATTAAGTGTAATAACTGTGAAGTGTTATTAAGCATTAAGTGTAATAGCAGTTAGTAAAGTGTGTATAGCTCCAGTGCCTGTGAGAACAGTGAAGTTGATAAGCACTAAGTGGAATTAATTGGAAAATAAAGACAGTGAACTTTAAGGAGCCAGTGTTTATTTTCGCCTCAGCTGATCTTGTGTACTACACACCTAAAGGCAACTCACTGGGCAACGTCCTTCCTGTACTGTACTACTGCTGTTGGAGCCTGTGGCAGCGTGGGGAGGGGACGTAACACTGATGTCAGAAGTGAGGAATATTATTTCAGGGCTGCAGTGAGTCTAACCTTCGACATGGAAGCGGAAGGTGTGAAAACAAGGTCTCGAGCTGGACAGGAGGAGGAAATTTCCCTGGCGACAATCGTGAAGCTATTAGAGGAACAAATGAAGGAGCTTAGAAACGAAATCAAAGAACAAATACAGGCACATACTAAAGAACTCAAAGAACTGATACAGGCACATACTAAAGAACTCAAGGAACAACTGCAAGCACAGTATGAAGAACTAGAGGCACAACGTGAAGAACAAAAAGAACGAGATGAACAGCTTCAAGAGGCATCAGAGGAGCAACAGAGGGAATCACAACTAAGGATGCAAGGACAGCTGGATGCTTTCATGGGGGAAATGGAGGAAGAACAGGAACAATTAAAGGAGGACGTAGATGCTAAGCTGGAGTAGCAGAAGTATGAGGTAAGCAATAATGTGATGGAGTGTAAACAGCATGTAGATGACCAACTGAAGACGGTTAATGAGGAAATAGTGACAGAGTGCAAACAGCATGTGGACAACCAGCTGAAGATTAGTGAGGGAATAGTGGCGGAGTGCAGACAGCATGTAGATAACCAGCTGAAGCATGTAGTTGACCATGTGAAGATATTGAGTGAGAAAATTGAGGCTGTAGAGAAATATTGCACTGCTGAGCCTCAGGTTAGTGTACAGGGGGCATATGAAAGAAGTGGACAGTGTATGGTGAATCTTGACGGATCCCAAGCATCTAAAGGTAGCATTGCAGGGTTGAATAATCAGAATGTAGGAGATTTAAGTCCTGGCCTTAATTATGATGCCTCAGTTTCTAGGCCCCAAACTAGGGAAGTGCATGGCTATAATGGGGATCCAGTTAAGAAGAACCCTCAAGAAAGTGATGGTAGAGTAACTTGGGAAGCTTACCATGCACATTTTGAGTTACTTGCGGATCAGAATGGTTGGGATGACAAGAAGAAGGCTGCAGAAGATCCACCACTGAAGAAATACAAGAGAACCTTGATGAACAGTGTGCAAGAAGACAGAAGGACAGACGACATGCAGCATAGTAGGAATGGGAATCATAGGAAGAAATGCTGCTGTACTGCAGTGCGGGGCCAGTGTCAGATGGAAAAGACCTGGGGAGGATGCAGATGGAGAGTACAGATTTGATTTGCAACTGGTGCTGGAGTGGCTGCAGCGGGATGCAGTACGACCATCATGAGGAGGTGTTTCCAGGTACTGTGACCGGGAGCTGCTGGAGTCAGTGGGACCTTCGTTGCAACAGACTACTGGAGCGTCAGTGGGAGACAGCCGATGGCCTCAACAAGTATTGGCAACTGGTGGTTCTGAAGAAAATGAGGTCTGAGATCTTGGATGAGTCCCATAATCAGATCACTTGTGGGCACCTGGGAGTGAAGACAACTCTAAGCAGGCTGCGACACAAGTTCTACTGGATTGGCATGCATCAGGTTGTTGAAGAGTGGTGTCAGACCTGTGATGTGTGCTGTGTCAAGAAGACGACCAAGACCTTCCTGGAGGATTGGACTATGTGGAGGAACAAGGACATCATCGGAAGCGGAATAGAAGACCTGATAAGTTGAAAGATCATTTTTTGTATAGTTAGATGTTTTATTAAGATTAAAGTTTATGTTTGTATATATTGTGCAGTTTTGTCGGGACGACAAAGAACTAGGGAGGGGGTAGTGTTATGAAGGGGGGATTTGCCAGTTTGGTAGTCTCGTACCTTCGAGACGTTTCTGGTACCGTAAGTTCCTGTACGAGTCAGAGTTGCCAGTTAGCCTGCTGTTTGTGAGCGTAGTTATTTCGTAAGTTAAACATTAAATTATTTTTATGCTCTTTTTCTTTATAATGTTTTATTTCAGTGATTGCTTGTTAAATTATGTACTTTAAGTTCGTATGGTAAATGATTTACAGTCTTATGTAATGTGAGACAACTCTAGCATGTTTTGATGTCTAGTAGTTGGTAACTGTTGTTGCAAGGGGCTGATGCAAGACAGTATGTCCTAGAATGTTGGAGAAGTAGAAGTTTCGAGAGTAATGCAAGCTTATATAAGGATGAGGTAGAGACTGTTTTGAGTTTTTAGTTGGGTTTCAGGTCAGTTTGAGTGAAGTGCAGTCAGTCTGGTGTCAGTGAAGATTGTATACTTTTGGTATTTGTGAAAACAGTGGCAAACAGTGACGGGTTACTGAAGTTTGTATATCATTGGAACTTGAGAGAACAGTGAAGTGTCAAGTATTAAGTGTAATAACTGTGAAGTGTTATTAAGCATTAAGTGTAATAGCAGTTAGTAAAGTGTGTATAGCTCCAGCGCCTGTGAGAACAGTGAAGTTGATAAGCACTAAGCGGAATTATTTGGAAAATAAAGACAGTGAACTTTAAGGAGCCAGTGTATATTTTCGCCACAGCTGATCTTGTGTACTACACACCTAAAGGCTGACCATAAGAAGAACAACTCACTGGGCAACGTCCTTCCTGTACTGTACTACTACTGTTGGAGCCTGTGGCAGTGTGGGGACTGGGATGTAACAGTATTATTATTTTCCTTCTACTCAACATTTATTATATGTAGCAAGCAATACGTATCATCATTACATTTAAATTTATTAACTTGATTTGTATCGGCTGAAGTACTATCATATGTCTAGTATGGGTGCACATACTCATTTCCCGTCTGCATGTGTGTTGCCAACTATACACCATTGTTTATATTTTTATTTAATGAATTCGGTGCCGGATAATAAAACGAATTGTCTCTATGCACAGACGCCAAACGATCTCATTAGCTTTTAGTACCTCTAGCACAAATTCAAATATCTGTGTCACACATAACGGACATTGACGAGTCTGCAGTACAAACTTTCATGTCCCGTCATTCCACAACACTTCGTCGTTGTGTCATAATGCATAGCTCTGAAGGGTAACGATAGTTTTTCTTATGACTGTACTCGGTTGGGGTGATGAGGGAGGTACAGGGTGGGGCGGTGGATGATGGAGTACCCCTGGTGAGAGAGGGTAGTGTTTGGAAGCTCCCTGTACAGTTGTTTGCAGATGATACTGTGTTGTTAAGTGAAAACGAAGGGGAGCTGCAAGGCTTGGTGAATGAGTTTGGGAGTGTAAGAAACTGAATCTAAAGGTGAATGTAGGGAGGAGTAAAGTGATGGTCTTTGAGAGAGATGAAGTCAGTGAATGTACAGTGAGGTTGGATGGTGAGGAAAATGGAAAATGTGAGTACGTTTAAGCACTTGAGGAGTGTGATGAGTAAGGATGGAAGTTTGGAGGGTGAAGTGCTTGAAAAGATACAGCAAGGAAGAAAGGTTGCTGGTTCCTTGAAAGCAGTGATAAGATACAGAGAAGCGAGCATGGAAGTGAAGAAGTTACTACATGACAGTATTGTGATACCAACTCTAACGTATGGAAGTGAAGCTTGGACGTTGTTGGAAGGACACAAGTCAAGAGTGAGAGCAGCGGAAATGAGTTATTTAAGAGGAGCCTGTGGAGTCACATGGAGAGACAGGCTGACAAATGAGGATATAAAGGAGCGTTTTGGTGTGGATGTGGATATGATAGGAATCGTTAGGATGAACACACTGAGGTGGTTTGGCCATGTGGAGAGGATGGAGGGTGAGAGATTGACGAGGAGAGTGTATGTGAGTGAGGTGGAGTGGGGAGGAGGGAGGGAGGCCGAGGATGAGATGGAGGGATGGAGTGGAGAGGTATATGAGAGAAGGGTGTGTGAGTTGGGAGCAGGGCAGTGAAATGGCGGGGGACAGAGCGACGTGGAGGCGATTTGTTTGTGGCCACCCCGTACGGGATTAAGGCGTCTGGCAATAGATAGATAGAGAGGTATACTCCACTCGTAGCTTGTAGGGCTTGTAGGTCCTGCTCGTTGACAGACCTCACGTTTCACTGTGAGCGCCACACTGCTAAACCCTAGTCTTCAGGATAATAACAGGACCTGCCAGTTGGACTCGTTCCTATATTTGTCAAACCTATAACAACAGAGAGACTCTATATCCACTCTGCCCAGCGTTTAACACACAGTATGAACACCATATCTTTACTCCAGCATTATTAAGTACACTGATCTATCATATCCATCATAATTACTGGTATATACACATACATACATACACACATGTGTATGCCACAATTACATAAATCCTTAGACTCTTAGTGCTACCACACGTGATGACAACTGACGTGGTGAGGGTCTGTGATTTCGTGGGGGCATAGCGTGTGGCTGCTGACGTTACTGTTATCCACGGTTGTGGCACACCCACAACTGCAGTTCACGGACTCTTATGTGTTTACTCTCCACACTCAATCTCCAGACTGACTTCTCTTCCCTACCCTTTCTGTAGAGTAAGCACTCCCATCATGAAAGATGACCAACGCGTGCGAGGCCTAAACCCCTTATCTCACACCAAGGAACTCCTCTCACCATGTGTCTATCTTCACCACCCTGCATTATCAACAGAAGATTTAACTTTCAATTAAAAATCAGCGATCTAGGCAAAACATCTTCAACCATGTGAGTCATTCGTCTTAACCACTGTAAAATGCTTACTACCTCTCAACAAAGCGTGAAGCAACAACATATATGTACATCCAACCGTCTTCTGAAATTGTCCTGTCTGACATTCCCTGGTGTTAAAGTGCTAAGAAGTATCATTAAGTGAAAAATAATATACTAGCATAGTGCAAGATTGCTAAGGATATTAAGACAGTGTAAATTAAGATAACGTAAATGGAATTGCGAAAGGAAGGACAATGAGAAATTCATCAACTGACATCAGTGTTTCAGATGCCAAGGGAAACGCATGGTATCTACAGACTGTGTATTAGAATTACCCTTTTTTCTGTACATGTATAAAAATGAATAGTGGAGGCAAGCAAGATGAATTTTTGCAAATCACACCACCATCCTAGTTTTATGGAAGGTCTGTAGATATCTCTCGTAACAGGTTTGGTAGAATTGGGTAATATTTATGCTTCATAGCGAGTTTAGGGATTATTTAATAAGTGAGATATGAGACGCTGTAGTGAGTCTTTCGCAACATTTAATGCTACACCTACGAGTATGTACCATGTTTTACGTTATTCCAGCCGACTGTGATGGCAGTAGAAATACAGAAAAGAGAAAGATTGGGTGAAGTATAGTATACGTACAAATCGTCAAGAAAAAAGCTGCTACGAAGCCTTATATGCCACTTACAAAGCAGAGATAGGTTTGCTTAAGCTGGAATCAGGTTAGACAATGTTAGGCTTGGCCACTTAATCTAAGCTTAGGTTCTTCCCATTGTAACGTTTGAGGGGATCCATTACACAGTGCTGTCTTCATGAACTGATGTAGTTGCTTTCTTTATGTTGCGAGAGGTGTGTGTGAGGTTACACTTTTCTGGCATGAGATGTGAACATGTGTATTCTTAATAGCATTAATGTTCTTTATGATGCAAATGGACACTGGAGTGGGCCGCCTCCCATGGTATCGTCGAAAAGCCTGGATGGAAGACCTGCCCAGAGAAGGAGACAGTTCAGCCCGAATAAAGACTCTAGTTGGGTCAACAAACAGCCCTCACCTCTCAGCATCCCTTGAGAAGGTGGATTGTGTGCTACGGTGACTGCACAAAGCCACACTTCCGTTGTTACACTTATTATTATTATTTTTTTTTTTTTTTTTTTTTTGGTCCAGAGGACCTACAGCAACTCCCAAATGCCAGTCTGTCTTGCCCCTCCTAGCCGAAGATGTCTAACACAACCCTGGTCTACACATGAATACATGCCACTGATGCAACAAAATTATACGCAAACACTGATGGGTTGAGTGCAACCGTTGTACAAGGTGATTGCATCTCAATTGCTCAGATCTGCCATCATGCAATCATAACACATCACAATTCACACACACACACACACACACACACACACACACACACACACACACACACACACACACACACACACACACACACACCAAAGATCACATTTGTGTAATTATAAGTCATAGATGATAAAAAAAAAAAAATTACAAACACCAACGGAATTACCACAAAGACTAAAGAATTAAACAACATTCTCTACACACAGCATTACCAATGCATTAATACAAGATACTAAATTCAAAAACAGATCCAGCACTCCACACTTTACGAACTGCACTACAGTCAGATAAGGCAGAGCAAAAAAAAAACGGGGGGGAGTGGACATATCACCGTCGTGCACAAAAACATTCCACTACATAACAAATCGAACAACACGTAACCAAAGACAACACTGCAGAAATAACGAAAATATGAAAATACACAATGAAACATGCAATACAGTAGTGTTAATAGATTTAGCTCACAGGTGAAAGCATTAATTCTTTGTCTGCTTTCTCGACTTTTCAGTGGCGTACGATCAGGCCATTCACTCCAAATTCTTTCACATGTTACGTGAGCGGGAATGTGGGTCGAGAATGTTAGCTGCTCTGGTCGCGATAAATGGGGTTACTCTGAGCAATACTGGGACAGCCGTCGTAACGTCCAGGATCGGCGTCAGACAGGGGTCCCCAACATCTTGTTTATTGTTTATCATTTTTTGTAAACAGCATGACTAATTTGATGAAGTCCAATTGTGGACCAGGTGATTTTTTACAGTGGCTTCACCTCCTTCTCCTTATGGACGATACTGTTCTTCATTTGACAACGAGACGCGAAATGGAACATAAACTTATACTTCTGAATCAGCTCTGTGTAAATAACGTTATGGTTGTGAATAATATTAAGACCAAGTTCTTTGCAATCCATGCGTCGGTGGGGGATCAAGAGCCTTTCTGCTTTGGTGAGATGGTCGTGCAGTGGTGTGGCAGGTATGAGTATCTGGGCAATCTGTTCACAAGCTTTGGGACCCTGTCATCAGCCATCATCGCCCATTCACAAGCAAAAATGTGCTGCACTCTAAAATTTGTGTCATTCTGGGAAAGGAATATAGACACACTGTTTTATATCAAAAAGAAATGTTTGAGGCAGCCTTTATGTCAACCATCTTATGTGGCTGCGAGTCCTGGTTCAATGGGAACTTGAGACTCATGGAAAAATTGTATAACTGGGGTATTAAACAGCTGTTGGGGGCTCATATGACGGCGCGCATGGACGTTTGGTACATGGAACTCGGATACCCGCCACTGAAATCTTCAGTATTAGAAAGGCAGAGGAAACTTTTCCAGCGACTGTGGGGGGGGAGAGGCCTGGTATGCCCGATGACACATGGGTGCACGGCGTCAGGCTGATCATGGCCAGCAACACACCAACAAGTAAACATATAAAGAGTTTAATTGATAATTCTGTTGACGATATTAAAGTTGGCACTGAATCTTCAAAGCAATCAATCTAACTCTACATCTTCTAGAAGACTATTTATAACTTTATGAGCCCTACTTTTAACAGTTCACGATTATTCTAAAACTCGTGGTAAAACCAGTGAGGTACATAGAATTGCAATTAATCGGCTGTGGGTAGTCAGTCATAATCTGGCGATTGTGACAGGCCGTTGAAAGACGTCTCCCGGTAGCAGAGCGGCTCTGTCCATGTGGTGCTGTGCAAACACAGTTGCACATACTGGAGGTGTGTCCACTGACTCAGCACATACGTAAAAGGTATAACTTTACTTCCTAGAGTCAAATCATTGGTGACGATGCTCAGTTTCCCACTGAGGAGATAGTGTATAAGGTTCTTTCCTGTTTCAGCTAGTGTGTACCATAATGTTTAAAATAACGTATGTTATTCAAAGTGTATTCAGTTCATTTTGAATGTTCCCATTCTAACCACGATATACGATTAGGAATTCTTGTGAACACGTGATTGGTCAAGTTGTACTTATGGTACTATTCAGAAATATAATGATTTCCTGCTTTCATTAAGGATATATACAGTAGGTGCACTGATCAACCCTTTAATACTTCGCTTGTTTTATGGACCATAATTGTTTGCTAATATCTGATGTGCTGTTTATCACGTTAATGTTTATTGTTGCTTGAAATCTTGTATGAGTAACTGGATATTGTGGTCAATAAATACCGACTTACCTACTTACATGTCACCATCCAGATCATGCCCTCCAGGATACACCCCATCACTCAATCTGCTCCAGAACATCCCCATTGTAATTGATGCAGGAGATTTAAGCACTGCAGACCCTTCATGGTTAGCCACACAGACGCGGGGATCAAACACATAAAGCCAAAATGTCAAAATAGCCTTATTTATATGTTGCGACTTCATTTACTTTATGGCCTGATGACTTTTGGCTTAAAATTAGTTGTTGTTTTTTAAATCAGGCCACAATTCTTTTCTTCAAAAATTATCACGCTACATGACTGTAAAAAAATCTAAAAAAATTCCTCTCACTTTGTAAAAATCTCCATACACGATAAATAGTACGCTACCACAAATTTGAGACGAGTAACTCAAGAATTTAGAGTTAATTAAATAACTCACCAGAAGGGGATAGGACCCTTCCTTCATAGCGGGGGAGGTGGGTAAATCATCAAGTATTTTCTGTTAGAAGTGAGGAACGACCAAAAAAGTTTGGGAACTTCTGTTTTAAATAATCATCAAACTCTAGCACGACCACACAAACGCTATGCGACGGACTCCTCCCCAGACATTGTAATGGGGTGTATAAAAGCCCGTGTTGCCCAGAGGCAAGGGGAAGGGATCCTCTCTTTGGCTCAGTGGTAACGTGCGCGTGTATGAAGCGTGAGGGCTCGAGATCGAATCTCGGCCAGGACAGTGATTAATTTGTTAAGTTTCATTTCGATTGTTACATTGGTTGGCTGCGGTGTGGGATGTGAGGCGGGGCTTGGTTGGCAATTTGATGTTTGTCCTTGGTTAGCTGACAGCGTCCCTGTCCTCATCCCGGGGATGGGCTGTTTCGGTATGGTCCGCAGCCTCCCCATGGTGGCCTCCGATGCTTACGCTACCTTGTGTGTTCGAAATCACCAAGGGGGGAAAAGAGGGGTGTAATGGGGTGTATAAAAGCCCGCATTGCCTAGAGGCAAAGTGGGGATCCTCTCTTTGGCTCAGTGGTAACGTCCATGCATAACAAGCGCGAGGGCCAGGGATCGAATCTCGGCCAGGACTGTGATTAATTTGTTAAGTTTCATTTCGGTTATTACAACATCACTCTGTGTACCCCAACACCAGACACACAAGCATCATGGAAAATAATACATGATCTCTCATCAGACCACCTCCCCTTCATCTTGTCGTACACAACAAAAGAAAAAACATACAAAGAAGGAAAAAACTTCACAACTGTATGAAAGCAAATTGGACACAATTCACTGAAGACATACAGTAAAGGAAAGATTTTTAAGTTTTACCCTAGATTTTTTTTTTTTTTTGTAAACACTGACAAAGCAATTACAACCTTTAAAAAAATTACAGAATCCATCAAACTTCTTATTCCTAGTAGCAACATCAAAAACTTGAACCCCATTTTCTCCCCTAAAATTAAACAGCTTGCCAAAAACAGAAACAAACTGAAAGGTAAAACTCAGTCCTCCCAAGCAGAGCCTGAAATCTTGCAAAACCCAAACAACAGCACAATTATATGAACTTGTAAAACACATAAGCAAGAAAACTGGAACTGAAGCAAGTTCCAGAAAGCAATAAGAAATATCAACACATCCAAAGTCTCGCCTTCACTAACTCACGAAGTTCTGCTAGGCAGTGGTAGAATCATTCTCAGAAGGAATGAACAAAAGAGCAATCGTATCAATTATTATGCACCAAAAAGCGAAAAAATGAATAGTCAGTACAGAGCTATCAAAAGGAAAATCAGACAAATTAAAGGAAACATACAAGCACCACCTCCATTCAATTGGCAAGTACAACAAATAATCAAAAATGCAAAAACCTCAAAAACAGTGGGTCTTGATCGTATTTCAACCATCCACTTAAAACATCTTGGCCCTATAGCAATAAATGCCCTTACTTTAATTTTCATCATCTGGACTTGCATTAAAATCTTTAATAACTAGAAGAAGGCCACCATTATCCATTAGATCAGACCTAGACAAAAATTCCAACAGTCCTGCATCATAAAGACCAAAATATCTACTGTACACACCATCTAAAAAATCATGAAAAAATTAATCTTCAAGAACATAACCCCCACATTCCTCTGTCTGACTACTAACTTGGATTTCGACTTAACACTCAACTACCACCCACCTCTCGAAAATAACTCATATTTGATGCCTTCAACGAGAAACCAACACCATTAAGAACTATCATAGCAAAAACAGACAAAGTTTTTGACACATTACTAGAACACATCCTAGTAAATATCTATCTATCTATATACCTAGGCTGCTTCCCCCAAGGAAAGGGAGGTAGCCGAGACAGGACGACACACTCCCCATTTACTCATCCATTCAAACACATTCATTCGCATCTTAGCCCCAAAGGGGAGAACGGACAGATCTTCACCGCACAAGGGTCAACTGCTCAATGCAATCAGTGACATCCGCAGCAGGGCCCGACAGAAGAACTGGTTTACCCCTGCCACATCATAACTGACCCATCCCCTTACCCGCACCTGACCTGACTAGCTGATCAGACCAAATGCGGGAGAATATCCTCTCAGGGCTGCGTCATCACTTATTCATTCACAATTTCTCTTCATTTATTTCTGTCACGCACAGCCACTCTTCCTTGCTCAACAGACATCCCTCTCGCATCCAGCGCTCTCTTCACACTGTCCATCCATCCTATTCGTGGTCTTCCTCTCAGCCTTACACCTCTCACATCAGATCTATAGTCTGACAGATCGAAACGTAGGGTTTTGGTGGAGTCACCCCCTCCCTGCACTGTTGCCACGTTTCCGAGCTGACCTCTCCATCAGCGATGACCTTGACACTGTTTCCCTCTTGTGATCTCCGTTTTTCTAATACCCCCTATACCCCTGCCACCAACACCCCCTATACCCCTACCCCCAACAACACCCCCATCAACAACACCCGCTATACCTCCACCACCAACACCTCCTATAAATATAGACCCCCACCATCAACACCTGTATAATAATTAGCCGTTGATAATTGCTATACTTTTATTGAGAGCATACATTCTACCCTATTGCTCAAACTCCCTAATCTTACAATCCCATCTGTCTTAATCCTTCCCACTGCCTTCGTTCCTAAATCCCTTAATTGATCTATTTTTAACCTAAGTGTCCCCACACCTTTTAAACCATTTACCTCTCTGTCACTATTCTCCACCATATGTATCAACTTGTATTATATTGTGTATAGAACTTTCATACTGTATGCTGTACTACTGTATAATGTATAAGAATACCCACTGTTTAGTGGAAATAAAGTTTTATTATTATTATTATTATTATTATTATTTCTCTCTCTCTCTCTCTCTCTCTCTCTCTCTCTCTCTCTCTCGCTAGATTTTGTTATGTGTCATCCATGGTTTTTTACTTCCATTTTTATGTATGGATTATAATTTTGACTTTATTTCCGCACCACCCTTGAGGTAAAAGTCACGGCGCGTTTTTTTTATAGAGGTTTCCCCAATAGGCCTAAATCCTGTAGGGGGTTGGTGACCTCCCACAGCGTACACACAAACACGTGTCGCGTGAGTGCTGCCACCCCAGAGCTGTTTGATATATTTATTTTAATTATGAAAGGATCGCCTCTTCCCACTTTTATCCCTTCAAATTTTCTTGCAATTATACTTGCTAAATTAATTAGCAATGTTAGAAGTGTTGGGGAAGTAAATAATAATTAGAATATTTTTAGAGCAACACTGCCAAATTTTTATGCCACGTTTCTCTATTATCGTATAATATAGTATGCAGAATAGTTTTATTCTTCCTTGATACATGTCAGCACTTTCATTACAGTTATATTAGTATAAGTTATGTTTATGTATCATTCCTACTACACAAACCACAGGCGTTATACATCGTAGGGTTAGGAAACATGGCAATAGTGTAGGGAGGGGGTGACTCCACCCAAACCCTATGTTACGAGGAGGAACACTATAG
This sequence comes from Coenobita brevimanus, assembly GCF_032717465.1. Classification (NCBI taxonomy): domain Eukaryota; kingdom Metazoa; phylum Arthropoda; class Malacostraca; order Decapoda; family Coenobitidae; genus Coenobita; species Coenobita brevimanus. The sequence goes on from NC_137046.1 coordinate 11,841,010, forward strand.
TTATCTTTTTCACCAATCGCTCATTATCCATTCTCTCCATATGCCCAAACCATCGCAACACCCTCTGCTCAACTCTACCAGCCATCTCCCGAACAACTCCAGTTCTGCTTCGCACTTCATCATTTCGCACCCTATCCATACGCATCACTCCACACATACTCCTCAGACACCTCATCTCCATTACATTAAAACTTTTCCTCTCTGCTACACCCATATTCCATGTTTCAGCCCCATATAACGCAGTCGGTACCACAACACCCTCATACAGCCTTCTCGTTACATCCATTCTTAGCGAACGACATTTAAACACTTTTTTCATTCCTCCCAGCACCTTTCCTACTTCATTTATTCTAAACTTCACTTCTGCATCTATTCTTCCATCCACAGCAACATTTGACCCTAGATATTTAAAACAATCTACCTCCTCAAGCAACTCACCATTCAAAACTATATTCATCCCCCTACCATCTATCAACCTCGTACTCTTCATCACTTTACTCTTATTCTCATTTACTTTCAATTTTCTCCTTTCACAGACCCTTCCAAACTCCTCTACCAACTGTCTCAATCTCTCCTCTGAATCAGTCACCAGTGCAGTATCATCTGCAAACAGCAGCTGCTTCAGATTCCACTCTCCACCATCAACATTCACCAGACTCAGACCTCCACCTAAAACTCTTGCATTCACCTCCCTTACAACACCATCCATGTAAATATTAAACAACCAAGGTGACATCACACATCCCTGTCGCAGCCCCACTCTCACGGGAAACCAATCACTCACAGCATTTCCCACTCTTACACACGCTCTACTATTTACATAAAAACTTTTCACCCCTTTTAGTAACCTACCATCAAGTCCATACAAACTTAAAACAGTCCACAAAGCCTCCCTATCAATTCTATCATACGCTTTCTCTAAATCCATAAATGCCCAAAACACATCCTTGCCTTTCGCTAAATACTTTTCACACACTTGTCTCACAGCAAACACCTGATCAACACATCCCCTCCCCTCTCCTAAAGCCACACTGCTCATCACCAATCACTCCCTCTGTACCCTCTCTAATTCTCATAATTAACACTCTACCATACACCTTACCTACAACACTCAACAGACTTATACCCCTAAAGCTAGTACATTCATACTTATCACCCTTGCCTTTATACAACGGGACCACACAAGCACTTGCCCAGTCAATTGGCACCATACCTTTCTCAAAGCACACATTCAACAATCTTACTAACCAGTCAACAATAGTCACTCCACCACCCTTCAGGCATTCCACAGCACACCCATCCATACCTGCAGCTTTCCCTGTTTTCATCTCCTTTACTGCCTTCTCCACTTCCTCCTTCGTAATCAAAGAATCATTCAACTCTCCCAACACATTTATTCCTTGCACCCTCCCATCCGCCCCAATCTCAGCCACTCTTTCCTCCTCTACATTTAACAATCTTTCAAAATACTCTGCCCATCTCTTCCTTACTGCATCCATCTCAATTAACATCCTTCCATCCTCTGCTTTTACTCGTTCTTCCTTCCCAGACTCTCCCTTTCGCACCCTTTTCACCTCCTTCCAAAACATTTTCTTATTCTGTTGAAAATTCTCTGTCAGCCGCCTACCCCACCTCTCATCAGCTGCCACTTTAGCATCACGCACAGCCCTTCTCGCTCTATTCCTCTTCTCCTTATACCTTTCATATGACATCTCATCCTTCCTCTGCAGCCACACTTCATATGCACGTCTCTTCTCAGCCACAGCCATACTTACTTCCTCGCACCACCATTCACTTCCTTTTCTTACACCACCACCCACACGTCTCACACCACACACCTCTTCTGCATGCCCCACCACAGCACTCTTAAACAACTGCCATTCCTCCTCCACGCTGCCATTTTCCCGATCTTTCACTGCGTTCCACTCATCTTTCAATTTCTCCTGATACTCTATCTTTTTCTCTCTTTTATCCAACTCACTCACTTTCAAAACCTCCCTGCCACACCTAACCCTCCTAGCTCTCACCCATCTCTTACCTACTCTTAACTTTCCCTCCACCAGGTAGTGGTCAGACATACCTCCACCCTCCCCTCTCAGAACTCTCACATCCAACAATCTTCCTATTACATTCCTAGACACAACCACATACTCCATCAAAGCTCTATCAACAACCCTTCCACCCTCCTGTCTCACCCATGTATACTTATAAATATCTTTCTTCTCAAACAGCATATTCCCAATCACCATCTCTCGCTCAACACACATCGCCATCATTCGTTCCCCATTTTCATTTCTTCCAGGCACACCATGCATACCAACTACGCCTTCAACTGCTACATTTCCCACTCTAGCATTCAAATCTCCCATCATTACCACATTCACATTCGCTCCAAAACTCCGCAGACACTCATCAACATCATTCCAGAAAGACTCCCTCTCTTCTTCATCCTTTTCACTACCAGTCCCATATGCACTCACAAACACCCACAACTCACGTTCAAAGTTCGCTTTCACCCACATCAGTCTCGATGACACCTCCTTCCATTCAGTCACACATTGCTGTACTTCCGGACTCACTAACAAGGCCACACCTTCTCTTGCCCTTCCTCTATCAACACCTGACAATCTTCCATTCACACTTCCAAACATAGACTCCCCCTTCCCTTTCATCTTCGTTTCACTCAAAGCTAACACATCCAACTTTCTTCTCACAAACATTCTCCCAATGTCCTCCCTTTTAGCCTCAATCGTACTACATCCACGCACATTCATAGACCCAATCTTCAGCGTACGGGGATAACTCCATCCCCCATCCCTTTCTCTGGCCTGTCTCTTTTTAGGAACTGAAAAACAGAGGAGGGGGTCCCTAGTCCCCTCAAAAATCGAGGAAAATGAGAGAGAAGAAATGCTGGACAACTTTCTCTCAGGCAGACAAGCCAGGATACTCCACCAAAACCAAATTTCTAAAGTCCGAATACTAGCCAGTGGTATTCCACAGGGCTCACTCCTTTCATCCTAACTCTAATATTTTCCTCTATCTCATGCCAAGTCCTCCTCCCTTTTCAGTATATCCCTGCTACTTGGTCATAGCTTCACAATAATCCAAAACTTAATAAGCTGAACTTCAGCAGTAAATATTAGTATACTTGCTAGAAATTTCGTTCAGACAAAATAGAATGACTGCCTAACCAGTCAAAATAGCCATTACCCTTTTAAGTCCATAAATACAGGAATCTGAAACACAACATTCAATACCCCTCTTCAGCTAACCACTCTTTGAGAAAACGCCCCAATTTGTATGACTTACTTTAATCACTCATTCTTGGAAAACACCCTCAAATTCTATGACCAATTTTACCTAAATACATGGTCTTTTGTCAGCATACGAATAATATTAGTTCAAAAGCATCCTGCAAACTCGAGAACATGAAGAAACTCAGATGCACTATCTGTGGACAAGACAAAAAAGAAAAAAAAAAATGTCTGAAAATTGTTCAGACATTTCAGGATTACAATTCTGAATTATCCTAACCCACGTTGAGCCCCAAACAAAAATAATGCATAAGCTTAAAAAATTAAACAAAACGAAACCGTGTATGTAATAACAGAAGGTGCGAAGAAATACAAACCTAGATAACTTGCAACAAGAAACAAAAATACTTCCAACTGAAGATCATGCACATATGAGTGGCTCGCACATTATTGCTTTAGCCCAATACTTTTTACACTCTTATAATATCATATTACATCACCGCATAAAAAAAATAAAAAAAAATACCCAACACTACACAGACATCTCGGCCACATCCCCCCACCCCCTCCTCCGTATAACACCACACTACAAACTTATAAACACATAAACACCACAGCTATCCAATCTCTTCAGCCAGACAAAAACCACACTCATCCTAAACTTCAACCAGACAAAATCTACGTCAGAAAATATCCTATCAAGAGAGAAATAAATATATCTAGCCAGAGTGTTACACGATCACCACACTTCCCCGCAATAACACCTTCACAAAATACAACCCAAAGAATGCACTTTGTCCACACTGCAATGCAGCCATAACAACAGCATCATCAACATGGTGCAAACGGTATATGTTGTTGTTGATCAGCGACGATCCGTCTGGCCGAGCATACCCATCAACCGCAGCAAGCATGCAAACGCTCCTGCACGGCCGTCTCTTGCAGTGAATTGATCTTCCCTTGGGGCAGACAACGCCTCGCCACAGTGATACACAGGGAAGAATGCAGAGGTGTGTTCCTGGATGGATGTCCTGGTTGGAAACGCATTGGCGACTCTACCCAGTGTACAGGGGCACCGTAGTAGGCGCCACATCACGCCGTTACTTGGTTATCTGGTTACCATCCAGAATTATCCATGGTATCTGGGTTACAGGAAACCACTAGTTTTGTCACTTAGTAGTCACCTGAAGTGTAGAGCAACAGAAAAAGAATGAAAAAGGTGAAGGAAGAAGTAGGTAGCCCAACTTCAAGTGTGTGGATGACGATCGCCACCAGTGACCACCACGGTATGTGTAAGCCATATATTCTTTTGTCAGCTACTTTGTGTGTGTGTGTGTGTGTGTGTGTGTGTGTGTGTGTGTGTGTGTGTGTGTGGATGATGGTCGCCACCAGCGACCATCACGGTATGTGTAAGCCATATATTCTTTTGTCGCTACTTTGTGTGTGTGTTGCTGATCAGAAAGCCATTGCAAGGTTGTGTAGATGCTAAAAATTTTTCTGAGAACTGCTACCCCTTCTTGTATCTCGAGTGCATTCATTGTCCACAAGGGAAAGTTTGGTACCTTTGCTGGGAGTGTCATATCTTATGGGATTCAAACAAGGGGTGTAAAAAAGGAGATACTAATATGAGAACAAAACAACGGTGCTGCCATAAGGGGAGGGGCTTAGAACTTTGACTCATCCCCATTGGCTCCCCTATATGAAATTTTAGATTATTTAATGTGTGCACACTGTGTTCAAGTCTCTTCTCTTCCCCATTTTTGAAGGCCTGGCTACTCTGCTGGAATAAAATGACGTTTGCATGTTCCGATCGTTATGTGGAGTGAAGCCAAATCACAAAACATTATCAGAAGAGGTGAGAAGGCTGCTGGGCGTGGAAAGCTTCAGGAGGGATGCAGAAAGGAGGATCCTGGAATGGTTTGGGCATGCTGGAATGATGGACTCAGGGAGATGGGCATAGAGATATTCTGTAGTAGGGCAGAGTCTCCAGGCCGTTGGCAAATATAACCAGAGGAAGACAGGGGATAAGTTGGTGTGTTGTGACCACAGATCTATAGGTGATATAGAGCTGATGCAGCACAGAGGAAGATGGAGGAGTGCTATCAAATGAACGAGTCTGACCCAAATTACATGGAAAAGGAGGTAAAACTAAAAGTGATAATGATTACATAAACAATGGCTCTAACCTCACACTGAATGAGAGTAATGAGGCATGATAGGAATAAAACACACAAAGACCTAACCATGTTTGGCTGATGTAGTACTGTTGGAGTCACTGTCCTCAGCTCGCGCCTCCAGCATCAGGTCTAAGAAGTCGCCTCTCTTCTGGCCAGCCTCACGAGACTTAATAGTCATGTTTGCAACCTCACTGAAGAACTCCATCTCAGATGCAAATACCTTTATTCCAATGGCATTGGCAACTTTTGGAAACATAAATGCTAGAAGTATCTGCAAACCCTTCATTAGTGGCATGGAGAAAAATTGGTCAGCCTTTTGAGCAAACTCTGGTTTTTCTTGGGTGAGAGAGTTGCATTCTATACCAAAGGCACATGAAGCAATTGTGTCCATAGTAAACCTGCCAGTCTTGTCCTTTATGTCGATACTGTGATCCTCTGCTGCATCTTTAAGACATGAGGACACGAGCAAGTCGGCTTTGTCACACACAAGATGGAACATTTTCTTCATCTTGCCTGAGGAGAAGGTTGGAGACAGGATGGAACGCAGAATCTTCCACTCATCACCAATTTTATTCATCAGCATGTCATTCATCACATCACCATCTTGGCTCTCAAAGAATCGCCTGCCAAGGAAGTGATGGAAGTCCTTAACAAAAACATCCCTCAGAATATCTGGATCACCAATAACCAGCACTGGTCGAAAACCTTCATATCTCCCACATAACTTCGACCCACCACAATTCTTGTATATCTGCAACAGTAATGTAACATTTTTAACATTCTTGCCCAGCAGTGAATTATATTTTTAATATCAGTTTTTACAATCATTGCCTTAGTTATCATGCAACATACGTAACAGCATGTGAAAGGGCGGAAAAATATACAAAATTGCTACCAGTAATCTTATGTGACTCACATTATCAAAAACAATCCATAGAGGCTTTATGATGCCTTCGTGTAAGTTGCCAATAAATGGTAGGCCGGGTTCTGTTGGGATGCCCATTGAAGCCCAGTAACTGTGGCGCCACCTGGAGTACCACCAAGCAGACACCACCACAGTCAAGGAAACTAGTGAAAGCTCCAATAGCATCTTCACCTACAATGTCTGTGGTGGAGAAAACTTACATTAACACCTGCAGTAGGAGACTGGATCTCAAAAAGCATCTACAGTATAGTATGTGAAATTTTTGATGTAAAATATCATTGAACCTTGGTAACCCCACTTGGCACAACTATCAGTACCTCAGGAACTATTTGATTAAATGGCATGAAACCTTATTGGAACGTGTTTCCTAGCTTACTGAAGGTAGCAACAAATAGGCATTGGCAATTGAAGGGGTGGGTAGGGACAATCCAGGTTCGTTCCATGCATTTTTGGTCTGAACATGAAATGGAAGGAACGTGCTGGGTAGTAAATTTACATCCATGCCACTGAAGGAAGTGTTGGTCTAAATTATTCCTGTCCTATGTCGAGTATCTTATGATCGTATAGTTGTGTTTGAAGTGTTTAGCAATAGCACATAACATCAATGTGTGTTTACGGTACATTACTTCAGTTACTATTTTGATTATCTTATTTTTCTTTGTGTTATCGTGTTCCTTCTTGGTTTTTCGTTCTTGGGTTTCATAAAAATATAGCTAATAACTCATACAGTGCTAGGTGAAAACCCTTATACTAAATGCTATTGATTGTGGCTGCTGGCATTTTGGAACATAGCAAATGTAATCCTCCTGTATATTCTGCAGTGAGGTAACTGATTATGATATAAATGTGTCAAGTGCTAGTTTGTTTTATAGAGTTATAGGATACGAATGTGTGAAAAAATCTATCATTGTCTTTTAAATAATCCACAGTGAGCAAATCTGTGTATAAAGGTGATACAGCAGTTGAATTTTTATCGTTCAACCTACCTGTCTACCTTATTATTTGAATTATGATTTCTGTTTTCTTCATCGTGTTCATAGTTTGTCTTATCCATGCTAGTTCTATATCAATTTATTCAGGAGCAGCTTTGCAGGCAAACTCAGAAGTATAAACACAACACCCTCTTGGTAGCCTAACTGAGCAGTTTCCCAAGTGTCTAAAATTGCTTTGTGGACTGGGACAAAAGTGGAATTAAGAAACAGGAGTGCTAGCTAGGTGATAGTGGAAAATTCCGGATAATTCTCGCATTTTTAGTAGCTAGTCAGAGTTGCCAGGTAGCCAGTCGTTGTGAGCAGAAGTATTTGTAAAATTTTGCATTATTTTTTTTTCTATCTTTCTATAATGTTTTATTTTTATGACTGTTTCTTAAATTATGTAATATTCAGATTCATTACCCTCCCCCCCCCCGCGGAGGGATTAGGGCACGGGTATTGTTTTCACTCGGTGTCTGTTTGTCTGTTAACTTCACTCAAAAACTACTTGTGGGATTTTTAACTAAATCTGCAGGGATAATGGGCTATGATATTCTCATCATCTGAATAAATTTGAGGCCAAACTGAGTCAAAGCCCAGACTGTAGGACCAAAAAATGTAAAACAAAATGTTTTTTTTTTTTCCGCCGTAAATCCTTTCAAACTCGTCATATCGACAGGAAACCAAAACCTAAAGGTGTATCTTTCAAATCTGCATCCTATAACATGCCTCAATACATCAGGGGGGTCACCCCTCACCAATTAGCGGTAGGGAGGGGTCAGTGTAAGGAGGTTGGGCCTAAAATTTCGAATGGGCATAAAAATCGTCAATTTTCACCCAATTTACTCGAAATTTGATATGTGACATCTTTGACTAGATATCCTGTTGTGTTTATACGTCAAAACTAAGATGACTGCCGGGAACGGGTTTGCTGTGCTTTGGCACCGCCTCTTGTTTCAGTTTGTATGCCAAAGCACATACAGTGCAACATAATGTAAAAAAGCTCTGGAATATTTTAGATATCTCCGACTTGGAACTCTGTTGCTGCCAGGAGTACCTAGAACGTTCGAGTAGTAAAGAATGTTATAAAAAGGATGGGGGGAGTGAGTACAGGAGTGAGATTACTTGTGGCCCTTTGAAGTTAGTGTAGCTCTGACTTTTGTGAAATTAGTTAAGCTGACAGTGTAATTAACTGGAAAATAAAGACTATGAATGCAAAAAGACTGTGTTATTATGACGCCTGTGTTGATCTTGTGTACATTGAAAGGCTTATCCTATGAGGAGTGATTTACTGGGGTACATCTATCCTAAACTGAACTACTGCTGTTGAAGCCTGTGGCAGTGTGGGATAAGGACGTAATAGGTGGTGTCAGGAATTGAGATAGAAAAGAGTCAAATCTTCGACATGGAGCCAGAAGGTGTACAGACAAAATGCCAAGGTAGGCAAAAGGAAGCATCTGTGGCTGCAATCATGGAGTTACTACAAGCACAAAGTGGACAATTACAAGAACAAAGTGAAGGACAGAAAAAGCTAAGGAAAAAACTCAGAGAACAACTAAAACACAAAGTGAAGAACAAATAGAACGATATGAGCAGCTTCAAAAGGCGTTACAGGAGCAACAGAAGGAGTTACAACTGAAAATGCAGGGACAGCAACAGTAGACACTTTCAGGGAAGAACTGAGGAAGAACAGCAACAGCTGAAGCAGGAACTATATGCTGAGCTACAGCAGCAGAAGCATGAGGTGAGCAATGATGTGATGGAGTGCAGAATGCATGTAGGCAACCAGTTGGAATTGAGATTATAGAGAAATCTGGTGTTGCTGAGCCTCAGATTAGTGTACGGGGAGCATATGTAAAAAATAGACAGTGTAGGGTGAATCTTGATAAATCCCATGCATCTAATACAGGGTTGAATAATCAGAATGTAGAAGTTCTGAGTCTTGGATTTAATTATAATGTCCCAGATTTTTATGCTCCAAACCAGCCAAATACATGGTTATAATGGGTGTCCAATTAAAAAGAAACCTCAGGAATTTCATGGTAAAGTATACTAGGAAATTTTCATGTGCTGTTTGAGTTACTTGATGACCAGAATGGTTGGGACGATAGGCAGAGGGCTGTGCACCTTGCTATTAGCCTTAAGGGTGCCGCAATGGAGATTCTTGGCCAGACGTCAGTGGAGGAAAGGAACAGTTATCAGTCCCCAGCAGAAGTGGGGAGTGTTGATATGGGACCATGTACCAGACTAAGGTCTACAGCACGAGATTCCGGATCCATTAGGCTACGGGCTCAAGATAAATCCCTTCAGCAGCTTGCTGAAGAACTGAAAAGTATGGTACACAATGCATACCCTGAAGCACCACCAAACCTGTCGGCTATTTTTCTGGGGAACCAGTTCATTGATTCTCTTGTTAGTGTGGAGTTTAATGTGCAAATGAAGCAGGCACAACCAAGATGCATGCAAGAAACACTAGTCAAGGCCCTGGAATTTGACTCATCTGTCAGCTCAGTACATCCAGTTTGCATGTAGGACATAGTGCAGGATTCAGAGCAAGAAAGGGGCAGGTATGTGAAACAGAGAAATTTGAAGGGTATTATGAGAAGTCAGGATATAGGAAAGAGGACTGCTACAAGTGGAAGAGTGAACAGGAGATGATCAGAGGAGGTTGTTGGTTCTGCGCCAGGACACAAGGAGGATTGTTACAAATAGAAGGAGCAAGAACAGAACAGTGCAAGGAAATCTACGATTGCAACAAAACGGTGTTAATTCACTTTTTGTTGACAAATTGGAGAAAGAAACACCGATGTGGGACTTAGTGTGTATTGACGTTTCGCCTCATGGCTTCCTCAGAATACAATTGCTGAATATACACCACATTTCCTGTATATATAGCAGAAGGCAGTGGGGGTGTGAGGGGGGTGAGGTATTGGTTAGGGGTGGTAGGGGGGGGCGGTAGTGTAAGGAAAGGGAGGTCCAGGGGAAAGGGATTATGGATCACGGCACAAAGACGGAGAGAAACAAGGGACACGTGAAGTGAGAAATCCTTAGGGAGAGAGAAGGGGTGTTGGGTAAGGAAATACAGGTCACAAGGGGAAAGGGATTACCGATCCCAGCACAGGTGTGTGTGTGTGTGTGTGTGTGTGTGTGTGTGTGTGTGTGTGTGTGTGTGTGTGTGTGTGTGTGTGTGTGTGTGTGTGTGTGTGTGTGTGTGTGTGTGTGTGTGTGTGTGCGCACAAGTGTTGCATATGTGAGCAAGCAGCTGGGTGATGAGAGGGGTTGGGGATGGATGGGAGGGAAGGAGGGGTGATGTTATGAGTTTAGGGGTGGTGGTGTGGGGAAGTTATCCTATTGACAATATATTTGGCCACAGATTCCGAGAGGTGGTAAGATCCGCTGTTCTTTTCAATGGTATTGGATCATAGTATAACTGCTGCCTCCAGGCATTTGCGTCTTTTTAAGTCTGCTTCCTTGTATAAAATTTAGCGTTTTCCCATTTCATTACGGGACCTGTATTAAATCTGTGAGCTACACATGCCTTGTTGGTGTTGTACCGGCTCATTGCATACTTATGTTCTTTTATCCTTTCTTTCAAATCACGTCCTGTTTCACTTATGTAAACCTTATCACATACTGCACATGGAATGGAGTAAACACCTCTCTCGGTTGTGTTGCAGGTTCGTACCTTGTGTCTGACCAGATCACCCACTGTCTGAGATGTCATGAAAGCTACCTCAGTTCCTGCATTTCTTAGAAACCGATCATTGTTGTTGCTCGTATTGTTATTGGGCAGGATTATACGTGTCACATCACTGGATTTCTCAGCCGTTGCCCGTTCCCTGATAGCCCTATATAGCATGTTTTCTGGCACTGGATAACATGTGTTTTGGATACCCCAGTTTAGAAAATGTGCTACCTATGTACTGGAATTCCTCTTTCAAATGATCTTCACTGCAAATCCTGAAGGCTCTGAGGTAGAAGCCTGTTAATACACTTTCCTTTATCCTATCGTTATGGCTGGAATAACAGTGAACAAGGTCATTCTTATTTGTGGCTTTCCTATACACTTTAAATGCCAACTTATTTTCGGTCCTAATAAGCAGGGTATCCAGGAAGGACAAGCAACTGTCAGCTTCTTCTTCAAGGGAATACTGAATTGACGGTTCCACTTCATTAGGTCTGTCCCTCAGATTACCTATGTCGAAACGTCTGGGTGCAATGAGCAAGATGTCGTCAACATACCGTAGCCACGTGACGGTGTTCGGGATGAACCGTTTGTAGGGACGAGTCTCCCTACAAACGGTTCATCTCGAACACCGTCACGTGCAAATTAACCAGGAGGTGTACAGATCACTCATTGTTACTAAAGATGCTAAGGCCATCTGTGAAAACCTGTGGATGGAGTTAAACCATGCTCACGTGAAGAAGCAGACATACTTATATTTGCCCATGCCAGAGATGCTTCATCAGAGGGATGTAAAGACTTGACTGTCGAAGCTAATGACACTGACATAGTTGTCTTTGCAAATAAGTATTTCCATCATTACAATAGCTTGGTCTGTCTCTGCAATGAAGTATATCCATCATTAAAAAAAAAAAAAAAAATTGGTCTGGAACACTTGTGGATCTCCTTTTGGCAAGGAACAAAAACTAGATGGATTCCAATTCATGAAACAGCAATAGCTATGGGTCTTGAAGTGGCCAGTGGTATTCTATATTTTCATGTATTCATAAGTTGTGATACAGGGTCATCATCGTGGGAAGGGCAAAAAATCTGCATATCGAACATGGGATGTGAATCATGAACCGTCTGAAAGTTTTCTCAAACTAAGTCGGTATCCAACTGAGGACACTGATTCTGACCTCCAGAAGCTAGAATGGTTTACTGTCCTCGTGTATGACAGGACCAGTACAGTAAATAACGTAAATGAGATAAGGTAAGATCATTTTGCTCGAAAGAAAATACTTTATGATTCCATACCACCAACACACCTTTGGCTCTCCTCTCCTTTCACTGATCCACCTGGTGAACAAGCCTACATCTTTTCTATCCTTAATGACCTAGAGCAGCTTGTACAGCACCCTACCCGTATCCCTGACCGCCTTGGAGAGAGCTCCAACATACTTAACCTCTTCCTTACAACTAATCCTTCTGCTTACACTGTTAATCTTTCCTCTCCGTTGGGCTTCTCCGATCACAACCATATTACCTTGACCTGTCCCACTGCTTTGGTACGGCCTGTGGACCCTCCAAAGAACGTCAACTGTGGCACTTTGGAGCTGTGAATTTGGAGGCCCTCAGGCTGTACTTCTTTGATTTTCCCTTGAATGATTATTGCTTCCATGGCCGGGTGCCATCTGAGTGTGCATTGCTCATTACGGAGGTTATTCTCTCGGGCATGAAAGCATACATTCCTTTCTCATATCCTTTGACTAATGCAAAAAAGACTTGGTATAATCATGCTTGTTCTGATGTTGTCCGCAACAAGGAGAGGGCCTATAAAAGGTATCAGAGCCAACTCACCTCTGAATCACATCTTGTTTATGTTTCTGCCCGGAATCGTGCTAAGTCTGTTCTTCACTCTGCTAAAAATATTTTCATCCGTACTAAATGCTCTCAACTCTCCAACTCGAATTCTTCCTGCTTCTTCTGGCACCTCGCCAAAAACCTTTCTAACAACTTTATCTCATCATCCTTCCCTCCTCTTTTCTATTCTGATGGCTCTGTAGCTATTTCTTCTACTGATAAAGCAGATCTCTTTGCTCAGGCTTTCTCCTCCAATTCCATCATAGACGATTCCAGTGCTGTTCCACCATTACTTTCCCCCTCTGACTTCCTCATGGCTGACGTTAAAATTTCTTCAGCTGATGTATTTTCTACCATCCCTGGCCTTAATACTAACAAGGCATATGAGCCTGATGGAGTCCCTCCTGTTGTCCTCAAGAAATGTGCTTCAGTGCTTACACCCTGCCTAGGTAAACTCTTTTGCCTTTGTCTGTCAACTTGTACCTTTCCTTCTTGCTGGAAATTTGCTCTCATTTAGCCAGTCCCAAAGAAGAGTGACCATTCCCATCCCTCTAACAATCGTCCAATTGCTTTAACATCCTGTGTCTCAAAAGTTATCGAGTCAATGCTTAACAAAAAAATTTTAAAGCATCTTTCCTATCACCTACCTTTCAGACTCCTGGTCATCCTCCTTTCGGGACTTTGGCGAAAGCTATGCCATTGCACTTGACATCTCAAAGGCTTTTGTTCGAGTCCGGCATAAATCTTTAATTTCAAATCTGCCGTCTTACGGTTTCTATCCTTCTATCTGTCCCTTCATCTATAGATTCCTTTCTGGTCGTCCTATAGCCACTGTTGTAGACAGCCATCATTCTTCTCCTAGATCTATCAATAGTTGTGTTCCTAAGGGCTCTGCTCTATCACCAACTCTCTTCCTTTTATTCATCAATGACTTAAGCTGTACATCTGACCCTGTCCACTCGTACGCTGATGATTCCACCCTTCACCTTTCCATTTGGTTCCCACAACATCCATCTTAGCAGTTACTTCAACAAACAAGGGATGAGGCTATGGCACACCTAATGTCTGACTTGGCTCGTATCTCTAACTGGGATAAAAATAATCTTATTATTTTTAATGCATCAAAAACTCGGTTTTTACACTTATCAACCCGACACAATCTTCCACAGGAGTACCCACTAATGTTTAATAATATTCAGCTAAATCCTTCATCATCCTTGAACATGCTTGGGGTTTCATTCAGGACTTGTCTTGGAAAGATCATATTACATCCCTTGTAAAATCATATTCCAAGAGATTAGGTGTGCTAAACCCGCTCTGTACCTTCTTTACCCCTGCACAGTTGTTGACACTATACACGGGTTTTATTATGCGGCTCCCCACATACAGCTCTTCTCAATAGGGTGGAGTCAAAGGCTTTTCGTCTCATCAGTTATCCTTCTCTTATTGGCTCCCTTCAACCTCTGTCTCCTCACTGCACTGTTGCATCTTTATCTCTTTTCTATCGCTACTTCAGTAGCCATTGCTCCTCTGAACTATCTGCTTGCATCCCTCCACCTCTACAACGGGTGTGTAGCATCGATTTAGCAACAAACTCTCATCCCTTTTCCGTCCAACTCTCTAATGCAAGACTTAACCGTTACTCCCAGTCCTTCATTTATGCAACAGGCCAACTCTGGAACTGTCTCCCTCTGTCTGTATTTCCTACTTCCTATGATCTCCAGTCTTTCAAATGCAGTGTGTCCAGGCATATCGAAATGAACAGATCTTGAATTTGGCTCTCTTTTGTGTGTGTGTGTTTTTTTCTTGGAAGGAGCAGTTGGCGGGCTACTGGCCTTTATTTCCTTCTCTCTTGCATAAAAAAAGAAAATCAGCCCTAAAACGAACATGCAAAACATGATGCCTACCACGCCGGCATTATGTGGGGTCAAACTATTACTTCCAACCCAGATATCAGTTTTCCTGTTAACTGGGGTTGGCAAAAGAATGGGGTAAAATGACAAATATGCTGGAGTACCCCTCCACCAACTGCAACAGGCTGTGAGGAATTAACAAAATATGCTTGTAAAAAAAGATGCTAGAAGAAATGCAGATGTTCTTGATAAGGCCTTTTTTGCACGGCAATATGCAGCTGTGTCTTTGAACAATATTGTTCAGAATTTAGTTAACAGTTTATAACAATTCGCACTGAATGTTTTTCCGTCCTAAACATGTTATATACTTGTCATTACATGGGTAATCAAACAATGATGTTTTATTTGTTGTTTATTCTTGTTCATGTTCATTTATGCCATGTTTTAGTTGTTACTTCTAGTCCTGTAAGAGGGAAATACTATTGTTTTGTAAAGTACAAGAGTATTTAGTATAAGCTTTCGAAACTTTTCATTGTTTATACTGTAGTTGTTGTGTAGTTCACACTGTTTGTTGGTTTAATGTCAGTATATATTCATGCAATTGAATATGGAGTTTTAAACTTGCATTTCTTATTGTCTTTCAACTTTTTCATATGATATTTTAAAATAAGTATTTATTTACATGTCTTACGCCATAATATATTCAGTGCAGTTTGAATGTTTACCAAATATAAGAAAATCATTAAAAATGTGCGTACCGGCTCCCTAAAGTTCAGCTTTAAGTTTCAATGTATACCTTCCATGATTGTCAGTGTAACATACAGTTTTTCCATGTACAAAACATGGATATCAACATAAACACACCTTAAAACAGACAAATTCTTGAAAAAATTAACGGAATGTCGGTTTCAGCAGTCCAAAATGGTGGCCATCTTGAAAAATGATCACCATCTTGACACTTCAAATGGCCAGTTGGGCACATCTGATTAGTTCAACATTTCCAAAGAATGTTCATACTAAATTTCTTGCTTGTATCACAATTTGCTTGACTCTTCTCGAAACTGGGCTTTATCTGCTCCACTATCTTGGTCTAGACTATCTGATGTCCATGGAATGTGAGCTGGACTTCTGCTCCATGAAGCTCAAAGTCTGAGGAAAGTCGGTTCCCGTCACGACAGTGAGACATACCAGTTCCGGTGGTGAGGTGAGTACACTGTACACTACAGTAATACCCCCAAGATTAGAACTATTGCTCCAATGTAAGGTGAGTGGCACTTTTGACAGCTATCTAAGGTTGTGGAGCCTGATGGACGGTAGAAGATGAAGGATAGAGTGATGGTGGAGAGACTTTTGTGGTGACTGGCGCAGATGGTGTGCCACTCGTGGTGGCTAATTTCTCCCACAAGGCACAGAAGATCAACGAGGGAGAAGTAATGGGATTGTGCCAGCCAGTGGACCCTGAGTGGCAACCATGGAAGGCCTGTAAAAAGACTGTAGTCAGAGAGGATTAGAATCTGCCAGACCACATACAGGACCTATTTTCAAGGAGTTGCCAGTGCCTGGATGAGACAAGTGCTGCAATTAAGGCAACTGCTAGTGGAGTCTGCTGATGCTTTTCCATCGGCGACCTAGACCACGGATGCACAGATCTGGTGGAGCAATGTATCAACACCGGGGATCACTGTCTGATTAAACAGCCTGCTCGGAGGATGGTGCCAGTTCAACAACAAGAAATGAAGAGGGTGTTGGAGAATCTTCAAAGCCAAACAGTGATAGAAAAGTCCAACTTTCCTTGGGCATCAGCTGTTGTTCTTGTAAGGAAGGATGGCTCAGTGAAGATCATCAAGCCCTAAATGAAGTGGCAGTGAATGATGCATACCCCTTGCCAAAAACTGATAACACACTGGATGCTCTGTCAGGTGCCAAGTGGTTCTCCACCCTAGACATGAAAGCAGGATATCACCATGTCAAGGTCCTGGAAAATGACAAGGAGAAAGCATCCTTTTCTTACAGGCAGGATTTATGGCAGTTCAGAGTGATGCCATTTGGCCTGGCTACTTTTGAGTGCCTCATAGATAAAATACTGGAAGGCCTTCACTGGCAGACAGCTCTCATCTATCTTGATAATGTAATTGTGTTTCGAGTGACTTCTGACCAGGAACTGGAGAGGTTGTCAGAGGTGTTCAGCAGGATCCAAGCAGTGCATCCCAAGCTGAACCCTTAAAAGTGCAACTTATTCCAGAAGGAAGTGAAGTACTTGGGACACATTGTAGGCAAAGGCGGCATCTGCACTGATCTGGAGAAGGTGACAGCTGTGAAAAACTGGCAGGTTCCAGCTTGTGTGAAGGAGCTACAGAGTTTCCTGTATTTGTGTAACGGGGCTTTGTCAAAGACTTTGCTATTGTCGCTGCAGTCTGCACCTCTGCAAGAGTCGTCAGGATAGAGGCAGAAGTTTATGTGGACTGCAGTGACTCAGAAGGCCTTCAAAGAACTAAAAAACGCGTTGACAAGCTCTATAGTGTTGCCGTACCCAGATCAGAGTCAACCATTCATCCTGGACTGTGACACTCGTGACCATGGCATTGGTGGAGTCCTGTCACAGAAGAAAGATGACAAAGAGTATGTCGTTGCGTATTACGGCAAGAAGCTCTGCCCACTGAAGTGGAACTACTGTGTAACCCATAAGGAGCTCTTGGCAGTGATGAAAAGCTTTGACTTCTTCCATCCCTACTTGTATGGGTCTTACTTTATCATCAGGACGGACCATGCAGCACTCTAGTGGCTGAAGACATTAATGAATCCAGAAGGACAACTGGCACACTGGCTTGAGAAGCAGGACCAGCACAACCATGACGTGCAACACCATCCTGGGCAGGTACATAGCAATGCTGACAGCCTGAGTCATCGGCCCTGTGACCCAGTGTGCAAGTAGTGTAGTAGAGAAGAAAATCTTAGCATGAAATTCTGCTGTACTGCAGTGTGAGGGCCAATGTCAGCTGAAGAAGACCTGAAGAGGATGCAGATGGAGGATGCAGATTTACAACCAGTGCTAGAGTGGCTGCAGTGGAGTTCAGTGCAACAGTCTTGGGAAGAGGTTTCCAGGTTTGGCCCTGCGACTAAGAGCTACTGGAAGCAGTGGGACCTTCTTCATTTTAGCAACAGACTTCTGGAGCATCAGTTGGAGAAACCTGATGGCCTCAGCAAATATTGACAGCTGGTTATTCCTAAGAAAATGAGGTCAAATTTCTTAGAAGAGTCTCATAACCGGATCACTACCGGGCATTTGGGAGTGAAGATAACTCTAAGTCGACTGTGGTGTTGGGCCTGTGATCTATGCTGTGCTAAGAAGAGACCAAGAAACGTTGCTCCCCTCTTCAGTTGTGCCAAGTGGGTGCACCAATGGAAAGAAACACAGTGAATATTGGAGGACTTCTGCAACTCACTGAAAAGGGACACAGGTTTGTATGTGTTGCCATGGACTACTTCACAAAGTGGCTAGAAGCCTACACCATCCCAGATCAGGAAGCCACAACTGTTGTGCAGGCATTGGTTGACCTGTCATTTTGGGATGCCACAAGAGCTACATTCAGGTCAGGGTAGAAACTTCTAGTCTGCTGTGTCCCGTGAGTGAATCAAGTTACTGGGAATCGAGATGACCAAGACAATTCCACTAAGCCCACAGTCAGATGGTATGGTGGAGAAATTCAACTGGACCCTTGGACAAAAACTGGCCAAGTACCGTGTAGGGGACAGATGGAATGGGACCAGAAATTACTTGATTTGCTGATGGCATATCGGTCTGCATCCCACAAGACTACCGACTACACCCCTGCAAAACTGATGCTGGGCCACGAGTTACGATTGCCAGTTAATCTGTTAATGGGAAGACCAGCTGGTGAAAAGCTGCATACAGACACCTCCAGCTATGCAAAGCATCTTCAGGAAAGCCTGGATGAGGGACATCATCAAGTTCGAGGAGCTCTGAAGTTCTCAGGCGAAGTGATAAAGTGCAAGTATGATGCCAAGGCAAATGAGGTGAGCTTGAAGGCTGTTGACAAAGTTTGGCTGTACAATCCTCAGTGGAAGAAGGGACATTCACCAAAGCTGCAGAGCCCGTGGGGTGGGCCTCATACTGTGAAGGAGCACCTGTCAGACATAACATACCTGATTCAGAAAGGCAGGAAGTCTTACCCAAAGGTGGTACATGTGAATTATCTGTGGCAGTGCCATGGACCAGGACAATACAATGAATCGAGCACCCCCCGCAGCCAATGATTTGAGGAGGACCAAAGAGTTGCAGTGCAAGAGGATGGTGACAGTTTCCCTAGGGAAATAGTGAATCAGGAAGAGGACCAATTCATTCCAGGAAGAGTGGACTGTGTGGTGGAGCAGGGAAGCAATTGGAAGCAGGATAGGAGACAACCTGATGAGTTAAATGACTGTTTTGTGTATAAGGATTATGTTTGTATATATTGTTTTGTGTATAAGGATTATATTTGTATATATTGTGCAGTTTTGTCGGTGCAAGAAAATGACTAAGGAAGGGGAAGTGTTAAGAAGCAGGAGTGCTAGTTATGTGGTAGTGGAAAATTCCAAGTAATTCTTGCAGTTTTAGTTGCTAGTCAGAGTTGCAGGGTAGCCTGCTGTCGTGAGTGGAGGTATTTTATAAATCTGTATTTTTTTTTTTCTATAATGTTTTATTTGGATGATTGTTAAATTATGTAATATTCATATTATACTTTAGTTTGTATGCTAAAGCATTTAAAGTGCTACTTAATGTAAAAAAAAAAAAAATCTCTGGAATATTTTGGATGTCTCCGACTTACAATTCTGTTGCTACTAGGAGCACCTTGAAATGTCTGAGTATCAAGGAAGGATGTAAAAAGGATCGGGGGAGAGAGTATAGGAGTTAGTTTACTTGTTGGTCTTGTGAAATTAGTGTGGCTCTGGCACTAGTGAAATTAGTTAAGCAGACACTGTACTTACTTGGAAAATAAAGACTTCGAACGCGAGAAACCTGTGTTATTATGATGCCTGAGTTGATCTTGTGAACATTGAAAAGCTTACCGTACAAGGAACAAATCACTGGGCGATGTCATTCCTGTACTGTACTACTGCCACTGGGGTCTGTGGTAGTGTGGGATGAGGACGTAATGGTGGCTTTGGGTGGTTAAATCATGAACTAAGACAATTTTTTACTGCGTATTTTTTTGCTTCCCACCCCACAAAAAAAAAAAAGTTACTGGCAAACCCCGGTATCTAAATGACCAAAATCCAGTTTTTCGCTTATACGAGTCGTCTTACTTTTTCACAAACACCCTTTATCCAAGTTGGAATTCACACTTTATTCACAGAACAAAGCTATTCCTACAATGGATTCTTGCAACAATACAAACCGTTATAAACACCAAGGAATACCCAGTCACTCCCATAAAGGGTATGTCTGTGCTGTGTTTTTTGCACTAAAATCGTTTTTCAAATAAGAATCTACATTCATCTGGAAGCAGCCGTCTATTGCTACTTGAGAAACCCCATATAACCAATATGTTTTTGAGTTCTGTACAAATTTTGTTGGAAGTATAGCGATGCAGTACGTGTGCAACAAGTACATTATTACTAGATATATACTTGGAGATGACTAAAGTCATATATGAGAAACCCTGTGTGGCCACTTGGCATTACCAGGGCCGTTGTTAGAGGGGGAGTTATTTGAATAGCTCCAGGTCTGATTGTGGAGGGGAAAAAAAAAAAAACTTTGCAAGAGTCAGTCACACCTGATATCATCAGTGTCGACAGGCTGCTGGATGAAGATGTGTTCCCTACACCGTAGAAACTATTTCAAGTGGCACCAACTATTCAATCACCAGCTGTAGCTGTGTGCAGTCATACAGTTCTTTGAGAAGGCTGCACACATGGCTAAGGAGTGTCAAGAAACAGCAAAGAATTGTTTGGCAGTTTTGTCTGTTGAAAAGAAGGCTCATAATTAATCATATATAAGTAATTGACTGATTTGCAAACATAAAATCCAGCAGGTACCCTCTAATGTTCTCATCTCCAAAGAAGAAAATGTAAGGCAGTAGAGTTGCAATATATGCCGTATTTGTATAATTTGCGTTTACCACATTTGGCCTACTGTGATAAAATGAAATAGAATATTATTGCAACAACGCTTGAATTTCAAGTACTATGCCCATAATCAGTGTGGGTGTGCAACGAGGTTGTGTGATGTTCCCATGGTTGTTCAGTATATACGAGGTGCTACCCAAAAGTTCCAGTAATTTGAACAGAGGGAGTCAACCGTTCGCAGTTTTGCCTTTTGCCGCTAGCAGGAGTCAGCAGCACCCTTGTGCGTCAGTGTGGCACCGGCCGTGTCTGTGAGCGGATGTGTTGTTGAGCTATGCTTACTACTGCAACGTGGTGTGTACGTGGTTTGGCGGTTTTGCAATGGTGGACCTTATGGAACAAAGAACATGCATCCACTTCTGCTTCAAGATCAACAAGACGGCTGCAGAAACTCACCAGTTGCTTCAGCAAGCCTTTGGTGACAATGCTATGTCCCAAAGTAGAACATTTTTCTGGTACAAGCGGTTCAAAAAAGGACGAACGTCTGTCAAAGACGATGACCGTTCTGGACAACCGTCAACGGCAACAACACCAGAAAACGTCGGAAATGTTAATCAGGCTATCGTTGCAGATCATAGACGAACTATCCATGATGTTTGTGATATCATTGTACTGTCGTACGGGAGCGTGTAACGCATTTTGTTGGATGTGTTGGGCATGAGACGCATCGCTGCAAAAGTTGTGCCAAGACAGCTGAGTGACGAGTAGAAGGCACATCGCATTGCAGTTTCCACGGAGCTAGAGAATCAGGTCAGAGATGATGCCACCTTCATCTCCAAGGTCATAACTGGCGATGAATCATGGGTTTATGGTTATGACCCAGAGACAAAGCAGCAGTCATCACAATGGAAGTCTCCCAATTCACCGAGGCCAAAATAAGCATGTCAAGTTCGCAGCAATGTCAAGTCAATGCTAATCATTTTCTTCGATATCCAAAGGATTGTTCACAGGGAATTCGTCCCACCTGGTCAATCTGTCAGTGGAAAGTTTTAATGTGAAGTTTTGCAGCGTCTGAGGGAGAACATCCGTCGGAAACGTCCAGAACAGTGGAAGAACAAGGACTGGGTCCTGCATCATGACAACGGCCCAGCCCACCCATCAATTGTTGTCCAGCAGTTCCTGGGTTCCACTAACATAGTAGTCATTCCCCACTCACCCTATTCACCTAACCTTGCCCTCTGCGATTATTTCCTGTTTCCCAAGCTGAAATTACGACTGAAAGGGCGTCGATTTGACTCCCCAGACAGAATCGCAGGAGGTGCTCAAGACCATCACGCCTGAAGCCTTCCAGGGATGCATGGACTCGTTGAAAAAGCACTGGGACCACTGTATGCATGCCCAAAGGGACTACTTCAAAGGAGAGAGTGAGAACTAGGAGGTAGGGTAACTTATTTTCCTACAATATTCAAATTACTGGAACTTTTGGATAGCACCTCATACATACATATATATATATATATATATATATATATATATGTATATATATATATATATAGATAGATAGATAGATAGATAGATAGATAGATATATTTATATATATATATATTGATATTTACAATATATATATATATATATATATATATATATATATATATATATATATATACATTATATATATATATATATATATATATATATATATATATATATAAATATTTATATTTATATTTACAGTATATATATATATATATATATATATATGGATGTGGTGATGATTGAAGTAAAAACACGAGTAATAGAAAGGGGGATGAATGGTGATGGATGGAATATCTCAAATTTACTGTATGCTAATGATGCAGTACTACTTCCAAATACCGGACAAGAACTTAGTAGACAAGTGCAGAGTTTTGCTGATGTCTGTAAGTGTCGTGCCTTGAAAGTAAATGTAGAGAAGAGTAGTGATGGCCACTGAGAGAGAAGGTGACTCCCAGCGTGATGTTATAGTGAATGAAGCGAGACTGGAATTGGTGAGAGTTCAAATACTTGGGTACAGTGATAGAAAAGAGAGGAAAATGTGCGAAAGAAGTGGAAAGTAGAGTGACACAAGGAAGGAAAAGTAGCTGGTGCAATGAAGGCTTTGATAACAAACAGGGGCAGCGGGCTTGAGTGTTGCAGCTGCATGAGGCCTGCATGAAGAAATGTTAGTGCCAACTTTAACGTATGGATGTGAGACTATGGTGTGGCATGAAAATGAAAAGTCAGGAGTGATAGCAGTGGAGATGGGAATGCTGAGGATTATATGTGGGCTACAGAGAGTGGATAGGATACGATATAATGTGATTCGTGAAAGATGTGGAGTGAGAAAGTCCTTGGACACGAGAATCGAAGAGAGTGTACTGTGATGGTATGGGCACGTGGAAAGAATGGATAACAATAGAGTGGTGAAAAAGGTATATCTGAGTGAATTGGAAGGAGGAAGGAGGTGAGGTAGACCAAGGAGAAGGGTGGATGCGTGTGTGAGGAAGAGTGGTTTGGAAGTCGGTGAGGCTAGGGGACTGACAAGAGATCGAGCTGACTGGATGAATATTGTGAGTGGCGCGTGATCAGCGATTTGGCATCCCCTTTTAATGTGACTGCGTCCGGATTGACTCTATCGAATACGTTTATATGATGCTACAGAACGTGATGAATGTTTTTTTTTTTTTTTCGCGTATCAAATATAGCTTGGATTCCGGGGGCTTGAATGGTTGGTGAATGGAAGCGTGGCCCATTGGATTTGGGCAAATTTGGGCTGTCTTGACGTTGCTACTCCTCACCCTGCCGTACGGTGGCCGGATGATGATGATGATGACTATGCATTAAAAGTCAGACTCACAGTGTCAGTTTTTTAAGGGTATGGCAAGATTCATAATTTGTTACATAAAGTACACTACTATACAATACAAGGTTTCAGTACTACAAATCAATAGAATCATTTGAAAGTAACCAGATCCAATATCCTTTTCATACTGGGGCAGGATAAGCCACTAAGGGAAATAAATGGAAGGGGATGTATAATGTTAATTAACATAGGTTAAAATGAAACACAGCGACATCTCAGACACATATATACACAGGGAAATGAGTCATTACTCAGAAAAAAAAAAAAAAAATAGGAATCTATCACATTCAGCCAACATAATTTGACACATCGGAACCCAGTGTTATTAACTCTTCCCCACATGTAGTTAACGTTTAGAACAAATTCACTCAAGAAAATTATCTTTGACGAATATCTTTCATCATTGTCTAATTATAAAGGCAAGGCACCTTCATGTATTCATATACACTGCCCGCAGTTGTTTCCCTTTCAATCTTGTGGATTGCCAACACTTATCTCTAGGGTTTTCCCCCACTTATTTATACGATGACTCTCAACTCGCCACATCACATCGCCTGGCAGACGTGGTATGCTATAAAGTTTCGTTAAACTATTAGGATATATATATATATATATATATATAGATAGATAGATAGATAGATAGATAGATAGATATAGATAGATAGATAGATAGATAGATAGATAGATAGATATAGATATAGATAGATAGAGAGACATCTCTCTCTCTCTCTCTCTCTCTCTCTCTCTCTCTCTCTCTCTCTCTCTCTATATATATATATATATATATATATATATATGTATCTATGTATTAGGGTAGTCCTTAGGTTTATAGTGAAAACTAAATATGGGAAATCTTCACGGGCCACCTCCTAGTATTGTGCCACTGATATGAAACACCGTATGTAAAATTTTTTTGCACATTGCTCAAAAAATTCTGGTGCCCCAACGGCCCTGAAGTTTCTCCCTGTATAGGAGAATGGGACCATATTCCTGGGAACCTCTCATCGATCCGCAAGAGGGCGTGGTCATGCGGGAAAGCGACGGGGAGGGAGGAGAGATGTGGTGGCTCCTGGAAGGGTGGGGGTAGGGCAAGGGGGGGGAGGGAACTAGGCAATCTTGAGGTTTGATTGCATTGGCTACAGCTGGCAAACAGCCCTATTTCTAGGAGAATGACGACCACGACAAATGTAAGAAAGACAAGGAACCCAGGTAGAAGAACGAGATCTGGTTGGATGGACAGCCCCTCACCCAGTTCACAGGTGGTAAGTTGCCATCTAACAGTGAGGACCTCCAGTAGCTGTTCCATTTTCTGTGGAAGGAAAAGAGGATCATACCTGATACTGCAAAGATCGTGGACTCTGAGGTCGTTGGATTCTGATACTGTGCCAGACTTCCAGTGACATAAAGCAAGCACAGGATCCCTGAAGACGATAATCTATACAAGGAATGGCGTTCCCTGAGAAATAGTAAGGACAGGAAGACAGAAGTGGAAGAGGGGAAGTAAGTTGACTTCAGAATGAAACTGAAGAACCTCTTCGACTTGGCGCACATGGATGCCATGAAGCTGCTGAGGAATGAAGAAGACAAAGTGTTTCTGAAGTCTCAAGGGGAGGAAAGCCAGCAAGGCATCATGCTCGGTATTGACTGGAAGCTGTGTGATGCTGAAGTGAAGAAGCATGAGAAAGAGGAGGTTTCCCAAACTCGGAAACTACGAGAGCAGCAGCGGCTGGCAGCATTGGAATCTTCTGTTGAATTGGAGGACTCTGAAGAAGGCAAAGAAAACAATGACCCTGTTCCCAGACCATCCACGTCAGCTACAACATTCTCACCCAAACGACAACGATCCCGATCTCGTGCACCTGTCATCACTCTGGAGTTGCCTAATGCTCTGGACCACACAAAAATCTGCAACCACAATGCTGTCCACATTTTGGCCGCTGCAGCATCTGAGTATGGCAAGGATCCTTCAGTTTGGCTTTGAACCACCAGAGCACCCATTGGGGGCAAATCAAGGCCAGTGGCAAACAGGCAGTATCTCTGCACTTATCCATCAAGCGTGATATTCTATTCACTATTCCCTGGGACAGTACGTTGGTTGCTGACGAACCTGGCCAAGAAATGTTCGAATATTTACCCATCCTGGTGTCTGGAGAGGGAGCTGTGAAGCTGTTGAACATCCCCAAACTGCAATCAGAAACAGAAGCTGCCATGGTGGAGGTGATCTTTGCTACCCTGCAAGAATGGGACTTGGTGGATTCGGTGACAATCATGACCTTCTACACAACTGCTAGCAACACCGGAATTCGCTCTGGGGCCTGCACTCACATGCAGAAAGCACATCAGTGAGATCTGCATCCAGAAAGTCTTCACAGTCTACACAAGGATCATCACATTAGGGCCGGACATCCCTCTCTTTGAGCATTTCAAGCAGGAATTGCCCTTCATTGTAGATGATCGTTTGAAACTGCTCGCTAACCTTCCAACCCGTTGCAACGAGGTCATCATCTTCTGCCATCTTCAACTCACCACCCAACAGCCACGTGAAGATTACTGGGACTTGCTTGAGCTCATGGTGATCATCCTCATTGGAGTTCCTCCTCGTGGCTTCCACATTTCGCGGCCTGGTTCCTACCACCTTGCCCATTGGATGGCCAAAATCATCTACTCAGTCAAGGTTTGCCTCTTTTGCAGGCAGTTCAAGCCAACTGTGCAAGAGCTTGCTACACTCAAGTGGTTTTTCATATTTGCCAACATGATTTACGTCCCATACTGGTTCACAGCACCGGTTGCTGTATCTGCTTCTCAGAACAAACTCATGTTTCTTCAAGACATCCTAGACTACAGTGACTTTGATTTCTCATCCACTGCTATGAAGGCTTTCAGTCCTCATCCCTGGTACCTCTATGAGGAGCTGGTTGGCCTGGCATTCTTTGACAAGTCCCTTGACTTAGAAACAAAGAGGGCCATGGTCACAGCTCTAAAGATGAGCCTGAGAAGAGGACCCTGGAGCTGTATGTGGCTGTTATTCGAGTGAAAAACCTCCCTGATTTCGCACTGAGCACCACTCACTGCTTTCCGTTTTTCCTTGGCTCCTCCAATGGTTTTCTGGATGTTAACCCATCCACATGGGTTGAACGAGATGACTACAAGAAAGCCAAGCAATGCATCAAGTCATTGAATGTCACGAACAGTTTTGTTGAGCGAAGATTTGCGCTCCCTGTTATTACGAAAGTGAGAAGCAGCGGCAGTTCTTGTTCCAGGTTATAGAGGCTCATTGTTTGTGATTCCCAGACACTCAAAAGGCAGCATGACCTCTCAAACTAGGCAACAATGAGTGGGGGATCGGTTCCCATGACATTCTCCCAACAAGGAGCAAATACTTACACTGTAAGGGGGACCTAGGTGCACCGGCGGGGTATTCAATCCAGATGGCAGAGAGTGTGAACTTCTGGGTCTTTGGGGCACCAGTAAATGCTACAGTATAAGACTGAAATTTTGCACGGAGAGTGTTTGTACCAAAAGGAACAAAAGTGCGGGGTGGCCCATAAAAATCAACAACTTCGAAAATAAGGACCATCCAAATATATATATATATATATATATATATATATATATATATTTCAGAGGAGTAGACTGTAGCACTAGTCGAGCAGGGCAGTACTCCCGAGGTGGATGGAAAGCTGATGACAGGGAGTGCTGGAGCTCCCGTTTCATCAGCAATCAGGACTAGTTCCTCACTATCCCCCTTTGCTGAACTTTTTCAGTGTCTCAGTTACACAGAGAGTAGGCCAGCATGCTCTCCAGTACAAATTTCTCTAACTATCTACACCAAACTACATGCACAGTACACACTACACTTCGTTTTCCAAAATTTAAAAAAAAAACATGGCATCTTATCACCCAGCCTCGGAGTCCCCAGGGGGGTGGACCATAAATGCCCCCACCATCCGCCCCTCTCCCGATGACGACTCGAGGTGCCCGGAACCCACTGTCTGACTCTCTTCTTCTTCATTTCTGCAACATTCGCGGCCTTTCCTCTAACTTTCGCTCTGTTGAGCACCACCTCTCCTCCTCTAAACCTCACCTTTTTCTAACGGAGACTCAGCTGTCTGAGGCAACTGACAGCAAACCCTTTTCTGTGTCCTCCTACTTTCTCTATACTCATTTCAAAGCCAAAGGTGGCTGTTGTGTATATATACGCAACAACTTATCTTGCTCTCGTGTTCCTGAACTCTATTCTTCTGAATTCTCTACACTCTGGCTTCGGCTTTCCTGTCATTTTCTGACTAAATATATCTGTGCTGTTTACTTATCCCCTAATTCTACTGACTATCAAAAATTCTTCGACTATCTTACTTCTACGATGGAACACATTCTATCCATTTCTCCTTTCTCTGAAATCTCCATTCTAGGAGATTTCAATGTTCACCACCACCTTTGGCTCTCCTCTCCTTTCACGGATCCACCTGGTGAACAAGCCTACATCATTTCTATCCTTAATGACCTAGAGCAGCTTGTACAGCACCCTACTCGTATCCCTGACCGCCTTGGAGAGAGCTCCAACATACTTGACCACTTCCTCACAACTAATCCTTCTGCTTACTCTGTTCATCTTTTCTCTCCGTTCGGCTCCTCGGATCACAACCTTATTACCTTAACCTGTCCTATCACTCCGGTACGGCCTGTGGACCCTCCAGGGAAACGTCATCTGTGGCATTTTGGAGCCGCGGACTGGGAGGCCCTCAGGCAGTACTTCTTTGATTTTCCCTGGAATGATTATTGCTTCCATGGCCGGGAGCCATCTGAGTGTGCCTTTCGCATTACGGAGGTTATTCTCTCAGGCATGGAAGCATACGTTCCTTTCTCATATCCTTTGACTAACGCAAGAAAGCCTTGGTTTAATCACGCTTGTTCTAATGCTGTCCGCAACAAGGAGAGGGCCTACAAAAGGTACCGGAGCCAACCCACCCCTGAGTCACATCATCTTTACGTTTCTGCCCGGAATCGTGCTAAGTCTGTTCTTCGCTCTACTAAAAATAATTTCATCCATACTAAATGCTCTCAACTCTCCAACTCGAATTCTTCCCGCTCCTTCTGGCACCTTGCCAAAAATCTTTCTAACAACTTTACCTCATTATCCTTCCCTCCTCTTTTCTACTCTGATGGTTCTGTAGCTATTTCTTCTACTGACTTCGCACAGACTTTCTCCTCCAATTCCACCTTAGACGATTCCGGTGCTGTTCCTCCATCACTTCCCCTTTCTGACTTCCTCATGGCTGACATTAAAATTTCTTCAGTTGATGTATTTTCTGCCATCACTGGCCTCAGTACTAACAAGGCATATGGGCCTGATGGGGTCCCTCCTGTTGTTCTCAAGAACTGTGCTTCTATGCTTACACCCCGCCTAAGCAAACTTTTTCGCCTTTGTCTGTCAGCTTGTACCTTTCCTTCTTGCTGGAAGTTTGCTCTCATTCAGCCAGTCCCAAAGAAGGATGATCATTCCCAACCCTCCAACTATCGTCCAATTGCTTTAACGTCCTGTATTTCAAAAGTTTTCGAGTCAATTCTCAATAGAAAAATTTTAAGGCATCTTTCCTATCGCAACCTTCTTTCCGATCATCAGTATGGGTTCCGTCAGGGACGCCCCACTGGCGATCTTCTCACCTACCTTTCAGACTCCTGGTCATCCTCCTTTCGGGACTTTGGCAAAAGCTTTGCCATTGCACTTGACATCTCAAAGGCTTTCGATCGAGTCTGGCATAAATCTTTAATTTCCAAACTGCCCTCTTACGGTTTCTATCCTTCTATCTGTGCCTTCATCGCCTCCTTTCTGGTCGTTCTATAGCCGCTGTTGTAGACGGCCATCGTTCTTCTCCTAGATCTATCAATAGTGGTGTTCCTCAGGTCTCTGTCCTATCACCAACTCTCTTCCTTTTATTCATCAATGATCTTCTAAGCTGTACATCTAACCCTATCCACTCATATGCTGATGACTCCACCCTTCACCTTTCCATTCAGTTCCCGCAACGCCCATCTCAACAGTTACTTCAACAAACAAGGGATGAGGCTATGGCACACTTAATGTGTGACTTGGCTCGTATCTCTGACTGGGGTAAAAATAATGTAGTTGTTTTTAATGCATCTAAGACTCAGTTCTTACACCTATCAACCCGACAAAATCTTCCACAGGTATACCCACTAATGTTTAATAATATTCAGCTTAATCCTGCATCATCCTTGAACATGCTTGGGGTTTCATTTACTCGGGACTTATCTTGGAAAGATCATATTACATCTCTTGTAAAATCTGCTTCCAAGAGATTGGGTGTGCTAAGCCGACTCCGCTCTTTCTTTACCCCTGCACAATTGTTGACTCTATACAGGGGTTTTATCCGTCACTGTGTGAAGTACAACTCTCATGTGTGGGGAGGCTCCCCACATACAGCTCTTCTCAATAGGGTGGAGTCAAAGGCTTTTCGTCTCATTAACTCTCCTCCTCCTACTGACTCCCTTCAACCTCTGTCTCTTCGCTGCACTGTTGCATCTTTATCTCTTTTCTATCGCTACTTTAATGGTCACTGCTCCTCTGAACTGTCTGCTTGCATTCCTCCACCTCTATGACGGGCGCGTAGCACCCGTCTGGCAGCAAACTCTCATCCCTTTTCTGTCCAACTCTCTAATGCAAGAGTTAACCATTACTCCCAGTCTTTCATTTATGCAACAGGTCAGCTCTGGAACTGTCTCCCTCTGTCTGTATTTCCTGCTGCCTATGATCTCCAGTCTTTCAAACGCAGTGTGTCCAGGCATCTCAAAATGATCGGATCTTGAATTTGGCTCTCTATTGTATTTTGTTTTTCTCTTGGAGGGAACTGTTACTGCGGGCTCTTGGCCTTTGGTTCCTTCTTCCTCGCATAAAATATATATATATATATATATATATATACATATATATATATATATATATATATATATATATATATACATATATATATATATATATATATATATATATATATATATATATATATATATATATATATATATATATATATATATATATATATATATATATATATATATATATATATATATATATACTGTATATATATATATATATATATATATATATATATATATATATATATATATATATATATATGTATATGTATGTATGTATGAGAATGGATCATTTGGCTCTAGGATCGTGTGGATAGGATTGAAAATTGGACTACAAACGTGAACGATTGTGTGTGTGTGTGTGTGTGTGTGTGTGTGTGTGTGTGTGCAGCAATGGAAGATCGTGCAAGCAGAGTTAAAGAAGATTTCTAGACAAATGTGGAAACATGCATGGAAAAGTTTGAAAGGAATGGGAGCGTGTTTTTGATTGGAGATATGAATGGAAAAGTAGGGAATGTGAAGACGGATGGAACAGTTGGTGACTGGGGTATGCCTGCAGAAGTGGCTGTGAATGGCAGTGCTCTAGTGGACATTTGTGCTGGGAGGGGGTTGGTGATAGCCAGTACCCTCTTCAGACACAAAATGATCAACATGTATACATGGCAAGTGATGAGAAGGGTGAATGACGAACTGAATGAACGGAAGGCAGTGACTGATTATGTGTGTGTGGATGATAGAATGAGAAGGTGTGTACTGGATGCAAGAGCATATAGAGGTTGGGGGAGTGGACTTTCTGACCACCACTTGGACTTCATGAAAGTCAAGGTTGAAATGAAGTGGAGGACTAAAAGAATGGAAGGACAGGAGGAAGTAGGTCTTACAAGGAGGGTAGAAAGGTTACAAGAGGATGGAAAAAAAAAAAGGCAGAATATAAGAGGAAAGCAGAGGAGTGATTGGGTAAATATGATCTGCCCGGAATCGTGCTAAGTCTGTTCTTCACTCTGCTAAAAATAATTTCATCCATACTAAATGCTGTCAACTCTCTCACTCGAATTCTTCCCGCTCCTTCTGGCACCTTGCCAAAAACCTTTCTAACAACTTTACCTCATCATCCTTCCCTCCTCTTTTCTACTCTGATGGCTCTGTAGCTATTTCTTCTACTGAAAAAGCAGATCTCTTCGCTCAGACTTTCTACTCCAATTCCACCTTAGACAATTCCGATGCAGTTCCTCCATCACTTCCCAGCTCAAACGTCCTCATGGCTGACATTAAAATTTCTCCAGCTAATGTATTTTCTGTCATCACAGGCATCAATACTAATAAGGCATATGTGCCTGATGGAGTCCCTCCTATTGTTCTCAAGAACTATGCTTCTGTGCTTACACCCTGCCTAGGCAAACTCTTTCGCCTTTGTCTATCAACTTGTACCTTTCCTTCTTGCTGGAAGTTTGCTCTCATTCAGCCAGTCCCAAAGAAGGATGACCATTCCCAACCCTCTAACTATCGTCCAATTGCTTTAACATCCTGTATCTCAAAATTTTTCGAATCTATTCTTAATAGAAAAATTCTAAAGCATTTTTCCTATCACAAACTTCTTTCTGATCGTCAGTATGGGTTCCGTCAGGGATGCTCCACTGGCGATCTTCTCACCTACCTTTCAGACTCCTGTTCATCCTCCTGTTGGGACTTTGGCGAAAGCTTTGCCATTGCACTTGACATCTCAAAGGCTTTCGATCGAGTCTGGCATAAATCTTTAATTTCCAAACTGCCCTCTTACGGTTTCTATCCTTCTATCTGTGCCGTCATCTATAGCTTCCTTTCTGGTCGTCCTATAGCCGCTGTTGTAGACGGCCATCGTTCTTCTCCTAGATCTATTAACAGTGGTGTTCCTCAGGGCTCTATCCTATCAACAACCCTCTTCCTTTTATTCATCAATGACCTTCTAAGCTGTACATCTAACCCTATCCACTCTTATGCTGATGACTCCACCCTTCACCTTTCCATTCGATTCCCGCAACATCCATCTCAGCAGTTACTTCAACAGACAAGGGATGAGGCTATGGCACAGCTAATGTCTGACTTGGCTCGTATCTCTGATTGGGGTAAAAATAATCTGGTTGTTTTTAATGCATCAAAGACTTCGTTTTTGTACCTATCAACCCGACAAAATCTTCAACAGGTATACCCACTAATGTTTAATAATATTCAGCTAAATCCCGCATCATCCTGAACATGCTTGGGGTTTCATTTACTCGGGACTTATCTTGGAAAGATCATATTACATCTCTTGTAAAATCTGCTTCCAAGAGATTGGGTGTCCTAAACCGACTCCGTTCCTTCTTTACCCTTGCACAATTGTTGACTCGATAATGGGATTTTATCCGCCCTTGTGTGGAGTACAACTCTCATGTGTGGGGAGACTCCCCACATACAGCTTTTCTCAATAGGGTGGAGTCAAAGGCTTTTCGCCTCATTAACTCTCCTCCTCTTATTGACTCCCTTCAACCTCTGCCTCTTCGCTGCACTGTTGCATCTTTCTCTCTTTTCTATCGCTACTTCAATGCTCATTGCTCCTCTGAACTGTCTGCAAACATTCCTCCACCTCTACGACGTCCGCGTAGTACCCGTCTAGCAGCAAACTCTCATCCCTTTTCTGTCCAACTCTCTAATGCAAGAGTTAACCGTTACTCCTGTCCTTCATTTATGCAACAGGTCAACTCTGGAACTGTCTCCCTCTGTCTGTATTTCCTGCTTCCTATGATCTCCAGTCTTTCAAATGCAGTGTGCCCAGGCATCTTGAAATGATCGGATCTTGAATTTGGCTCTCTTGTATTTTGTTTTTCTCTTGGAAGGAACAGTTTTGCCGGCTCGTTGCCTTTGGTTCCTTCTTCCTCACATAAAAAAAAAAAAGATGGGGGATGTGGAAGGTGTGTGCAAGATATTCACAGAAGAAATCTGTCTAGCATGTGAGGTGGTGTGTGGGGAGAAGAGAAAACGAAAGGGGGTGCAAGAAAAGAGCATGGTGGAATGAAGAAGTGAGACAGACTGTAGCACAAAAAAAGAAAGCATATTGCAAGTGGATGAGAAATAGGAGTGTGGAGGAAGCTGGGAGACGGAAGAGAGAGTTATATGTAGAGAGGGAGAGAGAGGTGAAAGATTTGTAAGAGAGAGTAAGAAGTGAGTGGATGAAGAGTGTAAAATGGAGGGAATGTTAGAAAATGTTCCCGAAAGAGGTTAAGAGAATTAGATAGGGTTTTATGAAGTTAGTCAGGGAGTGAAAGATAAAAATGGTAGATTACTAGTCGAGAAGGGAGAAAAAGTGAGATGGAGAGAACATTTTAAGGAAAAGTTGAATAAAGAGAATGAAAGTAATGCAAGTATAAGTGGCTGGGGAATGGCTTGGAGAAGGAGGGATGTGAGAAGAGAAGAGGAAATTATTAGGATGGAAGTTGTGGAAGCAATGAAGAAAGTCAGAATGGGGAAAATCCGAGGAACTGATGGAGTGTGTGGTGAAATGCTGAAACATGGGGGAGAGATAGTAGTAAAATGGACGTGGAAGATGTGCTGATTGCCCTGGTAGGAAGGTAAAGTCCTATAGGATTGGAAGAGAGGAATAATTATTCTCCTGTACGAAGGAAAAAGGGAAAAATTGTGTTGTAATCATAGGGACATTTGTCTTCTTAGTGTAACAGGAAACGTATATGGTAGGATACTTACTGACAGAGTTAAGGAAATAACAGAGGAATTAGCTGGGGAGGAACAGGGAAGTTTTAGGTGGGGAAGAGGTTATGTAGATCAGATATTTATTTTTAGATCTTTAGTGGAAAAGTTTCTACAGGGAAAGAAGTTGTATGCGGCCTTCATGGATTTGGAGAAAGCATATGACAAGGTGGATAGACTAGGATTGTGGAAAAGTATTAAGAATATATGGAGTAAATTGGAAGTTGTTGTATGCCGTGAAGAATATGTATGTGGGTGCTAAGACTGCAGTGTGTGTGGACAGTGAACTGAGTGAAGTTTTAGATTTGAAGGTTGGACTGAAACAGGGATGTGTCATGTCTCCACGGTTCTTCAATCTATGTTTGGACTGGGTTATAGAAGAGATACAAGGTAAGGCAATGGAAGCTGGAGCGGCCCTAATGACAGCGGGCAGTGTGTGGAAACTCCCTGTACTATTGTTTGCAGATAATACTGTGCTGTTAAATGAAGACGAAGGGGAGCTGCAAGGGTTGGTGAATGAGTCTGGGAGAGTGTGTAAAAAAACGGAGTCTACAGGTGAATGTAGGGAAGAGTAAATTTATGGTCTTCGAGAGAAATGAAGTCACTGAATGTACAGTGAGGTTGGATGAGGAGGAAATACAAAATGTGAGTGCGTTTAAGTACATGAGTAGGGCAATGAGGAAGGATGGAAGTTTAGAGGGTGAAGTGCTTGAAAGGGTACAACAAGGAAGAAAGGTTACTGGCTCTTTGAAAGGAGTGGTAAGAAAATGGGAAGTCAGGATGGAAGTGAAAAAGTTACTGCATGACAGTATTGTGATACCAACTCAAACGTATGGAAGTAAAGCTTGGACCTTGTTAGAAAGACACAAGTCATGAGTGATAGCCGTGGTAATGAGCTATTTGACAGGAGCATGTGGAGTCACATGTAGAGACAGACTGACAAATGAGGAAGTAAAGGAGCATTGTGGTGTCGATGTGGAAGTGATAGGAAGCGTTAGGAGAAATATACTAAGGTGGTTTGACCATGTGGAGAGGATGGAAAGCGAGGGACTGACGAAGAGGGTGTATGTGAGAGAGGTGGAAGGGGGGAGAGGGAGGAGGAGGCCAAGGGTGACATGGAGGGATGGAATGGAGAGGTACATGAGAGAGGGAGGTGTGAGCAAAGAGCAGGGCAGTGAAATGAGGGGGACAGGGCTATATGAAGGCGATATATGCATATTTTATATATCTGTATACAGCATATATATATATATATATATATATATATATATATATATATATATATATATATATATATTAGAGGTAGGTGGGGGTGCTCACCATTCACTCACTTGATGTAGTGCTGCTCTCGGGTGTCTGTCTTTTCCTCTCCTCCGTCCTTCTTTCTTTCCTTCCTCTTCTGTTGCTCTTTGCTTCATTTTTTTTCCTCGTGTTTCTGCCGACGGGTGACTTTACACACCCTCTTCTATCTTTCCTTCATTTTTTCCTCTTCCTCTGCTTATAGGTGACTCTACACTGAGTGACAAGCCAAATGGTTTTCTGTACTCCAGGAAACCATTTTCTACGCTGGCTGATAACCATATAACCAAATTATGGTGCTTGGTGGTTTAGTGGGTAATTACGGCACTCCAGTCGGATTGAGCCGGTGAAGGTTTATATCCAAGGATTGGTTGGAGTGTATTTCTCACGTAATGCCACTCAGGGACGAGTGAGGCTGATCACTCTCATCTTAAATGTGAGGACCAACTTGCCTAACCCTGGGCTTCTATGCTCCTCATGGGGAAACTTAGGATTGGATGATGGATATATGTTTATACTGTATATATAGATAGACAGATAAATAGATAGACTGATAGATAGATAGATATAGAAAAATAAGAGTAAAAGTAGATGATGTATATTCCAATTTTCACTTAATTAATGCCGGTGTGCTGCAGGGATCAGTTCTGGCGCCAACCTTGTTCCTGGTTCATATTAATGATCTTCCGAACCACAGTCTTAACCATTCATATGCAGATGACTCAACACTTCACAGTTCATTCACATTCAGACACCCATTTACAAAGTTTAATATCTCTACAGTAACTCTCAACTCAGTACAGCCATCTTCATAAATCAAAACTTATCTACGATCAGTGAATGGGGACAAAACAACCTTGTCTCATTTAATGCTAGTAAACCAATTATATACAATTTACTAATAGACAGATATTGCCAGATTTGTATATTACCTTCAGTGTTACTAATATTCCCATCTTTAAAAGTATTGAAATTCTCGGTGTCCCACTTAATAGTGCCCTCACCTGGACCTCTCATGTCAGATCTCTTGCTAAAACCGCCTAATAGAAACTTGAATTGCTGTGCAGAGTCTGTAACTTCTTCACTGACGAGCAGTTGGTTGTGATTTATATGGGTCATGTGCGCTCTCACCTTCAGTGTTGCTCACCCTTGTGGATTAGATGTGGAGAGGTTGCAGTGGAACATCTGGACAAAGTTCAGAACAAGGCTGTTGGAATTGTTGATGGCCCTGCTATTATAGATGGGCTGCCTCCCCTGCAAGTGGGAAGGAGTGTTGCCTCCCGTGCAATATTTTGCAGATGTTTTTGTGGCAAATGCTCAGACGAAGTTGCGTCCATTGTGCCACTTCTGCATGCCTTCCCTCGTGCTACATGGGCATCTGATAGTGCTCATGACTGGAATGTCACACAGCTATATTGCAGAACTTCTATCAGAATTCTTTTATTCCCCGAACTTCATCTCTGTGGAACTCACTTCCTTGGAGTTGTTTCCCCCCAAACTTCAACCTACAGCTGTTCAAGTCCACCTGTTTCAGATTTTTTATGAATGGAGGACGCCAGTAACCTGGTGTATGGATTATTTTGTATTCCTTTGTTTGTCCTTTCTCTGTTCTGTTATATATATATATATATATATATATATATATATATATATATATATATATATATATATATATTTATTTATTTATTTATTTATATTTATATTTATTCGCGATATGAATGGAAGAGTGTGCACTGCTCCAGTGATTGACAACGTTCTGTAGTGGAGTCTATCTATCTATCTATTGTCAGACGCCTCAATCCCGTTTGGGGTGGCCACAAACAAATCGCCTCCAAGTCGCCCTGTCCCCCGCCATTTCACTGCCCTGCTCCCAACTCACACCCCCCTCTCTCATATACCTCTCCACCCCATCCCTCCATCTCATCCTCGGCCTCCCCCTCCCTCTTCCCCCCTCCACCTCACTCACATACACTCTCTTCGTCAGTCTTTCACCCTCCATCCTCTCCACATGGCCAAACCACCTCAGTGTGTTCCTCATAACGCTTCCTATCACATCCACATCCACACCACAACGCTCCTTTATATCCTCATTCGTCAGCCTGTCTCTCCACGTAACTCCACAGGCTCCTCTTAAATAACTCATTTCCACTGCTCTCACTCTTGACTTGTGTCCTTCCAACAATGTCCAAGCTTCACTTCCGTACGTTAGAGTTGGTATCACAATACTGTCATGTAGTAACTTTTTCACTTCCATGCTCACTTCCCTGTTTCTTATCACTGCTTTCAAGGAACCAGCAACCTTTCTTCCCTGCTGTACCCTTTCAAGCACTTCACCCTCCAAACCTCCATCCTTACTCATCACACTACCCAAGTACTTAAACGTACTCACATTTTCCAATTCCTCACCATCCAACCTCGCTGTACATTCACTAACTTCACCTCTCTCAAAGACCATCACTTTACTCTTCCCTACATTCACCTTTAGGTTCCGTTTCTTACACACTCTCTCAAACTCTCAGTGGAGTACCAGGAGAAAATAATAATGGGAAGCGACTGAAGGATATGTGTCAAGGAAGGAGGTTGTGCATTTGTAACTCGTATTTCAAACACAAAGATGCACATAAATATATATGGTATGTTGAAAGGAACCTAATTGATTTCGTGCTAGTAGACATATCGATGCTGAGAATGGTTACTGATACGAGGACCATGAGAGGACGATGCGGAGGTCTGTCAGATCATATGGTTGTGGTATGCAAGCTGAGAGGAGTGAGGTGGACAAGGAGAGAGAGGAACAGTCAGAGAGAAAAACTGAATGTCGAGAAGCTGAGGATCAAAGGAATGGCAGATGAATACAGGACCAAAGTAGGGGAGGAGCTGGAATCAGTGAACTGGAATGAAATTGATCTGGACAGCCTGAGGGATGCATATCGGGATTGCTTAGTTATGAATGTTAAAGCGGTGTGTGGTGTGGCAAGAGTAACAACAAAGAAGAAAGGTATGGTATGGTGGGATGAAGAGGTTAAAAGAGCAGTGGAGGAAAAGAGAAAGAAGTGGCTAGTGTGGTAACAGAACTGAGATTCAATTGAAATAAGAACTGAATATATTGAGAGCAAGAAGCACGTAAAGAGGCTTGTGAAGAGGGAAAAGGAGGTAAATGATGATCTAGGAAGAAAACTGAAATATGAACTGAATATACTAAGAGCAAGACGCACGTAAAGAGACTGGTGAAGAGGAAAAAGAAGGGGGTAAATGATGATCTAGGAAGAAATATTAATGCAAATTACTATGAAAATAGGAAGTTGATCTGAAAAGAGGTGCGGAAATGTAGCTGTGACACCGGAAAGAGATGTGAAAGTGTGATGGATGCAAGTGGTAGATTATTAACCTATGAGGATGAAGTAAAGACCAAATGGAAAGAATATTTTGAGAGCCTGATGAATGGGAATAGAGAGAGCAAGGCGACTGTAAACATGACTGATTTGTGGGGGGTGCGGAGATGGAATGCAGTGCCAGGAAACGTGACACTCGGAGAGGTGAACACCGCTGTGAAGCGGCTGAAAAATGGTAACCCAGCTGGGGTTCATGAGGTGTATGCAGAGATGATTAAGTGTAGTGGAAAGAGCGGCGGAATGAAGTGCTTGTCGGAGATAATTATTTAACAAGGCATGGATGAGTGAAACTGTGTCATCAGAGTGGAAAAAGGCTGTGATTGTTCCTCCGTACAAAATAAAGGTGATCAAAGTGAGTGCAAGAATTAGAGTGGCATAAGTTTATTGAGTGTTGTAGGGAAGGTATAGGGAAGAAATATCAAAGAGAAAGTATAAGAGATATCAGAAGTCCTAGTGAGTGATGAACAGGGTGGTTTAAGACTGACAGAGGAAGTGTGAATCAAATATTTGCAGTGAGACAGATAGTGGAGACGACTAGTGAGAAGGACTATAAGGTGTTTATGGCATATATGGATCTGGAAAAAGCATTCGACAAAAGTAGACAGAGAAGGATTGTGGAAGGTTCTGCACATGCACGGTGTAGATGGTAAGCTGCTAGGTGCCGTCAAGAGCTTTTATGATGGCAGTCAGGCATGTGTAAGGGTGAATGGACATCTAATGAAAGGTTCACGATCAATGTCGGCGTGCGACAAGTTTGTGTTATGTCCTCATGGTTGTTCACTATATATGAGGATGGGATGATGAGAGAAGTGAAAACACGAGTTATGGAGTGACAGATGGCGTTGGTAATGAATGATGATGGATGGAATATATCAAACTTGCTGTATGCTGGTGATGCAATGCTACTTGCAAATACAGGACAAGAACTTGGTAGACAAGTGCAGAGTTTTGTTGATGTCTGTGAGCGTCGTGCCTTGAGAGTAAATGTAGAAAGGTGTAAAATGATGTTGTCGAGAGAGAAGGTGGCACCAAGTGTGATGTTACAGTGAATGGAGAGAGACTGGAAATGGTGAAAGAGTTCAGATACCTGGGTACAGTGATAGAAAAGACAGGAAAATGTGCAAAAGAAGTGGAAAGTAGAGTGACCCACAGAAGAAAAGTAGGTGGTTCTATGAAGGCCTTGATAAAAATGAGAGGCTTGAGTGTTGCAGCTGCGCGAGGCTTACATGAAGGAGTGTTAGTGCCATCTTTAACATATGATTGTGAGACTATGGTGTGGCATGAGTGAGAGCAGTGGGGATGAGACTGCTGAGGAATGTATGTGGAATACAGAAAGTGGATAGGATACGAAACAATGTGATTCGTGGAAGATGCGGAGTGAGGAAGTCGGTGGACACCAGAATTGAAGAGAGTGTACTGAGATGGTATGTTATGTGGAGAGAATGGATAACAATAGAGTGGTGAGAAAGATATATTTAAGTGAATCTGAAGGAGGAAGGAGGCAAGATAGGCCAAGGTGAAGGTGGAGGGATATGGTAAATGAGTGTGTGAGGAACAGAGGTATGGAAGTCGGTGACGATAGGGGACAAGCTGGCTGGATGAATTTTGTGCGATGAAGTGCATGATTAGGGATCTTGCACTCCTTTTTGATGTGACAGCGTTCGAACTGACTCTATCGGATACGTTTATGTGAAGCTACAAAATGTGTTGAGAGTTTTTGGCGTATCAGAGAGACCCTGGATTCAGGGTGGCTTGAATGATGAGTTAATGGAACGTGGCCCATGAATTGGGCAAACTTAAACTGTCTGGACGTTGCTACTCCTCACCCTGCCCTAGGGAGCGAAAGGAGGTCAGACGATATATATATATATATATATATATATATATATATATATATATATATATATATATATATATATATAGTGCTAGTAATCATGCAAAAGTTGTTATAAATCCGCAAAATCAAACTTTCTTCAAAATCAAACATCAAAACTAATTAACAACCCTTATGACAATAGGTTATTCTGGTCAGCTCTCATTTCTTTCAATAATAACTTCAACAAGTCATCATCCATTCCCCCACTAAAGTCTTCAGACGGCAACACTACAAATGACCCGCGTGGGACTGCAAATATATATATATATCTTTGCCAGTATATTTGCCAGAAATTCTACCATAGTGGAAGTCAGCCAGAACGTCCCAGTATTAGAAGTTGACTCTCCCGAAACTGTTCCACTTAAAATACAGAGAAGATACGTAAATCCATCCTACACTTTACCTACCAACAAAGCTCCAGGCCCAGATGGAATTTCTCCAATTGTTTTGAAAAAGTGTTCCACAGAACTAGCCTCTGTTCTAGCTAAATTATTCAGACTATGCATGTGTACTTCTTCATTCCCTAATTCATGGAAAGAAGCCAATATCCACCCAATTCCAAAGAAAGGAAGTTCCTCTGACCCCTCTGATTACAGACCAATAGCTGTCACATCTTCTCTTGGTAAAGTATTTGAAATTTTAATTCATATGCATATAGTTAAACATCTTGAATCCAACAACTTAATTAGTGATAAACAACATGGTTTTCGACACGAAAGATCCACCATTGACAAACTCAGTCTCCTGACTCATACCATCCATCAATCAATCGACCTACATGGGAAACTTATGCAGTAGCCCTTGATATTTCAAAAGCTTTCGACAGAGTATGGTACCGTTCCCTGCTGTCCAAACTTCCTTCCTATGGACTAACGTCTTTCTTTCCTCTGCTTCCAGTGCTGGGCAGGTGCGCAAACACTTGTGTAAAGCGCAATTGCGCACCATTGTGCTCCGGTGAATATCGTTTGCAAATTGTGCACCGCATGAGACCATGCGCAATATTGCGCTTGCGCACTTGCCTTGCACACCTGTCCTGTGGATTGCGCACTGCGTAATCGAAGGGACACGTGGTCTTGGGAGCTTCCCGTATGTCTGGACAAGGGATGGGGGACGCTCGGGCGGGCCGCGAGGGTTCTGCTGGGGGGAGGTGGGAGGGACGGAGGGTAGTAGCACTTCTTAAAATGCTTCGAGATAATGTATTTTAATATTTTTTAAATTATTATTATTAGTAAATAACAATAAATCAAAAATACATTATTTATTAAGAGTAGCAGATGCAATTCCTTACAAAAATCCTTAAAACATATTATTTAAATCAAATACCCACAGCCTAATAATTTATTAGGCTGTGGGTATTTGATTTAAATAAAATGTTTTAATGATTTTTGTAAGGAATTACACATGCAGATAAAAGTAAAACTGGCAACATCACAGCCTTTGTTTCCCTGCCCCTCTGCTTCGTAGCCTTCTCACTCCTCTGTTTGATCTTCCACGAGTGAAAAAGTTACTACGTGACAATATTGTGATACCAACTCTAATGTATGGGAGTGAAGCTTGGAGCTTGTTTGAGGGACAGAAGTCAAGACTGAGAGCAGTGGAAATGAGTTATCTGAGAGGTGCCTGTGGAGTTACATGGAGAGACAGACTGACAAATGAGGAAGTGAAGGAGCGTTGTGGTGTGGATGTGAATGTGATAGGAAGCGTTAGTAGAAACATGTTGAGGTGGTTTGGTCATATGGAGAGGATGGAGAGTGAGAGGCTAACGAGAAGAATGTATGTGAGTGAGGTGGGGAAGGGGAGATGGAGGGGGGAGGCCAAGGATGAGATGGAGGGTTGGAGTGGAGAAGTATATGAGAGAGGAGGGTGTGAGCTGGGAGCAGGGCAGTGAAATGGCGGGGGACAGGGCGCATGGAGGCGATTTGTTGATTGTTTGTGGCCAGTGGCCACCCCTTACCTGATTTAGGCGTCTAGCAATAGATAGATAGATAGAAGAATAATAAAGGTAAGTATGTTAAATTGTTGAGATATCTCAATATTTTACAGTAATTCCCACAAATATATGCAAATGGTTTGTGCTAGTGCTTAGCAACATTGCGCAGGCTAAATATTAGATTGCGCACTTGTGCAAATTACAAATAATAAAAAATAATAAATAAAAATAAGTATGCTACTTTATGTAAATATCTCAATATTTTACAGTAATTCCCTCAAATATATCCAGATGGTTTGTGCTTGCACTTTGCGACACTGTGCAAGCTAAATATTTGTCAGATTGCACACTTGCGCTTGCACAAGGTAGTGAGTTGTGGATTGTGCATTGCGCTTGCGCAAGGTCCTTCTTCGTTTGTGCTGCCCACCACTGTCTGCTTCCCTTACATCTCAGCAACAGAAAAATAAAAGTAGATGATGAATATTCCAATTTCCACTTAAGTGTTGGAGCCCAGCTCTGTCTCCCGAAGATTAACATCTGGTCGGGACCTGGTCTAATATCACACAGAAAGAAATTTTCTTCCACCCTTGTTGAGGAACATACAGTACATTCTTTAGCATTCTGGCAGAAATGATTGTTGTAAATTGGTTGGATTCATGGGGGCGTTCATCACTGAGTTATGCTTTCTACATATTATTTTCCTCGAAGCAGACACATTAGGAATGGCAGCTAAACTAGCCTGGGATATGTCTGTCAAACATACATAAACAGCTACAGTTGGTGACTCAAAAGTTTCCACTGCTCTCTTTTTTTGACATAAACAGCTATAGTTGGTGACTCAAGAGTTTCCACTGCTCTCTTTTTTTTTTTTAGTTATCACAAGTGCAACCTCTACTTGTGCAGAAGGAGCTTCATGCGAATGGTTGTTCAGGTCC
Source organism: Coenobita brevimanus (assembly GCF_032717465.1). NCBI lineage: Eukaryota > Metazoa > Arthropoda > Malacostraca > Decapoda > Coenobitidae > Coenobita > Coenobita brevimanus. The sequence continues at coordinate 11,884,710 of NC_137046.1, forward strand.
CTCACCACCTCTCCAGCTTTCGTATGCAGCATTGCTTTGCACCGATTTATTTTGCTCACAGTGCCAGAATCGCAGCTCGCTATCAGCTTTGCTTGCTTTGTCAAAGATGTAGAGGAATCCATTATGCACAAATTTTTCTTTACCACGTTTCAATAATGCTTCCTCAACCATCTTATAGATAAAATGACGGTATTAGCTTAAAAAATATATAAAAAGATGGCAAAAGTACAAAACACTTGTAGCAGCACACCCACAACAAACTCAACTGAGACTAAGGAGTAACTCAGTAACTCATATGTCGTTTGTTGGCAGGAACAGTAGCACCATCTGTAGACAGAACAAACAGCTGAAAGAGGAGAGTTAGTTTTCCTGTTTCCAAATATGTGTTTATCATCGCTCTAGCTCAATTTATAATAGATATATTGCAATTTTGTTCCCTTAAAACTGTCCATACAGACAGAGTTACAAACAAAAAAAATGTTCTTGGCACCAAAACGTCCGTCGACAAATGGGCTCGCGCGTCAAACTGCATTTGGTGCCCAAACTGCTGTGCCAAAGCGACAGTGTCCAAACAGTTGTGTCAAAACATATAAAACCACCAAAAGCAGGGTCTGGACTAGGGGGTAACCCTCCCCATCATCTGATTGCTGGAGTCCCATAGGCTTTACCCAACAACCATCATGATGAGTGCCAGCATGACAAGGCCCTAAAAGCCCTGCCAGGCTGGCACCTGAAGGAGGACCCCCCAGCAAGAATGGGTCAGAGTTAAGCAACATGCACTGACCCCTGCCCCTCTTCCTTCTCTTGTTTTACACGAGGTTGTTTGTTTACAGGGAAGGGATGCAAATCCCACCCCAACCTCCCAAGTCAGGGGAGGGCTCACAGCTAGACTATAGACAGGAGAGTGGAATCCCAGACTATGGCTATCCAGGTTTTACCTCAGAGTTTCTCTTCTAGGGGGATTGGCAACCAAGGCTGATGAGCTCCACCTAGCCTACTACACACTATTTGACTGACCTGTGCAAATAGGGTGTGTTTCATTCGCGGCTGCTGATTGGCCATTGACGATGTAAATCTACAGCTCTTCTTATTTTAATGTATACTGTTATGCTAGGTGTTTTAAGGGCGACTTCTCGTCCTCAAAACACCAGCGATAGAGCCGGGGTCCTCTTTTGAGACCAGAGCTAGAACACACAATGAGAAAAGCAGGGCATAAAAACTCTGGACAACAACCTTTCATGTGTATTATCCAACTTACAACTTTCGTCCAATATGAATGGGAGTTGTACACGACACACTATTTACCATCAACTGTGCTGGACAGACTAGTGGGTCCCGACTGGTTTGTGGGTATCACACAGGATACTAGCCAGTCAGAAGGACGCTGGACGGACACTGCACAATGAAAGATATAAGATTTAACACAGTTTGTTACTCGGGCTCTGATATCAGTCTAAATGTATGCATCTCACCATGTATCACACAGTGGCAAAAGCACTTATACAACACAGTATACACACATACTGTAGACACACAGGCATACTACATGGCCACTAGTTTGACACTGTATATATCCTGAGCACTATAGTCACTATAGGTCTGGGCAGTCACTATTACACTGGGCAGGCCGGGGGACTGGCTGCAGGGACCGGGTAGTCTCCAGTTGTCAGTCAGGTGTTGGAGGGATCCCATCTGGTGTCCCTTCTCTCGAGGGCCACAGGATGACCCACAAAGGTGACATCATCTGCTGGGAGCTACAATCGGGCGTGGTGGGAGGCAGGGTAGTCTGGTCCTTGAGGCTCGGGCCAAACAGCGTGAGCAGGCACGCTTGTCTGCGCATACCCTGGGGAGAAGGTCGCCTTAATCTCAGGCTGGAGAGGTCACGCTCCAGGGTTGTAGGGGTGCCTTGGGGAGTCCGGCAACTGCGGTCTCCCTTCCATCGGGCAGCCATCAGGGTTGGACTGCAGCATCGCCTCCAGCAGGGGCCCATCAGTTGGTCATTTCCCACAGGTGCTGGCTGGATGGCACACATTCCCGGGGACAGCACCAGACCTCGCCACACTTCTTCCAGGCAGGATGGTTCTTCCTGGGGGCTGCCTCGGTGAAGAGGGGCGGAGGAACGTCCCACTCGGCTACAGGAGGGGCGAGCCAGCTAGGGTCGTCCATCGCTGAGGAAGTCACAGGGGATGAGGGGCTTTGGTGGTGCTGGCTCTCCCTGACACGGCTGGAGGTTGTCGCCGAGGTTCCATAGGAAACAGGAGGAGGGCAGCTAGAGGCCGTCCCTTCTCTGTTGGTGCAGCTGGAGGCCATCATCAAGGCCCGACTTCCTAGCAGGACCATGGGCAAGGTGTGGGCAGAGGCCTTCACCTGTCCAAGGGTGCGGCTGGAAGCCGTCACCTGTATCCTGCAAGGGGAGTGACATGCAGTCAAGGTGCAGGTGGAGGCCATCATCTGCCTGCTGGTGCGGCTGGAGGTCGTCACCGGTGTCATACTCCTGCAGGCAGCTGCAGAGGGAGAGGGGGTGTACCTAGCTCTCCCCAAGTGTGGCTGGAGGCCATCGCTGGTTTCTGCAGGAATGGGGGGGGGGGTCAAGCAGCACCTGAGTGGCTGGAGGCCATCACGTTTTGGTGTGCTGCTGGAGGCCGTCACGTTTGGTGTGCAGCTGGAGGCCATCACATTTGGTGTGTGGCTGGAGGCCATCAGTATTTTGGAGTGGCTAGAGGCTGTCTCCTTGTCTGTGTGGCTAGAGGCCATCACAGGGGTGCTGCTCAGGATTGTCTTTTCAGCCCCACTCTGAACATGATGAGGGCTGGTCCGGCTGGAGGGTAATGCCCTTGCACTGAACAGTCCTCACTGGGTCTGTTGCAGGGAATAAGGGCGCAAGGTAGTATTAGATATATGCCCATACTGCCTGGATAGTGCACATGCCCTCAAAGCCCCTCCATGGTCTCCTCCTGGGGTGGGAGTTGCTACGTCTCGGCGGTGTTCTGCTGCTAAGACGGGTATATCACCACCGTCTTGGGGGGGAAAGTCATGTCCCCATAGCTGGAGGTAGTAGGTCTCTGTGGTGGCAGTGTTGTGGGTTGGTGCCAGGTGCTGAAGGAGGGTGGTCCAGTGTTGGGTGGCTAGGTCTGGGTCCTGGTGATGGGCATTGGTGAAGTATAGGGTGGAGGCCTGAGGTGTTTTCTAGAGGAGTCGTAGGAGGTGGTCTGTCCCATGGACGCGTTGTTTTCTTCCATAGGTTGGGGCCCAGGTGACATGCTGTACCTTCATGGCTGGTGATGGTTGGTGTTCAGCATGTCCTAGGTGCATGCTGGTGACCAGTGAGGTGGTGGGGGTTTATGCAGCTGTCGAGGGCAGGTGCGGCTCTTTTCCTTGGGGCTAAGGGCTGGTGGAAGTTTCCAATGGGCCTGGTGTAGTGTTAGTGTCATGGGGGCCGTGTTAGGTGTGTGTGAGATAGGGGAGGTTTGTTCTGGTGGTTTATTGTAGGAGAGGTGGGGGGAGTAGAGGAAGATGTGGTGAAGAATCTGGCTGGTGGGTGTGAAAGGCGGCCGGAGTGGGTGATGGTAGTTTTGAGGGTTAGTGTGGGTGGTGAGGTGGGAGTGCAGCCTCGTGGTGCCAGGGTCAGGTGTGCTATTCGAGTGTGAGGTGATGGTATAGGTGGTGAGGAGGAAGTTTGGCCACGCGGTGTCAGGGGTTAGCATGGTTTCTGGGTGTTCGGTGACGGGGTGGTGTGGGTGGTGGTGGCGGGCAGTGCTTGAGGTGTGGGATGGGTTGTGGGTGGTGTACAAGGAGTGGCGGGTGGGGGGGATGGTGCAGGGGTGGAGTCAGTGGTGGGTGGCAGGTAGGGCTGTGGGTGCACTACGGAGTGGGATGGATTAAGGGTTCCTGGGTCATGGATTTGTGGTGATGGTGAGGTGGCAGCCGAGGAGGTGTGAGGTGTAGCGGGGGAGTGGGCTGGTGGGGAAGGAGTGGGGGATGAGGGCAGGGAGGAGGAAGGTGTGATGTACCAACTGTATGAGTCGGATGCAGGATCTGGGGTGGTGGATGGTGGTGAGGCAAGGCAGGTGATGGGGGAAGCAGGATCATGGTGTGGGGTGGTGGTGGTCAGAAACAGGCACACATGGCGATTGCGATACATGCGCAGTGTGTTATGATAGTCTATGACCACCTGGTAGAAGTTCGGGATGCAAGTGATGGTATATGGACCCATGAAGCGTTGGGAGATTTTACTAGGTGTGGGTAGCTTTGCCACCACTACTGAGTCACCCATCTTGTATGGACTGGAAGGGGTGCTGTCTGGCTGAAGATTTAGTTTTTTTTGTAGGTGGTGTGATCGCCTCTTGAGGTGGTAGAGAGGGTCAGACATGGGGGACGTGGCAGGAGGCTGCAGGTGTTGTCATAGGGGCAGGAGGAGGGGAGCCTCCCCAAATACCCTTTTGTGGGGAGATATACTGTCGTCTTGGAGGCAGGAGTTGATCCCTCACTGAACAGTTTTGACATGGGTTAGCCAGTCCTCATTTTTGGTTTCCTATATTCGGGTTCGCACCTGGTTCACGAAGGTGCAATGGCTCCTCTCGCATATGTCATTTCCTTGGGGCCAGTATGGGGAGGAGTGTGAGAGGCAGTAAAAAGATGTTCACGAGCTCTTGCCACACGGCACAGGTGAACTCGAGGGCATTGTCTGAGTGCAGGCCTGGGGAATCCCAAAATAAGGGAAGACGTGGTGGACGAGGACGTCAGACACAGCTACGGTGTGGTGTTCCTTGGCTGGGCAGGCAATGAGGAATTTTGAGTAGGTGTCCACAAAAGTGATGATATACCTGTAGCCAGATTTGGGTGGTAGGGGGCCCACAACATCGACAGATAATAATTGCCAGGGTTTGTGAGCGGTGATGCTCCCCGACGGGCCTAGTGCGCAGGCTCGGCAAGACTGGGTGACTTGTTTGGCTAGGGTGGAGGGGTTAGGGGTCCAGTAGGCATCGTTAAATACCTGTAGCAGTTTTTTGATGCCCAGGTGAATCCCACTGTCAGAGTGGAGGTGTGTCATGGTGTCCAAGGTGGTCTTGGGGTCAAGCACTATATGTCCCACCTGGGTAAATAGGTGGTTGCCCTGCTGGTGGAGTTTAGAGAACAGGTGTGAGGGCAGCCACTGGGGGCAGTCTTTGTTGTGCCACGGTTATAGGAGTTCAGATTCGCCGTGGATTGAGTTGATGGGCAATCAGGATAGGACGTCGGCATTGGAACGTAGTTTGCCAGGGTGGTTGGAAATCTTGTAGCTGAATTCTTCTAGTGTTTCCCTCCATCTAATAAGCTGGGCATTGTGTGTCAGACTGCCGAAGCCACTGGAGTGATTGGTGGTCTGTGATGATGGTGACGTTCATACCCGAGAGGTAGGCCCGGAAGTGTTCTAGTGCCCAGATGATACCAAGGCACTCTCTTTTTGTGGCAGCATAATTTCTTTTGGCTTGGTTGAGGGTGAGGAGGAGGATGGCATGATAAAGCAGGCATATGAGTTAGCCGTGTTGGTGAGGGAGGTAGTGGTGCTGCAGTGTGCTGGGTGGGAGAGTGGGTGTGGCACGGCTGGGAGGCAGTGTGAGGTGGGTGGTGAGGAGTGATAGGTGGGATACAGTAGACATGAGATGGTTTCAGGAGGTTGGTTAGGGGAGGATAAGGTATGGGCTTTGGTGGGCCTGTGTGTGGAGGCAAGCTTTGTGCTGAGGAAGAACAGGATGGGAGGAGGCGATGGTAGTGAGGAAAGTGGTGTGTGGAGGAGTAGGAAGGTTAGGGACAGGAAAGGGTAAGGTAGAAGATATAGCGGGAGGAGAGTAAAATGAGGCGTTCAGTCTCACCCTATCATAGACTGGGGAGTGATGTTTTTGTAAGGTGGCCCCCGCCAATATGGGTAAGTGCAGGGGCAGTGTGGGGCGTCTTTTCCGTGAGCTCTGCCTCCTGTGTGCCTTCTTTGTCGAGCTCTGCTTCCCCTAGGCTCAGAGTAATCGGTGTATGAGGTGTCATCCTTTGTCGTCTGGTGAGGAGACTTGTAGACACCCTTGGGTAGTTGTCCTTTGCTGAGTAGCTTTCAGCTGCTCACAGATGTCGTGGATAGGCCATCCGTGGCTGCAGGCAGAAAATTCCCATGGGTTAATGGAGATGATATTAGTAATTTCCTTGGGGGTGGGTGCTGCTAAAAGGTTTGCATGGGTATGGGGTATCATCCTCTGTGAGAGGGATTTACTGACTGCGCCGATGAGTTGTGGGGTGGAGTGGGCAGCTAGGAGGCATCTCATCAGTTGGATATCTTTATCAAGGTCTCCCATTGGGTCATGTATTATAAAATGTTCTTTGATGACACTGGGGAGGATCCTTAGGAGTATGTTAAGCAAAAGCTTTCCCGGGTTGCTGCATCAGTATCTGGGTATGCGGCAATGACAAGTCTCCTGGCCTGGATGAGTGTGTCATCCAGGTTTTCGTTGTAGGTTAAGCTGTTGAGTGCGAGAGTTGCAACAACTCTTCCTAGTGATGGCGTGATGGCCTCGACGATTATTTTGGTAAAGTTTGCCCACGTCAGCTCTGGGACGATTTTGGGTGCGATGCTGGTCGCTGCTTTACCCAAAAGGGGTAGGGTGACTGCTATCTTTTGTCTGTCATCCTCAAACCATATGTCTAGCAGCGGTTTGATTATGGATAGGTATGTGTGTATGTCATATTGTTCCTGGTCGAATTCAGGTAATTGTATGTGAGGTTTAGTTGCCATTTTGCTGTTGTCCCTGTTTGCTCCTCCCTGTATTCTGCCCTAATCAAGAACCATTACTGGCCAACAGTGTTATGTTAGGTGTTTTAAGGGTGACTTCTCGTCCTCAAACACCAGCGATAGAGCCGGGGTCCTCTTTTGAGACCAGAGCTAGAGCACAACGAGAAGAGCAGGGCATAAAACCTCTGGACAACAACCTTACATGTGTATTATCCAAATTACAACCTTCGTACAATATGAATGGGAGTTGTACACGACACACTATTAACCCTCTCAGTGTCAGTCACGCGATTTGCATGTCATGTGGATTGTTCTAAATTTCTTCAGTCACGCAAATCGCGTTTATAAGTACCAAAAAAATTTGCCAAAAATTAGGTTTCTGGCGGATTTGCGTCAAATTCTGATGCGTCATAACGCTTGTAGCACTTTCCAATGGTAAGGCATTGGCAACACTGAGCTGCCTCACGGGGCCCAGCACGTACCGAGAAACCTCAGTCTCTTCCAAGCAGCCAGGTGGTGGGGTTGCGTCACGTGTACTGTCCCTTTAAACTCCTACTAATTCTCCTAATCCTGCCTGAGCTGAAGCCCCAATGGACTCAGTGTGATAATGCAATATTTGTGAGCATATTTGTATGTGATATTGTCGATGGAACACAGATATATGTCTCGAAAAGGAATTGTGTCCGTTATCAAGCGTTAGGCCTACAGCCGATATGCGTGTTCACTGTTGCGGGGTTTCCCCTATCGCCCTCCTCAAGGCCTTATGGCGTGAATACAAATACGTATATAATGAAGCCAATGCCTAAACTGTTTTTTGTGTGAAAGATATTGTGGCTGGCTTGGTGAAATTATGGAATTAGTTAGCATTGTGGACGCCATGAACCATAGTGTGGAATGGGGCAGACATCATGTACAGTTTTTATAGTCAATAAGGGAGAATTAGACGTGTTTAGGGATGGAATTATTGTGATTCTGATAGTGAAAATGCGTATGGAATTGTGTGAAATATACATCAAACATGCTGCGGGTGTTTGTGAAGGAATGTGGTGTGTGCCAATACAATAGAGTTGCATCGTATTCTCCCGGCGGAGGATGCTGCATCACAGTCACGTTGAACTGTAGTAGGGAAGGGAGTAATTGCAGAGGTTAGGGTGGAATCATTGTGGTAGTCATGTATTTGTGTATGATATTGTGCCAAGTGTAAGTGAAATGTACCACGTATCCTCATGACTGCATAAATTATGGTGCGTAGCGAAGGTGAGCGATACTTTAGCAGCAGGTGTGCTGTGAAAGGTAACGATGGCAAGGAACGAAGGACGTCATTGAACAGGTACTGTACCTTGGTCAGATATTGAGTGATAAATTATACTTTATGTAAAATATACGTGAACTGTGCCACGAGTATTTGATTAGGTGTGTAGCGTAGGTGAGCGATACTTTAGCGTCAGGCGTGCTGTGAAAGGTAACGATGCCAAGGAACGAGGGCCGTCACTGAACAGGTACTGTACCATGGTCTGACATTTGGTGATAAATTATACTTTATGTAGAATATATGTGAACTGTGCCGTGAGTGTTCGTTTAGGTGCGTAGCATAGGTGATTGATACTTTGGCGGCAGGTGTGCTGTGAAAGGTAACGATGCCAAGGAACGAGGGACGTCACTGAACAGGTACTGTACCTTGGTCAGACATTTAGTGATAAATTACACTTTATGTAAAATATACGTGAACTGTGCGATGAGTGTTCGTTTAGGTGCATAGCGTAGGTGAGCGATACTTTAGCGGCAGGTGTGCTGTGAAAGGTAACGATGCCAAGGAACGAGGGACGTCATCGAACAGGTACTGTACCTTGCAACGCCGAACAACCACGGCCGTCAGTGGACAGGTAGTGTACCTTTCAGAAACAATTGTTGAAATTTATGATTCTTATCTAAAATGTTTGTGATATGTGCCACGAGTGTTCGTGGGAAATATTGTATCATGTGTTGGGGGAACGTTTGGGGAAGGAGGGGAAAATGTGTCTATATATATATATATATATATATATATATATATATATATATATATATATATAGAAGGAGGGGAAAATGTGTCTATATATATATATATATATATATATATATATACAGTAATCCCTCCACTATCCAACGTAATAGAGCCAAAGGCACGTCCAGAAAGTGGTCCTGTCCGGATAGTGGGCACCAGCCTCCTGGACTAGTACTTATGGACCCTAACTCAGCCTAACTTTGAAAACCACCTAAATAACTCCTTTGTCCCCTACACCCTTTAATGTATACATGCACGACGTACCCACACCCCACACACCACAGATACACATAGCTTCCTCTGCAGATGATATAACACTTACATGTACACACCAAAATGCAAACACAGCTGCACACATCATTCAACCTTACCTCAACACACTACACGAATGGTTCACCACAAACAGGCTCAAAATAGCCCCAGCCAAATCTACAGTGACTCTTCTCACAAACTGGAAAGCAGAACACAGTCACATCCCACACCTCACCATAAACAACACTCCCCTACCACACACACATACACACACACACAAAATCCTTGGTGTAACATACAATACATCAATGTCATTTAAACAACACATCACAAACATTAAAAATAGAATAACACCAAGACTCAATGCTTTGAGGTCACTTGCCCATACAACATTCGGACACAACAAAGAAACCATCACCACAGTATACAAACTATACATACGTTCAGTGATGAATTATGCAAGCCCTGCCTGGGCTTCTAACCTAACCAAAACACACTACAACACTCTACAGACCATACAGAACAAGGCCCTAAAAATAATCACAGGCTGCACAGCTACTACACCCACAGACCACCTACATCAAGAAACCAAAGTCCTAAAAGTCAAGGATCACCTAGACATGAGAGGCACCCAGTTTTTTGCTGCAGCCTCCACAAACCCACAACATCCACTACAGTACATGGCAGCACATCCACCCACACCAAGGAACATCAAAACAACACCCAGCACACGATACCATACACAAATACTGTCATCTCTTCCCCCTCGCCCACCTCAGACCAGCTTCCAGAAGCATATCCACACTCAGATCACTCGCCGCTCCATTCAGTCACTTAAAGACAACACACAGCTGCATGCACGGCCTCCTGACATCCACCCTTCTGAATCCTATCTTCCTCGTGAGGACAGGGTCCACCTGGCCAGGCTGAGATGTGGGCACCATCCAGCCCTCTTAAGCTACCAGAAGAGGCTGGATGACTTTGTCACTGATGCCTGTCCAGGATGCAACACAGCACCCCATACTATTAAGCACATTATGGAAGACTGTATTGCACATAATCACCTACGCCAACAACACAACATACACTCTTTGAGAGCTCTGGGGGAAACCCCGATCTCGGCCATGGCCTTCCTAAGGGACTGGGGGCTGTTCGGCCAGACTGCCTAAGGAACAACTACTACTACTACTACTCCCTACCGGACATGCATAGCACCTATTTAAACCTATTTAAGACCCTATTCACACCAATAATGGACATAAAGCATGAAATAAATGAAAAGGAACCAAAGAATGAGGAACTAGAAGTGACTGTACCACAGCCAGGGTACTTACATCACGTTTGTGGCAGCCTTTCTAAGGTTTTGGCAGTGTTGAAAATGCTCTTGAAGCACGCACAGTAATCCATTGTTGTGCAGCACTTAATTCTTTGCACTGTGAGTTATAATTGTTTAACACTGCACATTGTTCTTAACTGCATCACTGCAGTTCTAACCGCCAGATAAACTGCCAATTTGCACTCCACAGTTGATCCTTTGCACTCTAAGTTCAAATTTCTTTACACTGCACAACACTGTAAATTCCCATGTGGTCTAGAGGTGGGGTATTGCAGTATATTCACTGTTTATTCACAAAAAATGAGCACGTGTGGCTTCCAGTGCGATAAGCATCTATTCACAAGTCCCCCGCCATTTCACTCCCCTGCTCCCAACTCACACCCCCCTCTCTCATATACCTTTCCACCCCATCCCTCCATCTCATCCTCGGCCTCCCCCTCCCTCTTTCCCCCTCCACCTCACTCATATACACTCTCTTCGTCAGTCTTTCACCCTCCATCCTCTCCACATGGCCAAACCACCTCAGTGTGTTCCTCATAACGCTTCCTATCACATCCACATCAGCACCACAATGCTCCTTTATATCCTCATTCGTCAGCCTGTCTCTCCATGTGACTCCACAGGCTCCTCTTAAATAACTCATTTCCACTGCTCTCACTCTTCACTTGTGTCCTTCCAACAACGTCCAAGCTTCACTTCGGTACGTTAAAGTTGGTATCACAATACTATCATGTAGTAACTTTTTCACTTCCATGCTCACTTCCCTGTTTCTTATCACTGCTTTCAAAGAACCAGCAACCTTTCTTCCCTGCTGTACCCTTTCAAGCACTTCACCCTCCAAACCTCCATCCTTACTCATCACACTACCCAAGTACTTAAACGTAATCACATTTTCCAATTCCTTACCATCCAACCTCGCTGTACATTCACTGACTTCACCTCTCTCAAAGACCATCACTTTACTCTTCCCTACATTCACCTTTAGATTCCGTTTCTTACACACTCTCTCAAACTCATCCACCAAGCCTTGCAGCTCCCCTTCGTCTTCACTCAACAACACAGTATCATCTGCAAACAACAGTACAGGGAGTTTCCAAACACTATCCTCTCTCACCAGGGCCACTCCAGCATCCACTACCCTACCTTGTACCTCTTTTATTACCCCATCCATGTACAGATTGAACAACCATGGAGACATGACACATCCCTGTTTCAACCCAACTTTCAAAGAGAAAAATTCACTTAGTTCACCATCCACACGCACTGCAGCCTTCGCACCATCGTACATACGCTTCACAGCATTCAACAACTTCCCATCTACTCCATATATTCTTAACACTTTCCACAATCCTTGTCTATCCACCCTGTCATATGCTTTCTCCAAATCCATGAAAGCCGCATACAACTTCTTTCCTTTCTCTAGAAACTTTTCCACTAAAGATCTGAGAATGAATAACTGATCTACACAACCTCTTCCCTTCCTAAAGCCTCCCTGTTCTTCTCCAACTAATTTCTCTGTTCTTTCTCTAACTCTGTCAATAAGTATCCTACCATACACTTTTCCTATTATACTAAGAAGACAAATGCCCCTATGATTACCACACACTTCTTTTTCCCCTTTTCCTTTGTACAAGGGAATAATTATACCTGACTTCCAATCCTCCGGGACTCTACCTTCCTCCCAGGCCAATCTGTACATCTTCCACATCCATTCTACTACTATCTCTCCCCCATGCTTCAGCATTTCACCACACACTCCATCAATTCCTGGGGCTTTCCCTGATTTAACTTTCTTCATTGTTTCCACAACTTCTATCCTACTGATTTCTTCCTGTCTTCTCACCTCCCTCCTTCTCCCAGCCATTCCCCAGCCACTTATACTCGTATTACTTCCATCCTCTACGTTCAACAATTCCTTAAAGTGTTCTCTCCATATGCTCACTTTTTCTCCCTTCTCCACTAGTAATCTACCATTTTTATCTTTCACTCCCCTGCTAACTTCACTTCCACCCTGTCTTACTCTTTTCACCTCTTTCCAGAACATTTTCTTACAGTCCCTCCACTTTACACTCAAATTCCTTCCAAATTCCTCATCCACTCTCTTCTTACTCTCTCTTACTAATCTTTTCACCTCTCTTTCTTTCTACATATAACTCTCTCTTCCGCCTCTCAACCTCTTCCACGCCCTATTTATAATCCATTCATTGTATGCTTTCTTCTTTTGTGACACAGCCAGTTTCACAACTTCAGTCCACCACGCTGTTCCTTGCACCCCCCTCCGTCTTCTCTTCCTTCCACACACCACATCACATGCTGCACATATTTCTTCTGTAAATATTCTACACACACCTTCCACGTCTCCCATCTGCTCCAATTCATATTTGCCCAATCGTTCCTCCACTTCTCTCTTATAGTCTGCCTTTTTCTCATCCTCTTGTAACCTTTCCACTCTCCTTGCAACTACTCCTTCCTCTCGTCTTTCCCTTCTTCTATTCCTCCATCTTACTTGAACTTTAATTCTGGCCACCACCAAGTAGTGGTCAGAAAGTCCACTCCCCCAACCTCTATAAACTCTTGCATCCATTACACATCTTCGCATCCTTTCATCCACACACACAAAATCAATCATTGCCTTCCTTTCATTCAGTTCACCACCCACCCTTCTCATCACTCACCATGTATACCTGTGGATCATTTTATGCCTGAAGAGGGTATTGGCTATCACCAACCCCCCTCACAGCACAAATGTCCACTAACGCACTCCTATTCTCATCTATCTCAGCAGGCACACCCCACTCACCAACTATTCCATCCACCTTCACATTCCCAACTTTACCATTCATATCACCAATCAAAAACACTCTCTCATTCCTTCCAAACTTTTCCATGCACACTTCTACATTTGTCCAGAACTCTTCTCTCACTCTTCTAGCACGATCTTGCGTTGATGCATACACACACACAATCGCCCACATTTGTATTCCAACTTTCAACTTTACCCACACAATCCTTGACCCAACTGATCCATACTGTCTTATGCTCCTCTTCCATCTTTTACTCACAACTATACATACTCCTTCCTTTGCCCTCTCATTCTCACCTACTCCTGCACATATACTCCATCCATACTCCCATTCTCTCACACTTTCTCCTCACCATTTTGTTTCAGTTATTCCACATACATCCACTTTCGCATCCTCAAGCACCTGGACAATCTCTCTCTCTTCCACCTCATCATTCGCTCCTCTTACATTCCATGTAGCCATTACCAAGTCCTTTGTCCGGTCCTGGGTCATCATCGTTTGGTCAGTCCTTGTCCGAGGCTTATTGTTTGTTTTTTTAGTTAGTTGTTTTCTGGGGAGGGGCACTAACCCTCCGCCAACCCTTTTAGTCGCCTTTTACAACAAGCAGGGATACTGGGGGAGTATTCTTGAAAAAAACCCTACCCCCAGGGGGTTATATATACAAGTGGAAATACATGTAATCACTGTCCTTATAATTAACAGCATGTTGATAATTTTCATGCTATGTAGGGTAGCAGATTAATCAGAGAGAGCAAACAATCCACCATCTCCATCCTGTGTATCCTCATACATGTGAAAAATACATTTGGTAATGCATTATTCTGATTCATTACCAAATGAATTTTTCATTACCAAATTGGCCCACATTTGGTAATGAAAAGTAACAAATGGCAACCCTGACAGGGAAGGGGGGAGGGGGGAGGAAGGAAGGGGTGAAGGGGCCATGGTGTAAGCAGCTGTTTGGCGCCGTGCGGCAATTTCACATTATGGGTGGGAAAAAATTCGGATTTGGGGGGGATTTTTTCTTTTTTGGCCATTTTTCGGTTCCGATGGTCCAAGCCCACAATGTCCGGTAAGTGGGGATGTCCGGAAAGTGGGCGTCCGCAAAGTACAGGGATTACTGTATATATATATATATATATATATATATATATATATATATATATATTCATATATATATATATATATATATATATATATATATTCATATATGCATATATATATTCATATATATATATATATATATATATATATATATATATATATATATATATTCATATATGCATATATATATTCATATATATATATATATATATATATATATATATATATATATATATATATATATATAATCACTCCAGTATCCGACGTAATAGAGCCATAAGCATGTCTGGATAGTGGTCCTGTCTGGATATTGGGCCTCAGCTTATGGACTTGTACTTATGGACCCTAACTCAGAGAAACACCTATACAACTCCCTCTGGACATGCATAGCACCTATTTAAGAGCCAAATCACACCAATAAGGGACATAAAAGACTGAAATAAATGCAAAAGAAGCATAAAATGAGGTTTTTGAGGTAGGTTCATACAATATTCAACATTCTGGGTACTTACAAGTCCCTGGCTCCTGGACTGGTAGTTATGGACCCTAACCTAGCCTAACTCAGAAAAACACCTTCCTATTGCACATGCATAGCACCTAAGACACAGCATATTCACACCAATAAGGGACATAAAAGAGTGAAATGAGGTGTTTGAGGTAAGTATAGTATGGAAAATACAGTAGAGTACAGTATGAAACATTCCACCTACTTACAGCAAGTCCATGGCCATCTCGATGAATAACCGCCTCCTCTCGGACTCTGACAGTAAGAAGGATTTCCTGAAGCACTTGCAGTACACTGTTCATGAAGTCTTGCACTGAACTTAGTCATTCGCACTCAGAAGTCCATTCTCTTCACAGTGCGCACTCTTGTCTAACTTACGCTCCATTGTAACTTAATAAGTGTTGCACTCTGCACTTTAACTTTTTCCTCTCTTATAACCATTTTCAAAAGCAAAAACACACAAGTCTATTTACGTTAAATTTAGTTCAAAAATTGTCTTTTCACTCACAACTGTAAATCCTTAACACAATGCACTGTTTTTTTCACTGCACAACACTGTAAATTCCCGTGTGGCCTAGTGGAGAAGTTCTTGGCGTCTATTCACTGTCAGAGTCCGAGAGTATCACTGGCAGGTGACCTAGGGGTGCGTCGCTGGGTCGTGGTGATGGTGTACCCACTGCAGACGACTCTGAAGACAGATGCAAACTCACGTCGAGTGGTGACTCCACCGTGGCTGATGTGCTGGGCTGTGGCTCGGAGCATGAGGGCATGTCTTGGGGAGGCAACGGAGTGGAGCCAGGGCTGGGCACAGCCGGGGTCATGGGCCTGAAAAAACTGTCAATGGTTGATTGACACAAGGAACAACGATTCTGACGATTGATGATGCGCTGCCTGAAATCACGCACTTCCTCCACAAGTCCCAAGGGCCCCATCTCACTGTCGCAGTCCGGGTGTTCCAGGTAGTCGAGAACGAACTCTAGGTGTTCCCGGAGTGCGCTCAGCTTGGGGATGGCTGGAGTTGTGTCATGCTGAGAGGAGTCCGCATCATCGTCACCGTCCTCGTCGGAATCTTCAAGCTGGGTACTGACACCTGCAACTGAAGATGCGATCTCGATATCAGACAAGGTCTGATACCCAGGATCGCCCTCATTGTCATTCAACCACTCATGCACATCGTCCACATCAACATCGTCGCCATGCATATGTAGACATGCATGGAAGTCATCCACGTCAAAACCTAGGAAATCATACTCCACATCCATTCCGAGAAGCAGATGAGACCAACCATTTTCTAGAGTCTTGACAGGGACTTCCTTGTATGCACTGGCCCAGTTGTAGATTGCAGACTTGATGTTGTAGCGGCGAAGGTTTTCCAAAGTCCACTGGCCTCGCATGTCCCGTCCCTCCCTACACTCGTCTTCGTCCTCGAGAACAATCATCACCTCGTCCAGGAACTTCCGTCGGTATAGTAGCTTTGTTGCCACGATCACTCCTTGGTCCATTGGTTGGATGAGAGCAGTCGTATTAGGTGACAGAAACATGCACCTAATCCGGCCATTCTCAGCCACCAACTCCTTGTCGCACGGGTGGGCAGGTGCATTGTCGAGGAGAAGGAGGGCCTTTACCTGGTCGCGTGGGATTCCCAGTGTCTTCGTCTGGTAATGTATAACCTCCTTGACGAAGTGGCGGTGGAACCAGTCTTTGAAGATCTGGGCTGTAAACCATGCCTTCAAAGAATGGTACCAGACAACAGGAAGGACATCCATCACCCCACGAAGACACCAAGGCTGCTTTGCACGGCCAACAATAACGGGCTTAAGCCGGTGCATGCCATTAGCATTGGCACAACACAAAGCAGATATCCGTTGCTTGGAAAACTTGCGGCCAGGTACACGCTTCTCCGTCTCCTTGGCTAGAGTGTTCGTTGGCAAAGAGCGATAGAATAAACCAGTTTCATCAGCATTGTAGACTTGACCGAGAGTGAGGCCCTCCCTGTCGATCAAGCCCTTCACCTTGTGCCAAAACTTGTCAACTCCATCCTTGTTAGCATCCAAAGCTTCGCCATGAGCTTTACAGTTGGTAAGGCCATGCCGTAACTTGAACGTGAAGAGCCAACCCTCAGATGACTTGAAGTCTAGGACGTCGTGAAGCCTGGTGAACTTCTCAGCAGCAGCCTTCAGCTCCGTACCACGTACCATCACACCAGCAGCACGTTGCTGTCGATACCAAATCAACGTGGAGCAGTCGACTTCAGCAAACTTGGGAGTAAACATCACCTTCCTCTCCACGTTGCGTTTGCTTCTCGACGAGAAGTCAGCCGTGTACTGCATAAGTTTGTCTCGGGATCTCTTAATATCAAACAAAGTAGATCGGGCCAGGTTGAACTCGCGGAGGATGGGGGAAGAAGACCACCCCGCATCTACTTTCTCCAATATCTCCCGTTTCTTCTCCAGAGTCAACACCACTCTCTTCCTCTTCTCAGGCGGCGGGGCCATCATCACACACATGAAGGAGAGGCACGAGAGCAGCAGGAGTGCCTGCAGCAGGTAAGGCACCACCACAAAAGCAAGCACGTGGGCAGCCATGACAACGAGCGTTCACTCGCGACGAGAGACAGGCGGAAAGTGGCGAGGATGCAGGGGCGCTCTAGCGGACGTTGGAGAAATGATGCGCCACAACAAAGCTGTCCCGTGCCCCACGCGCCAAGTTCAAATTACGGGCGGGAAAAATTCTTTTTTTTTTTTTTTTTTTTTTTTTTTTGCGGTTTTCGGACCATTCTGGGAATATTGGATCCTGGGACGATTATGTCCAGTTAGTGGGGATGTTTGGATATTGGGCATTCGGATATTAGAGGGATTACATATATATATATATATATATATATATATATATATATATATATATATATATATGGCACACACCCACGGACGCCAGTGAACAGTTACGAGACCGTGAAAAAACACTGAAAAGTTATCCTTTATGTGAACTGTTCATAAAAGATGCAGCGATTTCCTGTACAAAAAGATATAACATGACATGTGTAGTGCTACTCTCAATGGAAGGTGGTGCATCACAGTAAATAATATCTCTTCTTTTTCAGCAGAGAACCTACAAAGCTCAGACTTGACTTTCTGTATTAGTGATTGCCAAGATGGAGAAGAAAGGTCTGTCTTCTGACCAGTGGCAAAAGGTTCTCTTTGAGAAGGAGACCGAGAGCGAAGTAGAGGACGAGCTGAGCAATGTTCCAAGTGAGGAGGAATGGGACGAGGTCCAGGAGGATTCCCCTCGGGCGGCATTGCCCTTGCTTCAAGAACGACGGGAGTACACACCACCACCACCAGTGTCAGGACTAATGGCCCAATCATCGTCTTCACTTGGACGACAGACATCACCTTCGCTTGGACCTCTTGCTCCTACAGCCATCAAGGTCTCTCCACCTCAAGCCTCTAGTTCCCCCTTGGCTGAGCCTATGTCACCAGAAGCTGGGCCAAGTTACACGACACTGGCACCTGCACGGTGCACATTGTCTGCGGTGCAACTGGTGCAGGAGGCGACTGTGTCGTCATCCCCTGCCTGGTCGACAAGGGCACTGTCTCCAACAGCAATCATCCCCCCCCGACATTTTCCGGCAGCAGGAGACTCTCGTCCTCCTCATTGTCGGAACCCTTACCACCTCAATGAGGCCGGCGTGGTCCACGACCCGGCTATGGGGGGGCAGCCAAGGGGTGTGCGAAGAGGAACAAGGGTGTCGGTATGCCTACCCACTGCTACCACTGCGGGAGGTGTTGCCACAATGGATTAAGGATGGAGCAGTGGCCCTTTCACACCAGCTAATGGGCCCTTCACAGGATCCCCAGGAATGAAGGTGGATCCGCCAACAACTCCTCTCAAGTTCTTCCAGCTATTCTTCATCAGGGAGTTGTTGATGTATTTCACCCATGAGACCAACAGCTATGCATCATTCCTGGGGACTGCGTTGGACGCATGGTTCATCTGCAATGAAGAGGAGATGGCCAAGTTCCTGGGGCTTTACTTTTTCATGGGGGTGATGAATCTCCCGAGCATCCGGCACTACTGGATGAGATCCCGCCTCCACAACTACCCCCTCTTTATGCAAGTGATGAGTGGAAGGCATTTCAGGGCGATCCTGAGACACTTCCATGCTTCCAATTCACTTGCGATACCCCAGGACAATGAAGACCGGCTCATCAGGGTTCGCATGGTGATGGAGTACCTCCTTCAGCGGTTCCAGAACACCTACTTACCTGAGGAGCACCTCAGCCGGGACAAGGGCTCACTGCCGTGGAAGGGGCGCCTAAGCTTCTGCGTGTACAACCGGATGAAGCCCTCAAAGTATTCCATCAAGCTGTATATGCTGGCTGAGGCTTCCTCGGGTTACATCTGGAATTTCGAGGTGTATACGGGGCAGAAGAGATGCTGGAGACTACCGTGTGGAGCCTCATAGAACCGCTGAAGGATCAGGGATACAGAGTTTACATGGACAACTATTATAACTCTGTATCCCTGTGCAAACGCCTCTTCAGTGAAGGAACCTACGTGTGTGGGACCCTATGCCTGGAAAGAGGAGCACCAAAGCAGCTGCAGGACATCGCCAGGACCACAAACCTGCCAGTGGGGGGCATGACAACGATGCACAAGGACAACATGATGGTGTTGCTGTGGAGGGACAAGCAGATTGTCAACATGGTCTCCACCTTCCACAGCACAAGCACCATCCAGAAGCAGGTTCGAAGGAAGACCAGGGCTCCTGACGGGAGGACAACCTATGTCCAGAAGACCGTGGACAAGCCCGTCGTGGTGGATGACTATAATTGACACATGGGTGGGGTGGACCACTTCGACCAGATGGTCCAATACTACCCCATCCAGTGGCGGACCGTGAAATGGACCAAGAAGATCACCTTCTATTTCATCCACATGGCCATTTTCAACGCATTCGCCCTGTACAAGAAGTGCTCATGCGGGTCAGTCAGTCTGCTTGAATTCGTGGAGGAGATAGTGGACAAGCTCCTCTACTTTGATGAAGCAGAGTGGCCCGCATCAGGGCACGTCATCCACCGTGCCCCTGACCTTCCAACCTGACGGCCAGCATGACATCCAGCACCTGTGGCACCTGCTGCAGAGCCAGCACAGGTGCCATCACCACCGGCTCCTGCACCAACACCACCATCTCCAGGAGGAGGGCTAGGACAGGAGTCAGCACCACCATCGCCTGCAGGACCAGCACAGGTGCTGAGAGAACATTCACTGGTTCCTGGTCCGTCGGGAGAACCTGCTGCCACTGCCATGCCCAGGCCTGCAGCTGCACCTCCAGGACAACAGGACTGGGGAACGCCAGGAGGACATCCAGCCAAGAGTCGTCGTTTCTTCGATGACAGAGTGCGGCTGGATACGACACTGGGCCACCGACGGGAGAGGATCCCCAACCGGAGGAGGCTGCAGTGCACCCTGTGTTCCATGGCGAAGATGAGGAGGGACACAAGTCACATGTGTCCTGTTTGTGATGTGGCACTGTGCGTGGGTGATTGCTTTGAACGGTTCCATGCTGAGCGAAGTATTCCCTAGTGCAGTGTACACAGACACAGACACACACACACACACACACACACTGAAACAAACACACACTAACACAGACACTCACAAACACACTACCACACTTACACACACACTAACACAGACACACACACACACTCACACACACACTAACACACTTACACACACACTAACACAGACACTTGCCTACACACTCACACACACACTACCACACTTACACACACACACTAACACAGACACACACACTCACACACACACACTAACACAGGCACTCACACACACACACACACACACACACACACACACACACACACACACGCACACTACCACACTTACACACACACACACACACACACACACACACACACACACACACACACATACACACACACACACACACACACACACACACTACATACCTCTTCATCTTCCAATCCCACAAGGTCCTACAACTCCATCAACACCCCTGGAGGAAGTGAGTTCTCCAAATTTTGTTGATATGTATATTGACCTATTTTCATTACCCCTATAATTTTCAGGCAAATAACCGTCTTCTCCTACATATTACACATATGACAGAAAGTAAAGCTTCATTAGCAGTAACATGGAAAAAGTAGTGTTCATGTGTAGTAGGTTACAACCATAAAAAAACAACCTTGGAAGATTTTACAGTCTGTACATAAAAAAAAAAAAAAAAAAATGGGAGCATAGTCTTTAGGCAAAGGGGGAGAAAACATTTTTTTTTTTATCGCTTGCGGTAAAAGTAGGTACCGACCGGAAGAGTATTCTATTTTTGTCGTCCTATTACTCGAAAACTATTGGGCGTATCGACTTCCTGTAAGAACAATGATAAAGAGCAGTAAATTCTACGTATGTTCATTTGCAGAATATAAGCCTTTGGGAGCATTTTCTGTTGGAAAAGTTGAGGGAACAGCCTTGGTTTTTTTCCTCACTAGCGGTAAACTCGGAAGCACTCGGAGTAATCTCACTTTGTCGGCCAATTACTCGAAAACTATTGGACTTATCGATTTCCTGTACGAACCAAGATGAAGAGCAGTAAATTCTACGTATGTACAAGACATAACAATGTAATATCTATGATAAGAAATCGTTGTTACGTAGGCGGGAATATTACGTATGCTATGCCACATCACGAAAGTGACGTACGGACGTGAGTTCCCAGTCGTTTTTGGCGATTTACTCGAAAACTATGAGGTGTATCGAAATAAATTTTAGGTCATTAGAAAGCTGGTGAAATTCTGCATAATATTATGGAATAAAAACATAACATGTGCGAGAAAATTTCAGAGTTTGAGCTTGATTTGTTCAAAAAATGGCTTTCAATTTTTGGCTATTTTCTCGAAAACTACAAATCATATCACAATCCGATTTGTTTCTTTAGAAAGCTGATGAAATTCTCTATAAAAACTTCTAATACCATTTTCCTGTATGATGGAAACATTCGAATGGTGATGTTGGGAAGTGAATGTGATGTAGCGAAATGTTTATTCACGGCCGCCTGATGTTGTTTTATTCGGGTTTTCCTGTTTTTTTGTGGTGCTTATCAGCTAGAACAAACATCGACGAATAAGATGATATAGGTTTCATGGCAGTATATTGATGTTTGGGTGGCGAAAATAAGGAGAGAATACATGTTATTTGCCGCACGTGGGCAGCCAGGCCGGGCGGCTTCGCAGATAAAGTCGTGCGCCGGAAAACTTACTGAAACTTAATGTGCACGAGAGGGTTAACTATCAACTGTGCTGGACAGACTAGTGGGTCCCAACTGGTTTGTGGGTATCACACAGGATACTAGCCAGTCAGAAGGACGCTTGACGGACACTGCACAATGAAGGATATTAGATTTCGCACAGTTTGTTACACAGGCTCTGATATCAATCTGAATATAAGCATCTCATCATGTATCACACAGTGGCAAAAGCACTAGTACAACACAGTATACACACATAGATACATAGGCATACTTCACAGCCACTAGTTCAACAGTGTACATATTATCATGAGCACTATAATCACCATAGGTCTGGGCGGTTATTAACACACTGGGCAGGCTGGGAGACTCTGGCTAGGCTGCAAGGGCTGGGTAGTCTCCAGGTGTCGTCCAGGTGTTGGAGGGATCCCATCTGGTGTCCCTTCTCTCAAGGGCCACGGGATGACTTTCAAAGGTGACATTGTCTGCTGGGAGCCCTCTACTCGTGGGGCGTAGCAGGGTAGTCTGGTCCTTGGGGCTCGGGCCAAACTCTGCAAGCAGGTGTGCTTGTCTGACCCTACCCTGGGGAGAAGGTCACTGTTGTCTGAGGCTGGAGAGGTCACGCCCCGGGGTTGTAGGGGCGCCTCAGGGAGTCCGGCATCTGTGGTCTCCCTTCTGTCTGGCCACCGTCAGGGTCGAACTGTGGCGTCGCCTCCGCCAGGAGTCCATCAGTTGGTCATCTCCCACAGGCACTGGCTGGGTAGCACACACTTCCAGGGACAGCACAGGACCTCACCACACTTCTTCCATTCAGGAAGGTGCCTCCTGGGGGCTGCCTCGGTGGAGAGGGGGCAGAGGAAAGTCCCACTTGGCTACAGGAGGGGTGAGCCAAGCAAGGGTCGTCCTTCGCTGGGGAAGTCACAGGAGGTGAGGGGCTTTGGTGGTGATACCTCTCCCTTGCACAGCTGTAGGCCATCGCCGAGATCCCATAGGCAACAGCGGGAGGGCAGCTAGAGGCCGTCCCTTCCCTGTTGGTGCAGCTGGAGGCTGTCACTGAGGCCCGACTTCCTAGCAGGACCATTGGCAAGGTGTGGGCAGAGGCCGTCACCTGACCACGGGTGCGGCTGGAGGCCACCACTTATATCCTGCAGGGGGAGTGACATGCAGTCGAGGTGTGGGCGGAGGCCGTCACCTGCCTGCTGGTGCGGCTGGAGGCCATCACCGGTGTCCTACTCACGCAGGCAGCTGCAGAAGGAGAGGGGGTGTACCTAGCTCTCCCCAAGTGAGGCTGGATGCCATCGCTGGTTTCTGCAGGAGAGGGGGGGCGTCAAGCAGCACCTGAGTAGCTGGAGGCAGTCTCTAGAGTTGTGCGGCTGAAGGCAGTCACGTTCTGGTGTGTGGCTGGAGACTGTCACATTTGGTGTGTGGCTGAAGGCCGTCACGTTTGGTGTGTGGCTGGAGGCCGTCACGTTTGGTGTGCGGCTGAAGGCCGTCATGTTTGGTGTGTGGCTGGTGGCCATCACAATTTTAAAGTGGCTACAGGCCATCTCCTTGTTTGTGCGGCTAGAGGCCATTACAGGGGTGCTGCTCAGACTGTCTTTTCAGCCCCACCCAAGACTTGACGAGGGCTGCTCCGGCTGGAGGGTAATGCCCTTGCACTGAACAGTCCCTGGTGGGACTGTTGGGGGGAATAAGGGCACAAGGTAATAGGGGACAAATGCCCATACTGCCTGGATAGTGTGTGTGCCCTCAAAGCCTCTCTGTGGTCTCCTCTTGGGGTGGGAGTCGCGACGTCTTGGCGGTGTTCTGCTGCTACAGCGGGTATTTCACATACATATTAATATTTGTAAACTGCTTGCAGTATAAGCAGCCATTTTAAATATGGAATAATTTCCGAAGCTAAAGAGGTCAAAATTTGCTTATAAAGTTTACTGTTATCAAAGAAAATTAAAGGAAATTATGCAGTTTTATTAACGATGAATGACGTTTGAAGTAAATTATCCACCCACGGTGTGCAGCTACGTCCGCATGTTGCACTACACCCACCCACGGTGTACACCGAGGTCTGCATTGTTCCACTACATCCACCCATTTTGTACACCTACATCCGCATCCTGCACTACCTCCACCCACGACGTGCACCTACTCTACATCCGCATGTTGCACTACATCCATCCATGGTGTACACTTATGTCAGCATGCTGCACTCTTATTTATGCCTCCATTACTTTAATGACATCATCGGTGGCCAATCAGCAGCCGCAAATCAAACACCCTACTCGCCCCATACACAGGTAAATCAAACAGGGTATAGATGAGTGTTGGCATAAGTTGCTCATCCACTCTCTCACAGGTCTTCTTTTTTATCCAACAGGGTGTCAAGTCACCCTCCCCACTGCCCTACACCAGTGGGGGTGCCAGTTTAGTTGCCAGCGACCCGACCATGAAACAGGTAGTACTGGATTACATGGTACCAGTAGCAGAACAGTGTATGACATGAAAACATAAATAAACCGTAAATTATTGTTATCATTATTAAACTTATGCACATAATAACACATAATATGTCTATATCTATCCCTCTATCTATCTATCTCTCAATCTATCTCTATCTATCTATATATATATATATATATATACATATATATATATATATATATATATATATATATATATATATATATATATATATATATATATATATGTGTGTGTGTGTGTGTGTGTGTGTGTGTGTGGAGCCTCAGTGGTACAGTGGTAAAATGTGCATTTTCGTACACTGAAGAACGAGGGTTCGCGCCCCACCAGGATAATAAACTTTTGGAGCATTCTTCAGGCCACGTACTGCATTGGCGGACATAAGGGGTGCTGTAGTCGAACCAGTGTCGTGTACTATAATGTATGCTTGCACCCAGTCAGCTTGCGTGGGCCGATTACACTTGGTTCACAGACTACACACACACCCAAAGCCACTCCAACACTACAATTACACTTACAAGCACTTCTCACCCTACATACAATCTCTACTAGACAGCCTAAGTCACTTGGTAGAGATACATTGGCTGTATCGTCCCCACTTCGGTCGGAATAGGCTGGTCCTGCAGTGGACACTCAAACGGCTGATGAGATAAGATGAGATGAGAGCTATATGTATGTATGTATGTATATGCATGTACTTTATTGGACCATCAAGGGAATGGGCATAAGTTGCTCAGCGCAGACATTTATGGAGAATGACACTTTGCTTCCCTGATGAGTAATATCTGTTGAGCAATAAATCTCAGCCATCTCTTGGATTTAAATTCTTATAGGCCATTTCCATTTGAAGTGCCTTAATCCACGTGATCACCAGACGTGTACTTGGTTATATGGTTACAACTCAGAGTAATAAAGCATTTGGTTTGTCACTCACTGTAGAGTCACCTGAAGGCAGAAGTACATCAAGTAAATGGATGGTGGATGGCCCCACCTACCAGAATATACTAGGTGTACAAGAATTTTGTAATCATGGTGCAAAATGTTGAAAATTATTTTTATTGCAGAATGTGTGTTATGTGCCCACCATGATGCCACATAAATGCTGACAAGTCGTCCAATTAGCAGTCACACAGGCACCAGTATTCAGTGATGGCCTTATATCTGAGGTCACCTGATGGAATTGGTCTACACAGAAATAATTTGGTGCTTCACGTTTATGCTATAAACTTTTGCTGGTTACTCTGGCTCAACTGCAGGCAAACCATATGAAAGAGTCTGATCTTTTATTAAATTGTTGACAAGGTATGAACATTTCCATACCTATTTGTATTAAGTCATTAATGTGGGACTGGGTAGAATTAATGTAAGTGGAGGAAAAAGGAACTGCCTTGGAGTATCAGCTAGATAATTTCTAAATCCATCCCAGTCTGCGTCGTCAAAGTACCATCCGACCACCTGAATGGTTCAGATCGGGGAAAACTGGGGCAGCTGACGACTGATGCTTTGATGAGATTGTGGTCAGAGGATCCAATTGGTGACAGTACGGTACCTTAGTGTTAGTGATCACTGTTATTTGTCAGCAGTAAGTCCAAGAAAAAGGCACTGCTGCCTGAGTTGTCTGGTATTCTGCTTGGTTGTTTTACCAGTTGTGTGACATTAAACGTTTCTGCAAAGAGCTCGCATTCAAGACCAGTATTGTTTGTCTTGTCTGAAAGCAAGAACCATTCTACATTATGGAGATTAAAATCACCCAACACAATAATTTCAGTGGTGTACCAGGAAATTTTGAAAAGAAAATTTGGGATGTTAATCTGGGGCTGATTATGAGTAAAATGGGTTATCTGAGAGTGGCTTCAGTTCCCATCCGCCATGGAATTACCATTACTGTTGACTTTTTTTTTGGAATAACTTTAGGGGAGACCATTTTGGTCAAAACTTTATCGATAAGTTTAGTTCCATAATGGTTGAGAACTGAACACATGAACTTTTTTGTTACTCAGACTTGGCCCTAGAATAACCTACCCAAGTTTCTCAAAAATCTTACAGGATTCCCTTTATGAGTGTGTGTGTGTGTGTGTGTGTGTGTGTGTGTGTGTGTGTGTGTGTGTGTGTGTGTGTGTGTGTAGCCAATATTGAAAAAAATTATTATGATAAAACTTGGCAGGATAGTAGGAACTGGGTCCCAGATGGGTTAGTTTCAATTTCATGTCGATTGATATTTTCTGAAAGGGTGTTTTCCCCGCTGATGACTGTCCGTGGATGAGGCGGCGGGGCATTTCCGTGGAGTTTCACACATCTTTACACACACACACACACACACACACACAGGAGGGAGGGTGTTTTTTTGTTGTTGTTTTTTTTGTGTGTGTGTGTCCGACACTGGGCATAGGCTTCACAGCCTGTTTTCAAGTCCCAGTAGTTCTCCTACATCCCATACACCTCTCTACATGTCACCACTTCGGCGCTAACACCCACCGTCCATATTGAATACATGCTAGAGGTGTCTCATACAAGGCTGGTGTATTGGTATTAGCGGGGGTATTTTTACTACATGTCGGCAGGTCTTCTGGTAGATCAGTAAAGTCTGATTTCATGAAATTCATATCCTTCAAATGGTCCCTGCCCTAGTGGGGATTTGAACCTGGGTCCGGTAGGACTGCAGGCCACCTCTCTACCAACTGAGCCACCGCCTGCGGTATATCTACACTTCGATGTTTATTACTTCATTTATGCTACTAACAGACGATTTCATTCACCAGAAAGCAGTGGTAGTTGTGGTGGTGGTGGTGGTGGTGGTAGGTCTGATGGTGGTGGTAGCTGTTGTGATGAAGATGATGGTAGCCGTGATGATGATGGTGGTTGTTGTGATGGTAACTGTGATGATGAAGGTGCTGGTGATAGTAGCTGTGATGCTGATGGTGATGATGATGATAGCTGTGAAGGTGTTGGTGATGGTGGTAGTTGTGGTTGTGGTGTTGGTAGTTATGGTGGTGGTGGTGATGGTAGCAATGATGGTGGTGGTGGTGATAGCTGTGGAGGTGGTGGTGGTGGTGGTAAAAGCTGTAATAGTGGTGGTGCTGGTGGAGCTGGTGGTGGCTGTGGTGATGGTGGCTATGGTGATGGTGGTGGTAGCTATGATGGTGATGATGGTGGTGGTGGTGATAACTGTGACAGTGATGGTGGTGGTGGTGCTAGCTGTGATGATGGTGGTGGTGGTGATAGCTGTGATGATGCTGGTGCCGGTGGTAGCAGCGGTGGTGGTGGTGGTGGTGGTGGCAGCTGTGATGGTGGTAGTGATTTTTGCGGTGATGGTGGAGATGGTGGTGGTAACTCAACACGTGGAACTAATTTCAGCTTCATATTAATACATTTCTTTACCGTTCACTCCCTCAAACCCGAATCCCGCCTTAACTCTCTCAGGCTCCTTTGATTCACTCTGAGCTGAATAAAATCGTCCGGCGTCAGCTGGAATAGAATATTTTGTTCCGACCATCAGACGGAAGTGACAGTATTAACTCAGGCTCCTATGTCCCACTCTCAGATGAATCATGATCTGATGTTAGCTAGAATAAAATACTTTTTTTTTTTTTTTTTTTAACAAGAGTGTGCACAGAGACAATATTAACGCGCTTAGGTTCCTGTTACGGCCATTTAGCTAAATGAACATCGCTTGGCATTAGCAGCAAAAGATAACGAATTTTTCTAACCATAAGGGGAGTTAATCGATGTGTATGAACCTGTTTTTGTCAACCTACCTGTGGGCTAGCAGGTTCTGTTCAGCGAGACGCAACACACACACTCAATATGAAGGTTGGCGTGCCACTGGGCCCGTTAGACTTTAATCTACGCTTGCTTTCACAGTTGCCAACTGAAATCTTTGCTTGATGCTCAAGCCACCGCCAAATGACGCCCAAAGCACTAAACTCACCATTTTTTTATCGGATTATTTGCAAAATACTCCGTAACTGAATGCTTTCATCAAGGTCTAATGATAGTCTACCATATCTGCTCATTTCTAACTAAAAATGGGACCAATCAGTGCGTGACGTAACGCGACTAAACAGCCGCCGATCCACCAGGATTAATGAGTTCGATCAGATCTAGACTTTGCTTGAGTCTAGGTTCAAGATTCCTAACAATTTCCCGTTTCAAGCCAGAATTATGGTCCGCTATGCAAGGTACGGGTGCATATCTGAGCGGGGAAAAGATAGGGAGAAGAGGCTATACATTTCTTAATCGTGTGTGTGTGTGTGTGTGTGTGTGTGTTTGGGGGGGGGGGCGGTTAGGACAATGTAGGGCAATGTGATATGATGTTCTGTAGTGTGGTGTGGCTTTTCATCCATGGAGGACTATGGACCTACTCCTCCTCAAGGAAGAGAAGTTTCATTAAACCTCGACCTTCCTTCGAACGGTGTGTTTGGTGTATGTGGTGAGATGTGGTTTGATATACATGATATGTGTATGTGGTATGGTATATCTTATATGGTGTGAAAAAAAATATGTATGGAAGTTCAGGGGCTATAGCAGTGACGGCGAAGATAATGGTGATGCTGATGATGGTGACTGTAGCAATGAGGGTAATAATAGCTTTAACACTACTGGATGAACAGCAGTAAACATTACAGAAAAAATAATATACGAGTGTTTGTGTAAGTAACTATTAGTGATAAATTCAAAATTAGGTATGTATTACTTCTTGTACTCTTCTTATCCAGCTTCAGTACTGAGGTGATAAATTTTGAAGTACTGCCTAACAGTAGCAGACTCGCAAAGATAAATAATTATATTAGAACACTGGCAGCAGTGCTTGTTTGTCGGAGTTACTCTCTCTCTCTCTCTCTCTCTCTCTCTCTCTCTCTCTCTCTCTCTCTCGAGAAACCTCACCACAACTGATAAACCGCGTGACGTTACAAAAGGTGCACGAGGAAGCCGAGCAGCACACCTTTTCTATCAATAGAAACTGACTTCCATAATATGCCACTCACCATCATTCTTCATCTGCCGCTTCCCAATCAGCAATCTCTCCCTAGCTTGACATGTCACCTCACAGACCTAAGCTTTACATGACGCCTCACAGACTTAACCTTATCACATTTATCAAAAGTTAGGAACAGAAATACCATAACTTTCGTCAATTAACAGGCTAATGTTTTCCCGTCGTTTATAATCCTTCAAGTCACCACTGGAGACGGTTAGCAATCATACTGGACAAAACAGCACCACACTTTGATTTCCTTAGCTTGAGATCTTTGGATGCCTTAATGACTACAAAATGTGCATTGGAAAGCTCTCTTAAATTGCCTGCTATGCCTAATGAATAATGTTTACATATGAACTATGGCATATTCTTCTTCGTTACTTACTTCAAGTTTTGCAAACACTGAAGAGCTTATATTGTCTATTATTAAATGGGTCTTCCTTTGTGTGTGTGTGTGTGTGTGTGTGTGTGTGTGTGTGTGTGTGTGTGTGATCTGCTGTATTTCTGTATTTACATATGACTAAATTTGGCAGATAGGCTAATAAACAATGACCGTATATAAAAAGGCACACTCTTTCATGACAGTCTGATTCTTTTATTCCATTTTTAAACTGATATGTTTTTTTCTTTTTTTACACAGGCATGCCATAGCAAATTTCAGCAATCTTGTAAGGACACTGACCACTAATGAACCAAAGGTTTCTACGAGTATTCGGCCGTATAGCTGAATTTGACCTGGACGAGTCCACCCGCTCATATCCATCCTCCTACCCCGGGGCCAGCACACAGACACCCACTTCAACTAAATGGGAAATGAATGTGTTCAAAGGCAAAGTTCTTTATTGTTTTCTCCCCAGTTTTTTATTTATT
This sequence comes from Coenobita brevimanus, assembly GCF_032717465.1. NCBI lineage: Eukaryota > Metazoa > Arthropoda > Malacostraca > Decapoda > Coenobitidae > Coenobita > Coenobita brevimanus. The sequence goes on from NC_137046.1 coordinate 11,915,117, forward strand.
TTTTTTTATTAATACTGACATCTCAGACTTAATTATATATATATGTATTTCAAAATTAGTATTCACATAAAAACGCCAAATTTATAGCTAAATCCTGTAACTCACATACACACACACACAATGCGTCAAGGCATAAGACAATTATGAAGCTAAGTGGGTCAAAAATGCTAGATCTAACACGATAAGCGCTAAGTTGGTAACTATGGTTTGACCAGAGCTGGCTGATCGTAATATCAGCGGTTGAAGGGGCCGAATTCACTAATGCAATTGCCATCCCATAACTCGCTACGGGCGGGGGAAAGGGAGCGGCATCGGATGCTGATATGTACTAAACACATTTGGGAACCAGAGTTACGGTCGCTGCTAAGGATGGGCCCGTATCTTTCAGCCACCCGGAAATACACGGAATTAAGCATTTTTATGTAAACGAATTATTTCACTATATTGGGTAGTTTATAGAGGTGCTATACAACAATCTACAGTGCGGTGTTTTGTACAATAGTGTAAATTAGTGGTTTCAGTATTAGTGTTTTTTAGTGTTATACTGTATTGTGTACAGTACATTAGTGTTGTACAGTATTTTAGTGTACATTAGTGGTGTAGTACTTTAGTGTACATTGGTGTTTTATAGTATTAAAGTATGCTTTAGTGTTGTACACAATTATGGTGTGCTTTACTGTTGTATCCTACAGTGGTACACAGTAATGTTATTGTGTAATATTGTAAGGTGTACTGCTGTGCAGAGTATGGTGTGTCGTGTTGTACAGTAGTGTACTCTGTCTGAAATTTCCAAGGAAAATAGCCTAATAGGTCATGCCCCAAGAACAAAACTCCCTTTTTTAAATACTGTTCCAAGATAGGTTAAGTTAATTTAAGATCAAGGTTAAGTTAGGTTAGTTAAAGTTTACTTCATTAGGTTAGAACTGTTTATTTTTGGACGGGAATGTGGTAAGGTTAGCATTGTTAATGTTATGTTAGGGGTTAGGTTAGTGTTGGGTTAGATTAGGTTAGTTTAAGAATTAGGCTAGGTTAGGTTTAGTTAGGTTAAACTTTAGGTACTTTTTGGTTAGACAGGATTATTTAGAACTTGGGTTATATATATATATATATATATATATATATATATATATATATATATATATATATATATATATATATAATTTTTTTTTTTTCAGTGGAGTAGGTTAAAGTTAGCTTAATTTGTTAGGTTAGGCTAATTTTAGTTTAGGGTTACGTTGAGTAAGTTTAAGTTGGGGGCAGGGAGCATGGGAAGCTGGACATTCCAAGAGGGGAATAAATGCAAAAAGCCAAAACGTTCATATAAGCCATTTATGTGCTGGTTACAGATCCTATGTTTTTTGCTTTAGATTTGCGCATTTTAAGAGTAAGGACAAACTTTGGGTCCTCAAACAACGGTCATGTCACAAAAGTACAAAATCGTTATAATATTCCCCAAACATACAAAAAATTTCCTTAATACCACAAAATTCCATCTATATCATAATGATCCAATTTCTGTATGTTGTTGGTTTGTTTGTTACCATAATATAGCAAAAACGGAGCAACGTTGCGCAACTTTTGTTAGTGCAAAATACCATTAACCCGCCCCGTCCCGACCACTTTTTGACCACTGGTACCCCCCAATCCCGACCATTTTTCGACCCTTTTTTTTTTTTTTTGCTAAAACTTTCGCTTTTGGTCAGTAACAATGGTCAGTGACAAAGAAATTGTTCCCCGGGGTCCATAATTACCCTAACCAGGTATGCCTTGGTCCCACCTGGCCCCGTGTTCTCCGTAGGCGGTCTGAGCCTCTAATGTTTTCTATGGTATTATAAGTCTGGGAAACCAATGAAAGTAAGTAGATATGTATTTATTACAAACATAAAAACATGTGATAAAAGAGTATATTGGATTTTATACAAAAATAGAGCAGAAATAAGCATTGTACCATCGTGCGAAACGAGCAAAATCGGGCAACTTGGTCACGATGAATCGCTAACATTCTAAAATCATGATACATATCATTTTTTTTACTTACATAATACTTCTACAATAACATTATACCATTTTACATTTTACTGAACTGTTTTTACGTATTCACAGCCCTTTTGATAACATTTAGCGCAATGTTAGCGCTTATTTACGTAGTGAGTGACCTCGCTGTGACTGTTGTTTCAACTCGTATTGTGTTTTTTCTACTTACATAATACTTTTCTAATAACATTATACACTTTTCAACTTTATAGAACTGTTTTGAGATAGTTTCAGGCCTTACGTAAATATAGAGCGTAATAATAGCGCATAATAACACACACGGTGAAGTCGCTATGACTACTATTTCAACTTACAACCTATTTTTGTACTTATATAATAATTCTCCACTAACATTGCACATGTTTACACTTGATATAATTGATATCACATAATTTCAGAACTTACGATGCAACTGAGCGTCATATTAGCGCGTACTTACACAGGGAGTGTTATCGCGATATCATTTGTTTCATCTTACACTAGTATTCAACTTATAAAATACCTTACTACTAACATTACAACAAATTCCACTTTATATAATTCCTATCACATACTTACTGACCAGAATGTGGGTGTACTCGTGACATCAATTATTACAACTTACACTATTGTTCAACTTATACGTTTTATTCATGCTAACATTACACCCGTTTCCACTTTATATTCTTGCTATCACATATTTACTGACCAGAGTGTTATACTGAGCATCATATTTTCACAGATTTACATAGTGGGTGTACTCATGACATCAATTATTACAACTTACACTATTTTTCAACTTATACGTTTTATTCATGCTAACATTACACCCGTTTCCACTTTATATTCTTGCTATCACATATTTACTGACCAGAGTGTTATACTGAGCGTCATATTTTCGCAGATTTATACAGTGGGTGTAGTTTTCATATCACTTCGTTCAACTTACACTATTTCTCGACTTATACATTACTTTCCTGCAAACATTACACCCGTTTCAAGTTTATAGAAGACTTGGCACATACTGACTGGCCTTACCATTATACTGAGCGTCATATCGCCATCCCACACAGTTTCAGTAGTGTGGGGAAGTTATGGTACTCTCTGAAACATGGCTGAAGGCAAAACGCAACATTGGTGGAGGTGGAGAGCGGCGCCTTTCATCACTCGCACTTCTCTTCCCTCTCCCTTTTCCTTTACCCTTTCCCTTCCCTTTCCTTCCTTTCCCCACATCCTGGGGCTGTGTGGAGGAAGTTTGGGAATATTGTATGGCGAAAGACGTGCTGGGGAGTGGCTCCACCTCCTCTCCCCTAGGCCTATGTGCACCACGTGCTCGTGCTGCCTCCCTCACACCACTTCCCTTTCACCCCACACTCCCACCACACCACTTTCGCCTTCCCCAGACAAAACACTAGGCCATACTTTATTTGCCTTCTCGCCCCACCTTCTGATCCTCGGGGTGAGATTTTTTCCTTCCCCAACCACGAGGCAACATCACGTCCTAAGCCGCTGTCATCGTCATCGTCCTCATCCTCGTCCTCATCAGAATCTCTCTCTAGGGGATGGAGAGAGGTCCATGCAGGTGTTTTGGGTGCAGGCTGGCCTTCCCTTGCCTTACGATATGTGACATACCGCTTTTTCCGGAGCGAAGGGACCTCCTCATCACTGCTTGTTATTTCCTCCTCAGGCTGCACATAATCTCTATCCACCACATCATCATCAAGTGGAGAATCACTATCTCCAGTGAAGGCATCCAGGGCGGATTGTATTTCGTCATCTGAGAGACCTTTACGTGCCATGTCTGACCTGGGTCACTGCTAACAGGTGAGTGACCGAGACAAGGGCGAGCACAGGTCACGCGGGGTCTGGGACGCTGCCCGCCTGGGGGCAGGTAGGGGAGGCTTGGGTACGTGGGCGAATCGAAAATCTCGCGCGAATTTTGAAAATTGTGGAAATTATGAACCTTGCAATTGCAGGACGTTGAAGTACGTCAACGGGATTGGCAGTGACATAACGTGAGGACGTGGAAGTATGTCGACGGGACGCCGCGGGTTAAAATGCTCTAACTTTCAGAATAAAAAAATTTTAAGTACAAACAGGCCACCGTTTCTCGAGTTATGACTCATTTCTGGCCTTTTGACATCGAGCGGAAGCCGCCGAGGCAGCCTTTAAGCGAGTGCCATAAAAGTTTAGAATTAATGCTGAGTATATATATATATAGAATAGCTCTCAAGGCCCTTTTGGGGGTTAGAGAGGAATCATCCGGTATCTCCTGACTAAAGTGAGGAATGACCAAGAAAAGTTTGCGAATCTCTGTCTAGGGTTAAAGTTTGATAAGATAAATGTAGCTTATTGGAACAGGTTAAGATTAACGTGTTCTGTTGGCTTAGCTTAGCTTGTTCGATTTGGTTGTTATGTTTGTTCAGCTGATTTATGTTAAATTTGGCCATTTAGTTAGGTTAGGTTAGGTTTGGTTAGCATAGCTTAAATTGTTCGGTTACCTTAGGTCAGGTTATTTTAGGTTGTTAGGTCAGGATAGCTTATTGTTAAACAAATAAAGGAAATAATACACAAATTTATTTTCCTAGCTGGGGCTTTTATCCCAGGGGCTTCCGTTCTATGGGCCTTTGTTCTACATATGCAGTAATGTACCGTGGTGTACAGTGTAAAGCGGTGTCAGTTATGTACAACGCACATAATTGTCGTAGTAGTGCTGTGCAGCTGTAACGATAAATATAATTCCGTCTGTACACTATAATGAAAGTAATATACATTACTGTATGCTAGGTGTTTAAGGGTCAGCTTCCCGCCCCTTGAACGCCTAGTATGCAGCTGGGTTCTCTTTCTAGACCGGAGTTCAGACAAATAAGAGAGAGGCAGGACACAAAAACTCAAGACAACAACCTTACACGTGTATCGACTAATTCTATTTGTGGAACAGGTAGATGTCACAACAACAGGAACCTGGGTAATTATAAGTCAAATACTGGTATCGTAGTATTGCGCAGAATACTATTTGGTCAATAGTCCAGGATAGCAGGTGAATGGTACAATAAATAGTGTTTGTAGTATTTCGGGCAGGGGGAATAGCTCGCTGTCACTTAGAGGGAAATAGAAGCTATACTTAGGCTGGGCAAGTATTACACTGGCCTTGTAGTGCAGAGGAATTACACTATAAAGGCCGAGTCTGATGTTTACTGATATTACTGCACGCTTATTAAATCTCTCTCTTCTTACTCTCACTGGGTCACTGTTTGCCCGGATCTTGATTACCACATATTGCTAGGCCTTGGATTTATATTCCATTGGAGATTACCTGCCTGATATTCTAGTCACTATCACGCTGCCTCTGCACTATTCACTGTCACTCACTGTCGATGGGGCGGCGGCGTGGTTAATGGGGTGGCGGGAGGACTCACAGCCCGACTCCTGAGGCAGGCTGAGTCCCACCTGTGGCCTCTGTATCCAGCAGCCACGGAATCACTCTTAGGAGCATCCTCTCTCATCCGGGGCTAGGGGTGGTGAAGAGCCCTGCACTGTCAGGGCTGGAGGTTGGAGTGCGGCCCTCAGGGCTGGGGCCGAACAGCTCCCTGAAACGCGCACTCAGGCACCTGATGGAGGACGAGGGTTGCAGCGTCGGGGTGGGGAGAAGCCTCACCTGGGGGTCCCGGGGGCAGCCATAGGGGCCCAGTGACTACTGCCTCCTCCTGTCGGGGACGCCGTCGGGAGTGAGTTGCGACATCTGTCGTCATTGGAGTCCGTCAGGTAGGGTCCCTCTCAAGCCAGCTGGGCGGAGTACAACCCTGGGGATAGCACAGGGCCTCTCCACAGGTCCTCAGGACTGGGACCCTCCTCCTGGAGGATATCACGTCGTGGTGGTGTGCCTACATCTGATGGAGGAGCGGCTGCTGGCCGCCTCCAGCTGTAGGGCCAGGCTATTGGTCATGGCCTGTGTGGGGTAGTGGCTACCTGCATTCCCCTGAAGGAGGGGTGAGCGGGTACTGGCCCTCTCAAGGACACCTTCGGAGCGGCTACTGGCCATCTCAATACGAAGGCAGAAGCGGTGACTGGCCGTCTCCTGAAGGAGGGTGAGCGGCTACTGGCCATCTGAAGGGCACCTTCGGGGCGGCTACCGGCTGTCTCCTGATGAAGGCAGGAGTGGCTAGTGGCCGTCTCCTGAAGGAGGGGTGAGCAGCTACTGGCCGTCTCAAGGGCACCTTCGGAGCAGCTACCGGCCGTCTCAAGACGAAGGCGGGAGCGGCTACCGGCTGTCTCCTGAAGAAGGGGTGAGCGGCTACCGGCTGTCTCAAGGGAACCTTCGGAGTGGCTACCGGCTGTCTCAATACAAAGGCGGGAGCGGCTACCGGCCGTCTTCTGAAGAAAGGGTGAGTGGCTGCAGGCCGTCTCAAGAAGGGCGCGGCTACCGACCGTCGCTGGGGTGCTGTCTGGAGCTAGAATAATAGCTCCACCCCGATCCTGTTGAGGGTCAGCTCACCCGCAACGTAGTCTCCTTTTCCTGCTATGGCGGCAGCGGGCGAGTTCCAGGTCATAGGGGCACGCGGCCCGGGTGGACTTGTGTCCCTGTCGCCCGGGGTCAGGTTGAGCTCTGTCTGCCTCTCTGTAGGCTCCTCCTGGGGGTGTTGTGTTGCCCTCAGTTGCTATTCCTGGTATTTTACCACCGTCGTCGGGGAGAAAGTCACGTCCCGATGACTGGAGGTGATAGATTTTGGTGGAGTTGGTGTGGTGCATGGGTTGGAGATGTTGAAGGAGGGCGTTCCATGCTGTGGTGGCTTGGTTTTCATGCACCTGGGTGTCGCAGGTGACGAAAAGGGTGGATGTGTCGGTGGTGTCGCGGAGGAGTCGCAGGAGGTGGAAGGGGCCATGGACATGATGGTGGTATCCGGAGGGCGGCGCCCATGTGGCTCGGATTCTCATGTTGGTAGGTCTTGTCTCCTGCAGAAAGCCTTGCTGAATGCTGGAGATCGCCATGGAGCATGGGGTTTTATGATGGGGCAATGTGGCGTGATATCTCTGGGGAGTGGTGGTGGCTGGGATTTGGGCCTGGTGTAACATGACTGTGTCAGGAGGGGGAGTGTGTGGTGGTGTAGGGGTGGGGGCATATAGGGCGCATGGGTGGGAAAGGTGGCCGGAGAATGTGATGGTGGTTTTTAGGGTGGGTGTGGGTGGTGAGTTGGGTGTGTGTGGGCAGTGTGGTGGAGTTGAGGGTGGTGGGGAGGTGGGCATTTTGAGTGGGAGCGGTGGTGTGGTGGCGGAGCTGGGAGTGGTGATGGGCAGTTGGCGGGGTGCACTGCGAGCTGGTGGAGGAGAGGTTAGCCCAAAGGCAGGACATGTGGTGATGGGCATGGGGGATGGGGAGGCAGGTAGGGAGCATGAGGGTGGAGGGGCGGTGACGGGGCTGGAGGTAGGAATGGGTGATGGTGGGGTGAAGGCTGGGTGGGTGGAGGAGAGGTTGGCAAATGGGCAGGACAGGTGGAAGCATGTGTGGGGGATGGGGAGGATGGCGGGGAAGGGGATGGGGGAGATGTCAGGAATTTGCAGCATTGGTGAGTCTTCAGGTGAGGTGTGATGCAGCATGACAGGGGGAGGGGTGGTAGAGGCCGGGGAGGAGGAGGCTGAGAGGGAAGAAGAGGGAGATATGTAGCAGTTGTATGAGGTAGGGGGAGGTGGGGCGGGCTTAGAGGGTGGCATGGGGCGCGGGGTGGGGTTCGAGGGAGCAGGCACACGGAATGGGTGCACATGGCGATTCCTGAGTGTGAGGGGTGTGTTATGATAATCGACCATCACTTGGTACGGGTTGGGGACGTTGGTGATGGTGTACAGTCCTGTGAAGTGAGCTGCAAGCTTGTGGGGTGTAGGGAGCTGTGCTATCATGACGGAGTCACCCGGCTTGTACAGGTTGGAGGCGGTGTCAGGTTGGAGGTCCAGGCTTCTATGCAGGTGGGAAAGCCTCCTTTTGAGATGGTGAAGGGGGTCAGATGTGCAGGAGGTTGCAGGGGGTTGTAGGTGTCGTCGCATTGGTAGGAGGAGAGGCGCTTCCCCAAACACATGTTCGTAGGGTGATATACCGTCTTCTCGTGGGTAGGAGTTTATGCCCCATTGTACGATCTTGACGTGTGTGGGCCAGTCGTCGTTCTTTGTTTCTTCTATCTGGGTGCGGAGCTGGTTCATTAAGGTGTGACTGCTTCATTCGCAAATGGCGTTGCCCTGTGGCCAGTAGGGGAACTAGTGGGAGATGTGATAACCGAAGATTTGAGCTAACTCCTGCCAGATTTTACTGGTGAACTCCGGGGCGTTGTCTGAGTGGATAGCATGTGGGATGCCAAAATATGAGAAAACATGACGGATCATTGCGTCAGCAACTGCAACGGTGTGATGTTCCTTTGCTGGGCAGGCGACGAGGAATTTTGAGTATGTATCAGCAAAAGTGATGACATACCAATAACCTGATTTTGGTTGCAGAGGCCCCACTATGTCAATGGATAGTAACTGCCAGGGTTTGTGGGCAGCGATGTGGCCTGACGGGCCGGCGGTGCAGGTGATGTCTTTCCCTAAGGCCACGCCTGGCAGGATTGGACAATGTCCTTGGCTAGGGTGGATGGGTTGTGAGTCCAATATGTGTCAGTGAAAGCCTGCAGGAGCTTCTTCATACCCAGGTGGATCCTGTTGTGGGTGTGTAGGTGTTGGAGGGCATCGAGAGTGGTGTCGGGGGCGAGGACAATGTGCCCCAGTGAGGTAAATAGGTGGTTGCCCTGGCAGTGTAATTTTTGGAAGAGGTGCTGGGGGATCCAAAGGGGTCTTTCCTTATACTGCCACTGTTGAAGGAGATCGGGCTCGGTCTGTACGGCATTGATGGGAAGCCGGGAGAGAGCATCCACTTTTGTGTGAAGTTTACAAGGGCGGTAGGAGATCTCATAGTTAAATTCCTCCAGTGTTTCACACCGTCTGATGAGCTGGGCGTTGTGAGTGTCGGACTGCCGCAGTCATTGGAGGGATTGGTGGTCAGTAATGATGGTAACTTGGGTCCCCAACAGGTATGCCTGGAAGTGGTCCAAAGCCCAGACGATGCCCAGGCATCCCCTCTTCATGGTGGCATAGTTCTTCTCTGCCTGATTGAGGGTGTGGCTGGCACAGGCGATGATGTGTTCGCGGCCCTCTTGGACTTGGGCTAGCACAGCACCTATTGCTATCAAAGAGACATCAGTGTAGAGACGGAATGGAAGGGAGTGGTCGGGGAAGGCCACAATCGGGGCGGAGACAAGTTTGTCCTTTAGTTGTTGGAAGGCAGCTCGTCTCTCATCCGTCCAGAGGAAAGGTTCTCCCTTCCAGGTAAGATCATGGAGTGGCTTGGCAATGTGGGTGAATCCCTTCATGATGCGTCGCTAGTAGGAGGTAAGGCCAAGGAAGGCTCGGACTCCGTGGATGTCTTGTGGAGGGGGAATGTCCGCGATGGCGTGGAGCTTGTCTGGGTTGGGGGAGATGCCGTCCTGGGAGATGACGTGCGCCAGAAAGGAGATGGTTCTGGCGGCTAGGACGCACTTAGAGGGCCGTGGTTTGAGGCCAGCCTGTCGGCTAGGGGAGAAGACTTTTCGGAGGCACTGGAGGTGGTCGGCCCAGGTCCTGCTGAACACAATTACATCATCTAAATAGGCTAAACACATCTCCCAGGTGAGACCACTGAGGACGGACTCCATCAATCGCAAGAAGGTGGCAGGGGCGTTACAGAGGCTGAAGGGCAGGACATTGAACTCGTAGTTCTTTCCGTTGCTGGTAGAGAAAGTGGTTTAGTCTCTGTCTTTTGGCCGCACTGGTACCTGCCAGTACCCTGATTGGAGATCAAGGGTGGAGAACCAGGAGGCGCCATATAAGGAGTCAAGGGAGTCGTCTATCCTGGGGAGTGGGGTGGCGTCCTTGATGGTGGCGTTATTGAGCCAGCGATAATCAACGCAGAACTGCATAGTGCCATCCTTCTTTTTCACAAACACGACGGGGGAGGACCAGGGGCTGGTGGAAGGGGAAACAACTCTGGCCTCGATCATTTCCTGGACCTGGCAGTTTTCTTCCTCCCGTTGCTTGGTATTCTTTTGCCAGGATGGCTGGCTTATCGGCAGACCAGTCATGTGAATCTCGTAAGCGAGGTAGGTGGTATGTCCAATGTCAGTGGGTCCTGCCGCGAACAGGTCTTGGAAGTCCAGGAGAAGGTGGCAGAGGGTGTTGGATTGGTGAGGGTAGAGATGGTTGTGGATGGGGGGCAGGGGGGAGGAGGAGCTGGGGGGGAGGGGCAAGGCTTGGCTTTTTCCATCTCTCCTATTACGAGCCCTTTGGGTAGTGTTAGGAGGAAAGGAGTGAGGTTAGCAATCCAGACTGCTGCGACATGAGGGGGGAGAAAAGTAGGGGGCAAAAGGTAGGCCGAGAGTGTCCCGGTTGGCAGGTGGGGGGAGAACAGGATGGATATGCCCATGGGCCTGTTCAGGGGCAACCAGGTTTCGTGGTGGTGGGGGAATCGTTACTGTGGAGGAGGTGATGGCGGGGAATGTTGGAGGGGAGGGGGGAGAGGGAAAGAAGGGGAGGAATCGGCTGTGGTCAGGGTGTGCAAGTGCACACTACTGGGGGGCAGGGGCAGGGAACTTATGGAACTGGAGATGTCTGTCGTGGCAATTGATGGTAGTTCTTAATTTCTGTAACAGGTCCAGCCCCAGGTATCCATCATAGTTGCGACAGGTGGAGTCGAATATGATGAATTTGTGTTGTGTCAATGCTGGTTGGTGTGTGTCGACACGAAGGGCCCAAGTTTCCCCACGGATAGGCAGGGGGCCATCCCCCGCATCTACAAGATGGGTTGAAGTTGGGAAAAGCGGGCCAAAGATCGACTTGTGACGGGAGTAAACAAGCAGGATCTGGCCACTCCTGTGTCGACCAGAAGTCTGGCTTTCACCCCATTCAGCCTCATCTTGTTGTAGACTGGGGGGCGGTATTTGGGGGAAGTGGCCCCCGCCACCGTGGGGAGGTGCGGGGATGGTCCTAAAAATCCAACTGCTGAGGACTGCCTTCTTCCTCTTCTGGTTCCATCTCCCCGGGTTTGGTTTCTTCTGTGGGTGCAGGTTCATCAGCTGGCTCCTCGTTTTCTAAGGAGGAGACTTTATGTCGGCTTGGGGTGATTGGCTTGCGTCTAGCAGCCTTAAGTTGGCCCCTTATGTCGTGGAGTGGGCACCTGGAGCTGCACGCCAAGAACTCCCAGGGACTAATCAGGATGAAGTTAGGGTTCTTATTGTGGCTGGGGCCTCTGTGGGTGGAGTGTGCCCTGGGAGTTGGGGTGGGGCTGGTGTGCGGCATTGGTGGATGAGGCTTGACTGGAGGTGCATGTTTGTTTGTGGGGAACTTATTCACCATGTTGATTTGTTGGGGGGTAGGGCGGGAGGTCAGAAGACGTCGTATAAGTTCGATGTCCCTGTCCAGATCTCCTGTTGGGTTGTGGATCGTGAAGTGCTCCTTGATCATGCTGGGGAGGACTCTAAGGAGGGTGTTGAAGGTGTGTTGCTCCCGGGTTTCGTCATCTGCCTCCGGTTTGGGGGCAGTAACCAGGCGTCTGGCCTGGATTAAAGTATCATCAAGATTGCCACTGATGTCAAGCTATTCAACTGGAATAGTGCCACTACTTTTCCTAGTGAAGGTGTGATAGCTTGGATCACGAGCTTCATGAAGTTTTGCCAGGTGAGCCCCCGGACGATTTTTGGCACGATATTTGCCGCTGCTTTGCCCAGTAGTGGGAGTGGTACTGCTATTTTTTGTTTGTCGTTCTCAAACCTGGTATCTAACAATGGCTTAATAATCACCAGATACGTGCAGACATCGTACTGTTCTGGGTCAAATTTAGGCAATTGCATGTGCGGTTTGGTTGCACAACATGCAGCAGTACCTGTGCTGGTAAAAATGTGAGATATGTTTTCTGCTCACCGTGCATTTGCTAAACTGACAAGTACTTATATATTTCATTCAGATGTAAGAGGGCCTGTCCCTATTTTTGTTTTTTTGAGTTATCGCCAGCTAAGAGTCAGTGTCTCCAAAGATGATGACTGGCTGAAGCTTCTGGGTAAAGAAGCATCCTACGTTTTGATTGCCCAAAGAGATCATCAGCTGAGCGGGGAAAAATTACCCCAAACACATTGAGTTCTCCCAGGCCCTTAGCCTACAGGTCACCGTACAATGGTGGGAGATATGTTGTACAGTAAGCCCTCCATTTTGGCAGGTTTGACGGATTTACAGTTGGTTGGAAAATTAAAAATAATTTACTCTTTATTTTGGCGATCAAAGCCTCACAGTTGGCGAATAATTCCCAAGCACGAACCACTGCTACTAAACAGAAAACTCTAAGGCCAAACGGTTTTTAAAAAGCCAAATTTGAGATATTTTGCTTGAAAAATGCCAAACTGGCAGCCTTATCATTTAGCCCAGTCGGCTGGGACTGTAAACAAGATCTAATCACTCGCTATTTCAACCGCAAACGAGGAGAAAACAAGCAAGTGATAGAGGCAATTGAAAGTGTAAATGTGAAAGATGACATAGAAGAAGATTTACATAGCCTGCCAATGGACACTGACTTTGAAGGATGTGATGAAATGGTGGCAGAGGCGGAAACAGCGACGGTGGTGGAGGGATGGAGGATGGAGGAGTTCCCGTGAAGGGGGCCACGGAGTCGGACGTTAGCCTAAATTTGCCAGCCTTGGATACCAGTTTAGTCTATCATTGCATCTCAATTTTTGGTTATGGGTTAGTCTTCAAAAGATATGTTAATATACTAATTAGTTATTACCTCTCAACAATAGAATAAAAGTGGAACAGGAGAAAGATCAAGCTTTTTATTGACCCCCCCGAACCGATTCAAATTTTCCCTGTTTAATTAAGCCCTTGGATTCAGCGAGGTTATTTTGACACCAATTAGTCGCCAAAATGAAGGGCTTACAGTACATAGCAATATGCCAATCATAGTACGGGGACCGTAGCAGTGGCGCCCTTGTGGTGGTGACATTAAGGGGATACGGTACGTTAGGGCATCTCCCAAGGGCCATAAAAAGTGGTTTTAGAGTTTTTGTAACATCTTTTGCAATTTACATATACGTTAGTATTTGCTTGTATGTTTGCAGTAAAATATACTGCAGATTAATATAAAAGGATATAAATGGTATAAATAACTGAGTTGCTATAGTCATGACAAAAAAAAAAAAAAAAAAAAAAAAAAAAAAAAAGGTAAGTAAAAGAACGAGAAAAACTAAGCTGAAAAGTGCCCACGAAAATTTTGTAATGCCTCTTGTTTCGCGTTGCATCTCGATATCTGTTTGTGTGTTACTGATGCAAGCAATACCGGCAGTACAGCGACATACAGAATATAAAAGACAACGAAAGGAGTTGTATGATATATGTCCCACTAAGGAAGGGGCGCTATGATGCCTCGTAAGCGAATTCATGTGGTTTCATGGGTTTCTTTATACCGTAATCCCCGTATTCTCGTGAACTTTGGGGGGGGGGGTCCAGCACACTTCTGTAGCGATATATTGTGCATCCATCACCTATCTGCTCCCTTGTATCCCACCTACGCCTCTTTAACATAGACACTGATTCCCCATATCACACGCGGTGGGTTATTCAGACTCCGTATGCATTTATGACCACAGGGAGGCGGTGGCCGAAGTGGAAAAGGTGAACAGCAGTCCTAATGGACGTGTCATAAAAATACCTCTGTTTATATCAATACACCAGTCCTTCATAAGAGGCCTAACATGTATTCAATATGGAAGTGGATGTTAGCGCCGAGATGGTGGCATGTGGAGGTGTACAGTACGTAGGACTACTGGGCCTCAAGAGGCGGGCTATGAAACCGATGCTCATAATCGGACACATAAGAAAAAAAAAATGGAAAGATACTTTAAACAGCCTCCCTAGTCAACAGAATTACAGCAATGTAATTGTCCGCTTCCCCACAGTCAATACTGCCTGCGGTCACTAGGTAGAGGACAGACTCTCCTTTGATGAACCGGTTGCTCTAGTGTGTGTGTGTGTGTGTGTGTGTGTGTGTGTGTGTGTGTGTGTGTGTGTGTGTGTGTGTGTGTGTGTGTGTGTGTAATTATAATGATAATAATTTTCAGGTAATTTATTAATCACAGTCAGTGGCTGAAAATACACAGGTCCGTAATCTACAATTTCAACCTAAGGATGTCAACACGCTGTCCCTGGCTGCTCCTGAGGAGCGCCTTCATAACTACCGATCCTCACCTAGGCTAGAATGAGGTGTAGGCATAAATGGACACACCATCTAATCTTTACCGTACTGAGTTTCAAACCTCTACGGATCTTGTACCACAGCGTGCCTTGAGGAACACTTGACAGGTGAGAGCTCACCTCACCAACGCAAGCAGCACAGCCTGAGCGGGGCTCGAACTCGGGTCATTTGGATTGGGAGTGGAGTGCTCTGTCAGCCAAGCCACCAGGTGTGTTGTGTGTGTGTGATTTATCCCCAGGTATGGAATTATGTTTATTGAGATGATACAAAAGATATGGCCTGAGCTGGATCCTCTTCCCTATTATATACATCCAAGTCTCCTTCCATATATGAGGAAGATCCAAGTCTCTTCTCGTATATGAAGAGGATATAAGTCGGATGAAAACTGTATCTTCTCAGTAAACACAGGCTCCATAAGCAGGTACAACGTCTCCTTACGTCAGGTGACTGTAGAATTTATCCATTGTTCTATAGGAAGCAAGTTCGATCTCAGGTTTGGGCAGGAAACAGTTTGATTATTTAAATTTTATTCAAACTTAAACTGATGTCCACAAGACCCATCACAATACATCAGCGCTGAATGAGAGAAATGAAGTATGTATTCAGTATGGACGGTGGGTCTTGGGGTTGAAGTATTAATATTTGAAGATGCGCAGCACTTACGAGTACTGTGCGTGAGAGAATAAATTATGTCTATGCCCAGGGTCAGACTCACGAAAACAAGAAAGAGCATTAAGAGCACTTTCTTTAAAATTTAGTCTCTTGTTCGTCGGATGTTCCTGAACAATTATGCCAAATATGGAGCAATTTCATGTTTTGTTTTTGTTTTTCATTTTTTTTCATTAACTTAACCCTGATCTATGACGTGTTTGTCCCTAAATTTAACCGTTGTGCGTTAGATCCTTAACATTTATTCCAAAGTTGATGCAGTTTCCATCTATCTGTCTATCTATCTATCTATTGCCAGACGCCATAATCCCGTAAGCGGTGGCCACAAACAAATCGCCTCCATGTCGGCCTGTCCCCCTCCATTTCACTCCCCGGCTCCCAGCTCACACCTCCCTCTCTCATATACCTCTCCACTCCATCCCTCCATCTCATCCATGGTCTCCCCCTCCCTCTCCCCCCCTCCACCTCACTCACATACACTCTCCTCGTTAGTCTCTTACTCTCCATCCTCCCCACATGGCCAAACCACCTCAATGTGTTTCTCCTAACGCTTCCATTCATATCCACATCCACACCACAATGATCTTTCACTTCCTCATTTATCAATCTGTCTTCCCATGTGACTCCACATGCTCCTCTCAAATAATTCATTTCCACAGCTCTCACTCTTGACTTCTGTCCCTCCAACATGGTCCAAGCTTCACTTCCATACGATTGAGTTGGTATCACAATACTGTCATGTAGTAACTTTTTCACTTCCATGCTCACTTCCCTGTTTCTTATCACTGCTTTCAAGGAACCAGCAACCTTTCTTCCTTGTTGTACACTCAAAAGCCATAATTTCGATGCACCCATCACCGCAATCCATAGTCAGAGGGAAGGTGAGGTCGGTGCTGTCTAAGTTCCACCGAACACTGCCTCCCTAAACCCCTCTTCTCTCCCCAACCTGTCTCTCAAAACTGGTGATCAAGTTGGTGGCTCGAGGCTTTGCTGGCTTCAAGAAACAGAATGTCTCTAAGAAACATTACAGTAATGGGAATAAATCGATCAAGATGTCGTGATTTATAGTTTTGGAGGTATTATATGAAGATGGACTTACATGATTATTCATTTCTCGTACTGGTCCGTGAAAGAAAACATCCTAAGGAGTGAAATGGAAATTGAAAGGGGAGGAAAAATGGAAAAACCTACCCAGAAATGTCTTTTAGCGCAAGGGAGAAGGAAGTAAAGAGAAGGGTTAACAAGCACGAATGTAAATGAAAGAAAAGATGAAGAGTACGACAGCTGAAAGGGATTGACTCGGGCCCGAAGGAGCGCGAAAATACTTAAAGCATTGCCAATATCTTTGCAGTTCACCCCTACGGGTTTAAGAACTGAAAGACACTTTGCTGTATTATGGAAGTAACAACGCGATATACAGTTTACTATAACATCCTAGTGTCCAACAAAATTATGTATTTTACTACCAGCGAAAGGCAACTGATGGTTCACAGCTCAAATGAGATTCCTAGAAGATTGTAGTTGGCATACCCCAATAGAATGAGTCAAATATTCAAACAAATATTTTTTTCATTCAAATTAGCACATAAATAGGATTGCAGAAGAAAGTATATTTAGGAATAATTTCTGTATGAGAAACAGCAAGTGTTATTGTCTCATTGTTATTCATATATAGAATGTATACGAACACAACTTCAATCAACAACAAAAAAATTGTAACTTATTTCAACAAATTCATTACCCAACACTTAATGCATATTTTGTGTTACAGCATACTGCATATAATTCAGTACAATAATGCTGAACTAGCTAGGGTATCATATAGCATATCCGTCACCATGAACTACTCATACAGCCAATCAGTAGAAGATGTCACCAGTAGGCTAATACTTTGTCCATCCTCCCCTTGCTGTTATGACATCTTGTAACCGAGCAGGGAGTCCACCAGGTCCACCAGGTGGCTGCAGATATTCGGACGGCGTCTTATTCCCTCCCAAACCTCATTGGCCTTCCTCACCACCTCTGCTCTAGTTTTTCTTTCTACACACCACTCGTTTACTATTATCCCCCATAAATTTTCTATAGGATTGCAGTCACACCCTTTAGATGGCCATTCAATAAGTCTTATTTCAGGATGGTGAGCAAACCACTGTGCCACTAGCCTGCATGTGTGTACTGGTGATTTGTCCTGAACAAACCATATCGGATGTGGCTCTGTGATAGCGTATGCCCTGACAGCAGGGAGGAATGATGTTTCCAAAATGTTTATATACTCCTCTTCGTTTAAGTAGCCGTCGATGGCAACAAGTTCACCGGGACCACCATACCACATCCATCCGTGGAGGGAAACACTAACCCTGCCGCTTCTCTGTCGCTCGTAGATGTGATCTGCCTGGTAACGAGTGTTCTCACTGCGCCAACACTGCCTTCCTACTGCTGAAACTGAAGAAAAGGTTTTTTCATCACTAAAGATCACCATTCTCCAGAAGTCTACTGAATGGTGAATATGTGTCTGGGCAAACGTCAGGCGTGCTGCTCTATTTTCTTCAGTGAGCACTTCCTTTACTGCGGGAACATAACACCCTATGTTGGCTTCATGTAACCTGCGTCTAGTAGTTGACGGATGGCATGGAAGGTCTAGTTCTCTCGTCATCGCTGTGGCAGTCATAAGTGGGTGATTTCTGGCAGTTCTCTCATCTTCCTCAGCGGATGTCACCCTAGGTCGACCAGATCTCGGTTTGGTGAGAACATTTCCCTGTTCCTCATGACGTCTAATCCAACGCTGAACGGTGGTTCGACTACTCCTAGCCGACATGCTATCTCGGAGACCGACGTCCCACCGTCTTGGAGGCCTACAATAATAGCCCTCTTTCTGATGACCTCCTCTCTGTTGGCATGAGTGCGTGGGGCACACCCACGAGCTCTTCCTCTTCTCGGCATTTTTGAAATAGTAATAATCTTCATACGTTTCGAATCCTTAACATTTTGTCATGAACGGAATAGAAACGGCAAAATGTATGATCGCTACTGTTTTCAAAAGTATTGACTATCATTTAATACCTGGTATAAAGAAGTCAAGATAAATGAATTTAAGACGTCAATAATATTTCCTCTTCCATTACACCAGCATCTGTTATTCAACCCTCCCACATTTCTATATATTGCTCAGTCCAGTCCATTACTTCATATCTCCTGATTTTCCTTTATACAGTCCCCATACCTGAAGACTTACAAATCCTATAACCTATCCCAGTCAGTCCGGTCATGTTCTATATATTCTAATTCTCTTCTTCCTTGTAGCTTCAGAGCATCAGTGAATCTTTAACTAGATATATACCCGCATTATATTCCTTTTGCACATTCTTACTGCAGCTACAACACTGAAGTGTGCTTAGTCATTTTCAGCACATATCACGATAAAAGCGTGGCATTGCACCTACATGTAAATTGTTTCATACCATACGATTATTACAAACACAGTATCCTCCATACCTTGTGACAGCTTTCCCCCTTTGGATCAGTTTTGCGATAAGCTGTGTCCAGGAAACCTTCTGCTTCACATACTCAACCCGGCGGCACCTCATACCAAACCTGAGTCTTGTGATTAATCTGTTCCCTCTAGATCCCTTATCTTGGCTGTCAGATTGTGTGACTAGGGAGTTTTTCTCATCATTTTGCTTATACGTTGCATATATTTGAAAATCATTAGATATCCAACTTATCATGATTCTATGTTATTTAACACGAAACATCAGCTCGCTCTCTCTCTCTCTCTCTCTCTCTCTCTCTCTCTCTCTCTCTCTCTCTATATATATATATATATATATATATATATATATATATATAGATATAGATAGATATATATATATATATATATATATAGATAGATAGATAGATAGATAGATAGATAGATATATATATATATATATATATCTTTTCATACCGTTCACTGAAGCTTCGAGCTGCCACTAACCAAAGGGATAGAAGGATATGGGAGGTAGTAGAGGGAATGTGTTCGATCTTAAGCCTAGACTTGGACTTCCTTACACCCAGGAGTAGTGACAGAGGGTGCATCGAAACTATGACTTTTGAGTGTACATTTTCAAGCACTTCACCCTCTAAACTTCCATCCTTACTCATCACACTACCCAAATCCTTAAACGCACTCACATTTTCCATTTCCTCCTCATCCAGCCTCACTGTACATTCACTGACTTCACCTCTCTCGAAGACCATAACTTTACTCTTCCCTACATTCACCTTTAGATTCCGTTTTTTACATACACACCCAAACTCATCCGCCAAGTCTTGCAGCTCCCCTTCGTCTTCACTTAACAACATAGTATCATCTGCAAACAATAGTACAGGGAGCTTCCAAACACTGCCCTCTCTCATTAGGGCCACTCCAACATCCACTGCCCTACCTTGTATCTCTTTTATAACCCCATCCATATAGAGACTGAATACACATCCCTGTTTCAATCCAACCTTCAAATAGAAAAATTCACTCAGTTCACCATCCACACACACTGCAGCCTTAGCACCCTCATACATACTCTTCACGGCATTCAACAACTTCCCATCTACTCCATATATTCTTAATACTTTCCACAATCCTTGTCCATCTACCATGTCATATGCTTTTTCCAAATCCATGAATGCCGCATACAACTTTTTTCCCTTCTCTAGAAACTTTTCCACTAGAGATCTAAGAATGAATAACTGATCTACACAAACTCATCCCTTCCAAAAACCTCCCTGTTCTTCTCCAACTAATACCTCTGTTATTTCCCTAACTCTGTCAGTAAGTGTCCTACCATATACTTTTCTTATTACACTAAGAAGCCAAATGCCCCTATGATTACCACATACTTCTTTTTCCCTTTTTCCTTTGTATAGGGAAATAATTATACCTGACTTCCAATCACCCGGGACTCTACCTTCCTCCCAGGCCAGTTTGCACATCTTCCACATCCATTTTACTACTATCTCTCCCCCATGCTTCAGCATTTCACCACACACTCCATCAATTCCTGGGGCTTTCCCCATTTTATCTTTCTTCATCGCTTCCACAACTTCCATCCTACTGATTTCTTTCTCTTTTTTCACATCCCTCCGTCTCCCAGCCATTCCCCATCCACTTATGTTCGCATTACTTTCATTCTTTACGTTCAACAATTCGTTAAAGTGTTCTCTCCATCCACTCATTTTTTCTCCCTTCTATACCAGTAATCTACCATTTTTATCTTTCACTCCCCAGCTAACATCTTTGGCACCCTGTCTAACTCTCTGTTCCTCTTTTCAGAACATTTTCCTACATTCCCTTCACTTTACACTGAACTTCCTTCCAAATTCCTCATCCACTCTCTTCTTACTCTCTTTTACTAATCTTTTCACCTCTCTCTTCCTCTCTATATACAACTCTCTCTTCCATTTCTTAACTTCTTCCACGCCTCTGTTTCTCATCCACTCATTACATGCTTTCTTCTTTTGTGCCATAGCCTCTCGCACCTCTTCATTACACCATGCTGTTCCCTGCACCCCTTTTCGTCTTCTCTTTACCCCACACACCACCTCACATGCTGCACAGATTTCTTCTGTGAATATTTTGCACACACCTTCCACATCCCCCATCTGCTCCAATCCATATTTACCCAACTGTTCCTCCACCTCCCTTTTATATTCTGCCCTTTTTCCATCCTCTTCTAACCTTTCCACCCTCCTTGTATGAGCTACTTCCTCCTGTCCATCCCTTCTTCTATTTCTCCATTTCGTTTGGACACTGATTCTGACCACCACCAAGTGGTGGTACGAGAGTCCACTCCCCCATCCTCTATATACGTTTGCATCCATTACACACCTTCTCATCCTTTCATGGACACATTCATAATTAGTCATTGCCTTCCGTTCATTCAGTTCACCATCCACCCTTCTCACCACTCGCCATGTATACCTGTGGATCATTTTGTACCTGAAGAGGATACTGGCTATCACCAACCCCCTCCCGGCACAAATGTCCACTAAAGTACTTCCATTCTCATCCATCTCTGCAGGCACACCCGACTCACCAACTACTCCATCCACATTCCCTACTTTTCCATTCATATCTGCAGTCAGAAACACTCTCTCATTCCTTTCAAACTTTTCCATGCACAATTCCACATTTGTCCAGAACTCTTCTCTCACTCTGCTTGCACGATCTTGCGTTGCTGCATACACACACACAATCGCCCATATTTGTATTCCAACTTTCAGTCTTACCCACACAATCCTTGAGCCAACTGATCCATACTCTCATAATTATATTATCTTTCCATCTGTTACTCACAACAATACACACTCCTTCTTTTGTCCCGTCATTCTCAGCCACTCCCGCACATATACCCCATCCATTCTCCAGTTCTCTCACACTCTCACCTCTCCATTCAGTTTCAGTTAATCCACATACATCCATTTTCTCACCCTTAAGCACCTGGACAATCTCTCTCTCTCTTTCACCTCGTCATTCGCACCCCTTACATTCCATGTAGCTATCCATACCATGTCCTTTGTTCGGTCCCTAGTCGTCACCTTTTGGTCAGTCCTGGTCCGAGGCTTCTTGTTCTTATTTTTAGTTAGTTGTTTTCCGGGGAGGGGCACTAACCATCCACCAACCCACTTATTGTCACGTAAGGAACACGTATTGGTTGGTTATGAGGTTACCACTCAGCGTTGTAAATGCTTTCCTGGTTTAGAGGAAAACATTTGGCTTGCCACTCAAAGTAGAGTTACCCTAAAAACAGAGCAACACTAAAATAGTAGGTGGATGATGGGCGCCCCCACCTACCACCAGTTTCATGGACTAATTTTTCCATAATGTTCATAAGGGAGAGGAAGTCAAACACATTAGATCCCAACGCTACCGGGCCTGGGTGTAAGAACGCAACTAAGGTCCGTAGTCTCGTGGGTAAGGAGGCTCCCTAGCACCACTTCCTTAGCGATTTATTTTTGGATACTGCTGGTTTTACCTTATTTATGCAGAGTATGGCGATGTTAGAAGGATATATAGAATCGAGAACAGGGTAGTTAGGTTTTTTAATCGAATAAAATAGCTTAGGAAAATGTGTTAGGGAGATTCGTTAACCGACGAGAATATGGGCCTAAGAGTTTATTAGTCAACTTGTCATTACTTAGCTTATTGCGTGTGTAATCTTATCATGTGAATCGGAGTGCCTCCCTATCTTTAACAGTCAGATAATGAAATTTCGTGATAACCTTGAAAGAGGAGGTCTGTATTTTGATAATCATACTTTTATTTACAACAGAGATTATGCTTTATCAGAGATTATTTTTAATCAAGAAAGTTGTTAAAGAAGACAGTCGTTCATGAGAATAATTGTTAATGGGGTTAGCTGGTTATTACTAATGATACTTTCTAAAGAAAATACCATCACACCAGTCCTAAATGAGACAGCCCTCCTCCTCATCATCATCAGTGGGAGTCAGTCAACTCCAGGACAAAGGCCTCTCTTTCACCAAATGTAAAAATTCCTCAAAATAGTGAAAGGACAGATATGACTGATATCCTAGTACATGTTACAATGGGCTCTCATGTGTAATGCGATTATTGGGAAGTGCGTTCCCCCAATGTTTACTAGGGGGGCTCAGTCCCCCTCTCCAAAATATAAATATCAGAAATGATGGAAAGTGAGCATATGGATTTCAGCGAAACTTCTCAGTTCAGTTCGCTTGGTTCCTTGATGATGTCTTCCAATACCTGTCAGCAGATAACCATTTACAAAAGACTGGGCAGAGTGATAATGGGATGCACAACTAGTTAGGTCCCCATCCCGCATACTAGTAACACATCAAGCATTACAGTAAGACTGAAACTCGTTACACTTCTTATGTCCCCTGTAATAAATTTCGTTCCCTTATGCCAACATTGCGATCATGTGGCTTTTACACCAGGATACTGCCTCTTATATGTCGCAGTAATATTATTTTGCAGTTCTTTCAAACTGGAATGCATATCACAGGACTGTGTATGTACACTCGACAAGAGTTCCACCTGGACCACCTAGTCGCGGGATATGGCTAATGTGGCAACAGCGCTTATGTGTGTGTTCCTGTGTATATGCCCGAGAATTTTTCTAATCGCCAAGCTTTATCCTCTGTACTGTATTATTATTATTATTATGTGGTCATTGTACTATGCTGTGATATTGTCTAACAAATATTGTGTGACTGTTTGGGATAATGAGCTATGCACAATGCTATTTATAAAGTTTGAGTTATATTAAATAATTTTCTTACTTTGTAGCGTGAACCACGTTACAGGTTGAGATGTGTTTCGGAAACAGTGAGCAAGTTCACCCACAAATGGCGCGATGTAGGGGAAAGGGGAAAGTATGGGAGTGAGCACGCGGGAGCTTGGCAGGTGAAGGGAAGGAGGATGAAGTGGGGTCACAGTTGGGAGCCTAAGAATGAACTAACACCAGATGAACTACTGGTCCACATCCATGTTCACATCACAAACCAGCAGCAGCTCACACGGAACCCATGTCGCCTCTATGCCAAACAGACTGCGGGAGGTGATCGAGAAGGAAGGTGGGTGGACATCCTACTAATAAATGGGTTTCATGCAAATCCTATGTGTGTTTTGATTATACTCTGATTATAACTGATATTACTCCATACAGTACAACAGCCTAAAAGTGACTTTAATAGCTTACTATAACTTATCTGAGAATATAACTGATCCATCCATCCATCCATCATCCGATCCTACGTTGCCCCATGATACAACACTTTATTGCATATTTTGCTCACTGACATGATTTGTACTGGGGGGCACTTATACAGGAATTAGGCACGTTCATGTACATTTTCAGTTAGAATGGCACGTTTTTCTTCATTAAAATATTATGTTTCCTTGACTGGCGCAATGACAACTCTAGACAATTCGCCAAGTCGCTAAACATCTTGCCATCTCCTGACATGCCTAAGGTGCTGTTTCCGAATCGTGATAAAGATTTAATAAAACTGCTGAGGAATAAATTCGTCAGTGTGTGATGAATAACAAATAGGTCTACTGGTAAACTACTAACAACTGCACTTCCTGTCTGTTCGATGTAGCTTTAAGTGAATATCCACTGGGTGAGCCACCATGACATCACTTATTATACAGTATATAACATACATATTACTGAACTCAAAGCTACAGTGTAATGTAATACACTGAACAAAGGAAATCCGATAAGTTAAGCTTAAGAAAAGCTGCTCCTACAACGTTATTTGTTAAATGGATGTTATAATACGGTAATATTTCTTACTGAAATATTGTTATTCATGTATTATGCCACTCATAATGCATTTTTCTAATATTTCAGTGTTTGTCTTTATACGATGTTTCAAGTTCCACCTCGACAACATAATCATATTGTTATGCTAGGTGTTTTTAAGTCGACTCCTCGCCCTAAGAACACTAGCTGCTGAGCCAGGGTTCTCTTTCGAGACCGGAACTAGAATACATCACAAGAGGAGCAGTGTATAAAAACTCTGGTCAATCAACCTTACACGTTTATTATCTTAAATTCACACACCACTAGATACAATGTAGATACAATTAAGGCACAATACACTGTCTAGGTACAAAGTCAATCTCGGGACAGGAGGGTTCCTACAAGGCTGCTGAAGTCTTAGGCTCCTTCAGGTGTCGGCCGGATGTGGGAGGTGTCCCGTCAGGTGAACCTTCCCTAAGAGGGCATGGAACTACGTTCAGGGTCTGCATCGTCATGAATGGGCTGCTGGGCGGCGTGGAAAGGGGCCCTTCTCTAGTGGGGCCTCAGTGGGGCGTTCGGTCCCTAGGGCTGGGACCAAATTGGGAGAGTAGGCATGCTTGCCTGAGCCCACCCTTGAGAGTGGGTCATTGTCTTCTGGGGTTGAGGAAGTCACGCCCCGGGGTCCTTGGGGCGCTTTGGGGAGTACGAGGACTGTGGTCTCCCTTGGGTCAGGTTGCTGTCAGGAGTGGTCTGCGGCGTCTTCTCCTTTGGGAGTCCGACAGCAGGTAGTATCGCCTGGGCACCAGCTGGACTGCTCACACTTCCGGGGACACAATGGAGCCTTGCCAGACCTCCCTCAGACATGGTAGTTCCTCCTGGGGGCTGCCTCCATGGGGAGAACAGGAGGGGTGTCCCACTCGGCCGCAGGAGGGGTGGACTAAGCAAGGGACATCCTTCGGAGGGGAAGTCACAGGGGGCGAGAGATGGGTGGTGTCTGGTCTCTCCCTGATGCATCTGGTGGCCATCGCCAAGGTCCCAAGGGCAACAGGGGTAGGGCGGCTAGTGGCTGTCCCTCTCCTGTCAGTGTGGCTAATGGCCATCATCGGGGCCTGACTTCCTGGCAGGACCGGGGGCAAGGTGCGGCTACTGGCCATCACTGAGGTCCTGTGAGGGGAGGCACGGCTAGTGGCCATAGCTGGGGCTTTGTTCTCTGAGTGGACTGTGGGCTGAGTGCATCTACTGGCCATTACCTGCTCACGGGTGCGGCTAATGGCCATCACCGAGGTCCTGGGAGGGGAGGGGATGGCAGACAAAGTGCGGCTAGTGGCCGTCACCTGCCTGCTGGTGCGGCTTGTGGCCATCACTGAGGTCCAGCTCCCTAAGGCAGCTGCAGAAGGAGAGTGGGCAGTTGCCGTCTCTCCCCAAGTGTGGCTAGTGGCTGTCACTGGTTTCTGCAGATGAGGGGGATGCAGCTAGTGAGCGGCTAGTGGCTGTCTCTATCCAAGTGTGGCTAGTGGCCGTCACTCGGGCACTGTCTGGGACTGAAGTATCAGCCACCCCCTGAACCTGGCGAGGACTGGTCTGGCTGGAGGGTAATGCACCAGCACTGTGTAGGTCTCGCCGGGTCCATTGCGGGGAATAAGGGCGCAAGGTAGTAGGGGACATAGGCCCATAATGCCTGGGTATTGTGCGTGCCCTCAGAGCCCCTCCGGGGTCTCCTCCTGGGGTGGGTGTCGCAACGTCCTGGTGGTGTCTCATCGCGTGTGGGTATTTCACATATATGATTATGTATGCTTCAAACTTATAAATAGAGCCTAATTACTACTGAGGTGTGTATAATCAAGTATGAAAGTCACAGATTACGAATATCAGTCGTGGACGTCCTTAGCCACTGATGCACACAGCCACATTACCGTTATGACACACCTCATCACATACTTACTACACTCCCCCCACCCTGACCACATTTATTGTCCCCCTCCCCACACACACATACTGTATTTGACATTCCATGCATTGAATGAAATCCTTTTATAAATTCTGTTGTTCCAAATGAAAATAAGCATTAAGAGGTGTAACATTAATATCATGTTCAGTAACATCACACTGTCAGGCTGACAGTACTGAAACAAACGGACTACGACAATGACTGGTGCGTGAGAGCTGCAATGCTCCCACAATCTGCTCCATTATATATTTTGAGAGTTCATAATAGGCTGTTTGTATATGAGAGAGAGAGAGAGAGAGAGAGAGAGAGAGAGAGAGAGAATGAAAACCGAATACGTACAGTATAAACGCGAATGCAGTATATAGCCCATTTGAAGGTTGAAGCACAATTATTGTTGCGCATGAAAACATGCTTGTGTGAACGGACCTCTATATAGAGCTTAATGGAATGGACCCACAGCCGATGTAGCCACTGAGCTCGCCTGCTGCAAGGCTGTCTGGCTGGGCGATCGTGTAATGTTGTCTGCCACGTCAGCAGTCCACATGCCTCATGTGAACGGTCCCATTAAACTGCTTATATTTCTAGGCCGCACGGGAAATCATGCGCGTGAAAACACGCCCGTGTGAATGGGGCCTTTTAGATGCCAGTATCAGATTGGTTCATGGTCATACAGCAGCCCTGATTGAGGATGGGAGGTATTGTCTCATTACAGTCAAGTAGCTGTAATGTGTACTTGTTGCCCCGCTGTCTCCAGATATTTTTGTTTTCCTAAATAAGGTGTGTTCATACCATTTCCAATAGTCACGGATTTTCCTTTTTAAGAATTATATGTATGCTATCGATTTTTTTTTTTTTTTTCACAATTTGGTTGCGATTATAGTCATGCCTGATGTTAGCATTTGGTATACGACTGTCATATTTGTGGCTATTCAGCACCAAATCTTAGAAATTATTGGTGATGGCAGAGGTATGCACTCTGCATGCTTTCTAGTTACTGTTTGTTCTTTTGATATTGGTGGTAATTATGACTGCATGAATATGTCTATGTGTGATCAAACGACGGTGGTGATAATATAACTACCTGGTGGTGTTTTTATTGCTTGATCTTTTGTCATGATGACTACCTGAAAATGTTTCTATTGCGTGATGAATGCCTGAAGTTGTTTGCACTGTGTGATCTTACGACGGTGTTAATAATATGACATCCTGTTGGTAATCTGAGTGTTTGATGTTATGTCATTATAATTGAAGGTGAGTCTGTGTGATCATACGACTGTGATGATGAGTACATGATGGTGTTTTTATTGTGTTGTCTTATGACGGTGGCGATATTTTAACAGCGTGTCAATGACTTTATGATTATCCCTGGTTAGAACATTTTTATTACAATTCCAGATACCGTTATGCCCTCATCAGAGAAGGAACGTCATTTTTATGAAAGCAATATTCGGTATAGATTCACTGCTATCAGAAAAAACGGGTGTAAATTTCCACACTGTGTTATATGCCATAAAGTTTTATCACTGGAATGCATGACACTAAGCTTTCTCAAGAGTCATTTGAATAGTTGTCGTTCGAATCTGAAAAGTAAGACTGCTACCTTCTTCCAGCACAAGGAAGAGGACTGAGATGAGAATTCTTTGATCATTCGGGACAGTTCAGTCAACAAAATGAATCTGGGTTATGTGCATCACACAAGGTATGACGAAGAACTGCAAAAGAAGAAAACTCACAACATTGCAGAGTCCCTTTCTGTAAAGATATAGCCCGCTGTGTTATTGGATTTGATGTACAGATGGTCACAGTACCCCTTTCAAATTATACTGTTCATCGACGAATATTAGGTATGTCTTTAGATATCAAAGAGCGATTGAATGCTGAAATAAACAGGGTATCTTTAGGCAAATTTGCAGTCCAGCTTCATCGAGTCGAGTGACGTGGTTGCATGCGCCAAACTCCTGTTGTCTGTATGATACATATCAGTGGTGAAAAGTTCAAGGAGAAGTTTTTGTTCTGTCATGGTTTGGATTTGGCGACAAGAGGTGAAGATATTTCCCATGAAGTCTAACATTTTTTAGAGGCTGAGGGACTTTCTTGGAATGAAATATGTGTCCACGACTGAGGGAGCACCAGCAATGTGTGGCTGTCGATCTGGGTTTTGAGGAAGAGTGAACGAGGCGGATTCTGAAACAAGTCATCTTCTGTGTATGCTTCATAGATATGTTTTGGCATCTAAAAGTTTCTTACCAGAGTTAAGATTAATATTTGATGACGTCCGCATGGATACCATCAAGTGCCCTAAATACACGACTCTCTCACCTACTGTACCAAGAGTTTGGAGCAAATGAAGACGTGTTATTCTTTCACCTTGAGGTTCGCTTGTTGTCATGGAGGAATGCAGTATCGTACCAGGAGTAGAATCAATGAAGAAGGTTTCGGAATTCTCCAAACGTGACTTGAGAAAGACGCTTGAGTTAAAAAAAAAAAAAAAAAAAATCTCAAACACACAGGAGCTTTTAACATAGTGACTGATTTCTTGGACTAACTATGATCATTCAGCATGAAGTTGGAGCTGTGGGAAGGGAACGTCAAAGACGAAAGTTTTAGTACGTCTGAATACCTTAGTGAGGCACCTGATAAAAGCAAAGCACAGGAAAACTAGAATTGGTTCACCTTGTACAGACATATATTTTCTCCTTGCAGAATGATTTGTGGTCTTACTTCCCCCAAATGAGAAAATTAGAATAAAAACTGATTGGAAACCCATGAATTGTTAATGTGCGCCTTCTGCCAGATAACATGCAAGAACAATTCCTAGAATTGGTAAACGACTGCGCTACAAAACATGCATTAAAAACACATCCCCTGAAAAAGTTGTGGTTTAAAGAGGGTGAGCTTTTCCCTGCTGTAGCTGATGGTGCTGTGAGGTCTTTGCTGATGTTTCTTAGTACTTACCTATGTGAACAAGGATTTCCAACGCTGTTGAGCACGAAAACTGAACACCTTGCACGGCTTAATGTGACACAAGACCTCTGACTATGTCTATCTAATACTGCTCTTCGAATTGAGAAACTTGTTTGCACAAAAAGGCACAGCCTTAACACTGATGTTTAATACTCGTTGACAGTATTTAAAACATGAGGTTAATGTTTACTTGTCAGATAAAGTAGTTGTAATTAAGGTGTTCTTACAATGTCAGGTATAGTGTCATGCTACTGTACAGTGAATTACTTCTATGTTATATATCTTCATAAAGTAACTACATTTCCACTTCTGTCTAGCATCAATGAACATTGACTATGATGTTAATGCATAACTGCTCAATAAAGGCATTATAATTTCAAGTATTTGATAATATCCTTTGTAGTACACTTCTATGTTAAATTAGTCCTAACATCTTACCATTCTATATATTTATTGGAGTACGGGTCAGTGGTCTCATAACTCAGAGGTTTGTTGACAGGAAAAGATTGAGAATTCCTGGTTCAAACACTCAGTTCATGGCTGCAAACAAATTAGTAAGCTAAGCTGTCATCGAAATGAAGACCATCTATATGGGGTAAATGATCAGACCCTCTCGTACCATAAAGAACTCTTACCTCAGAAACCCATGCTGCATGGCAGTTTATATCAACACTGTGGTTAACCACTTACACGAAGCACTCCCATGTGATACAAGAGTAAAAGTCCGTGCATCAATTATATTAAAATCGAAACAATCCGAGGAATTAGATGACATAAAAGAACGCAGCTGGCTTGCGGATCGTCCATTTAATGGACCTGCATTACAAACTCTTAAAAATTTATAAACTCATATGGTCAAACTTCTGACTCAATGACACCCTCTAGTTTGGCTAAAGTTCCCAGGTACAGCTTCATAGTCCTGACTTTCCAAATATTACTCTTGATATAAACATTTGCTAAAATTATACACTGTCTTGATAAATGTATCGATTAGACTGTATAATTATTCTTATGGTTAACATTTTCAACCGCCTTCACATCTACCAGTTCAAGTTAATAAGGCTTCTTCCAAATATGTTGCAGCTACTGCTGTGCTTTCGTATTTTTCATTTACATAACCCATAGAAGATCACCTAACCTCTCCTCTGATACAAAAGTTTGTTGAAACAAAAATCATATTGTTATGTCCCCCTCCCGCACTGCCACAGGCTCCAACAGCAGCAGTACAGTATAGGAAGGACGTTGCCCAATGATATGGTCAGCCTTTCGGTGTACAGTACACAAGATCAGCCCAGGCATCGTAAATAAACACTGGTTTCTTAAATTCAGTGTCTTTATATTCGAAATAATTACACTTAATGCTTTTCGACTTCACGTCACTAAAGCACCGAAGATACACAAACTGCAATAACACTCCACTGTTTGCCAACAACACTATTTTCACAAGTACCGAAAATATACAAATTGCACTGACACTGCACTACACTCAGACTGAACTGAAATCTGACTGAGACTGCTCCAGTCTCTTCCTTATCTTTATATAAGCATCCTATATTCTATAGTGTTCTACACTTCTCCACAGTTCTCGTGTATTCCTGAGAGAGCATAGGTTGCAACAGTTACCAACTCGGGGACATCCAAATTATGCCAGAGTTTTCTTACATTCCCTAACACTGTAAATTATTTAGCATACAAACTGAAACAAAATTACATAATCTAACAATCACATAAATAAAACATTATACTGAAATAGAATAATAATTAATGTACAACTTACAAAATAACTATGCTCACAAACAGCAGGCTACCTGGCAACTCTGACTCGCAACGGAACTACGAGAAACAGTGAGAAACTTTTAGTAAATCCTGCTTCACAACAATAAGCATTACTTGCTCATCCCTTATGTCATCAATATTTTCCCTAAATGAACAACATCCTGTAAAATCCATGACGTAATAAATTTTCATTGGCCTCGTACTGAAAAACTAATCTATTTTTATGTCTCCAGACCAAAGATCAGCATTAAAAACCATATTTCCCTCAGTAAAAGTTACTGTAACTGTAAATGTTTTAACTTCCTTAAGAATTTGTCAAGCTCTTCAGTTCCATACACATCAATATCAAAGTTATTAACTATATATTCCTTAATATGATGACAGTCAACATCCTTATCTAATCTGCCAATAATTATATCAACTAATTCTCGTACAGCTTTGATACCCACAACATCCATCTTTGTACCAGCTACTTTACTGTTATTTACCCGTTTCCTCATACTGCTAACAAGAGTCCATGCTTCTCTTGCCTGCCGTGCAATGCCAGTAGTAGTAATTGGAGGATGAGGACGAGGAGAAGTAATGGTAGCAGCAGCAGCAGCAGTAGTAGTAATAGTAGTAGTAGTAGTAGTAGTAGTAGTAGTAGTAGTAGTAGCAGTAGTAGTAGTAGTAGTAGTAGTTGTAGTAGTAGTACTTGTTGTTGTTGTTGTTGTTGTTGTTTTTGTTATGTTGTACATCGCAGGCTTATCTTAGGATGAAGCCAGTGGACTGCACAATCAAATTACCCTTTTCCTGCAGTCCACCAGCCTCCTATAGCAGAAGTAACATTAAATTTGGGATATTCATTTGAGATTATGAATCTCCCACACAGCATGTGGACACTGTAATATCAAGAAGACTCCCTGACAATTTTTCTTCTGCAAGAACAGAACTATATTCTATAGAAGGACTAGAAGGACCAAACTGCATAGTATCTTTATCTAAGGACGTTTATTTTTCTGTTGACAGCAAGGAAGCTCTATATGGATTACTGTCTAACCCTCCCACAGACTATGATGTGGTTAGTGGATGTCTATCAACCATGTCTATCAAGTACCGCTCACAAATCCCAAGTCACATGAATTTCCTACCGTATTTGGATACTTTCAATGAAAAGGCTGACTATTAACTCACAAACCTCTTCATCTGGATTTTCACGATATCAATGCTGAATATAGCTACACTACTGTCATAAGTATGATCAACTCTCTTGTTAGTCATGACATTACAAGACAGCATCATAAATAGTGGTGTGTTTCGGAAGACTCAGAAAACATGGAAGAAAGATGTGATCTTTATGATGCTGTTGCTATGAGACTGAGACTTATTTATAAATATTATTGGGAATTTACAAGAGATCTCCATCTTCTTTCTGCACTTTGTGGGATGCCAACATTGCACACACTGCATCACAATATTATGTGTACTGGCCGGAGCAACCACGTTCACGCCTGACCAGTACATTTATATAAGTCTCTATATGGATATAAGCAATCCTACGCTGTTGCAACCCTCCATCTGACCAAGCACATATCCCCCACCTTCAAACACGCCTAACCAAGAGCACAACGGCCCACACCCCCCCTCCCTGTATAACACAGAGACATTAAAACTTTAGAATTTCAGTAGTTTCTCCATGGTAATGATGAAGTTATGAGCAGATTTGATGAAACTATTGTTTGTGCCCTTTCCATTTAGGCAGCCATTTTCATTATTGCATGATAGGTACGGTCATGAAGCTTCATACATAATTAGATAATGTTCAATTTCTGCCTCTTCGGTGTAATAGTACAAAGTTTTGACAGAAAAATGCATTGGGTCCTTCAGAATCCTGGCACAGGTTGCACTGAAATCTGAGATTTTTTTTTACTTCATTACTTTTCAAAAAACTACTTAAGACACAATATTTTATCTATCATAAGGTACCACTTCACTGTAAGACACATAAGTACGTGAAATTTCTTGAATCTATAGTGAATACATTCTGAGTACTGGCCTGGAAATTAAATCTCTGTGCCATCTATCGTTGCTGATCCCTGTGATAATAATACTCTCCTTTGACTTCGTCAGGTGGAGCGTAAAAATGATGGGACTTCCCAGTACATCTCATAGATAGGAGTAATAAATGGATGTATCCTTGATAAAGGGCACAAATATCATAGGTGGTAGCACTGACCCTTCATTACCTCCGCCATGGAGGTTATGTTTTCACTCCTGTCCGTTTGTTGGTTGGTTGGTTGGATGGTTTGTGAACAAAATTACACAAATACTACTGGACGGATTTCCACGAAACTTGGTAGGAGAATGGGCCTTGGCCCAGAATACATTCTATTAAATTTTGGTGCGGATCCGGATAAAGGCGCGGATCCAGGATTTTTTTTTTTTTTTTCACTTTCTTTAACACTGCGAAATAGGGCGTTGGCACAAGTATGTGCTCTACCGAGTGCCATTCTAGTTTTAGTATGGGTCACCAAACTCTTGGTTCTGCTGAGGTTTTCCATTGTGTTTTCTGGGAAGAGTATTATCATGGGAGGGGGTTTCGATGAAATACAATGCTGTACTGTAGATGGCTGTTGTTTATTCACTCTGCTTCATCTCCATACATGTTAGCCAAGATCAAGAACAGACTGGACTTGTTCCATGTCAGGGCAAAAATAGAATAAAAAAAATAAATAAACCAGACAATGGTCATGCTGGACACAGTCTCAAAAATAGAATACTCTGCCAGAACTGGGTTGAAGACCCTCCAAGACCTGCACCCCTGAAAGTGTTGAACTTTCTGTTAGTTTTAAGGTAAGTAGTAAGGTGAAACTGTTATATTTAAATGAAAAAAAATAAACGGTTCATATGAATATTTAAATGAAATAAAATAATTCTGGAACCCTTTGACCACTCTGATTTTTAGAGCAAGGTTTTCCCAACCCTTAGGT
Source organism: Coenobita brevimanus (assembly GCF_032717465.1). Classification (NCBI taxonomy): domain Eukaryota; kingdom Metazoa; phylum Arthropoda; class Malacostraca; order Decapoda; family Coenobitidae; genus Coenobita; species Coenobita brevimanus. Next base: position 11,949,011 of record NC_137046.1, read on the forward strand.
CGCGATCCTCAGGGGGTCTCAGAGGGTTGGCTGGGGGTTTGACAAGCCTTAGGAGAACTTGGTAAGTTTGGGAGAAGAACTTGGTACATCAGCAGGAAGTTTACCACAACTTTCTTTTTGCAGATATGCCAGTAACGTTAAACACAACATACAGTAATGTGGCGGTTGTGTAGGTTATAGTTGTTGCTTGCTTTTTCTAATGCATTACAGTTAGTCTGTTATTGTTCACGTCTTCTTTTTAGATGGTACTTGTATGTGTAGTTTTCTAGAAATCCCCTCCCCTCTGTGTTGATGCATACGGAAGCTTCAGATAGTCTTGGGCAAGTTGTGGAAGCGTCTCGGTCATGCGTTATTAGTACTCCTTGCGGAATTAATGACAGCACGTGATTTCGTGATGATTATTGTTTTAGTGTAGTTATATTATACATAATTTTGTCAACTTGTTCAAAATACAGTGGTTTATAATATTAAACCTGATAACTCTGATATACATTTGAAAATCATTTAACCCGACAACTGCGGCATTAGGTTTCCTGGTCTACCGCCCCATGTGCAAAAAAATAAATGGAAAAAATTATCAAAAATAATTTTTGCCAGAACGAAATTAAAGAGTGCATGGAAAAGTATAGGAAAAACAAATATGAGTTCCTTATTTACCTTTTTCAGCCGTGGTGAAGCAATGAGGACATTCCAGGTCTACCCCTCCATGTGCAAAAAAAAAAAAAAAAGGGAAAAAAATCCTCAGAAATAATTTTTGCTCGTATGAAATGAAATAGTGCACGGAAAAGTATTGGAAAAATAAACATCAGTTCATTATTTACCTTCCTTGAGCCTTGGTTAAGCAATGAGGACATATGGGAGAAATGTGTAGCACATTTCGGAAAAAGCTTGCTCATGTGATGCACGTAGCAGCTGCAAGTTTTCCATCATATTATGTATATTGCAGTTATCAGGCTAATTCGACAGTAATCATGACACGTGCTACAATTCTCGAGAATCCGCTAGAAGTGCATGAACATAAATGCACATTGGTAGAGATTCCTCAAGATTCCAGATAACACATGAGTCTTGGCTCCAAGAATTTTCGGGAGATCAGCAGGGTTTTAAATAGTGGAGGCACCCGTCTCGAGCCAGTCAGTAGTGAACCAGCTTGTCACTAGTCACACAATCCTCATACTGTAGCCATTGATATTTTTCCCAGTTGGAGGAAGTGGGTGAGTTAAAATTAACCGTTCATGCTCAGTTGTGCTTAATTCTAATATTTTACGTATATTTTGTTCGTAAAAATATCTAGCGGATTTTTATTGCTAGTTAGGAGATTTTCACTGGGAACATTTGGCACACTGCCATCCCCAGTGGCGGCAAAGCAATGTATTATTATTACACTCAGGGCTCCTGCCATTGACAGTGTATTACTGAACACTGTTCTTTCTGGCAATGTAGACACGACGTGTGTGTGTGTGTGTGTGTGTGTGTGTGTGTGTGTGTGTGTGTGTGTGTGTGTGTGTGTGTGTGTGTGTGTGTGTGTGTGTGTGTGTGTCACACAAAAAGGAGTCTGATCCTGATATTTTTTTTTTATTGCCCTGACCCCAAAATTAAACAAATTTTGGCATGTCAATTGTATTTTTGTTTGTATAATAATTCATATATATATATATATATATATATATATATATATATATATATATATATATATATATATATATATATATATATATATATATATATATATATATATATATATATATACTGTCAGTGACTATTCAGATATAGCATGAATAATGTAGTATACAACTCTAACTAATTCATCTAACAATTCTGGACACTTTTTGCAGCTCTATTTATTGTTGCTGTTTCATGCATATTTTGTATTTCATATTATGATATTTTGTATTCACAGATCTGCATCAAAGGCTAAAAGTCGCAAATACTCGGAAGACTAGCGCAACACTGGCTTCACCATAATACTCACCAACAACGGCATCAAGAAACCACAATGCATCTCTGCCATGTTGTCCTGAGTGTAGAGTCGATGAAACTTTCAAAACTCAAGCGTCACTCAGAGACAATGCATTCGGAACATGCAGAGAGGGATTTGGAGTTTTTCAAACACAATGAGCTTCATCTCAAACGTCAAAAGCTCGATGCCAGTGAGTCTCCTCAGCAACAGAGTGCAGCAGCAGTGAAGAACTCATATGAAGTTATGTTGGAAATTGCCAAACAAAAAAAGTTTCGCACAGTTGGGAAGATACTTATCAAAACTGCATGTTGCACATGATGAAGCTCGTTCTTGGGGAAAACAGTGTGTAGATGAGGAAGTATCTCTGTCGAATACTACCCTTCAAAGGCGTATTGCTCAGATGTCTAGGGATGTGAAAGAGCTAGTTTTGGACAGAATCAAAGCTTTTCCATTGTTCGCCTTTCAACTGGACGGATCAACAGGTGAGAGTCCATGTTCTCAGTTGTTTGTCTTCGTGAGGTATATTCATTCATACGACATCAAATAATTCCTGTTCTGTAGTGCATTTCACACCATGACAAAAGCTGATGACGTCATGGAAAAGGTCTCAACCTTTCTTCACATCAAAGGTCGACAATTGGGAAACGTGTGCGTGGTTAGTATGGACGGAGCACCAGCTAGGCTAGGATCAAAGTTTGGATTCCAGACGAGTGAAAGAGCCGTCTTGCGAAGCTAAGGACATCCACTGCATGATCCACAGATAGGCTCTCGCCAGTTCGACTCTTCCTGCTTCTCTGCAGGAACTGCTTGATTCTGTGATCAAAATTGTGAATTATGTGAAGGCTGGGGAATTCAACACACGTCTATTCAAAGAACTCTGCAAAGACATGGATGCTGATCATGAGGTCCTTCTCTTCTTCACAGCTGTAAGCTAGTTGTCGAAAGGGAGTGTTGTGAATCGCGTCTTCAAGAAGATGAAATCAGGTTCTTTCTGGAAGTTCAAAAACGAGAGATCTGGCTCACTTCAATGATGAAACGTGGAATAAACGGGTTGTGTGCCTGGCTCACTTTTTCAACCAGCTGATCAAGCTGATCTTGAAGCTTATGGGACGGGAAATGCATTCTATTTCAAGACAATCTATGGGCCTTCATATCGAAACTGCAGAACTGACACCCGAAAGTCAGTCCTTGGAGCTTAACCATGTTTGTAACCTCTGTGAAGTGATGGATGAATCTGAGGGCGAACTAGACCAGTCCTTGAAGGATGAGATTCTTGGACATGTTGAGTCCCTAGAAAAGTAATTTCAGTGATACTTCCCTGAATTCACAAAAGAGGGGACACTGGTAAGAAACCCTTTCTCGCCAACACTTGACTTATCCAGCATCCCTGCCGAATCCCAAGATAAATTTTTGGATCTACACAACGACTCACTGGCGTGTGACTTGTTCTAGAAGAAATCGATGACTCATTTCTGGTATGATATGGATCAATCATATCACAGACAGCATGCTGGCCTTCCTTGCTCTTCTTCTACTTGCCTCCACCTTCCTCTGTGAGGCGGGATTTTCAACCCTCGACCACATCAAAACAAAGACCATGAACAAACTGGATGTAGAGTTTCACAAGAGATTGGTCTTACAAGCACTCCGCTGTGAATTCTAAGACGCACTGCTCAGATGCAACCCCAACCATCCCACCGGCTAGGTTGGAAAGATGATACGTGAGTGATGACCATCGTAGATTGTGTGATGGTGGATGGCAGTGAGAAAAGATGATGAGTTTGGTTTGACTAACAAACTAAAGTTACCCCGAATTTTATAATGTGGAAGCAATATTGTAATAAAATTTGTGGAATTAATGAATTAATTATTCTTTTCTATTTCTTCCTCTTTCTCAGAAAAAAAATGTAGAACTGAAAAGGCTGATGGCGGAGAGGGGGGAACTGTGTATCAGATGTTACGTTCCCACCCCACACCTCCACAGGTTCCAACAGCAGTAGGTCGGTACAGGAAGGACATTGCCCAGTGAGTTGTTCTTCCTATGGTCAGCCTTTAGGTGTACAGTACACAGGATCAGCTCAGTCATCGTAAATACAGTAAACACTGGCTTAAGTTCACTCTATTTTCCAAATAATTACACTTAATGCTTTCCAACTTCACTTCACTATTCTCACAAACACTGCTATACAAACTTTACTAACTGCAATTACAGTTAATGCTTGACAACACTTCACTGTAATTACACATGCTTGACAACACTTCACTGTTATTACACTTAATGCTTGACAACACTTCACTGTAATTACACTTAATGCTTGACAACACTTCACTGTTTTTACACTTAATGCTTGACAACACTTCACCGTTATTACACTTAATGCTTGAAAACACTTCACAGTTATTACACTTAATGCTTGACAACACTTCACTGTTACTACACATAATCCTTGACAACACTTCACTGTTTTCACAAGTACCGAAAATATACAAACTTCACTGCCCTGACACTGCGCTACACTCACACTGAACCGAAAAAATGACTGAACTCGAACTAGTCTGTTCTCCAACCTTATATAACCTTCCTTGCTTCTCCAACATTCTAGAACGTGCTTGTCTTGTACCTGCCCCTAGCAACAACAGCTACCAATTCGGAGACAACCAAAACATGCAAGTTTTCTTCCATTACATAACACTCTAAATCATTTGTTATACAAACTTAATTTCAATTACATAATTTAACAAACAATCAAATAAATAAAACATTATAAAGAAAAATCACACAAAATTAATGCTTAACTTACAAAATAACTACAAACAGCAGGCAAACTGGCAACTCTGACTCGTACCAGAGCTAGCTACTGTAAACATCGGGAAACATCGAGATGCTTCTCAAGCACCTAACTGACAAATCCCGCTTCTTAACACTACTCCGTCCCTAGTTCTTTGTAGTCCCGACAAAACTACACAGTATATACAAACATAAACCTTAATCCTAATGAAACATCTAAGTATACAAAAATAATCCTTCAACTTATCAGGTCTTCTTCTATGCCGCTTCTGATTATGCCCTTGTTTCTCCACACAGTCCACTCCTGGAAGGTCTTGGTCCTCTTCTTGATTCGTTTCTTCTCTTAGGGAACTGTCACCATCCTCTTGCACTTCAGCTCCATGGTCCTCCTCAACATCCTTGGCTGTGGGAGAGCATGATTTCTCGAAGACGTTCCAGCTGTACTGTCCAGGCCCATGGTACTGCCACAGACAGTTCACTTGCACCACTTTTGGGCGAGACTTCCTGCCTCCCTGAATCTGATACATTACATCTGATAGGCAATCCAACACAGTGTAAGACCCATCCCATGGGCTCTGCAGCTTTGGTGACTCTCCCTTCATTCGCTGAGGATTGTATAACCAAACTTGGTCACCATCCTTGAAGCTCACCTCACTTGCCTTGGCATCATACTTGCAATTCATCACTTCTCCTGAAAACTTGAGGGCTCCTTGCACTTGATGATATACCTCAGCCAGCATTTCCGAAAGATGCCTTGCATAGCTCGAGGTGTCTGTAGACAGCTCTTCACCAGGTGGTCTTCCCATTAACAAGTCAACGGGTAAACGAAACTCGTGGCCCAACATCAGTTTTGCAGGGGTGTAACTGGTAGACTCGTGGGCTTGAGACCGATATGCCATCAGCAATGCAGATAATTTCTGGTCCCATTCTGTTTGTCCATTGATGCAGTACATGACCAGTTCTTGTCCTGGGGTCCAGTTGAATTTCTCCACTATCCTGTCTGACTGTGGCCTTAGTGGGGTCGTCCTGGTCTTCTTGATCCCCAGTAACTTGCAGCACTCACGGAACACAGCAGACTCGAAGTTTCTACCCTTGTCTGAATGAAGCTCTTGTGGCATCCCAAAACAACAGAAAAACTGGTCAACCAACACCAGAGCAACAGTCGCAGCCTCTTGATCAGGGATGGCATAGGCTTCTGGCCACTTTGTGAAGCAGTCCATGGCGACACATATATACCGGTTTCCTCTTCCAGTGAGTGGTAGAGGTCCAGCAATGTCCACCGTGACTCTTTCCATCGGTGCACTCACTTGGTACAGCTGAAGAGGGGTGCAACCACGTTTCTTGGGTGTTTTCTTGGCACAACACACATCACCGGCCCAACACCACTCTTGAACTTCCTGATGCATGCCATTCTAGTAGAACCTCTGTTGCAGCCAGCTTAGAGTTTTCTTCACTCCCAGGTGCCCACTAGTGATCTGGTTATGGGATTCATCCAAGATCTTGGACCTCATCTTCTTTGGAACCACCAGTTGCCAATACTTGCTGAAGCCATCAGGTGTTTCCCATTGATGCTCCAGTTGCCTGTTGTTCAAACAAAGAACGTCCCACTGACTTCAGTAGCTCTTGGTTGCAGGGCTTAAACTGGAAACTTCTTCCCATGATGGTCGCACTGTACTCCACTGCAGCCACTCTAGCACTGGTTGCGAATTTGCATCCTCCATCTGCTTCCTCACCTCTATTGACATCTGGTCCAGAATTTCCACTGCAGCACCCTTGGGGCTATTAGCATGCTGCACTGCCATCTCAAACTTCTGCTGCTCAAGCTTGGCAGCTACTTCCTCCTTAAGCTGTTGCTGTTCTTCCTTCATTTCCTCCATGAAGGCATCTGGCTGTCCTTGCATCGACAGTTGTAATTCCCTCTGTTGCTCCTCTGATGCCTCTTGAAGTTGTTCATATCATCCTTTTTGTTCTTCATGTTGTGCCTCTAGTTGTTCACTCTGGCTTCAATTGTACACTTAGTGCCTGTAATAGTTATTTGAGTTCTTTCTGTCCTTCATTCTTTGATTTCATTCCTGAGCTCTTTCTGTTCTTCACATTGGGCCTGTAATAGTTCTTGGAGTTGTAAACTTTATGCTTGTAGTAGCTTCATAATTGCCGTCAATGACACATCGTCCTCCTGCCCAGCTCGGGATCTTGTCTGTACACCCCCTTGCTCCATGTCGAAGGTCAGACTCACTGCAGCACTGAAATTATCCACACTCCTGACACCAGTGTTACGTCCCCACCCCACGCTGCCACAGGCTCCAACAGCAGTAGTTCAGTACAGGACGTTGCCCAGTGAGTTGTTCTTTCAGCCTTTAGGTGTACAGTACACAGGATCAGCTCAGGTGTCTTAAATAAACACTGGCTTCTTAAGTTCACTCTGTTTTCCAAATAAGTACACTTAATGCTTTCCAACTTCACTTCACTATTCTCACAAGCACTCCAGCTATACAAACTTTACTAACTGCAATTACAGTTAATGCTTGACAACACTGTAATTACACTTAATGCTTGACAACACTTCTGTTATTACACTTGATGCTTGACAACACTTCACTGTAATTACACTTAATGCTTGACAGCACTTCACTGTTATTACATTGAATGGTTGACTACAGTACACTTCACTGTTATTACACTTAATGCGTGACAACACTTCACTGTTTTCACAAGTATCGAAAATATACAAACTTCACTGCCCTGACACTGCGCTACACTTACACTGAACCGAAAAATGACAACTCGAACTAGTCTGTTCTCCAACCTTATATAACCTTCCTTGCTTCTCCAACATTCTAGAACGTGCTTGTCTTGTACCTGCCCCTAGCAACAACAGCTACCAATTCGGAGACTAACAAAACATGCAAGTTTTCTTCCATTACATAACACTCTAAATCATTTACCATATAAACTTAATTTCAGTTACAGAATTTAACAAGCAATCACATAAATAAAACATTATAGAGAAAAATAGCACAAAATTAATGCATAACTTAGGAAATAACTACGCTCACAAACAGCAGGCAAACTGGCAACTCTGACTCGTACCGGAGCTAACTACCATAAACATCAGGAAACATCGAGATGCTTCTGAGCACCTAACTGACAAATCCCTCTTCTTAATCCCTTTGCAGTACAACAGCGTAACCGTTTATATTCACACCAAATTATAACGGATTATAACCGCATCATAGAGTAACTACTCGTAAGATACTAATACGTTTAAAATAACTGTAATAAGACCGTAGGCTACATGATTAGCGTGATAATTCGGTCTCCCTTCGCCCATGTCCGCAGCTTCTTTGTTTACAGTAGATTCGTCCCACGTTTTCTTTTTTTTTTTTTTTTTTGGTTCAACTAATTAGACCCATCATACATTACGACAGAGAAAAGAAAGAACGTAAACGTGAGATCAAAATTCTAAAATTATACAAATGGCGGGGCTTAGCAATATAAATAGTCGAGATTATCGTGAGTGAAATTCCCTAGTCCGAATTCACCGAAAGACGAAATAACCAGCTACGAGTTCTTTTCTCTCCAGAGTAAGAGTGAATGATTCGTACGTCTGGCATGTATCTGGCAGCCGATGGCGCATGTGCAATGAATGCAAGGAGTCAAACTTTCCAGGGAGGGCAGGAATTTCTTACTACACTGGTTCCTCTTTGGACGGGTGACCTATTCTATCATGGCACAATGCAATTATGTACACGCATGTTATGGACCCAATTAATGAGACACCTCTCAGTCTGTCACGTATAATTCATCTTGCTAGAGCTAATGAATGCTACGCAGTCATATTATGCCTATATAGATGACAATATGTATTAGTTTATTGCATTTTATTCCCTGCAACATTTTCACCAAACATGGGCATCCGGAAAAGCCCATAGCTTTTAAGAAATTAGGAATCAAACGATGCACTTCCAAACCACCCAGTGCATCCACACAAGGGCTTCAGCATTTACATGTGTGTGTGTGTGTGTGTGTGTGTGTGTGTTTGTGTGTGCAAGATAAGTGACTTTTTGTAATCCTGTATGTGTGCTTGAACCATCAGGCATCATCCGTTGAAACAATTAAATACATAATTAGTTCACATACAAAACAGATCGTCCATACGTCCATCTGAGCATAGTGCCTGAAAATGATGCTTCCACAACACCGACCTACAGTACATATCTTTTTATTTCCCTTCATCTGTGAAACTATGTGAAAATACGTATATGATGTAACCATATGTTTCAGAAATGTTATATTACAATGTGAACAAGCCTCTTTTCAGTTGACACACTTATAATGTATACTTAACCCACCACATCTCGACGGATTTTCACCGCTGATCCCCTCAATCCCGGCAGATTTTCAAAAACAAAATTTCGGCTAAAACCTCCGCTTTTTATGAGAAACATTGGAGAATGCCCCCAAAAGTGCTCACCTGAGCTTATAAGTGGTCTAAACAGGTGACCCTTTAAACACCAGGTACCATGTTCTCTGCAGCCACGTTGTGGGCGTCGCGTTTTCTATGTAGCAGTAACTACTGCAAACAACTCAGAATAGTAGATATTTGTTCATCTGGTACGAATTTACTTATAGTACAAAAATATATTGGTCTTCACACAGTTACATAGGTGACATAAGCGTTGTTTCACTCACTGAACACATCAATATATCGCACCTTCCTTGGTGACGTTACCTTCTCATCACTTCTGTTCATTTCTTCCTCACGCGCCATGTAAACATTGTCCTCCACGTTGCCATTGATTGGGGAATCACTCCTGCCTTCAAGTTCGTACTGTGGGGCGACATGTCTTTACTTGCCAGGTCACTGGTAACGGGTGAGTTACTGAGACAATGGCGTGCGAGGGGGGAGGGAAGTCACGCATGGTAAGGCAGTGTCCCCACCTGACGGTGGGTAGAGGAAGGTGTCCCATATATACGTACCAAAAATCATGCACAAAATTTGAAAAATGTGCAAATGACGGATCTTGCAATTAGAAAACATATGGGTACATCAATAGGTGTCACCGTGACAAAACGAGGCGATGTATCCATATGTCAATGGGACGCCTTGGGTTAAAACCAACCTACCTCTGTATATAGATGGACACAGCAAGTCTCACAGGCAACAACACACAACACACGAACACACATATTATGAACCCTTCAAGTCTTCAATATCAGTGTCACGTTATGATGCCTTTGCTATGTAAGACAACGATTATTGCATAATACTGCTCGTTTTACCTAACGCTTATCTTTGTAAACCATGGAAAGGAAGGAAAAAGGCTGTAATTTCAAGACTAAAATTCAAGCAAACCATCTCACATCATCCAGTGCATCACACAACGTTATTCTGTGTGTGTGTGTGTGTGTGTGTGTGTGTGTGTGTGTGTGTGTGTGTGTGTGTGTGTGTGTGTGTGGATGGGCGAAGTGAGAGTTTCTCTTATTTTCATAATGTCATGTCAAAGTGTGTGGGGGGGTGCAGGCGAGACTAAAGATATACAGTACTTTTATAATGGTAGTGTGTGTGTGTGTGTGTGTGTGTGTGTGTGTGTGTGTGTGTGTGTGTGTGTGTGTTTTATAACATCAAGCTTCATCCTCAGTACTGTAATTCTTTCATAAAAATAATTTACCATTTACCTTCGGAGAGAGCTCACCCACGCATCAGTGTCAACATCATCCCAGAGCACACTTTTTCACCTCACGTCCATGATTCATCCTTACATCCAAAAAAGAAGGAGGATAAATACCTTTTGAGCACCCGTATCCACTCTGAAACACCAGGCCTTCTCCTACCCATGACGTCTGGTTGCTCATTCATATGGCGATGTTTTGAATCTCCATGTAACTCCAGCGTGTAGGTGTTTTCCCTCTTGTCCACTTGCTATGACGGTACTTTGAAAGGTCGTTTTCGTTTCGTTTCGTTTTTTAAAGGCTCCAACATGCTTGTATGTGTCAGCTTTGCTCAGCTAATGGCAGCTTTCCATGTCACTCGATCTCTGGCAGCTTCCCTATTCAGTCCTAAGGTCACACTCAATGACCTCATCCCAGGTCTTTTTCGGTCTGCCTCCCACAGCCCTACCCCTAACATTAATACTTCTCACTTTCCTCACTCAATTATCATCCCCCATCTGCTCCACATGCCCAAACCATCTCAATCTACCTCTCCTTATCACAACACCAATACACTCCAGTCCCATCCTACCTCTCAATTCTCGTACTGTAAACTTAGCTCCTCCAGGCCTTGCACTCAGGAATGCATTACATAATGCATATCCATCTAGGCATTGTCATTTCTGTATGTTTGAACCAGCAAATATCCTCTTCCTTTATTGCCCAGGTCTCACTACCATACAGTATTACACTCCTAATATATGCCACATACAAAGATCCCTTAGCACGACGGGAGAGCCCTCCCATTGTCAGGAGAGGCAACAGCTCCCTGAACTTCTGACCACTCCTTACTCTAACCACAGAGCTAGCTCCAGCCCCGCCTCCAGCACATAACATCTCAAAAAAAAAAAAAAAAAAGATCCACACACTCAAGAGACACAGCAGCAACATCAAACCTTTCATGCCTGACAACATCCACATGTTCTTCCTGACACACCACACACACGAAATCACCACTACATCTCTTAGACAACCACTTACCACAAACACTGCACAAGATGGAATTACCTTCCATCCCCTTGTGGCAAATCGCATGTGGCCATTCTCCCTCTTCTTTAACAGTACCGCCACCAGCTCTAGATACGATTACTTTTGTTACCAGCCGTGATAACGAAGCTGGTATTTTCAGTTTGTGTGTGTGTGTGTGTGTGTGTGTGTGTGTGTGTGTGTGTGTGTGTGTGTGTGTGTGTGTGTGTGTGTGTGTGTGTGTGTGTGTGTGTGTTAGCGTGATAACTTTGCAACTGCTCAAGATATCATCACAAAATTTTACAGGTGTGTAGTAGGGTAAAAACTGGATCACGAGTTCGAAATTGGTGAAAGTAAGTCAAGGTCTGTGTATATGTTACCACGATAACTTCGCAATCGCTCAGAATTTCATCACAAAACTTTACAGGTGTGTGGTAGGGATGAAAATCTCCTATTAATATTGTTTTCAGTTTGTTCGTCTGTGTGTCTATGTTTCTGTTAGCACGATAACTTAGCAACTACTCAAGATGTCATCCCAAAATATTACTGGTATGTATTAGGGATGAAAATCTCCTACTAGTATTGTTTCCAGTTTGTTCATTTGTTCAAAACAGGTGAAAGTAGGCTAAGATCTGTGTGTCTGTTACCACGATAACTTCTCACCAACTCAAGATATCATCACAAAATTTTACAGGTTTGTAGTAGGGATGAGGGATGAACATTTCAAGAGTCGAAATCGGTGAAAGTAGGTCAAGGACAAGGTCATATTCCGACCCGCGGTAGATATATATCTGCTTGCGGCTGCTGTGATTCACTGATTCCCCCCTTGGAGGGCCTCTAGTTTTATCTGCATTTACTTTTAAGCCCTTATACCCCATACCATCTGTTCACTTCTTAAATCTTTCTTCTACCTCCCTTTCATTCTCTACAGTCAACGCCAGATCATCAGCATACAACATCTCCCATGGAAGTCCATTTCTGAAGTCACATGAGAGGGCTACAAGTACCGTGATAAACAATAAAGGGCTCACGACTGACCCCTGATGTTCACCAGCATCCACGAACAATTCATCACTCAAATCTCCATTCATCCTTATCTGGGTGCAAGCACCCACATACATAGCCATAACCATCCTTACCAGCCAGTCCGCAATCCTAAGCTTTCTCATTACCCACTTCACTACCTCTCTAGGGACTCTCCCAAAGGCCTTCTCCAAATCAAAAAAAAAAAAAAAAAAGTATAGATTCCTTTTCTCTCATTATATTTTTCCTGAAGCTGTCGAATAATGAATATGGCTTCAGTGGTCCCTTTGCCTGGCATAAACCCAAATTACACTTCATCAGTATTCACTCATTCTCTAATCATACCTTCTAGAACTCTCTCCATTACCTTCATTATCTGGTCCAAAAACTTTATGCCTTTATAAATTCATCTTTTCAGGGCATCACTCTCCCTCTTGTACACATTTACAATTACACTCTTCAGCCAATCATCTGAGACAACGCACTCATGTATAATCATATTTATCAAGTCAGTGACTAACCACACTCCTGTATCTCTTGAGGCTATCAACAATTTCAGCAGTCAACCCAGACACACCTGCTGCCTTCCTCACTTGCATCCTTCCTATTGCCCTGTTCACAGTAGCAGCGTCAAATGTCAGTGGCCAAACACTGTATCTGCTGGCTCCAAACCTTTCCTGTCCCAGTCAAATTCCTCATTCAACAATCGGTCTTAATGCCCTCTCCAGGCATCTTTAATATCCCCAGTGCTCATCACAACCCTTCCGTCATCATGCATCACACATTGCTCACCTTTGATATCCCTGTTTTCCTTCTTCATCTGATTTGCAACCTTAAATATCAAATTCTTCCTTTCCACACTATTTAGGTTATCAGTTAAAGGCCTCAGAGACTCATACTGTGCCCTGTAAACCTTTTTTCTAGCCCTACACTTGACAGCCAAGTATTCCTTTTTGTTACCATCCTTATTCCCTTTCCGGAAAAGCCTTCTTTTCTCCGTAACTGCAGCTTCTAGTCCCTCATCCCACCACCAAGTTACTTTTTGTCTTGGTGTGCCCCTTATCCATCCACACACTGAATCAGTAACTCTCAGGAGGTTGTTCCTGAGGGCTGTGTACTGTTCATTAACACTTCTGTCAACGGCTCCCTGTTCACCCACCATGCTACTCATCTCGCTATAGATGGCATCCCTTACTGCTTGTTTTTTAAACTTCCATATTTTCCACCTAGGAGCATAGGTCCTCTTTTTCATCACCTCGCTCAATGTGCACCATGTCACATACCAATAACTTGTGTTACTGCACTCACTCCTCACTCCCTATGACTTTACCCCGCTCCTTCTATCAGCCTTTCTGACGAGGAAATAGTCTATCTGCCTGCTGTTTCCCCCAGATTAGTGTGTAATCAACCTACTTCCTCTTTTCTTCCAGTGTGTGTTGTACACAATCATGTTCATTGCCTCCCCAAACTCAAGCATCCTTTCCCCTTCCTCATTTCTTGTACCATATGCACATCCCTGATGTATCACTGAGCTGCATCACCTACATGACCATGTAAGTCTCCTCCCAAAACTGGACTCATCGTCATCCATACCACTTACTACACATATTAAGTCATCCCAGAATCTATTCTTCTCTACCTCATCCAACCCTGCCTGTGGAGTGTACACCGATAGAAATGAAAACATTATCCCCTCAAACAAATTTTCACTACTATCATTCTTTCACTTACAAGTATTCTCATTACATTCATCACATTTTCCACCCATTTCTCCATACCCAACACACCCACATCACCATATTCATCTGCCCTACCCTGCCAAAATAACTTGTAATGACAATCCATCTGCATTCATTCTGGCTGATCTTCCCTTATATCTGACATCTTGCACACATCCAACATCAACCCACCTCCTACCCAACGCCTCAACTACTTTCCCCGCTCTACTGCTCATGCTTCCCACATTCCATGACGCCACTCTGATCCCCTTGGGTGATTTATTTTCCTCAGGTTTGCTTTGATTCCCTTTCTTTCTTTCTTTTTTTTTTTTTTTTTTTTTTTTTTTTTTTTTTGTCATAATCGGTAGAAATAACGGTGTGAAACAGACCACAGGCCCCACCCACCTGCACAGTCCCATGTCCAGGCATGGGATCTGGGACCCATAGCCGTGACCAGTGGCTGTGGCAGTTGCCTCCTGGCACCCTGCCAGGATAGCTACATGGACCCCCCTTCAAGTACGCCTTGGCACTGTAAATACCTCGCCATATACCCACTGATGGGGCAGACTCCTGGGGCGCTACTCCCAGGTTTGGGCCCCTCTATTGGGCGGAAGCGGCAGCAGGAGAACTTCAGTGCTCTGTATCCTCAAGCACAGGTTTAAGCCCCTGAAAGGTATGCAGTGAAAAACAGTATTATATTAAATTTATTGTCACCTATGTATCCATATTTTGGTTAACAAGGTACATACATATCAAAAAGAGCAGAACGTGACACAGATGACAAAGCTTCGAGGAATTCATAATTTGTGTGTACGTGAGTGTCCTGTGATAGTCAGAGTGGGCTGAAGTCCAGAAAGGATCCGGTCGTAATCTCCGGCCCCGACCCGGGTGGGCTAGAGACAGTGGTTTCCGAATGTACAAGACTGCATATTTTTACTCTAGAGAGGCAGGACACAGGCAGGGCAGTTCTGTACCTTTTCCCCGTATCTTGCACTTTCCATGTAGATTTCACTTCAGTACATTACTAATATAAGGCTAATACTATCAAAATACCTTTTATGGATCTAGAAATCGATGTACAAATACATATTGGGGCTAGGAACGAAAAGCTCCAAGCTGGAGAACTGGGTGTCGCCCCTCAGAAAGACCAAAACAGAGAGCCTTTGTCCCTTCAGGAAAGCATGCTAGCCTCCCTACAAGGGACCCATATGATTAACTTGTAAAACTTTCTTTTTTTCTTCTAGAAATGTGGATAAACCTCACAAAATATATATGAACGAATTGGTAAGATATTAGTATGAAGTGTAATGATGTAAAGAATACATAATAGCAAGGCAGAAATTTATAAAAATAAGGGATATTATGGTGCAAAGACTAAAATTATTATAGGCATTTATTTCCAACCTGTACATACGGAATCTCCTTGTGCTGCGAAATATAGGAATCCACAAGTTAGTACGCTAACTGAGAAATTCTCGTGGTTAATCAGCGAAAATATGTTCGTTTCTGTATTCCGTGAATAACCTAAATTTGCACCAAGGTTCTAGAAAGCATTCCGTTCATCACGTGTGTAATTACACATACAAATAGCTCATAATTTTAAATCTTGTATTACTTGTATTTCTTAACAAATGCTACCTTAATTACATTTCTCAGTACTGTTCATATTTCGCCTTTATATTTACATCATGGACTCCGCCTTAGACAGCCTAGCCAGGGCAGCTAACATAATTATATGCTGCTCAAGCTAACGTAAGTATAAAGTAGTAGATTGTAACGATGAAGGATATGTTAAAATTATGGGGGAGAGAGGGAGAGAGAGAGAGACAGACAGACAGACAGACAGACAGATAGACAGAGAGGTGTGTGTTGGTGGGTATGTTTTTCCCATCACTCACTGAATGAAAGAAAAACATTCGGGAGCCGGATGCTAATCGCCAGCCAGACTATGCTGTTGGCCCAGTCCAAGACCTTGGCGATATCTTTATATCCTGCAGGCTTCATGTTGATAGCTTAAGTCGTTCATGAAATATAATGGCGCTAAAGGCAGGTGATAAAAACTAGATGATTATTGGCAGCCATTTTGATGACGACCCCGAGTGCTCAGCTTCGGATTTGGCCAAGATTATGGCCATATCTTGATACCCTGGATGTTTCATGTTGATAGTTCAAGCCGTTCATGAGATATAATGGGAACACACACACACACACACACACACACAGCCGGCCAAAACCATCATCGTTGCACCTCGTCAAGGCGGGCGCTAACCAGTACAATCTGGTGATGCGGCGGTGTGTTGTCCTCGTCCCAGGCCATGGCAGTGCTGCCACGCTTATAGTTAGACTAACCTAGTGCTATTTTTCTCTCATGTATAAGTGATATATCTTATAGATTCATTCACACTTTATACTGTATACTACAATTATTAAATGTGTTACTACATCGCTATATGCTGAAGGGATGTATGACAAGACCCACCACCTCCTTTGTTGCATATGTACTCTGTTTACGGTACCTGTACAACAATAAAAGTTTCAATCAGTCAATCATCAGGAAATACAGAACACATCCTCTGCATTTGCGTGTGTGTGGGGGGGGGGGAGTAACTAGGCACTTCCTCTGTCATCACGCTGCATCCCCATCTTCCCCATCCCTCCCCTCCACTCCCCATACACCCAATTAATCCCCTCCCCTCCCCACCATCTCGCCCTTCCCATCACTTCTTCCCTCCACCTCTCCCTTTTCTTCATCCTAACCCCTTCCCTCCCCATCCCTGTACCTTCCACCCCTCCCGTCCAATATTATGTATGTAGGCGTGTATGTAGTGTGTGGATCACATGAAAGTAACAATGGGAATGCTACAGAAAGATAAATGGAGTAGATTTACAATGTGTTCATTAACTATCTGTACAGAATTTATGACAATGAAAAGCACGTTACGTTTACGGACATACAAAGGATGTACCGATACCAAAATCATTACCGATACCGATACCTATACTCCTGTAAAGTAAATAGACAGATACTTCGTCGGCACCCACATCGACACTGATACTTCGAAAGTTTTCAGGGGAAAAAAAAAAAAAAAAAAAAGCATTCCGCAGCCGAATGCTAATCGCCCGCCAGAATATGCTGCTGGCCAAGTCCAAGATTTTGGCCATTATCTTGATACCCAGAAGGTTTCATGTTGATAACTCAAGCCGTTCATGAGATATAATGGGACCACACACACACACACACACACACACACACACACACACACACACAGGACAAAAATATTATCGCTCCGCCTTGTAAAGGCGGGCAGTTATAAACACATGAGCTTATTCTCACTAAGATAATCGTTAGAGAGAGAGAGAGAGAGAGAGAGAGAGAGAGAGGATGTGTGGTGTGCATGCGTGCATTCGTGTTTACATGCCTATCCGTGTGTGTGTGTGTGTGTGTGTGTGTGTGTGTGTGTGTGTGTGTGTGTGTGTGTGTGTGTGTGCAACCATTGTCACTAACCTTTCATGAACTATATCAATTTTACTCTAACTTGGCCGAGATTTTCGTCCAGTTGCAGCTTATATCATGACGGTCGGTAGTAGAAAAAGTCAATACTACCGCTCGCTATTATTTCCAAAGCACTTCTTCATAACTAGCAGCGTATTCTACTGTTAACCTCTTTTTATAACTCAGTATTAACGATGGAGAGACAGTAATTTTAGGCCAAGTTAGAAGAAAAGGGGTATAGTATTCTGCCCCAAATAACTTAATGCAGTAGAGGAACCCCTACCACTTACCACTAAATTAATCACCTCGAGCTCTTGGCGAGAAGTGGCATGCAAGTGTAGCAGGGAGAGGATTTAGAGACAGAGCATGAGTAGTTTAAAGAGAGGCACGACTGAATTGAGAGAGGCAGAGTGTGAGTTGAGGGTAAGGCAGAGGTGATGAAGATTAGGGCAGGGCAGCGTGAAGAGTGAGGCGGAGGAGGGTGGAGGGTGAGACAGAGGAGGGTGGAGGATAGGGCAGAGGAGGTAGGGTAGAGTTGAAGGTGAGGCAGAATACAGGACAGAGTTGAGGGTGAGGCAGAGCAGGGTAGAGAATGATGCAGAGGAGATTGATGGTGAAACAAGGTACGATAGGTGAGGCAGAGGAGAAGAGGGTGAAGCAGAGAAGAAAGCAGGGTGAGGAAGAGGAAGGTACAGAGAGAGGTAGCAGAGTGACTGTCGAGAGTGAAGCAGAGGAGAGTGGAGGGTAAGGCGGTGGAGAGTGTAGCAGGGTAAGGCGGTGGAGAGTGTAGCAGGGTAAGGCGGTGGAGAGTGTAGCAGGGTAAGGCGGTGGAGAGTGTAGCAGGGTAAGGCGGTGGAGAGTGTAGCAGGGTAAGGCGGTGGAGAGTGTAGCAGGGTAAGGCGGTTGAAGATGGAAAGTAAGGCAGAGGCAGAGTTGGCAAAGCTCAAAGCTCTAAAATGTCGCCTGGTACAAAGAGTTCAGCAGATAGATAGGAAAACACTACGATTTCTAGAGTAATGCTTAAATAGTAAAATCATCTTAAAGTTTCAGCGAGATTTCATTGAAATATTGTGTATGAAAAGTGTTAATGGATCAAGAATTGATACTAAACGCACTGATTTGACATGTCCGGGTTGTAGATTGGAGGGTGAGACAGAGTTTGTGGAGAGTGTGAGACAGGAGATACGGTGCGTGGTTGTTGTGGTAGAGGCCTGGGGGAGGCACCCGTGACAGATAATGAAGGTGACCTTGGACTCAATAGCGCCTTGTGGGATGGTGCGGGGGGGGGTGGATGGTCGTGGGTGAGGGGAGTGGGGTCGGAGTGACGGTAGTAACACAATCTTACATCCAAAACACACACACACACACACACACACACACACACACACACATATATATATATATATATATATATATATATATATATATATATATATATATATATATATATATATATAAGCCGACGGAACTGGGTCACTTACTTCTACATTACTTGTGCCTGCTTGAAATTCGGTCTGCCTTTGGTCACTATACTATTTTTACTCTAACTTGGCCTAAAATTGCCATCTCTTCCGCATGCATGATGAGTTAAGTAATAGATTAACACTAGAATGTAATAATGGTCATGAAGAAGTTTCATGAAAGGGAGATTGAGTAGTAGTATTTTCGTTTTCTGCCACTAAACAGCATGAAATAAGTTGCAAAAGGACGAATATCTGGGCCAAGTTAAGGTGAAAGAACAATGAGTAGGAATGAATTTCTAGTTATTAGTCAATTTAATCAGCTCTCCAACCTGACCAAAATCAACTGAGATGAAGGAAGTACAGAATTTTCATCAGGTTAAAATAAATGTGCCATTTTGTGGGAGGGTGGACTGACCTTATAATCCAGTAACTGGCTACATGACATGTTCTATGGGAAGGGGGGCTATAACAAACCCAAGTGCATTGTATACTTAATTTTTATTATCGATACCCAGCAGATAAACAAGCGTTTGCAATTTTTAATTTTATATGAGTTTATGCTCAAACACGACAGTTGATAGGTAAATAGTTTAAATGAACAGAAAAAAAAAGAAATAAAATTTATTATAGTTTGGTCAGCCGCCACATGATCGTGCTAAACCGATGCTTTGTTTCAGTTTATGTGATGGTTGTTCAGTTAGGTCCAGGTGGTCACCATCAACGAAGTTCAGGTGAACAAGGGTCGATCTAGCGAGGGTTTATTAACCATCCCCATCCCGGCTGATTTCTCATTAATATCCCCCCCCATCCCGGTAGATTTTCGATTTTTTTGGGGGGAGGCCTCAAATCTCTACTTTTTATGAGAAACATTGGAAAATACCAAAAAAAAGTGCTTACCTGAGCTTATAAGTGCACTATACATGTGTCCCTCCGAACACCTGCTACCATCTTCTCTGGGTGTGCGCTGCTGCTGTCACGTGTTCTATGGTAGGGGTAACTATTGCAATCCACTCAGAATGGTAGATATTTGTTCATTTGGTATGAATTTATATGTAGTACAAGAATATATTGGTTTTCACACAATAATATAGGCTATATAAACGTTGTTTCACTCACTGAACACATCAACATACTGCACCTTCATTGGTGACATTACCTCCTCATCACTGCTGTTTGTTTCTTCCTCCAGCGCTATGTAATCTTTATCCTCCACATCGTCATCAATTGGGGAATCACTCTCGCCTGTGAAGGCATCAAGGGCGGTTTGAATTTCATCGTCGGAGAGACCACAGCGCAACATGTCTGTACTGGCCAGATCATTGCTTCCATGGCCGGGAGCTATCTGGGTGTGCCTTATGCATTGCAGAGGTTATTCTTCCGGGCATGGAAACATACATTCCTTTCTCGTATCCTTTGTCTAATGCAAGAAAGCCTTGGTTTAATCACGCTTGTTCTAATGCTGTCCGCAACAAGGAGAGGGCCTACGAAAGGTACCGGAGTCAACCCACCCCTGAATCATATCATCTTTACTTTTCTGCCTGGAATCGCTCTGCTAAAAATAATTTCATCCGTACTAAATGCTCTCAACTCTCCAAATCGAATTCATCCCGCTCCTTCTGGCACCTTGCCAAAAACCTTTCTAACAACTTTATCTCATCATCCTTCTTTCCTCCTTTCTACTCTGATGGTTCTGTAGCTATTTTTTCTACTGATAAACCAGATCTCTTCGCTCAGACATTCTCCTCCAATTCCATCTTAGACAATTCCGGTGATGCTCCTCCATCACTGCCCCCCCTGACTTCCTCATGGCTGACATTAAAATTTCTTCAGCTGATGTATTTTCTGCCATCACTGGCCTCAATACTAACAAGGCATATAGGCCTGATGGAGTCCCTCCTGTTTTTCTCAAGAACTGTGCTTCTGTGCTTTCACCCTGCCTAGGTAAACTCTTTTGCCTTTGTCTGTCAACTTGTACCTTTCCTTCTTTCTGGAAGTTTGCTCTCATTCAGCCAGTCTCAAAGAAGGGTGACCATTCCCAACCCTCTAACTATCGTCCAATTGTTTTACCATCCTGTATTTCAAAAGTTTTCGAGTCAATTCTTAATAGAAAAATTTTAAGGCATCTTTCCTATCACAACCATCTTTCTGATCATCAGTACGGGTTCCGTCAGGGATGCTCCACTGGCGATCTTCTCACCTACCTTTCAAACTCCTGGTCATCCTCCTTTCAGAACTTTGGCGAAAGCTTTGCCATTGCACTTGACATCTCAATGGCTTTCGATCGAGTCTGGCATAAATCTTGAATTTCCAAACTGCCCTCTTACAGTTTCTGTCCTTCTATCTGTGCCTTCATCGCTAGTTTCTTTTCTGGTCGTTCTATAGCCACCGTTGTAGATGGCCATCGTTCTTCTCCTAGATCTATCAACAGTGGTGTTCCTCAGGGCTCTGTCCTATCACCAACTCTCTTCCTTTTATTCATCAATGACCTTCTAAGTTGAACATCTAACCCTATCCACTCATACGCTGATGACTCCACCCTTCTCCTTTCCATTCGGTTCCCACAATGCCCATCTCAGCAGTTACTTGAATAAACAAGGAATGAGGCTATGGCACACCTAATGTCTGACTTGGCTCGTATCTCTGACTGGGGTAAAAATAATCTGGTTGTTTTTAATGCATCTAAGACTCGGTTCTTACACCCGTCAACCCAACAAAATCTTCCACATGTATACCCACTAATGTTTAACAATATTCAGCTTCATCCTGCATCATCCTTGAATACGCTTGGGGTTTCATTTACTCGGGACTTATCTTGGAAAGATCATATTGCATTACTTGTAAAATCTGCTTCCAAGAGATTAGGTGTGCTAAGCCAACTCCATTTCTTCTTTACCCCTGCACAAATGTTGACTTTATACAGGGGTTTTATCCGGCCCTGTGTGGAGTACAACTCTCATGTGTGGGGAGGCTCCCCACATACAGCTCTTCTCAATAGCGTGGAGTCAAAGGCTTTTCGTCTCATTAACTCTCCTCCTCTTATTGACTCCCTTCAACCTCTGACTCTTCGCCACATTGTTGCATCTTTATCTCTTTTCTATCGCTACTTCAATGGTCACTGCTCCTCTTAACTGTCTGCATGCATTCCTCCACCTTTACGACGGACGCATAGCACCCGTCTAGCAGCAAACTCTCATCCCTTTTCTGTCCAACTCTGTAATGCAAGAGTTAACCGTTACTCCCAGTCCTTCATTTATGCAACAGGTCAACTCTGGAACTGTCTCCCTCTGTCTGTATTTCCTGCTTCCTATGATCTCCAGTCTTTCAAATGCATTGTGTTCAGGCATCTTGATATGATCGGATCTTGAATTTGACTCTCTCTTATATTTTGTGTTTCTCTTGGAGGTAACTGTTATTGTGGGCTCATGGCCTTTGGTTCCTTCTTCCTCATATTAAAAAAAAAAAAAAAGTGAGTTGCCGAGACAATTGCGTGGGGGGATCATGCAGGGTCAGGCAGTGTCACCGCGTGGTGACTGGTGGAGGAAGGTCTCCCACATATGCCTACCAAAAATAACCAGCGAAACTTGAAAAATGTGCAAAGGACAGACCTCGCAATTGAAAAATGTACCAGTACGTCGTCGGGTCTCAGTATGAAAAAAAAAAAAAAGTTGTGACGTACCCATACATCGTCGAGATGCAACAGGTTAATACGTCTGGTGGCTCTGATAATTTCATGACTCAGTTCATGTAGATATTTTTTTTGCAAGACATTCTCCTTTGCTAGCTTGCATTCTCTTATAAGGTCTTTAACTTCTCAAGCATTTATTTCTTATATAAGATTTCCTTCTAAAAGAGTCATGCTGATTCCTCTTCGGTTGTTATGCATTGCCTCCCTGTCTAAACTTAATATTCTGATTTACTATTATTCACTCCCAGCTGTGTAATGTAATACTGCCTAACGTCATTTAAAACTAAATAACAGAGCTGCCCTGACCACTGCAAGGAAATTTGCTGTAGGTTCTCAATCTCAGTTCGTCTGCCCATATTGCCCTTTCTTTTGTGGGCCTTTCCTCACCATTACTCTTCTCTCCTTGGATGAAGGACTTCACTCCTATGATGTATTTTCTCTTCTAGTCTTGCTACCTCCAATCGATTCTGTTCAGCTCTGGAGATACTTTTTGTACTAGAAGGATTTAACAGAGCTTTGAATACTCCCCCTCCCCTCCACAGCAAGAAATGCCCCCTTAGGTGCTTAAAAGCGGCTGCATGAAACAAAAATAAATGCACACACACACACACACACACACACACACACACACACACACACACACAATTATGTCACTGGATTCAGGGGTGTAAGATGGAGTTTGGACCCCTTCTTAGGCCGAAGCGTAAGTGCACCTCTGTCGTAGGTAATTTCTTCATGTCCCGCAGCCACGGCGAACTCAGCGGCCAGCAAGAGTTTGGCCAGAGCAACCTTCTCTTCCATCAGGGCGAACCGCATTGCTGGAAGGAAACCATTATTGTCATCATCATCATTACCATCCTCCTCCTCATGATCATCATCATGAAAGTGCTCACCCTGATGAACCTGCATTTCTGGAGTGAAAGATTACAATGTTAGTGTTGTATTATTAACACTGAGTAAAGGAAGGTGTGAACCCTAAATATCTAACGGTTACTTATGGAACAATTATTGTTAGGTGTGGTTATGCTCCATCACATAGTAGAGAGTACAGTCATCTGGGTGAGGCATGTGCTGTCATCGTCACTCAGTAATTATCGTGAAAACTTAGGAGCTTGTCCACACTGTTGTACGATATTCATAAAATTTTGTGTCAATTTGCATTTGTTTATGCTCTCACAATAACTCACAGCTACCAAACAGTTCAGAATTTAAATAGAATACATAAAAACTACAAGAAGATGAAGATGATGATGATGATGATGGTGGTGAAGAAGATGAAGACGGTGGTGGTAGTGGTGGTGGTGATGGTGAAGAAGAAGAAGACAAAAAACGGAGGCAAAGAAGTAGAATTGCCCAGAAAATGCAACATCCATGGTGTACCGTCAGTCTGAAAGCTTGTCTACACGATCAGATGGCACTTGTGGTTTTGAGTATAATAATGATGAATTTCTATAAAATAATCTGTCTGACACACTTTAGCTGCTTCTAATCCTCTGTGTTGTTTGTCACAGTGTTTTGAAACTAATGAGTAACGTGCTCTGACATGACACACCGACACTGATCGTCTGGGAAGACCTGATGGCCGAACCCTTGCTCTTATCCTGTGTACTTGACCTTTGACTGATTGCTCACAAAATCAAATTAATTCATCCATACATAACCCTAAACCCATCCACCAAGATTGGTTCATAATGCTTCAAAAGTGTAAGCTGACCTTACCCACTAGCCCAGCGTTTCTCAACCTTTTTACCCTTATGAAACCCTTCAAATAATATTCATGTCTCAGGGAACCCTTACATAAAAATTACTATATATCATTATAATCTTTCTTTCTTTTGTATAAAATTAAAGTTCACAAGGAGAACATAATGTATTTTTTTTGATGACTGGTTTAAGCAAAAAATAACTTAGGTTTATCTCAAGTTTATTGACAATGCAAAAAATTAATAATATAAATAAACAACTGAAATCAAACTGCTTGTTCATGAGACCTCATACGGAGGGTTTCATTCACACGCAGAAAATTAAACAAATAACCAACATCATATATAACATATAAACAGAACGAAAACAGATAATAACTACTAGTGTTACTACAGTAACTTAATAAAAAAAAATTAAACAAATAAAATTGAAGCAAATTAAGCCAAAATGAAGAACTAACCCTGAGAGAGAGAGAGAGAGAGAGAGAGAGAGAGAGAGAGAGAGAGAGAGAGAGAGAAAAACTTCTCATAAACTAACAAAATCATAAACATACTTAAGCTGTTAAAATTCAAATGATGGGTAACATTTACTAAATAACGTGGGTGAATGAGGGACTGTACCGGCGGGAAGTACATGCAGGACTGATGGGAACCGTGCATGTGTCATGTACTCAAGTGAGTCACTTGATATACGAATCCCTCACGTATAGCTCCTGTCTACTGCCCACTAGAGGCGGTTTCACACTGGTGCCGTAGAGACGTCGCTAAGTATATTCCCTATAATTATTATACTTTTAAATGATATAACAGGTTAAGACTTTAAGATAATACCCAAGAATTTTCCCAGAATATGCCGTACGTGTATAGTAAAATTACGAATATGAAATGAAACACAAAAATAACTCAAAAATGCATTTACATATGAGAAGTCTATTTATCACTATTTCTCTCGGGACCCCTGGCGACCTATCGTGGAACCCTGGGGTTCCGGGGAACCCCGGTTGAGAAACGCTGCACTAGCCGTTGCTGTCGTTCTATTGTTCTGAAACAGATAATTTGTCGTCACTTACCAATATCCTGTTTCACACACTATGATCCAAAACAAAACCGACCTGATTGAGTTAAAATATAGAATACTTGCCACTGACCGGTGATCTTTATCTCTGACCAGTAGTTCTCAAAACTGAATTACTTCACTCTTTCTCATCCTTGAATCCTTCCATCAAGCTGGATTACAATCAGATCAAAAGTATGAACTGACCTTGCCCTTGACCTATGACGTTTCTATGCCAAATTTAATTTATTCTTCTTCTGGTGGTTGTGAATCATTATAAGAGATCTGGTGCAATACCTTCCATTTCTTATTTTAAATATAATCCTGCTTACAAACAGACAGCCAAACAAAAGGACGGGAAAAAAAACGGACCTATAACCCCATACCATTGTGCGCGCGGATATAAAGATGACAAAGCAAATCTACTTCTGACAGTAACTGCCTAGTGGACTTACTTAGCATTGAAATTAGCAAATATATTTATTAGTAAAAAAATACTAATAATAAAGGCTTAGGAAAGAAACTTATTCCAAGAGTCTTCCTGGCTTGAAAATCGACCTCAGGTTTTATGGGTACTGTTCCTGCTACAGAACCAGCGCAGTTCCTGTGTCCTATTGATTTAAAAAAAAAAAAAAAAAAAAGGGTGAGACAGTCTTAATGGTTGCCTTGTTTTTGCCTCCTGGTAGATGATGTT
Source organism: Coenobita brevimanus (assembly GCF_032717465.1). Classification (NCBI taxonomy): domain Eukaryota; kingdom Metazoa; phylum Arthropoda; class Malacostraca; order Decapoda; family Coenobitidae; genus Coenobita; species Coenobita brevimanus. Next base: position 11,975,270 of record NC_137046.1, read on the forward strand.
TGGATAAATTTGAGTTAAGTTTGGTTGAACCAGATTAGATTAGGTTGGGTTGGGCTAGGTTAGGTTAAGATAGGATGAACTAGGTTAGGTTAGGTTCAGGTGAACTAGGTTAGATTAGGTTAAGCTGAACTAGGTTAGATTAGGCTGAGCTACATTAGAGTAGGTTACATTGAACTGGATTACATTAGGTTGGGCTGAAGTAGGCCAGAGTAGGTTAGAATGAATCAGGTTTGATTAGGTTAGGCTGAACTACTGTAGGTTACATTATGTTAAGTTGAAATAGACTAATTAGTTTAGCTTAAGTGAAATTAACCCACCGCATCCCATTGACGTATATATATGTCCACACATTCTGTCACTGTCAGTCCCATTGACATATATAAATGCGCATCAATTGCAAGGTTCCAAATTTGCACAATTTTCAAGTTTTGCACGTGATTTTTGGTACGTATACACGGGACACCTTCCTCTACAAGACGCCAGGCAGGGACAATGCCTTACCCCGCTTGACCTCCCCCCACCCCCGCACGCCATTATTTCGGCAATTCACCTGTTACCAGTGACCTGACCAGTAATGACATGTCGTGCCACGGTACGAAATTCAGGGCCAGAGTGATTCCCCAATTGATGACAATGTGGAGGACAAAGTTTACGTAGCATTAGAAGAAGAAACAGTCAGAAATGATGATCAGGTAATGTCGCCAAAAAAGGTCAGGTATGTTGATGTGTTTGGTGAGTGAAACTGTGCTTATATTGCCTATATTACTGTGTGAAAACCAATATACTCTCGTACTACATATAAATTCTTACCAAATAAATAAATAAATATTGTTTATGAGTGGTGTGGAATAGTTACCCTCCCACAGAACTCGTTTTCTTTTGAGCCAGCCTGATGGAAAACCCAGTAAGATAAGAGGAACTGCTACCTGTATTGAGTATTTTAAACCGAAGGTGAACGATTTCTCTATGAATTTTCGATGTTTCTCGCCAAAAGTGGAGGTTTCAGCCAAAAAAATTCTTTTCCAAACTTGGTCGGGATTGGGGGGAGTCAGTGGTGGAAAATAGGTCGGGATGGGGCGGGTTAAGTAAGGTAAGGGTTTGTTAGGTTAGGTCAGATTGGGTTTATGTTAAGGTTAGGTTAGGTGGGTGAAGGTATCAGTACACAAAAAATACTTAGCAATTTTCCAATATAATACATAGGTCCAATTCCAAAACGAATGAGTAAAAATTTTGTTGGATGTTGACCTTATTTGTCGGTTATGTTAAGCTTGGTGAGGTTAGGTTAAGTTTGTTTCATTTAGGTTAGGTTATGGCAGGGTATGGTGGTTCAAGTTAAGATAGATTATGTTAGGAGGCATCAAAGAACCCAAACACATGCGACATTACAAAATGATTGATATTGTCCTTGTTTACTGCTGAGTTAGGTTAGCTTAGGTTAACTTACGTTGGCTTCTATAGGATAGATTAGGTTTTAGGTGAGCAGAGTTATCTTTTGGAGCCTAGAGTAGATCAGGTTAGGTTAAGTTAGATTATCTTAGGTTAGGAATCAGAAGAGCAAAAATGCATGGAATGTTACGAAGGCAGTTCCTGGGTCCCACAGCAAAGGGCAAAGTGAATGAAGTGCTTGATGCTGGCTATATTTTCAGGTGTGTGTTAGGTCAAGCTGGATCAGGTTAGATTAGGCTTGATTGTATTAGGTGAGATAAAAAAAAAAAATGGGACATTACCAAGGCAGTTTCTGGGTCCCGCTCCAAAGGGCAGATGAGTGAAGTGCTTAATGTTGGCCTTGTTCTCGGGCATGAAGCGATCTGGACGGAACTTGTCAGGTTGGGGCCAGTAGCGAGGGTCGTGGTGGATACTCCAGATGGGGTAGTGTACCAAGTCGCCAGGCCTTAGCACCACTTCTGTCCCGGACACTCTAGCCATTCAAATGAGATAACATTAGAGGGAACAGAACATGAATGGGTTTTTGGGTGGCAGTGGTAACAATCACAGTCTACTGACTCACTCTTAGCGAATAAAATTGTCTAGCAAAGCTGGAGTTCAAGACTATAGCTGTCTTGAACAAGAATGTATTACCCTTTTTACTCTCACTTGGGCTAAAAGTGCCATCTATCCATCTTGAATGCTAGATTGTGACAAGAAATTAACACTAGAATATGATGCTAGTCACGAAGAAGTGCAATGGAAAGAAGTGCAATGGAAATTCAGAGCCACTGTATTGTTTTATTCTCCTAGTGTGCTACATGAAATGAGCTCCAAAAGGACCAGAATCTGAGCCAGGTTAAGGTGAAAAAAATGTAGTAATGCCACCAATGACCCTCTTGTGATTGGAAAAACTCTGATACTTTATTCCATTTCTGCGAAACAATAACATTAGGGACATTAGGATTTCTAGTCCTCAACATCAAGGAAAGGATGGCCAATCAAACAAGACCCGAAGTTGTAAATATCTAAGAACAAAAAAACTCTCTATACAGAGCACACAACTCTACTCAAGTCCAAGTACCCAACTGAGGGGGGTCACCGGCAACAGAGCTTGAAGTGTGGCTGGCAGTGTCAACTACTCTGGAGGCATGCCTGCCTTCACAGGGTTCAGCGCCTGTCGGCCTCGTGGACTAAGCATTCCGAGCCCCTGCATCAGTGGTAGAGGAGGTATGCTGGTGATGCTGCTTCTCCCTGTCTATCTTCTCTCTTGGGCGGGGTTTTTGCCTTCCCATGTGTTTGCTCTGTGTGGCGTCCCGGAATGCTGGAAAACGGGAGTCCTGGGGTTGAGCAATGCTGCATGATGTACCCTGCAGCTGCAACACACCACTTTGGTCCCCTATAGTTGCTAAACAAGCAGTCTGGTTGGGCCTGACCAGGTTAATTGGCTGGTCACTTGTTCGCCAGGGTGAAGTAGATATGGGGGAGCGGGCCTGGTGGCTCCTATAATCCTGGAGTCACCTTTGTTTAGGTTCTCCGGTGGTTACCTACGTATACTCCCTAACAACCTCCTGGGTCATCAGTGGTGTTATCCCTGGCATATGGCCTCCCCTTGTTGGGCTCCATCGTGGGTGGAGGAGTGGGGGAGCAACGTATATTTTGTTGTATGTGGTTCTTTTAAATAATGTCCTGTTGACGACCATGCATCTGTCCTTCGATTCTCAGACTCGCAGTCCCTCGTTGCCATTCTGGAGCATTGCCAGACTCCTGGGGACTACTCTCCTTTGCCCCACAATCGAGCTGGGACTGGGAGGCGTTCATGTCAGGTTGGTTCAGCTCTAGGGTTAGGCCCACAAGAAATGGTGAATGAATCATGTGCAAGATATTTAGTGCTGAAATCCTCTGTGAGTAGGTCAGTGCTTGATACTGACATTTTTTATATAAACCATGCCATTGTTTCACCTTGTGGCAGGGAACCTAAACTGTCTTCTCAGAGGGATAGAACCATCCTTATTGAGGTGTCCTCCCCAGAACAGAGCTCCCAATTACTGGCTTTGACATCTGTTACTGGTGTATATGTTTCATACGTTCTTCATGCCACCTATAACTGATGTAAGAGTGTCATTTTATCCCATGAGCGCCTTCAATAGTCAGAGACAAGCCTGTTGGAAGAGTTCCTGTCTTGTGTGGTGATGCTAAGAGCCTGCAAAAGAAAATAGATGGTATTCTGACCCGTACTCCACTCTTGTTCTCAACATTTGACCAGCTAACTGTGCCTGCTTCAGTGAAACTGGCTTGGCTGTCACTTCCTGTGAAGCCATATGGGTCAACTCCAAAGCAGTGTTTCCACTATCAGGGGTACGCATTAGCTGCTGTGCACGGACTGGTCTTCCTTGTGTCTGTGTCTCCTGTGGCGACCCAAGCCATACTGATGACTGTCCAGGACCCCTTAAATGCTATCACTGTGGGGGTTCCCATGCTATAACTTCTTGAATCTGTCCTCACTACTGTATTGAGAAGATTTTGACCATTTGTACACATGAGAAGGTTTCACTTCCTGAAGCAAAGAGGAGGGCCTAGACACGCTTCTTTCAGCCTGAGGTTTCTTATTCTTCTATCCTTTCTGGATCACTTTTGCTCCATTCAGTGTTTCAGAAGTTGTCTCGACCCATTCCAGTGCCTACTTCTCTGTCTGGTGATTTGCCAAATGCTGTCCTTGAGACTGGATGTGACACTGTTGTTTGCTCATTCTATTCTCAGAACATTTCTTCCCCAAACATCGGTGGCTTAGGGTTTGCCCATTTCCATGGTAGTGGCAGATGTCCACATTGACGTGTCATCTTCTCCCATGTCCAGCGTGCGTGAAGTTGATCTGAACCTGGTAAGCGTTACTGTGGTTCTTCAGAGTCCTCTGAGCCTGAGGACCAACCACCTAAGTTCTCTATTGTGGAACCTTGTGAGGACCTGTCTGCTGTTCCCCCTGCCATAGAGTCTCCGGAGTCTACCCAGGTGCAGGGTGAAGTTGGTGTTTTGCCTGTGATCCAGCTCCCACTTGGGGATTGAGTTGCATGGATTGCTGGTACCTCAGTTCTGCTACATCCGATATCAGCTTCACACGATTCTGGTCCCGTAAACTCTGTCTCTGCTTTGTAGACTTCTGGTGGTGGCACTGGCTGACCTACTTCACCTAGGCCAGGCTGTAAGCTGCCCTCCAAGCAACCATTCCTTACCATTCAGGAGAGAAGTGTTGTAAAATTTGTTCATTTTCATCCTCATGTTTGCTTTCAGATGGTTGGCACAATGTGTGAGTTCCAGGTGCTGGGCAGTCCTTTTCTAGGGGTCTTCCAAAGCATCAGTCCAAACCTGCTTGCTTGTCAGGGGCTGTGCAGTCCCTCAACTATAAGGGCTTCAGGTAATCAACAATGCCAGGTTCAGTAAACGTTGCTATGTAGTGGAACTACAGAGGTGTTAGAGCCAATTGAGAGTATCTCCAACTGCTCCTGTCTGAGTTTTACCCCTTCTGTGTCAGCCTTCAGGAAACTATGGTTGGAGACAGGCTTCTTCCTGCTCCTAGAGGATAATAAACTTTCTGTTTACCACCTCTTATATCCTGTGGTTCCCGAGGTGACTGTGCTATTCTGTGCCGGACAGATATTCCATTCATTTCTTTATTTGTCCAGTACCCCCTACAGGTTCTGACCATACAGTTACACCTGGAGAGGACTTACGTAATCTGTCGCCTTTACTTACTACTCTCTGTAGCTGTATCATGTGTCGATCTTGATCACCTTATTCGCCAACTTCCTAGGCTATTTCTTCTCCATGGTGACCGAAATAGGTGTTATGCTTTGCTAGGTGATACTCTGTGTAACTCCCATGGTGATCTCGAGGCATCTTTGATTCAGGATATAGGCCTGGTTCTGCTGACTCCTAGCGATTCGACGGATTTTTATGTACAAAATGGTACTTTATCCATTATTGATCATACACTGGTCATCCTAGATTGTTCATTGGACTTTTCATGTCAGACTTTGCCTGACTTGCACGGTAGTGATCATTACTCTGTTGTGATTAAGTCATGCAACTCTTTGCAGGTGGTGCATGTCCTCCACTCCAGGTGGTGCATGTCCTTCATTGGCGTTGAAGGCTTACTGGGCAGAGTTTGCAGAACACTGTAATTTTGACTTTAGTGTTTCTGACTTTGAGAGTACTGATAAAGCAGAACAGTATTTTACATTTACTGTATATCAGGCTGGTTTTTCCTCTTTGAGAATTTCTCGACTGTCTGGAAAGTTCTGCAGGAGACCTGTGTGTTGGTGTAATGAGGAATGTGCTTTGGCCAGGAGTGTGAACAATGTTGCTAGTAAGAGATACACGAAAAATATATATATTTTTTTTTATTCAGATTAAGAAAGTTCGTGCCTGTTATCGGTGGGTTCAGAAAAACTCATGTCACACCTCATGGAGAACCTATGTCTCATCTGTCACCTCATACACTCCTTTACCAATGGTCTAGAAGAAAGTGAGGAAAATACCGGACATGTATTCATCTTCTTGCCAGGGATCTCCTGTACCCAACGCCTCTGAGGTAACTTCAGCCCTGGGAGAGCACTTTTATTACGTTTCTAAATCAGATCCCGCCAAGCTGTTTAGTTGTTTTCGCCATCAACAGTAGAGGTTAGGTATTTCCTTTTTATCTAATGGAGAACCTTATAATGCATTCATTACTTTATGTGAACTGCGTGCTGCTCTCCAGCAGTGTAGTGGCTGTGCTCCTGGACCTGATGACATTCCTTTTGTGATGATTCGCCATTTGCCATACCATGCTCTATTGTTTTAGTTAGAGCTTTATAATTAGATATGGGATAAAGGCGTAGTCCCAACAAACTGGAAGATGGGTATAGTCCTTCCATCTCCTAAGCCAGGTAAAGATCATTCTAATGTCACAAATTATCGTTCAGTTTGTTTGACGTCTTGTCCATGCAGACTCTTCGAGAAGGTGGTTAATGTGAGGCTCGTTTGGTATCTAGGCAAAAATGGTTTCTTCTTTTCGTCACAAAGTCGTTTTGTAGAATGTGATGTACTTAAGACAACCCCATCAGACTTGAGTTGGCAATATGTGAGGCTTTTGCATCTTGACAACATCTTGTGGCTGTGATCTTTGATCTGAAATAAGTATACGATACGGTATGGCTCCATGGCATTCTGAGTCAGCTTCACAATTCTGGGATGTGTGGCCGACGGCCTTTATTCCTTTGCAAATTCTTATCAAACTGCAAGTTTCAGTTCCATGTGGACTCTTCACTCTTTGCCCCTCGAGTTCAGGAGGAGGGTTTTCCAAACGGGAGTGTGCTCAGTGTTCCTTTATTTACTGTTGTCACAAATGGCATAATAGGTTCCTTGCCTGAAGGGGTGTCTTCAGTTTATGTAGATGACCTAGCAATATGGTTTGGTGGATCCTGGATGTGTGCAGTTTAAAGTAAAATGCAGCTAGTACTGGACAGGGTCGCAAACTGGGCGGAATAGAGACGTTTTCGTTTTTTTCAAGCAGGACTGTGGCTATGCAGGTCTGTAGAATTAGGGAGGTTCATCCAGACCCTGATTTGTTTCTAAGAGGACGCCAGCTACAGTCCATGGAGGAGAACATATTTCAGGGCTTAACATTTCACTGTCGACTTAATTGGGTTTTGCATTTGAAACTACTAAGAGCATCTTGTTTGCAAGCAATGAAATTGTTGATGGTACTATCTCACACCTTGTGGGGTGAGATACACCTGTATCAAGCTTTAGTGGGGTCAAAACTTGCTTACAGTTGCGAGGTGTACTCATCTGCTAATGTGCTGCGGCTTCAAATTCTCGATCTTGTGCATTATGCTGGTTTGCATCTCTACTGGTGCTTTCATATCTCCCAAATTCCTAGCTTGTCGGTCAAGAATGTGTGCCTCCCCTAGATCTACAGCGCAAGGCACTGATCATTCAATGCTGGAACCGTGTGATTGTATGCCAAACTCACTCACCGCTGTTTGGTGTCATAAGGCATTATTTCAATTTTATAATTTGCATTCTCGCACTCTGCATACCCCTGGGTACAGAGTCAGACAGGTTATGAGAGATATAGGTCTGTTTGCAGAACCTGTCTGCCCTGTCCGACTCCCAGGGATCGCCCCATGGTTTCTTCCAAAGGTGCAAGTGTGCAGAGATATTGTAGGTACCACATCTTCTGTCACTTTACTAGCTCTCCATTAGCAATTTTTAGATCATTCATCCATTCACAGAGGCACCATTCCTGTATATGTAGATGCCTCGAAGTCAGACGCTGGTGTTGGGGCTGGGGTGGGTTTCCCAAATTTTGTATAGGGAGGAAGTCTTCCTCTAGATTGCTCAGAATTTACTGTGGAACTGACTGCTGTCGTTTTAGCTCTTCAACTAATTTTAACACACGAGGAGACTTCTTTTACGATTTTTAGTGATTCTTAAAGTACCCTTTTGGGTCTTCAGTCCTTTAAATCAACTCATCCCCTGGTCCTTGCTGTTCTTCAGTGGCTTTTTCTGATACAGAGGCGTGGTAAACTTGTCCAGTTTTGTTGGGTTCCCGAACATGTTGGTTTGGAGGGCAATGAAAGAGCGGACACATTAACTAAAGGTGCATTTTCTCAATGGCCCTCTAACAACTACCCAGTTCCCACTTCTGCTATGACACCTCCTTGAAGTATGCGATTCGTACAGGTTGGCAGAGACAGAAGGATTCTGTAGCTATTAATTAAGGAAATTTTTCAGAGAGCGGTTGTGGTGAGGGTTCTCCCCTCCATGGCTCAGCAGTTGAAGGTGGCTCCTGCCTGGCTTTGCATTGGGCACTCATGGCTTACACACGGGTCTGATGTGTGGTGGGATGCAACCGTATTGCAATGATGGCCTTGTTTCCTCTATTGTCCATCACTTGCTGGTCGAGAGTCGAAGTCTGAACTACATCAGAGATACCTCCATGCATGAGGGGGTAGATGGTGGTTACTGTCTGTCCTCGATGGTTGGAGGTCTACGGCTATTTAACTGATGTTTTTAGCTTTTTTCAGGTGGGCTTCCTGACGTTTTCATAGGTAACTGATACTAAGTAATTTATCCTCTTTTCATTTAGAGTATTTTATTTCAACATGGGATTTTGAACTTTGTTTTAGTAAGCAAAATTTAAATTTAAATATTTTGTGGTGTCTTTTACCTTGTTGTCCGACAGCATATGACCCTGGCAGTTGCACCACCAGTTTTTATTATATTTAATAATCAATGTAACATTCAAACAAGCCTAAGTAATTCTAACAATATAGCCAGTATTATAAAGGAAAAACTTACCTGTTTGTTGCGTGAGTTTCAAGCTGTAGGGACGCCGTGATTTGAAAGGTGGGCTTCTTGGGATGTGGGCATGTGCGAGTCGGATAGAGTTTTGTTCAACCCGTCCTCAGACCAAAATGTCTGACTACCGACTGACACAAATAAAGAAAAAGATGGTGACCTGATTTGTGCCAGGGCACAGGTGGAGTACTACACAGAAAACGTAATGAATTAATTTGTATGAAAGCCTTTTGCTTAGTATACAAATGAAACGAACTAAATATTTACTCTAGGTTTAAACCGTTTTTAGTCCAATAGCTTTCTTATTCAAGTATTAGGATGCCCAAAAGTAGACAACAGCACTAGTTTCAAAGACGTTAGGGCATCCACAATGGTTCCCATTTCATTTATATTAAGAAAGCCACAGAATACTATGAAATAAAATATTACATATATTAGGTAACATCCCTATCTTTTCCTGTTGCCTGAAACATATTAACATTGAACTTTGGTACACCTGTTATTCTAATCTATTGCTTCGATGCTTCAGAGTTTGAATATTGATGAAAATTTCCACACGGGGATTTCCCCTACTGTTGGCCTGAAGGGAAAAGGGAACCCAGTGTTGAAGCTGTTCATCTCTCTCAAAGCATTAACTAGCAGAGCTTGTACGATCTGAGCAAGATCAGCGAAGTACTCCATTGACCTTGGATCTAGTATCACCGGAATCACATGCAAACCTAAGAGGGGGAAGTAGATTAGGTTGGCCCGCTTCAGTGTCAGCTCCTGACGCTATGAACTTCTGGAATACATGCAACCATCATATGAAGCTGGCACACCTGGTGTGAGCTGTTGTAGCCACTCGGCTCAGAGAATCATCAGGATCCGGCATTTTGTTAACCCATAAGCTTCCCTGGTTCCTATGTGAGGGACTGTGCTGGAAGGGTGCTAAGCGTACTGCCCTCCTCTTATCGGCTCATTATCGCAATGTTCATGGGTCCGTACCACGGGGTTCCCTTCTTTGTTAACCTTTGAAAATGCCCAATTCCGTCGTATACTGTAGTCACTGGGAGCAAATGGGTTAAAGGAACTGATAGATTTGCCAGTATTTAAAGAAACTGATAGATTTTCCAGTGTTTAGCCCATTAGCACCCAGAGTTCTGGTGTGAGGGATTGTGCTGGAAGGGTACTAAGTGTACTGCCTTCCGCCTATTGGCTCATAATCGTGAAGCTCACAGGCTCCAAACCCGGGTTTCCATTCTTCATTAACTTTTGAAAATACCTCATTCCATCCTATACTGAGGACACTCGGCGTTAATGCGTTCAAGAAACTGACAGATTTGCCAGTGTTCAACCCACTGGTTCCCAGCCTCTGGGTAAACTAAAGATTTCTTACGGATTTAAATTGTTTATGATACCTATACATACTTCGATTTTAACTTTCTATTTATTAATTTGTTAGTATTAAGACGAATGTTCACACACACACACACACACACACACACACACACAATTATATATATATATATATATATATATATATATATATATATATATATATATATATATATATATATATATATATATATATGTTAATGGACCCAGGTGCGAATCCCGGCTGGGATAGGGAACAGTTGAAGGATTTGAATTTCATGAAAAACATACTTTTCTGATCTACCAGATGACCCGCCGACATCTTATAAAAGTACCCCCGCTAATACCAGTACACCAGTCTTACATGAGATAGCCCTAGCATGTGTTCAGTGTGGATGGTGGATGCTAGCGCCGAAGTGGTGACATGTGGAGATGTAGGAGGACTGCTGGGCCCGAAGGAGGACTACTGGGACTTGGGAATAGGCCCTGAAGCCTTTGCCTAGAGTCGGGTATGTAAAAAAAATTTATATATATATATTTTATATGTGTATGTATTTCTATATATGTATATATTTATTATAATTATATGTATTTTCTTATGCATATACTATATATATATATATATATATATATATATATATATATATATATATATATATATATAGATTTATATGTATCCTTCGTTTTCGTTTTCGTTTTTAAAGGCTCCAACATGCTTGCATGTGTCGGCCTTGGTCACCTAATGGCGGCTCTCCACGCTGCATGATCAATTGCAGCCTACCTGTTCAGTCCCTTAACCCTAAGGTCACACGTTATGACCTCGTCCCATGTCTTTCTCGGTCTACCCCTCATAAACCCACCCCCAATATTAACACTTCTCACATTCCTCACCCAATTATCATCCCCCATCCTCTCCACATGTCCAAACCACCTCAATGTACCTCTCCTCATCACAACACCAATACATTCCAGTCCCATCCTACCTCTCAACTCTTCCATCGTAAACCCAGCCCCTCCAGGCCTTGGACGCAGGGATGCACTGCACATCCACCTAATCATTGTCATTTCTGTACTTCTGAGCCGGCAAATATCTTCCTCCTTCACTGCCCAGGTCTCACTACCATACAGCATTACACTCCTAACACATGCTGCATACAAAGACCCCTTAGCACGTAGGGAGAGTCCTCTCAATGTCAGGAGAGGCAAGAGCTCCCTGAACTTCTTCCAACCACTTCTCACCCTAGCCACAGAGCTAGCTCCAGCCCCACCTCCAGCACACAACATGTCTCCCAAATAACAAAACTCTTCCACACACTCAAGAGATTCACCAGCAAGTTCAATCCTTTCACGTCTGACAATCTCCACCTGCTTACCCCAACACGCCGTACACATAAAATCAGCATTATCTCGCAGTCTACGTGTGATACCACTACATCTCTTATGCACCCGTTTATCACACACACCGCACAAGATGGAATTACTTCCCACGCCCTTGTGGCAAACTGCACATGGCCACTCTCCTTCGTCTTTGACAGTACCACCACCAACCCTAGATATCATCACTTTTGTTTTATCTGGGTTTACTCTTAAACCCTGTTGCCCTATACCATCTCTCCACTTCCTAAACCGTTCCTCCGCCTCCCTTTCGTTCTCTGCAATCAACACCAAATCATCAGCATACAACAACTCCCACGGGAGTCCGTTTCTAAAGTCACGTGAAAGGGCTTCAAGTACCATGATAAACAACATGGGACTCAAGACTGACCCCTGATGCACACCAACATTCACGGAAAACTCATCATTCAAATCTCCATTCACTCTTACCTGGGTGTGAGCACCCACATACATGGCCATAACCACCCTAACCAGCCACTCCTCCAAGCCAAGCTTTCTCAATGCCCACTTCACCACCTCTCTAGGGACTCTGTCAAAGGCCTTTTCCAAATCAAGAAAAACAAAATAAAGATCCCTTCTCCTACCAATATATTTTTCCTGAAGCTGTCGAACAATGAACATGGCATCAGTGGTCCCCCTACTTGGCATAAACCCAAACTGCATCTCATCAATATTCACTCTTTCTCTAATCATATCTTCTAAAACTCTCTCCATTACCTTCATTATCTGATCTAAAAGCTTTATACCTCTATAATTTCCTCTTTCCAGGGCATCACCCTTCCCTTTATACACATTTACAATTACACTCTTCAGCCAATCACCTGGGACAACACACTCATAAATAATCCTATTTATCAGGTCAGTGACTAAACTCACCCCTATATCGCCTGAGGCCTTCAACATTTCAGCAGTCAACCCAGACACACCTGCTGCCTTCCCCACCTTCATCTTGCCTATTGCCTCACTCACAGTAGCAGCATCAATCAAAGGCCAAGGGCCAGACACTGGATCTGCTGCTCCAAAACTTCCCTGTCCCAGTCAAACTCCTCATTCAACAACCGGTTATAATGCTCTCTCCATGCATCTTTAATATCCTCACTATTCACCACTTCCTTCATCATTCTTCACACACTGCTCACCTATAATATCCCGATTATCCCTCTTCACTTGGCCTGCCACCCTAAATGTCATATTTTTCCTTTCCCCATGATTTAGATTATCAAGTAATAGTCTCTGTGACTCAGACTTTGCCCTGTATACCTCTCTTCTAGCCCTAGGTTTGGCAGCCAAATATTCCTCTTTGCTACCACCATTCTTCCATTCCCGGAAAAGCCTACTTTTCTCCTTAACTGCAGCTTCTACACCCTCATCCCACCACTAAGTTACTTTATGTCTTGGTGGTCCTCTTGTCCAATCGCATGTTACATCAGTAACTCTCAAAAAATTGTTCTTGAGGGCTCTGTACTGTTCATTAACGCCTCTGTCTACAGCTCCCTGTTCAGCCACCACTCTCCTCAACTCGCTATAGAAGGCATCCCTTACTACTTGGTTTTTCAGCTTCCATATTTTCCTCCTAGGTACATAAGTCCTCTTTTTCATCACTTGTTCTTTAAGCACCATATCACAAATCAATAGTTTGTGCTGCTGCACACACTCCTCACTTCCTATAACTTTAACATCCCTCACTAACCCCCTATCGGCCCTCCTTACCAGAAAATAATCTATCTGACTGCTATTTCCCCCAGACTCATACGTAATTAACCTACTGTCTCTTTTCCTAAAATATGTGTTGCACACAATCATGTCCGTTGCCTCCCCAAACTCGAGTATCCTTTCCCCTTCTGCATTCCTTAGACCATACGCACATCCCCCATGCACTCCTTCATAACCTTGTGCTGCTTCACCTACATTACCATTTAAGTCCCCTCCCAAAATCACTATCTCATCATCCCGCATACCACCCACTACACGTATTAAATCATCCAAAAATCTATCTTTCTCTGACTCATCCAATCCTGCCTGTGGAGCATATGCTGATATAATCGCAGCTATCTTTCTTCCCAACAGAATTTTCAGTACCAATATCCTATCGCTTACTCTCAAAACATTCATAACATATTCCACCCATTTCTCCGCAACCATCACACCAACACCTCCATATTCGTCTGTCCCCCCCCTGCCAAAACAACTTATAGCAACAGTCCTTCCCAACAATCTTTCTGGCCGATCCACCCCTGTACCGGACTTCCTGCAAACATGCCACATCCACCCACCTCCTACTGAATGCCTCAACGACTTCCCCCGCTCTTCCCCTCAAACTTCCCACATTCCATGAACCCACCCTCATCCCCATGGGTGATTTATTGTCCTCAGGCTTGCTTTGAAACTTATTTTGTTTTGTCATCTTCAGTATTAATAAAGGGGGACAGACACAGCACAGGTCCCACTCACTGCACAGTCCCAGGTCCAGGCAATGGATCTGGGTCCCCTAGCCCACCAGCTTACCAGTGGCTGTGGTAGAGGACTCGGGGCACCCTGCCAGGACAGCTGCAGGGACACCCTCCAAGCGCGTCTTGGCACTGCAACTATCCCGCCATTATACACCCACTGATATATATATATATATATATATATATATATATATATATATATATATATATATATATATATATATATAATCAAAATTATTGTAATATGGATACCTAAGCGCGAAGAATCGGAAAGGTTGGCTAACGTGGCTCAACAATCCTCCACACACACACACACACACACACACACCTACTGTCCTCGGACCCAAGAACATCACTAAATATAATCATAAACCACCATAATCAAACACCCATGTCACCGGTATCAGTACGTGATAATGATAGTACTAATGTGCGAAGCTGTCTGAGGGTATTTACGAATGCCCTGCGCCATTTATTGTAATACGATGCAGTATATCACAAGTAATAACCTTGCCTAGTGTGCAATGGTAGAGGCTATTTTATATGACAATGTTACCAGTCATTACCCGTACAGTTATGACACTTATAACGTGGCACGATAAAATCCACGGTGTTAACTCGTCACTGTACAAACGCATTAACTAAGATGATTCGTTTATCCAGCCCTCGATCCATACTACAACTACTTTACCACAGGTCGGCTGTTACCAACCCAAAACTCACAATTTATCGTCAAGCAATTCGCTCACTGATTACGTTATTCAGGGACATTTGTCTTCTCGTAGGTAATGTTTTGTCATATTAGGAATACCAGTCTATAGCAAGGATGTGATCCCATAAATAGTGAAGTATTTGTTGTGCCCTCACCTGGACACTGATGGCAGCCGTTTTCTTGGTGCGTGTCCACACGTGCTCTCGAACATATGTTGGCAACACAACTGGCAACATGTTCGGGAATATGTTTGCAGCAGTATTTGGGCAGATGTATGCAGACATGTTTCAGTGCAGCTTCGAACACTGGCAGAAAAGGTGATGGGATAAGTGTGTCCATACCAGGCAGCTGTGACTTCATCATGATGTTGCCATCATGATCTGGACGCTGCTGTTCCCAACATGTTTGCAGCGTGTTAGTTACTGTGTTGCTTACATGTTGCCAGCACCTGTTTGAGCACACGTGTGTACGCGCCCTCAGATTTATTTAGGATGCCAAGAGTGACACATTTGTTTTTTGTACTTGAGGGTACATTACCACTCCACCATCTAAAGTATAGATATATAGCTCACATATAGTTGGTATTACACGACAGGTAACGCTTTATTTTGTCATTCATTGTTATTGCACAGCTTGTAATGCTACAGCTGTAACAAGTCCTATATACCTATCATCCACGAAAATTAAAACGTATATACACATCATCCATGAAAATTAAACAAAACCTATATACTCATCTTCCAGGAAAATTAATCAAAACTTATATACTAAATTACTCATCTCCCAGGAAAAATAAACAAAACCTATATAATCATCTTCCAGGAAAATTAAACAAAACCCATATACTCATCATCCAGGAAAATTAAACAAAACCTATATACCCATCATTCAGGAAATTAAGCGAATCCCAACTGTTACCCGTATCGGAAAGATCTCCAGATTTCCTTATCAGCCTGCCACAATATACCCACACATTTGACACCTAACATGTGATTTTCTGTGTTGAACCTAAAGTATTGACGGAATCCCGAGGATGGTCAGAAGGCTATGGGATTCAAGAAGGATCAGCAGCAGGGAAGAAAACCTCTGTGGGGTCGAATTATTGTTGGAATTAGAGGGAGTGGCAGAAGTTTACGTGAAGTTGCCACAAACCAAAGTGTTTCTAAAACAACGATGCGGTTGTGGCTCCAATGAAGGGAAGAAAGTGGGGAAATAACTAACCTCCTGAGAGGGAAGTTGAGCATGCAAAACAACCCCGGAGAAAGAACGGCAAATACAGGAGGCTGCTGGTAGCAATCCTTTTACAAACGCCGCATCAGTAAAACACTGAAGTTCGATGTGACCCCCCTCATCGTGTGACGATGCCTGCACAGAGGAGGTCTTCATCACCAGACTCTTGCGAAGAAGTAGCCATTAACAGAAAGACACTGCGAAATGAGGCTGAAGTTTGCTGAGCTACATGTCCACGACGATTTGAAGTACTGGGGGCGAGCCTTATTTACCGAAGCTTACATTGGTGAAGGAGGAACAACGCAATATTATAACGAAATTTTTATATTCACAGTTGTTTATACTGGCTTCACATATTTGCAATAAATAAACCATTATAGTAGATGGGTGACGAACACTATTTGCATCTATTGCAAGTTTTTTTTCTTTTTTCATTGTTAAAATCTTCCTTGCATGACCGGTTCCATTACACAAAATTGCAATGCAAATTTTATTCCAATGCAGCCACCATATACGAAAAAATACGTATTACAACACTAAGTTTAAGCTGTTGACATAATTAACTTCATGTTGCACTTTTTATCCTCATATGAGTCCACATTTTTAGGTATGCTCCGGCGAAAATGTCTGCGAGGAAACCCACAGAGGTCAGGTGAAGTACAACGTCTGGGGATGGATTTGTCTTTATGGAATGAGGTAAGTAACACAAACAGGAGGCAGGCTCACAGCCGCCAGATATTCAGAGATGTTCAAGGAGGTATTTTTTCCATCTTTAAGTGACAGAGATTTTCCATTCCAAGGAAGAATATTATTCATCCAAAATAGATGCCTGATTCACAGTGCCTGCACAGTCCAGCACTGGTTTTCTGACCATCCAAATCTACAATTGTTGGATTGGCCTAGATGGGGGTGTGACATAAACCCCATTGAAAACATCTGGGGAAACATAGTCGAAACGTAGGATCCAACTAAGGAGAGGACACGAAAACAACTTAAGGAACATTTAAGAACACAGTGGGAACAGAGTTAATCCTCGGCTGGTCAGTAACCACGTATCGTCCATCCCTAGTCGATTGCTGGCCCTCTCTGATAACAATGGGGGATGGAGCAAGTCCTGAAAAGTCGGAGTTCTTATTTGACAATTTTATATGGTAAACATGTATGGAAAATTGTTATACACATTGCACTGTTTATTGATATTTTGCATAATTCATGATGGTAGCTTCAGATAAGTATTGATGCAAGTATAATCCAATTATTAATTTTTGTTGCATCTAGTCAACGAATACAGTTTTTTTAATATACGAATATTGGACAAGGCTGAAAAGCAAATATTAGCTGGGTAAAACTTTGAGATACGATACTAACCAATGGGTTTTGTTTAATTTTCCCAGTATGATGGGTGTACAGGACTTGTAAAAGTTGTCGCGTTACAAGCTGTGCAGTAACAATGAATGAAAATAAAGCATTAGTATAATTCCAACACTCTCAGAACCATATATCCCTATTTTTCATGGTGAAGTGGTAATCTAAGTAATGTATGTGTCTCTGTTGTTATCCTAAATTATTACTCTAACAGAACGGCTGCCATCAGTGTCCAGGTGAGAATACAACAAATACTTCACTGATTATGGAATCACATCATTGGATTAAAGATTGGTATTGCAAATATAAAGTAATATTAGGTACGAACTGTGAAATGTATATGGTAATCAGTAAGCACACAGCTTGAGGATAAAATGTGAGTTTTGGGTTGGTAACTGCCAACCTGTGGTAAAGTTGTTGCAGAATGGAGCAAGGGCCGGATGAATGCACCATCATCGTTTATGCGATTTTATCGTGACACAGCATACGTATCAGAATTGTATATGCAATGACTTGTAACATAATGTTGCTACACGTATAAACAACCACTTAACATTGGACACTAAAGGAGATTGTTATCATTGGTATATCTCATCATATTACATAAAACGCGCAGAGCATTCATCATTACCCTCGGACATAGTATGATTTACAGTTTTCCATTAACTGGTGCTGTCATTATCACGTACTGAAAACGGTGACTCAGGTCTTTGATTATGATTGTTTATGATTATATTTAGGGATGTTCCTGGGTCCGAGGCTTGTGCGTGTGTGTGTGTGTGTGTGTGTGTGTGTGTGTGTGTGTGTGTGTGTGTGTGTGTGTGTGTGTGTGTGTGTGTGTGTGTGTGTGTGTGTGTGTAAGACAGGTGAGGCAGGATGGCTAACCTTTCCAACTGTTTGCCTTTAGGTCTCTAAAGTACAATTGCAATTATTCTGATGTGAAAGCTGAGTTTTGGGCGAGTGTAGAAGCATGTATGGACAAATCTGAGAAGAGCGAGAGAGTGCTTTTGATTGGAGACATGAATGGCAAAGTTGGGAATGTACGAGTGGATGGAGTGGTTGGTCAGTGGGGTATGCCAGCTGAAGTAGATGGGAATGGTAATGCTTTGGTGGACATCTGTGCTGGTAAGGGGTTGGCAATAGCTAACACCTACTTTCGGCATAAGATGATCCACAGGCATACATGGAGAGTAATGAGGAGGATGGATGGTGAACTTGTTGAACGAAAGGCAATGATAGACTACGTATGTGTGGATGAGCGAATGAGAAGACAAGTGTTGGATGCAAGAGTGTGGAGAGGGTGGGGGAATGGAGTCTCGGACCATCACTTAGTGATGGCCAAAGTAAAGCTGCAAAGAAAATGGTTGAAGAGACGAAGGGGAAGACAGGAGGAAACAGCTCCTGTGAGAAGAGTGGAGAAGTTGCAAGATAGTGAGAAAATCGCGGAGTATAAGAGCACAGTGGAAGAAAGATTGGGAAGGTATGACTTAGAGCGGATGGAAGGGGTGGAAGATGTATGTAAGATATTCACGGAAGACATAGGCGCAGCATGTGAGGTGGTTTGTGGAGTGAGGAGGAGATGCAGGGGTGTGCAAGGGACAGCATGGTGGAATGATGAGGTGAAACGAGTTGTGGAACAAAAGAAGATGGCATATAGTGAATGGCTAGCGAGTAGAGGTAGGGGAGAAGATGAGAGAGAGAAGAGAGAGGTATATGTGAGCAGGAGAAGGGAGGTGAAGAGACTGTTGAACGAGAGTAAGAAGAAAGTGGATGAAGAATATGGGAGGAATCTGAGTGTGAAATGGGGGAGAGTAAGAAATTGTTTTGGAAGGAGGTAAAAAAAGTAAGGCAGTGTGAAAGGTGAAATAGTAGGGGAGTGAAAGATAGGAATAATAGATTGTTGGTGGAGAAGAGAGAGAAACTGAGGAGATGGAAGAAGCACTTTGAGGATTTGTTGAATGTAGAGAGAGAGCAGTGCGAGTATAAGTGGTTGGGGAATGGCTGGGAGAAGAAGAGATGAGAGGAGGGAGGAAGAGATCAGTAGGGCGGAAGTAGTGGAAGCAATGAAGAAGATCAAGTTGGGAAAGGCCCCAGGAATTGATGGAGTGTGTGGTGAAATGCTGAGGTATGGGGGTGAGATTGTTATGGAGTGGATATGGAAGTTGTGTAGATTGGCTTGGGAAGAGGGAAGGGTTCCAGAGGACTGGAAATCAGGTATAATTGTTCCTTTATACAAAGGAAAAGGGGAGAGAGAAGTATGTGGTAACCATAGGGGTATTTGCCTTCTTAGTGTGACTGGAAAAATTTATGGCAGAATACTCATTGATAGGGTTAGGCATATGACAGAGGAGCTAGTTGGAGAAGAACAAGGAGGATTTAGGAAGGGAAAAGGGTGTGTAGATCAGATATTTGTTTTAAGATGTTTAGTGGAGAAATATCTAGAGAAGGGAAAGAAGTATGCTGCCTTCATGGACTTGGAGAAAGCTTATGACAGAATAGATAGGCAAGGTATGTGGACGATATTAAGACTATATGGAGTGGAGGGGAAATTGTCGAGTGCTGTGAAGAGTATGTACGAAGGAGCTAGGGCTACGGTGCGAGTGGATGGTGAGCTGAGTGAGTACTTTGATCTTAATGTGGGACTGAAACAGGGTTGTGTGATGTCTCCATGGCTGTTTAATATATACATGGATGGGGCTGTAAAGGAGGTGCAAGGTAGGGCAGTGGATGTGGGGGTGGCTCAAATGAATGAGGGTGATATTTGGAAGATTCTGGTGTTGCTGTTTGCTGATGATACAGTATTGTTGAGTGAAGATGAATGGGAGTTGCAAGGTTTGGTGAATGAATTTGGGACAGTGTGTAGGAGGAGGAATCTGAAAGTTAATGTAAACAAGAGTAAAGTTATGGTGTTTGAGAGGAATGAAGTCACAGAATGTACAGTGAGGTTGGATGATGAGGATATGGAGAATGTGAGTGCATTCAAGTACTTGGGTAGTGTGATGAGTAAGGATGGAACTTTGGGGGATGAAGTGCGTGAAAGGGTATAGTATGAAACGAAGGTTGTTGGTTCACTGAAAACTGTGATGAGAAATAGGGAGGTGAGTATGGAAGTTAAGAAGTCACTGCATGATAGTGTTGTGATCCCTACCGTGACGTATGGAAGCGAGGCGTGGACCTTGCAAGAGGGGAACAAGTCAAGAGTGAGAGCATGTGGAGTGACACGGAGGGACAGGTTGACGAATGAAGAAGTGAGGGAACGTTGTGGGGTGGATATGGATGTGGTTGAGAAGATTAGGAGAAATACACTGAGGTGGTTTGGACATGTGCAGAGAATGGAGAATGAAAGACTGACTAAGAGGGTGGGAGAGGGAAGGGTAGACCGAGGATGAGGTGGAGGGATGGAATTGAGAGGTATATAAAGGAGGGGGGTGTTCGTTGAGGGGAGGGTAATCAAATGGTGGGTGACAGAACGACTTGGAGGCGTTTTGTCTGCGGCCACCCTTTGCGGGATTAGGGCGTAGGGCTATAGATAGATAGATAGCATATATATATATATATATATATATATATATATATATATATATATAGAGAGAGAGAGAGAGAGAGAGAGAGAGAGAGAGAGAGAGAGAGAGAGAGAGAGCAAGAATGCAAGATATGCTGTGATGGCATTTTGTGAAATGAAGATGAAAGGGTGCGAAGTAGAGGAGTGGGAGGTTGTGAAATGTGTAAGATCGGCAATGAATGGGAGAAGAAGATGCAAGGAAGGAGTTGCTTTGTTGATGAATGAGGTGTGGCAAAGCGGAATGAGAGACTACAAATGTGTCAGCTCGAGGTGTATGTATGTCAAGTTCAAGTTTGAAAAGGTGAAAGTGGCAGTGATTGTAGCATATGCACCATGTGAGGACAGGAGTGAGAAAAACAGGTTTTCGGATGAGCTGGGTGAAGTAGTGGGAGAAATGTCCTGGTGCTATAAAGTGATCGTGATTGGGCATATGAACGGAAAAGTAGGCACTGGTCCTGAGCATGACATAATGGGTTGTTATGGAGTACCAGGAGAAAATGTTAATGGGAATCAACTAAAGGATATGTGTCAGGAGAGGAGGTTGTGCATTTGTAATTCGTATTTCAAACACAAAGATGCACATAAATATACATGGTATAAAGGAAACGGGGATCGTGTTGAAAGAAGCCTGATTGATTACGTGCTCGTAGAGAGGTCGATGATGGGAAGGGTTGCCGATACGAGGGCTGTGAGAGGACGATGTGGAGCTCTGTCAGATCATATGATTGTGGATTGCAAGATCTAGCTTAGAGGAGTGAGGTGGATCAAGAGAGAGAGGAGCAATCAGGGAGAAAGACTGAAAGTTGAGAAGCTGAAGATCAAAGAAATGGCAAATGATTACAGGACCTAAGTAGAGGACGAGTTAGAATCAGTGAACTGGAATGAATTGGATCTGGACAGCCTGTGGAATGTATACAGGGATTGCTTAGTTAGGAATGCTAAAGTGGTGTGTGGTGTGGCAAGAGTATCAACAAAAAAGAAGGGTACGGCATGGTGGGATGAGGAGGTTAAGAGAGAGGTGAAGGAAAAGAGGAAGTGGCTAAAGTGGTTACAGGATAGAGGTTCAGTTGAAATAAGAACTGAGTATATCAAGAGCAAGAAGCACGTAAAGAGACTAGTGAAGAGGAAAAAGAAGGAGGTAAATGATCTGGGAAGGAAAATGAATGCAAATTACTCTGAAAATAGGAAGTTATTCTGGAAAGAGGAGCGGAAATGTAGAAGTAAAAGCAGAAAGAAATGTGATGATGCGAAGGATGCAGGTGGTAGGTTACTAACCCATGGAGATGAAGCAAGGACCAGATGGAAAGAATATTTTGAAAGCCTGATGAATGGGAATAGAGAGAGCAAAGTGGCTGTAAACATGATTGGTTTTAGGGATGCGCAGAGAAGGAATGCAATGCCAGGAGACGTGACACTCGCACAGGTGAAGAGTGCTGTGAAGCGGCTGAAAAATAGGAAAGCAGCTGGTGTTGATGAGGTGTATGCAGAGATGCTTAAGTGTAGTGGAGAAAGTGGAATGAAATGCTTGTTGGAGATATGTAAGAAGGCATGGATGAGTGAAACTGTGCCTGCAGAGTGGTAAAAGGCTGTGATTATACCCCTGTACAAAAATAAAGGTAAGCAAAGAGAGTGCAAGAATTATCGTGGCATAAGTGTATTGAGTGAGGTAGGGAAGGTATATGGAAGAATTATTATAGAGAAAGTAAGAGAGATATCAGAAGTCCTAGTGAGTGATGAACAGGGTGGCTTTAGGAGTGGCAGAGGATGTGTGGATCAAGTATTTGCAGTGAGACAGATGGCAGAGAAGGCTTGTGAGAAGGACCATAAGGTATTTATGGCATTCATGGATCTGAAAAAGCATATGACAAAGTAGACAAGGAGGGACTGTGGAATGTTTTGCGCATGTATGGTGTAGACGGTAAGCTGCTACGTGCTGTCAAGAGTTTTTATGATGGTGGCGAAGCATGTGTAAGAGTTAATGGGCATCTAAGTGAATGGTGTGGGCGTGCGACAAGGTTGTGTGATGTCCCCATGGTAGTTCAATATATATATGGATGGGGTGATGAGAGAAGTAAAAACACGAGTAATGGAGAAAGGGATGGCGTTGGTAATGAATGGTGATAGATGGAATATCTCAAATTTGTTGTATGCTGATGATGCAGTACTGCTTACAAGTACCGGACAAGGACTTGGTAGGCTAGTGCAGAGTTTTGCTGATTTCTGTGAGCATCGTGCCTTGCGAGCAAATGTAGAGAAGAGTAAAGTCATGGTTATTGGGAGAGAAGGTGACTCCCAATGTGATGTCACAGTGAATGGAGAGAGACTGGAATTGGTGAGAGAGTTCAAATACTTGGGTACAGTGATAAGAAAGAGAGGAAAATGTGCAAAAGAAGTGGAAAGTAGAGTGACACAAGGAAGAAAAGTAGCTGGTGCTATGAAGGCCTTGATAAGAAACAGAGGCTTGAGTGTTGCAGCTGCACGAGGCTCACATGGGGGAGTGTTAGTGCCAACTTTAACATATGAGTGTGAGACTATGGTGTGGCATGAAAATGAAAAGTCAAGAGTAAGAGCAGTGGAGATGGGACTGCTGAGGAATGTATGTGGAGTACAGAGGGTGGATAGGGTACGAGATAATGTGATTCGTGAAAGGTGTGGAGTGAGGAAGTCGGTGGACACCAGAATCGAAGAGAGTGTCCTGAGATGGTATGATCATGTGGAAAGAATGGATAACAATAGAGTGGTGAAAAAGGTATACCTGAGCGAATTTGAAGGAGGAAGGAGGCGAGGTAGGCCAAGGAGAAGGTGAAGAGATATGGTGGATAAGTGTTTGAGGAAGAGAGATTTGGAAGTCGGTGAGGCTAGGGAACTGACAAGAGATCGAACTGGCTGGATGAATGTTGTGAGGAGAAGTGCATGATCAGGGATTTTGGCACGCCTTGTGAGCATGGCAGCGTCCGGATTCACTCAATCGGATACGTTTGTGTGAAGCTGCAGAATGTGGTGAATGTTTTTGGCATATCCGGTAGAGCCAGGATTCCGGGGGCTTGAATGATGAGTGAATGGAAGCATGGCCTATTGGATTGGGCAAGTTTGTGCTGTATGGACATTGCTACTCCTCACCCTGCCCTTGGGTGGGAAAGGAGGTCCGGATGATGATGATGATGATGATATATCTGTATCTATATCTATATCTATATCTATCTGTCTATAAACTGGAGCCATAGTATTTTCCAGCTATAATTATATATATTTAAACCAGCTGCACATTTTGGTGATGCCTGGACCTCAATGTTTTCCCTTTACCAATCTTTGATAAGCTCTCAAGCCTTAGGTTACCGAGGCAACTTTTCGACATATTAATAATTACAATGTCACATTGAATACTGATGGCTCAGAAGAGCTTCTACAGTACCACAAAGGATGCAATCACCGCAATTTCATTTTATAGGGTATACTCCTAATTTATTCAGACAAACGTATGTTACTAATCCCAACCACAGTCAGGATTACAAATGGTAAAGTTCATTCATAAAATGCTACAGCCTACAACAACCGTTTTATCAGACAGCACCAGCACGATACAAGTATTACCAGTGGGTCAGGTTCGAGTGTCTCTGCTAGTACACTGTGACTTCTCTTTCTCAAGCTACCTCCGTCCTCTCTCATTACAAATCGCTCACTGGCAGTTCAGTGACAGACTAACTCACTTATCGAGTCTGACTGACTACTCCGTCCTTCACAAATACTCTCTGAGTCACCAATTGTTACTGACTCTATCACTCTGTCTACCAGTGACTTATTGACTGTCTCACTTGTTATTAACTCTATCACATTCTAAGTATATACAGTCGTCCCACTCTCGGTTCAAAATTTGGAGGAGTCCGCACATGACATCACAGGGTCCCGCAGCTCGATGTAGCAGAAGGGCACAGGTGAGTCTCCCCACAGTCTTTCCTTGTGCGCAAAGCTCAGATGTGCGGCATGTGAAAACATGCCAGTTTTAATATGGAATAATATCCGAGGGTAAAGAGGTCAAGAGTAGCTTTAAAAGTTTACCCTTATCAAAGAAAATTAACCTGCCGCATGCCGGCTGTTTTTAGCCCCATGGGTCACCCCAGTGCCGGCCATTTTTTGACCTTTTTTTTTTTGGCTAAAATGATAGACTTTGATGTGGAAACAACGAATTTCGCCATTAAAATGCTCACCGAGGCTCAGAAATCAGTTTATTGAGTCCTGCATACTCGTGTACTGGTATAGCCACTCTCTCATGCTCACCACGTACGTGAGAGAAAGCCCTTTTCTATGTAATGTGTACTCAGGTATTTATGGTGGGAAGGTATAGGAATGTTCATTACACTTTTCTGATGATTTATTACTTCATCATCTATCACAATTTGCGTGTCTTTCTCACTGTGAATGCATTATCTTACACTTACTTGAAGATAGGTACAACCTGACTTCATTATGTACAGTCCTGGCACTTACAAGAAGGTATTTACAACTTGACTTCACTATATAGTCCTTACACTTACAAGAAAATATTTACAACTTATACTTACATAAAAATATTTACAAAATACCTTCACTATGTACAGCACCGGGTGAGGCACACAGGCAGAGTGAGGCAGAGTGAGCGTGAGGGGGGGGAGTGAGTGAGTGTATGGCCTTGACAGCCTGGGGGATGATAGAGGAACAGTTACCTTACATGCCTGCCAATTTTTACCCGTGAATCTTGAAAAATGCGGTCACAGTGAAGTTTTTTATTTTAAACTGTTTTAAAATGGCACTGGCACTGGCTGCAGAATTATGTCTGACCGTTTTAATACAGCACTGGCACACGGTGTCTCTTGCCAGATGCTTTAATCCCTTATACAGGGTGGCCACAAACAAATCGCCTCCACATCACCCTGTCCCCTGCCATTTCACTGCCCTGCTCCCAATTCACACACCCCTCACTCATATCCATCTTCACTCCATCCCTCCATCTCATCCTTGGCCTTCCCCTCCCTCTCTCCCACTCCACCTCACTTACATACACTCTCCTCGTCAGTCTCTCTCTCTCCATCCTCTCCACATGGCCAAACCACCTCAGTGTGTTTCTCCTAATGCTTCCTATCACATCCACATCCACACCACAATGCTCTACCACCTCCTCATTTGTCAGTCTGTCTCTCCATGTGACTCCACAGGCTCCTCTCAAATAACTCATTTCCACTGTTCTCACTCTTGACTTGTGTCCCTTCAAAAAGGTCCAAGCTTCACTTCCATATATCAGAGTTGGTATCACAATACTGTCATGTAAGAACTTTTTCACTTCCATGTTCACTTCCCTGTTTCTTATCACTGCCTCCAAGGAACCAGCAACCTTTCTTCCTTGTTGTACCTTTTCAAGCACTTCACCCTCCAAACTTCCATCCTTACTTATCACACTACTCAAGTACTTAAACGTACTCACATTTTCCATTTCCTCATCATCCCATCTCACTGTACATTCACTGGCTTCACCTCTCTCAAAGACCATAACTTTACTCTTCCCTACATTCACCTTTAATTTCCGTTTCTTACACACTCCCAAGCTCATTCACCAAGCCTTGCAGCTCCCCTTCGTCTTCACTTAACAACACAGTATCATCTGCAAACAACAGTACAGAGAGTTTCCAAACACTACCCTCTCTCATTAGGGCCACTCCAACATCCACTGCCCTACCTTGTATCTCTTTTATATCCCATCTATATACAGACTGAACAACCATGGAGACATGACACAGCCCTGTTTCAAACCAACCTTCATATAGAAAACCTCACTCAGTTCACTATCTACATGCACTGCAGCCTTACAGCACCCTCATACATACTCTTCACCACATTCAACGACTTCCTACCTATTCCATATATTCTTAATACTTTCCACAGTCCTTGTCTATCCACCCTGTCATATACTTTCTCCAAATCCATGAAGGCCGCATACAACTTCTGTCCCTTCTTTAGGCACTTTTCCACTAATGATCTAAGAATGAATATCTGATCTACATAACCTCTTCCCTTCCTAAAGCCTCCCTGTTCTTCTCCAACTAATCCCTCTGTTCTTCCTATGATGACCAGACACTTCTTTTTCCCCTTTCCCTTTGTATAATGGAATAATTATACCTGACTTCCAGTCATCCGGGACTTTACCTTCCTCCCAGGCCAATCTGCACATCTTCCGCATCCATTCTACTACTATTTCTCCCACATGTTTCAGCATTTCACCACACACTCCAACAATTCCTGGGGCTTTCCCCATTTTAACTTAATTCATTGCTTCCACAACTTTCATCCTACTGATTTCTTCATGTCTTCTCACCTCCCTCCTTCTCCCAGCCATTTCCCGGCCACTTATACCTGCATTACTTTCATTCTCTATGTTCAACAATTCATTAACGTGTTCTCTCCATCTGCTCACTTTTTCTCCCTTCTCAACTAGTAATCTACCATTTTTATCTTTCACTCCCCTACTAACTTCACTGCCACCCTGTCTGACTCTCTTTACCTCTTTGCAGAACATTTTCTTACATTCCCTCCACTTGACACTCAGATTCCTTCCAAATTCCTCATCCACTCTCTTCTTCATTTCCCTTACTAATCTTTTCACCTCCCTCTTCTTGTCTCCATATAACTCTTTCTTCTGTCTCTCTACTTCTTCCATGCCCCTATTTCTCATCCATTCATTATATGCTTTCTTCTTTTGTGCCACAGCCTGTCTCACCTCTTCATTCCACGATGCTGTTCCTTGCACCCCTTTTCGTCTTCTCTTCACCCCACACACCATCTCAGATGCTGTACATATTTCCTCTGTGAATATCTTGCACACACCTTCCACGTCCCCCAAGTGCTCCAAGTAAATTGTCCACCCACGGCGTACATCTAGGTGCGCATGTTACACTAAAATACATGCTGCATTTACTTCAAAACTCAATCATTGCCTTATAAAACTATAAGATCAACTTTAATTTTCTTTGATGAAAGTAAACTTTTAAGGCTTATTTTGACCACTTTAGCTTCAAACATTATGCCATATTTAAACTGGCTGCATATATTGCAAGTAGTTTACAAAAAATATATATATGTGTTTAAATAAGAAAAGCTGTAGATCTACCACGCTCCTCAGTTTTCCATTAACCAATGAGCAGCCTTAGTTCAAACGTTTTTATCTCCTGCTATCAGAGCTGAGTGAACAGATTATAATTGTCACACTTTAGTTATCCCTTTACCTCTCGTTTTCTCTTTTCGGGGAGACCTTGTGATGTCATCCTCCTGCACATGGCATGACTGTAATAGACTGGACTCTATGACCATTATTATCTGACCATCTTTCACTCAGTTCCTCATGCACACAAACTCACTTTGTCCCTTACTGACTAAACCTGAACTCTTTGAGTAGCAGGATTGTCTCTTTAAATACCCCCACCTGACTCCACATACTGGTATAGCCTAGAACACTCCAGAGCTTAGGAGGGAACTCGCATTTTCTCGTGCAATAATTCATATTCTAGATCCTAGGAGAGAATTCTCATTTTGAAACAAAAATGCATTTAAATAAAACAATACATGATAACAATAATGACAAAAAATATTTTCTAAGGTAAGAAAGTAAACAATACAGAAATGTCGACGTTCCCAATTATTCCTCGCATCTCCAGATATAAAACATTAACCTAATGAAAAGCCATAACACTTAATTCTAGAATGTTCCTCACATATCCACATATAAACCACAAACCTAATTCTACCGGCATGACACTGCTTTATATCGACGATACAGATGGAGGTTTATGTTGTAAAACAGCAAAATTTGTTGACGATGCTATAATCGGTAACAGTGCAGATGCCCCTGGACAAGGACTGATGAGTGATGATTCAAAGAGATATTGAAAAACAGTGCAGTTGGGCTCAAACATGAAGTTTAATGCAGATAAATGCAAGATCGTACATATCAAGAGGAAAAAAATGTAGATGTAGTATGTATAATACTCAGCTCTTGAATGTAAACCAAGAAAAAGAATTGAGAGTAATGATAAATTTTTTTTAAAGCCAAGACAACTGTGTCTGTACGTAATACAGAAAGCTAACGAACTTATCTGATTTATAGGCAGAACATTTTAATTCAGACTGAAGAATATTATGCTTACCTTATACAGTTCCTCAATTCATCTGCATCTAGAGTACTGTACTCAGTTTTGGTTATCCTTTTACAAGAGAGTGATAGAGAAAGTACAACAAAGAGTAACCATAATAATACCCAGATTCCGAAACTAAAATACGCGCCTCCGCCGCCGGGCCCCCCCACCCCACCACACCCCACCCTGCTGCGGAACCGCAGCCCTACCCCCACCCCAGAAGGACACCACGGGGGGCCAGGTCAGTACGAGATTGGCCCAGAGCGAGAAGGGCGCCTGGGCGCCCCTACTTTGAGCCCCTCAACCTACCCAACTGTGACCACGCAGGAAGGAGAGACGATCTCACGGATGAAGCAGCCCTCACCAGATTCGGGGTGGGACTGCTCCAGATTCAGTCGACAATGGCCACCGTACATGTCGGGGAGGGAACAGCCACCGTACGTCCCTCATCCACCTTCTCCTCCTCCTATGGGAATAGCACCACGGTAACAGCCACCGTACATACCAGGGAGGAAGCGGCCACCATACACCCCTCAGCTGCTTCCCATTGGGCAGACAGAGCTGCGACAACGACCACCGTACGTGTCGGGGAGGGAACGGCCACTGTACATCCCTCATCTGCCTCTTCCTCCTTCAGGAGCAGCACCGCAGTAATGGACACAGTACATACCGGGGAAGGAACGGCCACCGTACGTCCTTCTGCTGCTACCCATAGGGACTGTGGAACCACCACAACGGCCACCATAAGTGTGGGGGAAGGACCGGCCACCGTACACCCTTTGTCTACAGTCTCTAGGGTTCTCCCGGAGGGGAAGGTCCCTTGCGCAGCCGGCTCAATACCTCTCGGCTGCGTGGGATGCCCTTCACTCTCTCCCTCCAGTTGTGGTTCCCCGGAGTTGCTGCCATTCCAGGAGTGGTGGTGAGGTCCTGTTCCTGCCCTGCAACCGGCCCCTGGGCGACGCCGGCCCCTGACAGATGCCCGACAGAAGAGGTGCCGCAGTCTGTTCCTGATGGCACCCCACTCTGTAGGCGACTGCAGCACCCGGCCTCCCAGGGCCAGCCAGCGGACCCCAAAGCGGGACCGCTCGGGCCCCACTCCCCGTCGGCCCTCCCCTCGGAGCACTAGGCAGCAGGCCCGCCTGCTGAAGTTGTTTGGCCCCAGCCCCGATGGCCACCCATCAGGTCGAGGCCCCCAGATGGAAGGGCCTCCCTGCACCCCAGCTACGAAACAGGCCCGGGCAGTGACGTCCCCGAGAGCTGTGTATTGTTTCCTGAGGGAGAGCTCTCCCGAGGGGCCTCCTCCCATGCCCGGGCGCCACCTCTGCTAACCCCAGGAACCAGGGGCTTAGTAACGACATCCCTCACCTCTCCAGTCATGTCAGAAACTAAATGAATGAGACAGTAGTGAAAGTGACAATAAAACGGTAACAATATAATATAAAGTGATGATCAGTGCATATAAACACAAGGGCAGAAACCAAGGGTCAGTGAACACGAATAGCGAACCCAATGTGATATACCAAAGTACTGTGGCTATACCCAAGCCCTACGAAACCAAGAAAACATACCAGTGGTGCCCCGAGACAAACTAAGACCAGCCAGTAAAGACAGAACCAGTAAAATAGTGTTGCCACGGCTAAGTGACATTCCCGTGTGCTGCGGATCGCGCCATGTAATGTATATAGTAATATCAACCAATCTGCCCCTTCACTCCATCCACGTATAGTATATCCTGTCAAGTATATTAAATGACAATTGTGCCTTAGCTCCAGCACCTACACTGTGCCCTAGTGACTGGTAATATCTATGTGTGTTGATATAATTGTATTTTGCCCTCGACATCATCACTGTGCTTGTGTACACTTTATACCTGTAATAGCAACTCTGTCACCCTGTCCATTCTGTATCCAGTGTATCTTTGTTCTTGTATTGTAAGACGTTCAAATTAAGACAATAGCTGTGCTAAGGTATACTGCCAAGTTTTTATGCCCTGTTCCTTTGTGGGTGCTTTACTTCCGGTCTGGAAAGAGGACCCAGCTCAGTCGCGGGCGTTTTTAGGACTAGAGACAGGACTAAAAACACCCAGCATAACAGAAACAACCAATATGAAGAGCGTTTAGAGGAGATGCAGTTATTCAGCTCATCAAAGCACAGATTACAAGAAGATCTGATTCAAGTATATACAACTTTTAACCCGCGGCGTCCCATCGACGTTCTTTAACGTCCACATGTTTTGTCACTGCCAATCCTGTTGACATACATAAACGCGAATCAATTGCAAGGTCCCTAATTTGCACAATTTTCAATTTTCGCGAGTGATTTTTGGTACATATACACGTGACACCTTCCTCTACAAGATGCCAGGCAGGGACAATGCCTTACCCAGCATGACCTCCTCCCCCCCCCTGCATGCCACTGTCTCAGCAATTCACCTGTTATCAGTGACCTGGCCAGTAAAGCCATGTCATGGCACGGTATGAAATTCAGGGCCAGAGTGATTCCCCAATCAATGACAATGTGGAGGACAAACTTTACATAGCATTAGAGGAAGAAACAGTCAGAAATGATGATCAGGTAATGTGGCAAAAAAAGGTCAGGTATGGTGATGAGTTAGTGAGTGAAACAATGATTATAATGCCTATATTACTGCTTGAAAACCAATATACTCTCGTACTACGTATAAATTCATACCAAGTAAATAAATAAATACCATTTATGAGTGGTGTGAAATAGTTATCCTCCCATAGAACTCGTTTTCTTTGCTGCCAGCCTGTTAGAAAACCCAGTAAGGTAAGGAGGTACTCGTACCTGTATCGAGTATTTTAAACCTCAGGTGAGCGATTTCGCTATGAATTTTCGATGTTTCTCACCAAAAGCAGAGGTTTGAGCCAAAAAAAAAAAATCCAAAAATGTTCGGGACTGGGTGGAGTCAGTGGTGGAAAAGTGGTCGGGATGGGGTGGGTTAAAGGATATTACACTATCATGGTTCATAAGTACTTCCCATTAGACAGATTGTTTTACACTAGAAGTTATGGTTAGAAAATTATAGCCAAACGTTTCCATTCAATAGAAAGAAAATTTTTCTTCAACAGAGCTGTCAGCATATGGAACAAATTGCCCAGGAATGTGACAGACTACAAATAAATAAGGCGATAGCATTTGAATTTCACTTTGATAAGTTGCTCGGTTACAATCCCCAGAGAAGTGCTTTCATGACTGAATAATGTAAAAATTTAAGTAGTTTTTCGTTCTCTCGGATGATGGAGATTGCAGCAGTAATGCAATATTGTTACCACATAGTAACAGAATGAAGCACGAAAACGCTCACAACCAAGCGAGTGAAAGTTGTCATCGGTGGCATTTTTCGAGTTCACTTTCTCCGGTACTAATTATGATAGATGAGTGGGAATTTTGCATTACTCCTCAGTTTTGATATTTACTCACCGGAATGACTTTTATTTATCGTCTTTTTGTATTTATAAGGCGTCCTCATGAAAATTGAACCTTTGCTGCATCTCATGACATTGGTTTTCATGAGGGTGTGGCTAAATTTGCACACCCAAAGATGCATGGAAAAGAAAGTTCTGAAAATTATTTCTTAAGACGTCTGAAAACTTTTTTTAAATTCTTGCAAACCGCACAGCGTAATGGTGCAATAATGGTTTTGTGAATCAAAAACTACAAAACTGAAATGACTAAAGTAGTATCAAGAGGAAAAATACATATATTGCTCTGGCTGATTAGTTAAAAAGACTATTAGCCCCTAACTGTGACACTCGGGCTGGACAGGGCCAGGCTGCACAATGTACCTTTTCTCCCATACACTGACAGTAAACTTCCCTTCCTGGTTTCTCTCGCTCGCTCTTAATTACTTTTCCCTTGCAGATAAAATAGTCACACCATTTTCAAATAAACAGATAGACAGATAGATAGATATGGATATATAGTTTTAATCTCTCATGATAATTCCATGGCAGTTTTTCTGTGCTACATGGTGGTCCTGGTCCATCTCACTTTTCTTGCCAGATTTGGCCAGTTGGTTTGATGGGTGGGGAGGGGGGGAGAACCTTCCTGCATTGCTGTCTTATCTTCAACTAAAGGAATTAGATGTCATTGTCGTAGTCTTCTCACTAACAAACAGCCTCGAAAGGGCCATTATGTTTATGGTTTCCTTTCCATTGTACTTTGTTCGCTTTGTGGGTTTGTAAGTAAAATTATTTCTAGGGTAACACATACGGGAGGTAACTGGTAACTTGGATCATGGAGTGGCTTTGTATCCCAGCAGAGTTGATGAATAAACCTCCACAGGCTCAAACGCCTAAGTTACTGGGCGATCCCCATGGCAGAGGGCTACATGGCTGAATTAACAGGTAATGTACCATCGATAAAAAATTATTGGCACCCATTCAATGTGAGACATTACGATACACGGACTATGATTTAAGGGAAATGACACGGTTATGTCGCTTTGTATCCTTCATTTGTGTTGTCATATATTTTGCAGATACATAGCTGGATTAGTCGGATTAACACTGTACTGTACTACATGGTAAATCAAGCATTTCTGTGACTTAACCTGCCCTGTCCTGTCGACGTATGGGTACGTTGCAACAATTTGCATTTGCCAGTCCCGGCGACGTACTGGTACGTCGTGCAATTGCAAAGTGCATAATTTCGACAATTTTCAAATTTCGCGCTTGATTTGCGGTACGTATCCTCGCATGACCTTCCCCTACCTGCCATCAGGCGGGGACACTCGGCGACCCCGTGTGACCCGTGTTAACCCGCCGCTCGTCCACTCACCTGGTAGCAACGGTCCTGCTCAGACATGGCTAAGAGAGGTCTCTCAGAGGGCGAAATTCAAGCCGCCCTGGACGCCTTTACAGGCGACAGTGATTCCCCACTGGACGACAAGGTTGTGGATAAAGATTATGTGCAGCCAGAGGAGGAAGAAACCACCAGCAGTGATGAAGAAGTCCCGTCTCCCAGGAAGCGGCAGTACGTGACTTACCGTGCTGCTAGAGAGGGGCAGCCGGCCAAGAAACTACGTGCAACATCCTATGCTCAGCCCCAACGTGATATGGAACCAGATTTCGATGACGATGACAAGGACGAGGATGGAGTCGTGGGACGTGCTGCCACATGGTATGGACATGAGGTAATAACTCATCATGGCCCAGAGCGCACACCACGTCGGACGAGCAGGTATGGGCCTAGTATTTTGTTTGGGGAGTTAGGAAGTGCCGTGGAGGGAGTGGGGAGTGAAAGGGAAA
The DNA here is from genome assembly GCF_032717465.1 of Coenobita brevimanus. Taxonomy (NCBI): domain Eukaryota; kingdom Metazoa; phylum Arthropoda; class Malacostraca; order Decapoda; family Coenobitidae; genus Coenobita; species Coenobita brevimanus. The sequence goes on from NC_137046.1 coordinate 12,009,535, forward strand.
GTGCAGGGAGGAGTATGGAATGTGAGAGTGACGTGAGTGAGTCATTGCTCTCCCTACGTAGTGTGAGGCGGCGGAGTGTATCACGTGGGCGAGTGCGGGTGCATTCAGTATCACGTGGGGTTGTGATGGAGGGGGAAAGTGGGGAGGAACCACTCCCAAGCACATCTTATGCTCCCCAATATCCCCTAACACGTGGTCAAGCTAGGGTGCGTGAAAAATCACGTGGTGTTGTCATGGAGGGGGAAGGTGAGGAGGAACCACTCCTCAGCACATCTTATGCTCCCCAGTATTCCCCTACTTCATCCCCACAGCCCCCTAATGTTCCTCAAGGCCATAAGGGTAAGGGAAAGGGAAAGGGTAAAGGCAGAGGGAAGAGGAGTGACAGTGGGGAAGCCCTCCACACTCCTTCTCCCCCACCAGGATCTCCTCCCCACCCAGATGAAGGCAGTGATGGGGATGATGGGGACGAGGGATTTGTGGGATGGAATTGGGAGGATGGGAGTGATTTTTCTCCCCTCATTCACCCCTTCACTGAGCAGGGGCACTCTGGCTGCATTGCTCCAGGAATTCACCGTAATCCCACCAGGTTGGATTTTTTCCACCTGTTTTTTAGTGAGGCATTCGTGGAGCAGAATGTTTACCAAACCAACCTTTTTGCAAGCACCCAGCGCCTTGAGAGTGAAAGATTGGGAACAAGGAGTAGGCATTCTATCATATATGATTACCCTGTCTCCCTTTCAGAAATGTTCCTATTTTTTGCCCTTGTCCTTTTGATGGGTATTATACGAAAGAACAGAATTCCTGCCTACTGGACAAGGGACCCTGTTATGTTTACCCCAATATTTGGGCAAGTGATGAGCCGTAATCGGTTTCAACAAATTCTAAGTCGCCTCCATTTCTATGATGCTCATGATCCTGCAAATGCGAATGACACTGATAAAATGAGGCGAATTAGGTTGGTCTTTGATCACCTAAGGCAAACCTTTCGTTCGTCATTTTATCTCTATAGAGACCTCGTCATAGAAGAGTCTCATGTTGTGGAGAGGTAATATTTCATTTAGGCAGTATATACCCAGCACAAGGCACCGTTTTGGGTTCAAGATCTTTGTTATGTGCGACTGTAGGACTGGATACGTGCAAGACATAGTCTTGTACACCGGTGCACAGACAGACATAATAGAAGATCGAAGTATTGGACTGTCGGGAGCAGTGGTAAAGACAATGATAGAAGACTACCTTCATCGTGGTCACGTCCTCTACCTGGACAACTAGTACACTAGCCCTCTTCTCGCTCGTTATCTTCACATGCATGAAACGGGAGTCTGTGGAATCATGAAGGTGAACCGGCGTCACATGGCCAAGGTAGGGCAGAAACTGCTCTGAATTGCCACCACCTTCACGCCATGACAACAGGAGTTCAGGAAACCTTTGAAGGGTTTGTGAGGGAGCTCACAAGAGAAATGTTTGCACGCTATGCTGTTGAAAGGCCCCAACATCGCACCCGCACTGCCCCTATTGCCCAAACTCCCCTGAGAATATCCGGCCGCCATTTCCCCACTCCTATCTCTCCCCAGCCAAACAGACCTAGGCCCCAACGCAGGTGTCACGTGTGTAGCAATTCCCGGGTGAGACTCACAACACAAAGGAAGGACACCCGCTATGAGTGCGTTGAGTGTGACGTGGTTCTCTGTATTCACCCATGTTTCAGCGAATATCACACGTTGATGCAATTCTGATATGGTGTGAATGCGATAGGACACTGAAACTATGAAGTAAATGCGACAGACAGACGCTCAGTGAAATTATCAGTCATGTTGATCTCCAAATATTAGTATAAAGTGCATACGGGTATAACATAAGTGCAAAAATTGTGTGTAAGTGTATAAATATGCTGTAAGTGGAAACATACATAGCGAGGGTTTTATGATATGATATTCTGTCGCTCAGTGCAATAAATATGGCCCGTAAATATATAATTATTATTATTGGAAATGCTTACTGGTATATTATAAGTTCAAATTATTGTAAGTGCTGAAATATATTCTAAGTCAAATATTCATAGCGTGTGTATAGAGATGCGATATCCTGACGCTCAGTTGAATCAATAAGGCCCGTAATAATGAAGATAGAAGTCAACAAGTGGGAAAGTGTGTAATATATGTGAAGAATTAGTATATAAGTGTTTGAGTATTATGTTGGTCGAAATATTCATTGCGAGGGTATATTCATGCGATATTCTCACGCTCACTTGAATAAATAATGCCAGTAAGTATGTACAGTGCAGTATAGGGGTGTAAACGTGTGTAATATAAGTGGGAAAATATAACTGGAGTGAATAAATAAAGTAGAAGATGAAACACGAGTGTTTGAGATTGTGGTTGCTACGTGAATATGCACTAGCATATCGCTAAATGCCCTCATAATGAATGTAAATAATTGAAAACATTTACAGTGGTGGAGGAAAGGTTCTATGTAAAGGGGAAAATAATAGGAAAGTGATAAAACAATTGGGTATGTTGAAATACGAGTCATAGCGAGTGCGCATAGTAAGCATATGTGCGCTAAACTTATGCTGCATTTCATCATAATGAATGAAAACATCTGAAAACACTTACAAACAGTAGAAATTGGTAAAATGTCATTGAAACAGAAGTATACAAGTAGAAAAAATGTTATGTTGACTGATACAAGAAACTTATCATATAGCATGTTATGACTCGGACCTAACTCGCTATGCTCACGCGATGGTACAATGCTTATTTTTCATATATATGTGTCTGAAATCCATTATATTGCTACTGTTATTGTTTATTGTTCAAATTCAATAAATATAGAGGTGTTGTGTGTTGTTTCTCCCAGTATTCCCTACCATAGAAAACGTGAGCGCCTGACACGTCAATCATAGAATACGATACCTGGCGCGGGGGACCTCACCTGTTCCGACCACTTATAGACCACGGTAAACCCTTTCTTGGTGATTTTCCTTCGTTTCTCAACCAAAGCGGAAGTTTTAGCCAAAAAAAAAATTTTCCAAAAAGGCTCGGGACTGGGGGATGTCGGAGGTGCAGAAAACCTCGGGACTTGACGGGTTAAACAGGCATGCCAACACTACCGATTGAACCAGAGACGAAGCGTTTCACATCTTATCCGACCCCAGGGTGCCGATACTTTTTTTTTCAATGGTACATGGGGACACGAGTTTTGCCCAACAGTCTGACTGGCCTGAGTATCGATCTGAAGGTCCTCCAGTTGTATGCTGGGTCTGCTGTCACTATTACTGGCTTCCAAAACGTCACTGTAATGGGTCTGTGCGAGAAGTGCTACTTACAGAGATTCTCCATTATCCTTTCTCTGCCCTTCCAGCAAAACTGAATCTTAGTTATGACCCATAATTATTTTTCAAATTATATGTATGGCTCCTGAACATTAAATGAGAAATGCTCATGCATAGGAGAGGTCAAGTACTACTGTACAGTATAGTAATTTTATAGCAAATAAAAACACGGCATTCCAGCTTACTTGTATGGCTTAGTGCACATCCGCTCCGCCAAGCCAGCTGGTGGACAGAGTCTCAAGGTTTCTGTGAAAAGGAAGAAAAATTACTGCAGTGTGGTTACCAATCCTTTTAACCCCTAATCGTACAATGTGTAAGTAAACGACCTTAATCTACTTTGTATGTTGTCATCTACTGCATCTACTTTTATGCCAAACAAACTTTAGCACGGTTCATACAACTTACTTTGGTTGTGAATTCACACATTTATCAACAGGCTTTTTATTTTTATATCTTTATTTGTTATAGTAAGGAATTGGATCAGAAATCTGCCATACGAAAGACTGAGTCCCAAAGAGAATAATAAAAAAACAAAAACTATTTTACTAAATATATAATTGATGTTAAATTTTGCTAACTCTGCGAAAAGAGAAAATTAATTATGACCGTGGGTATGACACTATGTCTGATATCCATATTGCTTAGATATTCGTTAACAATATTGATCATTTTCAATACAATATCTGGTCACTACAATACACAGCTCATAAATCTACCCCGAAGTCTTTGGGGTCAATCCATTTCGTATTCGTTGTCTGAAGTACTGAGTTAAAAATAATCTGTTTATCTATTGCCAGACGCCTTAACCCCTTAACCGCGGGGCGTCACTTTCGTGACGCTTGGGAGCAAGGGATCATACCGCAGGGCATCGCTTTTGTGATTCTGTGTTATTTTGAATTCACCCGGGCTTCCAAGTGGGGGCTTGTATCATCTATCAGTACTGCCAATGTCCAACACTAGTCAGCACTCCTAATCTCATCTGTACTCCCATCCATTGTTGACAATTTAGCCATTTCTCCCCGTTCTTGACTCCCCTCCCTACCCCCCCTCCATTACCCTATCCTCTCACCTGCCCAGCCGTGCTACGCTAAGTAAATCTTCCCTGGAATTTTTCACTGATTTCATCCATTGAAATAAGCCCTATGCCCTATTCTTATACCAAATAATATATACAAGAAAGAAATAAGGTAAGTGAGAGTGCCATACACCTGGAATTGGCTAATTATCACCTGACAACACCTCACGTGCACTCGTTCGCTAATTTTCGCTGTTTTTTTCCCCTTGAAATATGCCATATAATCTATTTTCGTAATAAATATACATATAAGGAGGGAAGGGAGAAGCCTAAGTGATATTTACATTCACCTGGAACTACCTAATTTATAATGTATTGTCTAGATTTCCTGCCAAACATTTCAGTGAAATACATAGCTGTTTCAAGAGCTACATTGGTAGTACAGAATATCCCCTAAGTAGGCCTCTACCCGGGCCGGCCCTCCCTTATCAGTTCTCTCTCATCTTCCGAAGAGGAGGTACGCGTCTGTTCCTCTTGCTGACTTCAGGGCCTTTTTCACCCCCATGCAAAGGGCCCTGTGACCTTTACCCCCTACTGAACCTCGTGTGGAAAGAGGTAAAGGGCTGACAATTGATAAAAGAGTGACTACGATCTTTCTATTGAGTAAAACAGTGCAAGTGGAATTGTAAATAATGTGTAAATAATGTGTAAACAGCAAGTGAAAGTAATGAATGTAAATATACGTGAACAATGGAAAATAGTTTTATAAGTTACTCCAAGTGACAGTGCATAACACAGTGTAAATAAAATAGAAATGTAAATAACGTAAATAAAATAGAGAACGTAAATAGAAATGTAAATGAGTAGTAACATAAGAATACGAGTATACAGTATACCCTAGGAGTAATGAAAGTGAAAGTTTCACTCTAGCATGTCTGAATACTATGAGTTATGAGAGTGAAGATGAAAGTGACATTCACTCTCAATGCTAGTATACAGGACGAGAAAGTGAATGCTACGTATTTTACTGAAAGAAATTGAATCCCTACAGTGACAATAAACTAATACTACTGAAGGAAACTTATGGATAAAGACTGTAGATATATAAAGTGTTATATAGTAATAAAAATATAAAGTGTGAGGGGTTTAATGAATAATAAATGACAGACTACCAAGAGCGAACTAGCGCAAGTGCGACGGTCAGACGCGCTCGTAATTTTCATTGCTTTCACAGTGTTTTTTTTTTTGGAATATGGATCCCAAACTACTTGAAAATCATAGAGTAGTGTTTATAGTGTTAATATCTGGCTGTGGTAATCATATTACGGGTTGTTGGGAAGTGTAAAGTGGAGACTTCGTTACCCAACTTCAGAGGTCTCCACAAGTCCTACGGTAACGGACGAAGGCTCAACAAACATTCCAGGAGAAAGCTGAAGGTATGTGCCATAAGCATATATAATTTTAATATTCTAGGACTAATAACTGATTTTTGGCAAATATTTTTTGAGAGCCTGTCGGAGCCCGAATAACCCCGCGGCACACGCAAAACATCGGTAAACATGCCCGCGGTGTAGGGGTTAATCCCATACGGAATGGCAACAAACAAATCACCTCCACGTCGCCCTGTCCCCCGCCATTTCACTGCCCTGCTCCCAATTCGCACTCCCCTCTCTCATATCTCTCCACTCCATCCCTCCATCTCATCCTCGGCCTCCCCCTCCCTCTCCCCTCCTCCCCTCACTCACATACACACTCCTCGTCAGTCTCTCACCCACCATCCTCCTCTCCACATGGCCAAACCACCTCAGTGTGTTCCTCCTAACGCTTCCTATCTCATCCACATCCACACCACAATGCTCCTCATTTGTCAGCCTGTCTCTCCATGTGACTCCACAGGCTCCTCTTAAATAACTCATTTCCTCTGCTCTCACTCTTGACTTGTGTCCTTCCAACAACGTCCAAGCTTCACTTCCGTACGTTAGAGTTGATGACACAATACTGTCACGCAGAAACTTTTTCACTTCCATGCCCACTTCCCTGTTTGTTATCATTGCTTTCAAGGAACCAGCAACCTTTCTTCCTTATTGTACCCCTTCAAGCACTTCACCTTCCAAACTTCCATCCTTACTCATCACACTCCCAAAGTACTTAAACGTATTCACATTTTCCATCTCCTCACCATCCAACCACACTGTACATTCACTGGCTTCACCTCTCTCAAAGACCATCACTTTACTCTTCTCTACATTCACCTTTAGATTCCGTTTCTTACACACTCAACAGTATCATCTGCAAACAACAGTATAGGGAGTTTCCAAAACCTACCCTCTCTCACTAGGGCCACTCCAACATCCACTGCCCTACCTTGTATCTCTTTTATTACCCCATCCGTGTACAGATTGAACAACCATGGAGACATGACACATCCCTGTTTCAACCCAACCTTCAAAGAGAAAAATTCACTCAGTTCACCATCCACACGCACTGCAGCCTTAGCACCATCATGCATACTCTTCACAACATTCAACAACTTCCCATCTACTCCATATATTCTTAATACTTCCCACAATCCTTGTCTATCCATCCTGTCATATGCTTTCTCCAAATCCATGAAGGCCGCATACGACTTCTTTCCCTTCTCTAGAAATTTTACTCTAAAGATCTAAGAATGAATATCTGATCTACACAACCTCTTCCCTTCCTAAAGCCTCCCTGTTCTTCTCCAACTTATTCCTCTGTTATTTCCCTAACTCTGTCAATAAGTATCCTACCATACACTTTTCCTATTACACTAAGGAGACAAATGCCCCTATGATTACCACACACTTCTTTTTCCCCTTTTCCTTTGTACAAGGGAATAATTATACCTGACTTCAATCCTCCGGGACTCAACCTTCCTGCCAGGCCAACCTGCACATCTTCCACATCCATTCTACTACTATCTCTCCCTCATGCTTCAGCATTTCACCACACACTCCATCAATTCCTGGGGCTTTCCCCAGTATGCCTTTCTTCATTGCTTCCACAACTTCTATCCTACTGACTTCTTCCTGGCTTCTCACCTCTCTCCTTCTCCCAGCCATTCCCCAACCACTTATACTCGCATTACTTCCATTCTCTATGTTCAACAATTTCTTAAAGTGTTCTCTCCATCTGCAAATAATACAGCTGTTTTTAATGAAACTATATACAGTTACCTTTCAATTAACTCGTAAGTATTTTTTGTCTCTGATGCCGGCGGTGGCTCAATCGGTAAAGAGGTGGCTTGCAGTCCTACTGGACCCAGGTTCAAAATTCCGCTGGGGCAGGGAACAGTTTAAGGATTTGAATTTCATGAAATCAGACTTTACTGATCTACCAGAAGACCCGCTGACATGTCGTAAAAATACCCTCGCTAATACCAATACACCAGTCCTGTATGAGACAGCCATAGCATGAATTCAATATGGACGGTGGGTATTAGCGCCGAAGCGGTGACATGTAGAGGTGTATGGTATGTAGGAGGACTACTGGGCCTTGAAAGCAGGCTGTGAAGCCTATGCCCAGAGTCGGACTCATAAAAAAATAATAATAATAATAATAATAATAATAATATGTGCATACAGAAAGTGCACTAAAAATACATGTACAGCCGACAGCATAAGTTCGTCCCTCTCAGCGTGCGTGATACGAGCCTGTTGATCTGGTAACACTGTATGAGATAGAGTTGACAGGTACGCTTTAAATGGCTAATATTAAAGAAATGTGTTCGGAGATAAGAACACATTCCCTAATGATAATATTAATTTGTAGCAGGTGGGATAATGTTATTGTGAAATGTTTGACACTGGTGTATGAAGATTCTTTGTTACGGACACAGACGCATAGGATTATTTGGACTGGACTGATGTTGCCAGCAAGTATTATATGAAATATTATAGAACGATTGCAGACCTAAAGGTGAGGTTGCAAGAAAACACTAATTACGATGTCAGTTACACACTAAACAAACACAGAAACTGCCAGTTCGTGTTTCGCCAGTATGCGGTTTAGTTTTACAAGTTAAATCACTTCCTTTTCCGACCTCTCTCCCCACCCGTCTCTTCTCTTCCTAGTCATGCTTTGCCATCATTCACGTTTTATCGTTAATGCTGAATACCGTATGTCTGTAGATAAACTGTGGGAAACAATATAAAAGTGTCAAATGAGCTTCATTTCCTCCTCCATCGCTTGAAATGTTATCCATGACTTGAATATAAATGTTAGTAACATGAATAAATCGTCACTGTGGTGGTTAGGAGACATTACTCGTCACATTATATAACATTTATATAACCATCGTTAATTCAGTGCTCCAAATACACTCCCTTTCCACCCCCTCGCCGTCTCCTCCCCGCCCCCTTCCACTGTCTCCATCACTTCTCCCCCCTCCCTTCCCCCCCTCTACCAGTACCCCTTGTTTCTCTCCCTCAACACCCCCAACCCTTCCCAACGATTTCATTTAACTGACTCTGCTTCTGTTTACCTCCCTAACTAGATCGGTTCTTCATAATTTGAATACAGTTATTACCATTTACAGGACTTTGAGTCTTAATTGTAATGACATTATAAACACAATACTCGTGCATGTTATATTGCCAACTGTATTACACACAAGTAACCAAATTACTTACATAACAATATGTCCATCGTAACTATCAGTGTTTAATACCATCCCCCCCTTGTGGATTCCTTCCCTCCCCGCCTCCTTCCCGCTTTCTGTATCCCTCACTCCTCCCTTCACGTTATAACATATTTATCTGTGTCCCAGCTTGTAATATATGTAATCCCTTCCCTCACCCAAAGTATTCCTGCTTCCATAATCCCCCCCACACATTGTGTTCCGCACTAAAGTGAGACCTATGAGATACGTCTACTTATATATAATTTAAAACAATATGCCATCGACATACTTTGATCTGAACTCCCTCAACGCATGATCTTACAAGGTCAGAGAATGCAGTCAGCAAGATTATCCCTATCATTCCATTCCCATAGCTGCATTGCATGGTTAGAACAAAAGGTAACGGCATGGCTGTCCGTCAGCGCCCTGAACATCTGTTCTGCAACTGCCGATATTATCGATACAGGAGTGACAAGGACTCGGATGGATAGGAAGCGAACCTTTACCATAATTAACCCTTACACCGCGACAATCTCATACTTCCACTTACATCTGCCTGCTGTCCGGGCTCATGACAAGCATATTCCGATAAGGGCTTAATCTACTCATCCAGAGGGGTATAATCCCCCTTCATCGTATATTACGATGATTAAGGTAGCCAAATGTATGAGGATACAGCTTCTGTGACTATCATCTATTTTGCTATATTTAATCGTAACTGAAGATCTACAAATTATCACCAAGAATACTGACAGTACTTTTAAGAAAATATTTTCTGGATGCGTGTAGATCATACAACATCTATCTATCTATCTATCTATAGCCCGACGCCCTAATCCCGAAAGGGTTGTCGCAGACAAAACGCCTCCAAGTAGCTCTGTCACCCACCATTTGACTCCCCTCCCCCCAACTCAACCCCCCCTCCACCATATATTCCTCTCAACTCCATCCCTCCACCTCATCCTCGGTCTACCCCTCCCTCTCCCTCCCTCCACCTCACCTACATACACCCTCTTAGTCAGTCTTTCATTCTCCATTCTCTCCACATGTCCAAACCACCTCAGTCATACAACATACGCAATGATTATTTTTCATTTTATACTTTCTTTGGTGAAAAGAAGGACGTTTGTTCTTCATATTTTATGTATGTTGGGATTTATAAAGTAAGTGTAAGCAAGATATTAATGGCTAGAGGAGGAGAAATAAAATGATCATTAAACTGAGGCACTGACTGCCGTCCTTTGAACAGTTAATGCCTCTTGACCGCCATTGTCACGGTCATTTTAATATTACACATTATTAAAGGATACTATACAAAAACATGACCCAAACATCGTTATGTTGTTCGATTCCCGAGACAAAAATGAAAAAGGGAGAGAAAAAGACATTTGAAATGACAAGGGAGAGAAGTTGGGCAGGGTCAATACAATAACACGGTGGGGAGGGATTCGGAGTGTTGCAGGCTAGAAACAAAGGTTACTGGAAATGGGGGCGGAGGGAGGGGGAGAAGTGATGGAAACAGTGGAAGGGGAGGGAGGAGACGGCGAGGGGGTGGAGAGGGAGTGTATTTTGGGCACTGTAAGAACGATAGTTAGGTAAGTGTTACATAAATGATGACGAGAAATGTCTCCTAACCACCACAGTGACTATTTATTCATGTTACTAACATTTATATTCAAGTCATTCATAACACTTCAAGCGACGGAGGAAAAGAAGCTCATTGACACTTTTATATTATTTCCCACAGTTTACCTACAGACATACGATTTTCAACATTAACGATAAAACGTGGATGATGGCAGAGCATGACTTGGAAGAGGAGAGACGGGTGGGGAGAGAGGTCGGAAAGGGAAGTGACTTAACTTATAAAACAAAATCGCATACTGACGAAACACGAACTGGCAGTTTCTGTGTTTGTTTAGTGTGTAACTGACATCGTAATTAGTGTTTTCTTGCAACCTCACCTTTAAGACTGCAATCGTTCTATAATATTTCATATAATACTTGCTGGCAACATCAGTCCAGTCCAAGTAATCCTAGGCGTCTGTGTCCGTAACGAAGAATCTTCATACACCAATGTCAAACATTTCACAATAACTTTATTATCCCACCTGCTGCAAATTAATATTATCATTAGAGAATGTGTTCTTATCTCCGAACACATTTCTTTAATATTAGCCATTTAAAGCGTACCTGTCAACTCTATCTCATACAGTGTCACCAGATCAACAGGCTCGTATCACGCACGCTAAGAGGGACGAACTTATGCTGTCGGCTGTACCTATTTTATAAAAGCAGCCGTGCCCCCCTTCCCTGTGGAAACTTGCAAGTAATCAGGGAAATGGAAATTGCTGACCGGGTTGTTTGGCTGGTGGATGGAGTGGTTTCATGGGCGTATGAATGGATCGACAGGCAAGGTGGTTAAAGTGGAAGGAAGGGTGGCTGGGATTACAGGTAGGGCGGACTGAGTGGGTGGGATAGGTAGGTGGGGTGGGCAGAGTGGGTGAAATGGGTGGGTGGGTGCCCGTGCTGGATGAGGTGGGGTGGGCGTTTGTAGATGGATGAGTGTATGGGTGGGTGGATGGATGGGCAAGGTGGGTTGGAGGGTGGGTGGAAAAGGTGAGCAGTTTGGTGGATGGATGGTTGGGCGAGGTGGGGTGGTCAGTGGTGGTGGGTGCGGTGGGCCGGTGGGTGAGTGTGTGATTCGGTGGGCTGGCTGGGTATGTGGGTGGGTGAGCAGGGTGGGTAGGAGTGTGGCTGGGTTTTGTGAGTGGATGGATGGATGTGTGCTCTCGCAGAGGACAAGATATGAGGTGGGCTTACTACACTGGGTAAATATGTGGGCTCGTGGGCTGATCAGTAGGTGGAAGTGGGAAAATAGGTCCACTGGCAAATGTCAATGACGAAAATATATGCATGACTGGAATAAGTTCATGTGAGAAAATAGATCCGTAGGAGATTATGTACTTTGAGGAAACTGGCCTCGGGAGAAGAAGGTCCAATGAAAAAAAAAAAAAAATGTCCATGGTGTTAAAAGGATCATGGGAGATAATGGTCCATGCAGGGATTCGGTGTTTCCCCGTGTGGAAAAAAAAAATGTTTCATGGGAAGGATAGGTCTATGTGGATAATAAGTCTATGGAGGGAAAATTGGTCCATGGGGGAAATAAGTCTATCTGGAAAATAGGTTCCTTGAAGGAAAATACATCCATGGAGGGAAAACAGGGTCATGTAGCAAAACAGGTTCATGAGGGGAAGTAGGTCCCTGTAGAAAATATGTCCTTAAGGGAAAAAGGTTCACTGGGAAAAAAAAAGGTCTTAGGGGGAAAAAATTTAATGTGCCTATGGAAGGAAATAGGTTCATAAGAGAACATAAGTGAGTCAGGGATGACCCCTCCTGAGTGCAGCCAGAGACAGGCTCGTGTGCTAAAGTGTGACAGTTTGCATGAACCTCAAATTGATTAGGCAGAACGATGAATACTGACAGTTGTTTAGAGAATAAACTGCATAAAATGGTACAGTAGGGACAACAAGTTGCTGGTTCACTATCAGCAGTGATAAGGAACAGGGAGGTGACCTTGCATGTAAACAGGTCATCACTGGACTGTACTGTCATTCCCACTCGAATGTATGGATGTGAACCTTCGAAACTGTTGAAAAGACAAGTCAAGGATGAGAGCAGCGGAAATGAATTGTCTGAGTGAAACAAATGGAATAACCTGGGGAGATAAAGACAGGCAATAGAGGAAATGAAGGACGGCTGAGGTGTTGGACTAGATGTGCTAGAACGCATTAAGAAAAATTGTGTTGATATTGTTTGGCCATGTTGAGAGAATAGCAGATGATAGACTGACAAGGGGTGTACTGTATGTGAGTGAGCTGGAGGGGAGAAGACAGAGGGAGGAGACTGAGGATAAGGTGGAAGGATGGGTTGGAGAGGCATATGAGAAGGAGTCTCAGTTGGAGAGAGGGATTTTGAGTTGGAAAGGGGGCAGCCAGATGGCATTGGACAAAGCGACATGGTAGCAATTGGTTGCCACCTCTTAAAGATTATGGCATGTGGCAATAGACAGAAATATAGACATCGTATTTCTGTTGTGCATAGGTATTTATGAACGATATTACGCATTTTCATCTCATCATTACATCCAATACAAAGATCATATAACCACTCATCAGTCTCTGGCTCAATTGGTTTTATTATCGGTCTTTGGAGTTGACTGAGGAAAAATGTTTCATAAATGTGTTACAACTGTTTCACATAAAAATAAGTACATTTACTTCAAAAGTATTACTTTATGCACTTTTTTTTTTTATGTAGCTCACTTGCATTCAAAAAATTCACCCAGCACACAGTGTTCTATACTTCAGAGTCATCAGTCAGAATCGGCGCATCTCTGATTGGTAGCGGTTGGATGGGGCTAATACTGCTACAGGTGAGAGAGTCACAGGTACTTTTATAATTTGACCATTTAAAAAAAAAAAAAACATTTTCATAGCTTTGTAAAGACACCTCTGAAACTAGCATGGATGGATGGTTAACCCTTACACCGCGGGCTTGTTTTGCATTGACTTGCGGCTCCCGCAGGCATATTCGCGCTCCGACAGACTCTCTAAAAATATTTGCCAAAAATCAGTTATTAGTCTTAGAATATTAAAATCACATATACTTATGGCACATACCTTCAGCTTTCTCCTTGGGTGTTTGTTGAGCCTTCGTCGAGTACCATAGGACTTGTGGAGACCTCTGAAGTTGGGTAACGAAGTCTCCACTTTACACTTCCCGACATCTCGTAATATGATTACCACAGCCTGATATTATCACTAGAAATACTAATCTATGATTCTCAAATAGTTTGGAATCCATACTCCCCCCAAAAAACACTGTGAAGCAATGAAAATTACAAGGGCGTATGACCATCCCAGTTTCGATTGTTCGCCGCTAGTGTTGTCTATTATTCATAAAAACACTCACAGTTTATATTTCTGTTACTCTATAACACTTATATATATCTACAGTCTTTATCCATAAGTTTCCTTCAGTTATAGTAGTTTATTGTCACTGTAGGGATTCAATTTCTTTCAGTAAAATACGTAGCATTCACTTTCTCGTCCTGTATACTAGCATTGAGAGTGAATGTCACTTTCAGTTTCACTCTCATAACTCATAGTATTCAGACATGCTAGAGTGAAACTTTCACTTTCATTACTCCTAGGGTATATACTCGTATTCTTATAATACTACTCATTTACATTTCTATTTATGTTCTCTATTTTATTTACGTTATTTACTTTTCTATTTTATTTACACTGTGTTATGCACTGTCACTTGAAGTAACTTATAAAACTATTTTCCACTGTTCACGTATATTTACATTCATTACTTTCACTTGCTGTTTACAAATTATTTACGCATTATTTACAATTCCACTTGCACTGTTTTACTCAATAGAAAGATCGTAGTCACTCTTTTATCAATTGTCAGCACACGAAGTTTAGTAGGGGGTAAAAGTCACAGGGCCCTTTGCATGGGGGTGAAAAGTGGCTGAAGTTAGCAGGAGCAAACAGACGTACCTTCACATTGGAAGATAACAGTGAACTGATAGGGGTGGGCCGGGGTGGCCTACCTAGGGAAATGCATTACTACCAACGTCAGCCTCTTGACAGCAGGTAATATATAGCAGTGAAATGATTGGCAGGAAATCTAGACAATACATTATAAATAAGGTAGTTCCAGGTGAATGTAAATATCACTTAGGCTTCTCCCTTCCCTCCTTATATGTATATTTATTACGAAAATAGATTATACAGCATATTTCAAGGGGAAATAAACAGCGAAAATTAGCGAACGAGTGCACGTGAGGTGTTGTCAGGTGATAATTAGCCAATTCCAGGTGTATGGCACTATCACTTACCTTATTTCTTTTTTGTATAAATTATTTGGTATAAGAATAGGGCATAGGGCTTATTTCAATGGATGAAATCAGTGGAAAATTCCAGGGAAGATTTACTTAGTGTAGAATACAGTGTGGTGGCCTGCAATAATTAGGTAGTTCCAGGTGAATGTAAATATCACTTAGGCTTCTCACTTCCTTTTTTATATATATCTTTAATACAAAAATAGATTATAAAGCATATTTCAAGGGGAAATAAACAGCAAAAATTAGCGAACGTGTGCACGTGAGGTGTTGTCAGGTGTTAATTAGCCAATTCTAGGTGTATGGCACTCTCACTTACCTTATTTCTTTCTTGTATATATTATTTGGTATAAGAATAGGGCATAGGGCTTATTTCAATGGATGAAATCAGTGAAAAATTCCAGGGAAGATTTACTTAGCGTAGCACGGCCGGGCAGGCGAGAGGATAGGGTAATGGAGGGGGGGTAGGGAGGGGAGTCAAGAACGGGGAGAAATGGCTAAACTGTCAACAATGGATGGGAGTACAGATGAGATTAGGAGTGCTGACTAGTGTTGGACATTGGCAATACTGAGAGATCATACAAGCCACCACTTGAAAGCCCGGGTGAATTCAAAATAACACAGAATCACAAAAGTGATGCCCCGCGTTATGATCCCTTGCTCCCAACCGTCACGAAAGTGACGCTCCAAGGTTAAGGGGTTAAGAAATTAGGTTTTGGCAGTGAAGTGGCTGATTATCTTTGTTTTAACAAAGTCATCTATTAAGTAAAGTGCTGAAGCATAATAAACACATTTTCTGTAGAAAGTGGCTTGGGATATCTGAGGCTGTACTGCAGTGCACTCATTGGTCAGGCGTGAATCAGTTCAGTTAATACTCTGATATCCCCAAAATGTCAGACTGAACCATTACCACACAAAGTCAAACTGGAGAACTTTGAAATGCATAGAGATCTAGATCGTGGGTTATTTGGAGATACTGTAGCACTTCTTCCCTAGCCCCTTAACCGCAGGGCGTCACTTTCGTGATGCTTGGGAGCAAGGGATCATACCACAGGGCATCACTTTTGTGATTCTGTGTTATTTTGAATTCACCTGGGCTCTCAAGTGGTGGCTTGTATCATCTATCAGTACTGCCAATGTCCAACACTAGTCAGCACTTATAATCTCATCTGTACTCCCATTCATTGTTGACAATTTAGCCATTTCTTCCCATTCTTGACTCCCCTCCCTACCTCCCCTCCATTACCCTCTCCTCTCGCCTGCCGAGCCGTGCTACGCTAAGTAAATCTTGCCTGGAATTTTCCACTGATTTCATCCATTGAAATAAGCCCTATGCCCTATCCTTATACCAAATAATATATACAAGAAAGAAATAAGGTAAGTGATAGTGCCATACACCTGGAATTGGCTAATTATCACCTGATAACACCTCACATGCACTCATTCGCTAATTTTCGATGTTTATTTCCCCTTGAAATATGCCGTATAATCTATTCTCGTAATAAAAATATATATATAAGAAAGGAAAGGTGAAGCCTAAGTGATATTTACATTCACCTGGAACTACCTAATTTATTATGTATTGTCTAGATTTCCTGCCAATCATTTCATAGCGTATATATTAGCAGCTGTCACCAGGCTGACATTGGCAGCATTGCACTCCCACTAGGCAGGCCACCACACTGTATTCAGTTTACTGTCGTCTTTCAAGGTGAAAGCACGTCGGATTCGCGCCTGTCCAATTCCACCGTTTTTTAACCCCACACAAAGGGCCCTGTGACCTCTACCCCCTACTAAACCTCATGTGGAAAGGGGTAAAGGGCTAAGTGACTGCTGTGGAACGTGAACTGGCTAATTTGTCAATGAAAATGATAGACAGTGACTACGATCTTTCTGGTGAGTAAAACAGTGCAAGTGGAAATGTAAATAATGTGTAAATAATGTGTAAACAACAAGTGAAAGCAATGAATGTAAATATAAGTGAACAGTGGAAAACAGTTTTATAAGTTACCGCAAGTGACAGTTCATAACACAGTGTAAATAAAATAGAAATGTAAATAATGTAAATAAAATAGAGAATGTAAACAGAAATGTAAAAGAGTAGTAACATAAGAATACGAGTATATATACAAGGAGTAATGAAAGTGAAATTTTCACTCTAGCATGTATGAATACTATGAGTTATGAAAGTGAAGGTGAAAGTGACAGATTCACTCTCAACACTAGTATACAGGACGAGAAAGTGAATGCTACGTATTTTACTGAAAGAGAAATTGAATGCCTACAGTGACAATAAACTACTATTACTGAAGGAAACTTATGGATAAAGACTGTAGATATATATAAGTGTTATATAGTAATAGAAATATAAAGTGTGAGTGTTTTTATGAATAATAAATGACAGAACACCAGCGGTGAACGATCTCAAGTGGGAAGGTCATACGCGCTCGTAATTTTCATTGCTTTCAGTGTTTTTATATTTTGGAGTATGGATTCCAAACTATTTGAGAATCATAGAATGGTGTTTCTAATGATAATATCAGGCTGTGGTAAACATATTACGGGTTGTCGGGAAGTGTAAAGTGGAGACTTCGTTACCCAATTTTAGAGGTCTCCAAAAGTCCTACGGTACTCGACAAAGGCTCAACATACATACCTTCAGCTTTCTCCTGGGATGTGCCATAAGCTTATGTAATTTTATTATTCTAGGACTAATAACTGATTTTTGGCAAATATTTTTAGAGTCCGTTGAAGCGCGAATATGCTCACGGAACATGCAAGTCAAAGCAATACAAGCCCGCGGTTTAGGGGCTAGAGAGATACTTTGCCATAATTATTCATCTAAATGCTGTTTATGAAAACTAAGCCAGTATTAATACTGATATATATATATATATATATATATATATATATATATATATATATATATATTTGTGGTATGTGAGGGTGCTCACAATCCACTCACTCAATGTAGTGCTGGTCTCGGGCGTCTGCCCTGTCCTCTCCTCCCTCCTTCTTTCCTTCCATCTTCTTCTATCTTTCTTTCCTTCATTCTTTCCTCGTCCTTCTGCCTATGGGTGACTTTACAATCCCTCTTCTGTCTTTCATTCCTTCATTCTTTCCTCTTCCTTCTGCCTATGGGTGACTCTACACTGGGTGACAAGCCAAATGGTTTCCTGTACACCAGGAAACCATTTACAACGCTGGGTGGTAACCATATAACCAAATTTTGGTCCCTGATGGTTTAGTGGGTAATTTTTGTGCTCCAATCGGATTGAGCGTGTGAAGGTTTATATCTAAGGGGTGGTTGGAGTTTATTGCTCAAGTAATAACACTCAGGGATGAGTGAGGCTGGTCACTCTCATCTTAAATGTCAGGACCAACTGCCTAGCCCCGGGCTCCTACGCTCTTCATGGGGCAATGTAGGATAGGATGATGGATGGATGGACATTATATATATATATATATATATATATATATATATATATATATATATATGACATACACGAATATTAAGGTGTAATATACTGTATAAATCACAAGGGAAGATGCATTACAAAATCTCAAAAACCAGCTAGAAATACAGATCTTGCCCCATACTGGTGCGTCAGTGACGGAGACGTGAAAAAGCATTACTCTGACTTCCCTATGGCTTTCAGTGTAAAGATTTCAACTAACCTTGTATACACGCATCCAGATATTTGGCTTCCATCACGCCTTGGTACGTCAGCTCCCCTTGTTGCTTCACCAACTCCTGCAGTTCCTCACGCAGATGTTGCTGCTCCTTTGGGTTTTTAGCCAGCAGGTGACAGGCAAAAGCAAGGGTGGAGGCAGATGTGTCATACCCGGCGAGCAGGAACATCGCACACTGTGCCACTATAGCTTTATCATCCAGCACTGAAGTAAATGGAATGAAAGAAGCCAATGGTTAGACATTAAAGTAATGTCGATGGATTGGGTTATATTAGCCCTTGTATGAGGGGCACCTGAACAAAATACTGGCTTGGTCATTTATGGGCAGACATCAGAATCAGTCTTGTATACTGACCTGAGTTTTATGCTTCTGTTTGAACTTGGATCTCGACCTAAACACTCAACTACTACCCATCTCTCAAAATGAACTCATCTCAGGCTTAATGCCTTCAAGAAGTAACCACCACCATTAAGAATCTGCATAGTAGATATGTAAGCATAATAAAACACAATACTATATCTAACTACTGTACATAGCTATAGGTAACAATATGTAGAACAGGTAGTTATGTCTGAGTCCTACAGGAAGAGTCAAAGAACACATCCCCTTGCCTAGACGAACCAGGAATATCAGTTCACATAATGTATATCCACAACCCTTGTTGTCCCAGACCATCAAGAAATCTTAACCATATAATGTATCTCAAACTTCCTCGTAGGCCAGACGAACGAGAATTTCATGATGCATCCAAACACGTGGAGTAACCAGCCGTAGTCAGTTAGTCCACGTGATAGGAAATTTACCATACACATCCTTCCCATGCTCTATATAATGTCGGAAAGATTCCCTTCAGATGAGAAGGGGGTTAGAGAGAGAAAGGGGAGAGAAGGGCTGGTTAGAAGGTCCGACATTACTATCACACTCTACTAAACTGTAGCTCACCTTTTTTATAACTTTGTGCAATAAACTTTGTAACCCAAGGGTGTTGTAACTCAACTCATTGACACTACGTCTCACTACTTAATTCTGGCTGAGCTCAACGATCCATAATCAAGTGCCCTATCTCACTACAAGTACCTAAACCCACGCTATCGATATTGGTGGCCAGATAACCCTCTCTGTATAATTACACCCTCGGCTACATCTACTTACAGCTATAGAAAATGTTTTTCACACAATACTAAAACACATCGTAATATATACCACTTAAGACACATAGATGGAGGACAATAATTAAAAAAAAAAAATACTGGACAACTTTCCCCCAGGTACTCCATCAAAACAAGCCTGGGTACTCTTCCAAAACAAAATTCCTAAATTCTGAATACTAGCCAGTGATATTCCACAGGGCTTAGTCCATTAAATCTCAATCTTGAACGCTTTACAGTTTGGCCTGCCAGCTTCTCTTTTAGTAAACAATGTACTGACAGTTCGGGAAGAGCTTCAAACACAGCAAAATTCACCACGCAGAAGCTCAGCAATGACTATTAGTATACTTCCTAAATACTGGCTCAGACAGATTAGAATGACTGGCTAACCATTCGCATCAACCATTACCCTCTTCACTCCAGAAACACAGGAATCTCAAACGCAACATCCAATTCCCCTCTTCAACGAACAACTCATTCTGGAAAAATACCCCAAACTGTATGATTTACATAAACCAATCATACTGGAAATACACCATAAACGGTATGACTTACCTGAACTACTCATTCTGGAAAAACACCTCAAAACGCAACGATACTCTGGACAAACACAGATCCTTTTCTCAGCATATGAGTAACACTGGTGCAAAGGCACCATGTCGACTCGATGCCATGAAGAGACTCACAGAACAAGAGAAAGAAATCTGTTCGAAAACTGTTTAAACAATTTTTCAGAAGAACTATGAATTATGCTAGCCTAAGCTGAGGCCCTAATATACGTATGTATATACAGTATATACATCAATCAATCAATCATTTCCTGTGGCACCCCACGGGATGCATAGGGCCTCAATGAACTCTCTCCACCAATATTTGTCTCTTGCCATCTCCTTCAGGTCCCATCAACACTCCTCTCCTGCTTCTTTTTTCATTGTCGTCAACCAGGTTTCCCTCGGCCTACCTCTACCTCTTCTTCCTCTAGCAGTCCACTCTGGCACATCCTGTATTAAACTACCTTCTTTTCTGTATATGTGCCCCAGCCACTTCCAGCGAGACAGTCTCACATATTCATTAACTGGTTCCACTCTCGTAATATCCCTTACTCTTGCATTTGTAACTCTGTCTTGCCACTTTACCCCAAGAATCCTTCTCAGTATTTTATTCTCAAATCCTAATTTTCTGATCTGTTGCAATTGTACTGTACCATGACTCATGCCCGTATATTAAAATTGGTCTAACCATGGACTTGTAAATTTTCACTTTAGTATGTACCGAAAGCATATTATTATTCCAAACAGATTTCAACATTCCAACAGCTCGCCAAGCCTGTCTAATCCTCTCCTCAATTTCATTGTTTAATGATCCATTAGATGATACAATTGTTCCCAGATATTTAAAGTTTTCTACATTCTTCACCACATTATTCCCAATTACACAATCGATTTGGTTCTCCACGTTCATATTAATAATTTCAGTCTTTCCACAATTTATTACCAATCCCACTTTTTCTCCTTCCTCCACCAGACAATCAAGCACCCTCTGCATCTCGTAAATACTTCCGCAAATCAGTACAATACCATCAGCATAGTCCAAATCCATCAGCTTCTTATTTTCTTTCCAGTTAATTCCTGCACCTGCTCTCCTTACAACCTTTTTCATAACATAATCCATACCAAAACAAACAACAATGGCAAAAGAACTCCTCCTTGAATCACTCCTGACCTAACTTGAAATGGATCACTCAAAGAACCACCCACCATTACCTTACAAAAAGTACCTTCATGCAGGCTTCTAATAATATTTACAAACTTTTCTGGTATACCATAGAATCTCATAATTTTCAACATAGCTCCACGTGAAACACTATCAAATGCCTTTTCAAAATCCACAAAACACATACTAAGTGGCATTTTCATCTCATTAGCTTGTTGTATTAGATGCCTTACAATAAAAATCTGATCATTACAACCTCGACCCTTTCTAAATCCCGCTTGTTCTTCTCTTAAAATTTTATCAATTACTGGCTCTATTCTGTTCAACAAGATTTTGGAAAAGACTTTTGCAACTACAGGTGTCAAAGTTATCCCCCTCCAATTGCCACATACACTTAAATCTCCCTTTTTTGGTATTTTTATAATCACTCCATTCTTCCACTCTTCTGGAATTCCACCATTATCCCAAGCCACATTAAAAAGTTTCAAAAGCGCATTGATCAACTCGTCATTTTCCACCTTAAGCATTTCAGGGAATATTCCATCCTCTCCTGGGGCCTTAAAATTTTTTAATTCCTTTATAGATTTCGCTACCTCTTCCAAAGTTATATCCCCTGTTTCTATCTGCAAATCTCTCTCGGCTGGCAAAATGTCCTCTTCCGCTGGGATTGGTCTATTTAGAACAGATTCAGAGTGCTCTTTCCACCTTCCTTTTATATCCAAATCTTTAGTCATCAAATTACCATTTCCTTTCTTCTCTTTTCAGTCCCAGTTAACTCCTTTATGGCCTGATACGCTGCTCTTGTGCTCTGACCGTCATTTTTACTTAATTTAATTTCTGTCTCTGTCGCCTTTTCATCATATAGTCTCCTCTTATCACGTCTAACGAGTCTTTTTACTTCAGAATGTAAACTCCAGTACTTTACTCTAAGTACTTCAACTACCTGGCCATGAACATGTTGTTCTTCACTTCTTAACTTAGCCTCTTTCCTTTTCTGAATGCATTCCATGTTTCATCTGACATCCACTTTTTCCTTCTCGCTTTTCCCTTTTTGTTACTAGAAACCTTAGCACTCTCATGCAAAACCTCTTTTACCTCTCTCCACATTTGATTAATATCATTGTCTTCAGATTCCATCAAAGTCTGCAGGACTAGAAACCTGTTCCTACATTCCCACCGAAACTTTTCCCTTGTGCTCTCATCACTTCTCAGCTCATCCAAATCATAATTATTAGCTCCTGTACAATTACCATTAACGTTTCTCTTAAGTTTTTTTTTAATCTTTGACACAACAAGTTTATGATCACTACCTATATCTGCCCCCCTCCTTCTTACGCAAACATCTTGCAAATAATTCCTATGCCTTCTGCTAATTGCAATGTGGTCAATCTGGTTACAATATTTACCACATGGTGAAATCCCAGTAGTCTTATGTATTTTTCTATGCTCAAAGATAGTTCCACCAACTATAAGGTCATTTGCCAAACAAAAGCTTCCAAGTCGCACCCCATTTTCGTTCCTTATACCAACACCCTACTTACCCATACAATCTTCAAAGCCATCCCTACTACTGCCAACAATCGCATTAAAATTACCAATGCAAACTAACACATCATGTCTTGCCACTCTATTCACTACATCCTGCAGCTTCTCATAAAAGTCATCCTTCATTAATCATCAGCGGCCTCATTTGTCGGAGCGTACCCTACAACCATACAGATATTACCATGGTCAGATTTTAAACGAGCATAAAGCAAGCGCTCATTAATTGGTTCAAACTCACATACTGCCTTACAAGCATCTCTACTCAGCAGTAAGCCTACCCCTTGGTAATGATTTCCATCACTCCTGCCAGAAACCAACATAGTAATACCATCTTCCAAATTCATTTTATCAACTTCAAGCACTCTTGTTTCTGTAAGAGTACAAATATCTATCTTGTATTCCTTGAACACTGAAATAAGCTCTTCCATTTTACCAGCCTGATTGAGAGTTCGAACATTCCAGTTTCCTATTCTTAAGGTTCTTTTTGAATGTATAAACTTATTTTTACACCGTGGGATTCTTAGCACCCCCTGCCCACTTAAGGGCTGCACGAGACTGAGGGCCATTGCTTCGTCACCGGAGTTCATCAAGATTTCTTAGGCAGAAAAATATTTTACCCTGGAGCCATATATATATATATATATATATATATATATATAGAGAGAGAGAGAGAGAGAGAGAGAGAGAGAGAGAGAGAGAGAGACTGTATCTATCAAGAGGATGCAAGAAACTACACAAACCTAGAATCGAGTAAGTTGCACCAAGAAACAAAAATAATTCCAAGCGACAATCATGCGAATATGAGAGGCACCAAGTTTCTTGCATGTGCTCTTTGGCGTGTCTTCATACTGCTTGTACATCACCCTATCACAAAAAGAAACAACTACCCAACACCACATAGAGCATTTAGGCAACACCCCCCCCCCCGTCCTCCGTACACCACCACAATGCACAAACATATTCATAAACACATAGCCACCACAGCCATCCAACCCCTTCACCACAGCCATTCAACCCCTTCAACCAGACAAAAACCACACTTATCCAAAACCTTATACCAGACAAAATCCTGGTACGAAACTATCCTATCTAGAGAGATATTATTATAATATTATCAAGCCAGAGTCCTATGCGGTCACCACACTTCCCTGCTACAACGCCTACACAAAATACAACTCACAAACAATTCACTTTGTCATCACTGCAGTGGAGCCACAGCAACATCAACATGGTGCAATCGTTATGTGTTGTTTGTTGATGACCAACCACGAGTCTGGCCAAGCGTACCCATCAAACAAAGCACGCAGTCACCCTTGCATGGCTGTCTCGTGCAGTGAAATGGTATTTCCTTGCAGCAGACAACGCCTTGCCAGAGTGAGGCGCGGGGAAGAATGTGGAGGTATATTCTTGGTTGGCTGCCCTGGATGGATGCCCCATTGGCGTCCCTCCACCGAGTATACAGGGACACCGTATTAGGCTTCATAGCATATCGTTACTTGGTAATGTGATTACCAACCTGCATTATTAGTTTCTTGGTTACAGAAAACCACTAGGTTTTTCACCCAGTGTAGTCACCTAAGTTGGAGAGAAGGGCAATATAAGTGACACGAATGATGGAAGAAACAGAAAAAGAATGATAAACGTGATGGAAGATGGAGGTGAAGCTGCATCAAGTGAGTGGCACCCGGTATGTGTGAATCATAATTATATTCGCTATGTCGGTTGCTTGTGTGTGTGTGTGTGTGTGTGTGTGTGTGTGTGTGTGATTAGAACGTTATTGCAGTGTTGTGTAGTCTTTAACAGAGTTCAGAGAACTGCACCGACTTCTGTATTTCGAGTGTTTTCACTGTCGAGAAAGTGTTTGGTACTTCTGTTTAGAGTGTCATGTCTTATGGCATTGAAACATGGGAAAGTAGACTGTAGCACCAGTCGAACAGGGCGGTACTCCCGAGATGGATGGCAAGCTGGTGACAGGGCGAGCTGGAGCTCCCGTTTCACCAGCCCACAGGAGCTGTTCCTGACCATCTCCCTTTCCTGAACACTGTCAGTTTTTTCAAGAACAATGACAGCAGACCAGCATACTGTCATTATAACTCTGCCTCAAACTGTCTACACCACACTACATGCACATTAAATATCACAGCTTCTATTTCCAAGCCCTCATAGCAATGGCCGCTGCAGAGTTATCGGCACATTCGGTGGTACCTCGGATTGCCACCACCGGCAGGGTAGGACTGGGGTCACAGGGTCCTCCCAGGCGCAGTCATGCGACTCTGCCGACTGCAGTTATTGCAAACACTGATGCTCCTCAGAGAGAAAGTGTGAGTTCGACCTAATACTCCACTAACAATTGTGGTCCTACTACTAATCAGCATTCTGTTCACTTACTCCTCCAATCAGTATCCCTTCTAGCCCTATTCCTCACAGAAACCCAAATCCCTCCCTCTACTGACATATCTTCATTTAGTTTTCCTGGTTCCCATCTCCTCACAAATTTCTGTAACAAGGGTTGCACCTGTTGTTATGTCAGATCAGAACATGCATTGACACTAATCATTATAGAAACTAAATTACATAAATAGTGCCAAATATGTTTGTGAAGTTTATTGCTCCCCAATGCTTCTTCGGAACCCAGCATATTTGACTCGATATTTACACAGCTGACCAAACTTAATCACTAAATTTACCATTCTGGGTGATCTTACCGTCAATAATGTAGTTATTGCATTCTGCCAGGTCTGGCGATACTGGTCTAGAAAGCGAGCTGTTTGCAGAATCGTTTAATCTCACGCAATTTGTAAAACAACCAAGCAGAATACCAGATAATCTTGACCATGGTGCCCTTCTCTTGAACCTTTTCCTGATTCAATAGCCCACATCAATACAGGATAGAGGTACTGTCACCACTTGGATCCTCCAGCGACAGTCTCTTCAAAGCCTCATTAGACAGTTTCCCCAAACCTTCCCCTTCTGAACCTGGAAGGGTGACCAGATAGCACTTCGATAGGACAGACTGGGATGGATTTAGAAATTATCTTGTTGATACTGCATGGCAGTCTTTCTTCTCCACTGACATTAGTTCTGCCCAGTCCCACAATGACTTAATACAAGCTAGTATGAAATTGTTCTAACCCAGTCTACAAAGTACTAAACGATTGGACTCCCTAAAATGGTTTAACAGCAATTGTGCAAGAGCAACGACACAGAAATCCTTAGCATATAACTTTCACTTTAAAAACATCTGAATTCCTCAAACAATTTAAAATTGCTAGAAACCATGCAAAAATATCAAATTTTCTTCACAACCAAGCATCTAAACTATTAAATAAGGACCTGGATAGGTGGCATCTTCGATGTAGGTCTACCCTCCAGAGGCTGCTGAAGCAGAAGACGAGGACAGCATGGAAGCCAAACTACCGCAAATCCCCCTGGCCCCTCACGGGGCCTGAGAACCTGGGAGTGGCTTCGGTCGCCCGGGCAAGTACCACTTCTCTCAGTGCAACACATACAACAACATCGTTTTTTCTACACCGAGAAATGACTCCTCGGCAGTCATTTCTCGACGACTCTTCTAGCCGGGGACATTGAGAGCAATCCAGGACCCACCAACAAACCTATCACGTCGAGCCGACAGACAAAGGATTCAGTTCAGTGCATTTCCTGCAAGAACTGGACCCATTACACCTGCACAACACTTGCATCCAGAAAGCATTACACAAACACCTGGACCTGCTCTTTATACTCCTTCCTCCCACCCACTAACACCCCCACCAACCCTACTCCTACTTCCTCCACACCTCAGCCAAACTCACCGATCCTTCCCACACCATCCAATCCCCCAACCCCTCCCATTCCACCCCATCCTAATCCACCCCAACCCGTACCTCCATCACAACCTTCTCCTACCCCTTCCTCCCCACCCACACCAACACCTCCTCCCTGTGCTGCAGCAGTCAACACACATCGCACACACAACATAAACATCCTTTAATTAAACATAGATGGCATCAACACTAAAAAACAAGAACTCACACAATTCATCAAACAACAAAGCATACACACTGCCATCTTACAAGAAACAAAACTATACTGAACACAAAAAACACCTACATTTCATAATTTCACCACCATTCAACAAGAGCGGTCCCACGGCAGTGGTGGACTCATCACCCTGGTACACAAATCCATCAACTTTTCAGATACCAGTGCACACACAAAGTCACTTCTCCCCTCACATGACACCACAACATCAATACAATCAATTAAATTATGGTAACAAATCACATATAACAATCGCCAACACTTACATTCCCCCCCAGACGTCCCCCACAATACCACATAATTACTCTCCACAAATACACCACATCACTAACATACCCATCATCCTGGGTGATTTTAATGCCAAGGCGTCGGCCTGGCATGTCAACAACCCTGACACAGACAGAGGGCTGGTACTACAATCCCAAACAGACTATCTTTTCATATTGAATACTCTCCATCAACATACCCATATCCCACACCAAGCCCTCTTCCTCCCATCTTCCCGAGACATCACCTTTTGCTCCCCAAACTTCGTCCCCACAACATCCTGGAGAGTGATTAAAGCCCTTGAATCTGATCACCTCCCAGTCATTATCACTACCAAAACCAGAATCACCCCAGCTGGCCACAGACACACAGACACTAATTATAAGAGAGCCAAATGGGAGGCCTTCACAACTGAAACAGAACAACATTTCGAAACAGTAAACAGTACACCCATCACAAAACATCAACACTGCTGTGCACACTTTCAATACAATTATACAAAACACAGAGAAAAGACACATCTAGAGGCAACAGGACGAGACACAACACCAACTTCACACCAGAAATTAAAGGCCTCATCAGTCAACGGGACACATTACGACACTCCCCAACACCCCATACACAAGACACCGTACAACAAATACAAGAACTCAACACTCAAATAAACATTAAAATATTAGAACAGCAAACACTAAACTGGAATTATTATCTCCAAACACTTGACCACAAAACAAACACAGCAAACTCTACAAAACACTAAACAGCATCACACTCTCCAACAGCAACACTACACAATCACACGCTGCCATCACAACAGACCATACCTTCAAACAAACAACAAGCAAACACTCTCATCAATCACTTTTCACATGTCAGCCATTTAAACCCCCATCACGACGACCGATGTATCATCTGACGTAAGAGACAGTTCCCCACAGACCCAGACTATGCACCTTTCACTTACAATCCGACGAAGCACATTATTGGCAACCTTAAGCACTTATCTGCCTGTGGACCAGGCAACATAAGCAACATTCACCTTAAACACCTTGGACCACAAGGCATACAAGCACGCACCAACATATCAAAGTACAGATACTCATGCAGCATAATACCCAACATGTGGAAGCATGGCATTATCATCACTGTCCCTAAACCCAACAAAGACCCCACGTTACCTTCCTCACACCGCCCCATCACACTCCTCTGCACCCCCCTCTACAGTCATTGAAAGACTGGTACTACAACTAGTTATGCCTCACATCCCCCCTAGCCCTATCACAACATGGCTTTAGGCCACTACACTCCACAAACACTCTTCTTACAGACTTTACACAGAGAGTTTTTGATGGCATGAACTCAGCTAGGCCACCACACAAAACACTCCTAGTCACACTAGACATCAGCAGAGCTTTTTATGCCATCCCCCACCACAACCTCACAATCAAAATATTCAACACAACCATGCACGATAACACAAAAAGATGGCTGGCAAACTATTTAGCAGGCAGATGTGCACATGTAACATTTGCCAGTCAGTCTTCAAACATCAGAAGCTTCACAAATGGTGCCCCCCAAGGATCTGTTTTGTCCCCTACACTCTTTAACTTATGCATGCACGACATACCCACACTCCCCACACAAGAGATACACATAGCTTCCTATGCAGATGACACAACACTTATATGTACACAATAAAAGGCAGAGTTATTTAAAAGGAGCCTGTGGAGTCACATGGAGAGACAGGCTGACGAATGAGGATATAAAGGAGCGTTGTGGTGTGGATTTGGATGTGATAGGGAGCGTTATGAGGAACACACTGAGGTGGTTTGGCCATGTGGAGAGGATGGAGGGTGAAAGACTGACGAAAAGAGTGTATGTGAGTGAGGTGAAGGGGGGAAGAGGGAGGGGGAGGCCGAGGATGAGATGGACGGATGGGGTGGAGAGGTACGAGTATATGAGAGAGGGGGGTGTGAATTGGGAGCAGGGCAGTGAAATGGCGGGGGACAGGGTGACGTGGAGGCGTTTTGTTTGTGGCCACCCCAAACGGGATTGAGGCGTCTGGCAATAGATAGATAGATAGAAAAGGCAGACACAGCTGCACACATCCTCCAACCTTACGTCAACACACTACACGAATGGTTCACCACAAACAGGCTTAAAAGAGCCCCAGCCAAATCTACAGTGACCCTTCTCACGAACTGGACAGCAGAACACAGTCACATTCCACACCTCACCATAAACAACACTCCCCTACCACGCAAAGACACACACACAAAATCCTTGGCGTAACATCCAATACATCAGTGTCATTTAAACAACACATCACAAACATCAAAAATAAAATAACACCAAGACTCAGTGCCTTGAGGTCACTTGCCCATACAACATTTGGACACAACAAAGAAACCACCACCACAGTGTACAAACAATATAATTCAGTGATGAATTATGCAAGCCTTGCTTGGGCTCCTAACCACACTAAAACACACTACAACACTCTACAGACCATACACAACAAGGCCCTAAAAATAATCACAGGCTGCACAGGTACTACACCCACAGACCACCTACATCAAGAAACCAAAGTCCTCAAAGTCAAGGATCACCTAGACATGAGAGACACCCAAACTCTCACTCCAGCCTCCACAAACCCACAGCATCCACTGCACTACATGGCAGCACTCCACACATACCAAGGAACATCAGAACAACACCCAGCACTCGATATCATACACAAATACTGTCATCTCTCCCCCCTCGCCCACCTCAGACCAGCTCCCAGAAGCATATCCATATTCAAATCACTCACCACTGCATTCAGTCACTTAAAGATTACACACAGCTGCAAGCACGGCCTCCTGATATCCACCCTTCTGAATCCTATCTCCCTCGTGAGGACAGGGTCCACCTGGCCAGGCTGGGATGTGGGTATCATCCAGCCCTCTTAAGTTACCACAAGAGGCTGGATGACTACGTCACTGATGCCTGTCCAAAATGTAACACAGCACCCCATACTATTAAGCACATTATGGAAGACTGCATTGCACACAATCACCTATGCCAACAACACAACATACACTCCTTGAGAGCTCTGGGGGAAAGCCCGGTCTTGGCCATGGCCTTCCTTAACCCGTCACGTCCCGAGCCTTTCCGCACCTATGACATCCCCCAGTCCCGAGCCTTTTTGGAAAATTTTTTTTTCTTATGAAACTTCCGCTTAGGTCGAGAAACTATGGAAAATCTTGAAGAAAGTTGTCTCTGCAGTCTATAAGTGGTCTATACAGGTGCGGTTTCCCCCCGCAGGTATCGTATTCTGTAATGGGCTGGATATGCGTAAACGTTTTCTATGGTAAGGAGTAATGGGACAAACAACACACAACACCTCTACATTTATTGAATTTGTACTAATAAACAATAACAGTAACAATATAATGGATTTCAGACACATATATAGGAAAAATAAGCATTGTACCATCGCGCGAGCATAGCGAGTTAGGTCCGAGTCGTATCATGCTATCTGCTAATTTTCTGTTATGAGTCTACCGATCATTTTTTCTACTTGTATACTTCTGTTTCAATGACAATTTACTAATTACAACTGTTTGTAAGTGTTTTCAGATGTTTTCATTCATTTTGATGACATGCAGCATAAGTTTAGTGCACATCAGCTTAGTAAGCGCACTCGCTATGTCTCGTATTTCAACATACCAAATTGTTTTATCACTTTCTAATTATTTTCCCATTTACATAGAACCTTTCCCCCACCACTGTGAAGGTTTTCAATTATTTTCATTCATTACGAGGGCATTTAGCGATATGCTAGCGCCTATTCATGTAGCAACCACGATCTCAAACACTCGTGTTTCATCATCTACTTTATTTATTCACTCCAATTATATTTTCCCACTTACATTACACATACTTACTGCCATTATTTATTCAAGTGAGCGTGAGAATATCGCCTGAAAATACCCTCGCAAGGAATGTTACGTCATACATAATACTCACACACTTATATACTAATTCACGCACACACTTATATACTAATTATTCACTTTATCACTTGCTGACTTTTATTTTGACTAATACGTGCCTTATTCATTCGACTAGGCGTCAGGAAATCTTATCTTTATAGACACGCTATGAATATTTGACTTAGGAAATACATCATCATATACAATAATTTGAACTTATATTATACCAGTAAGAATGTCACATAATAGAAAATATATAATAAGGGGCCGTATTTATTGCACTGAGCGACAGAATATCGCATCAAACAACCCTCTCTATGTAAGTTTCAACTTAGGGCAGATTTATATACTTACACCCAATGTTTGCACTTATGTTCTACCCGTAGGCACTTTATACTAATATTTGGCGATCCACATGACTGATTTTTTCACAGAGCGTCTGTCGCATTTACATCATAATTTCTGCGTCCTTTCGCAATCACACCATGCTAAAATTGCAGCAACGTGTGGTATTCACTAAAACATGGGTGAATACACAGACCCACGTCACACTGCACGCACTCATAGCGGGTGTCCTTCCTCTGTGTCGTGAGTCGCACCTGGGAATTACTGCACACGTGACACCTGCGCTGGGGCCTAGGTCTGTTGGGCTGGGGCGGGATAGGAGTGGGGAAATGGCGGGCGGATATTCTCTGGGGAGTGTGGGTAATAGGGGCAGTGCGGGGGCGCTGTTGGGGCCTTTCAACCGCATATTTTGCAAAGATTTCTCGTGTGAGCTCCCTCACAAACCCTTCAAAGGTTTCCTGAACTCCTGTGGTCATGGCGTGAAGGTGGTGGCAATTCAGAGCAGTGATATCTAGCAAGTGAAAGAACAGTTTCTTATACCACTTCATCGTGGTCCTGGCACACTCTACCGTCGATATCATGGAGTCTGACTGGTCCACGAGGCGCATGTTTATATTATAGTCCATGACACATTCAGGTTTCCAAACACGACGCCTGCTCTCGCTATGGTAATCAACAGAATCAGTACGGTGCATCAAGGGGCGGTGAACCGTGGACAAGAGGCTTACTTCTCTGTTGTGGTTCCACATTGTTGCAAGGATGTTGTTTGCTTTGAAGAAGACAACCTCACTCCTTGCAAGTTTCCGCCTACCTTGACCATGTGACGCCGGTTCACCTTTACAGTTCCACATACTCCCGTTTCATGTCTGTGAAGATAACGAGCGAGAAGAGGGCTAGTGTACCAGTTGTCGAGGTAGAGAACGTGACCACGATGAAGGTAGTCTTGTATCATCGTCTTTACCACTGCTCCAGAAAGTCCTATACTTCGATCTTCTATTATGTCTGTCTGTGCACCGGTGTACAAGACTATGTCTTGCACGTATCCAGTCCTACAGTCACACATAACAAAGATCTTGAACCCAAAACGGTGCCTTTTGCTGGGTATATACTGTCTGAATGAAATATTGCCTCTCCACAACACGAGACTCTCGTCTATGACGAGATCTCTATAGGGATAGAATGAGGATCGAAAGGTTTGCCTGAGGTGATCAAAGACCAGCCTAATTCGCCTCATTTTGTCCGTGTTGTTTGTATTTGCAGGGTCATTAGCATCATAAAAATGGAGGCGACTTAGAATTTGTTGAAACCGATTACGGCTCATCACTTGACCAAATATGGGGGTAAACATAACAGGGTCCCTAGTCCAGTAAGCAGGAATTCTATTTTTTCTTATTATACCCATCAAAAGGACAAGGGCAAAAAAATAAGAACATTTCTGGAATGGAGACAGGGTAATCATAAATCATTGAATGCCTACTCCTTCTTCCCAATCTTTCACTTTCTAGCCGCTGGCCGCTTGCAAACAGGTTTGTTTGAAGCACGATCTGATCAACGAAGGCCTCACTGAAAAACAGGTGGAAAAATCCAACCTGCTTGAATTACAGTGAATACCTGGTGCAATGCAGCCAGATCGCCCCTGCTCAGTGAAGGGGTGAATGAGGGAGAAAAATCACCCCATCCTCCCAATCCCACGACACAAATCCCTCGTCCCCATCACCGCCTTCGTCTGGGTGGGGAGGAGATCCTGGTTGGGGAGGTTGGGGAGAAGGAGTATGGAGGGCTTCCCCACTGTCACTCCTCTTCCCTCTGCCTTTACCCTTTCCCTTTCCCTTACCCTTACGGCCTTGAGGAACATTAGGGGGCTGTGGGGATGAAATAGTTTGATATTGGGGAGCAGAAGACGTGCTGGGGAGTGGTTCCTCCCCACCTTCCCCTCCATTACCACACCACGTGCTCTCTCACGCAACCTTGCTCGACCACGTGTTAGGGGATATTGGGGAGCATAAGACGTGCTTTGGAGTGGTTCCTCCCCACCTTCCCCCTCCCTCACAACCCCACGTGATAAGGAACGCACCCGCACTGGCCCACGTGATCCACTCTGCCGCCTCACACTGCGTAGGGAGAGCAATGACTCACCCACCTCACTCTCACTTTCCCTAATCCCAGGAATGTCCATTTCACTCCCCACTCCCTCCACTTCACTTCCTACCGCCCCAAACAGAATGCTTGGCCCATACCTGCTTAGACGACGTGGTGTGCGCTCTGGGCCACGATGCGTAATCACCTCCCCGCCCATACCACGTGGCAGCACGTCCCACGTCTCCGTCCCCGTCCTCGTCCTCGACCTCGACCCGGCTTCCAAGGCACGCTGGGGATAGGGATATGACATACCACGTGCCTTCTTTGCCTCCTGCCCCTCTCTAGCAGCACGGTAAGTCACGTACTGCCGTTTCCTTGGTGACGGAACTTCCTCATCACTGCTGGTGGTTTCTTCCTCATCTGGCTGCACATAATCTTTGTCCATCTCCTCGTCATCCAGTGGGGAATCACTGTCGCCGGTAAAGGTGTCCAGGGCGACTTGAATTTCGCTCTCTGAGAGACCTCTCTTAGCCATGTCTGAGCAGGACCGTGGCTACCAGGTGAGTGGACGAGTGGCGGGCTAGCGCGGGTCGCGCGGGGTCGCCGAGTGTCCCCGCCTGGTGGCAGGTAGGGGAAGGTCAGGCGAGGGTACGTACCGCAAATCAAGCGCGAAATTTGAAAATTGTCGAAATTATGCACATTGCAATTGCACGACGTACTGGTACGTCGCCGGGACTGGCAAATGCAAATCGTGGTGACGTACCCATACGTCGTCGGGACGGGGCGGGTTAAGGACTCGGGGCTGTTCAGCCAGACTGCCTAGGGAACAACAACTACTACTACTACTAAATAATCCTAATGACAATAGAATATTCTAGTCAACACCCAGTTGTTTCAATGACATCTTTAACAAGTCATCATCCATTTCTCCAAAAAAAACTTCAGATGGAAATATTGTAAATGACCCATGTGGAAAAGCCAACATCCTTGCCAGAACATTTGCCACAAATTCTACCTTAGAGGAAGTTAATCAGAACGTCCCAGTACTAGAACTCGACTCTACCGAAACTGCCATACTTAAGATACGAACTAGATACACTCGACCCTCGATTTGGCTGACCCCTCTTTCCCGGATTTCGGATTTCCCGGACACGGGCTGAGGCTGGACAATATTATCAAATGCCAGACAAATGCCCCTACAAGTCCGGGATTCTCAACAAAAGTCCGGCCATTATTCTCTCATATAAAACTATAAGCAGTCTGCTGCACAACATAATTTTAGCAAGGTTTTGACTCAATAGGCCATTTTAACACACAAGAAATTATTTTCATTAATGAAACGCATCCTAGCCACCAACCTGCTTCATGCCACCAGCTCCTAACTCGTGGCAATATTCCATTTGCCTCTTACCTTTCTCAAATGCCACTATAAATGGTTTATTGCATAACACAGTAAAGTTTAAGGAAGGCATGGACACAATAATATTCATAGGTAATAAAAAAAATAAAATTCTTACGGCCAAAGTCAATGGGATCCATTCCTACTCACTTACCTCACCTGACTCGGTGTGACTAAATACTGAATCGGCACTTTTCACTGGAAAATATATTAATTTTTTTCGCCACAGTGACTCATACACACCTAATTATCTTAAATCTACTTTAAATTTTTTTCTTATTATAACCAAATTAAAAAATTAGGTTTCCGAGCTAAAGTGCACGAATGTTAGGGGATACTTCCTGTTAAGATTGTCAGTGCTTATATCTCGGTCAGCTGAAGAGTGGTTGGCCAATGTTAGCAGATATTTTCCTTTCAGATCGTCAGCACACCTTGACAGACTTCCATTTTGCATAACAGTTTATTTTGAGAACAAAAAAAAAAATGTACCTGCATTGTAAATCGATATTTGTCCAAAACAAAAGTCCGTCAAGGTGAGTTGTTAGGCTAGAGGCAAAGCACTTCTGCTAACTTTAAGAAATTTTCACTCTGAATCCTGATTTTCTATTAATAATTAAATTAAGCACATACTTTTGACTGAATTTCAAATAATTAGGTGTGCAAACCTATATGGTGATAAAGATTAAAACATTTTCCAATTAAAATTGCCGAGTCTGTCCAAGATCAAGATCACATTCGATGATTGTATCTCGATCAACTGATTAATGGTTGGCCAATGTTAGCAGATATTTCCCCTTCAGATCATCAGAACACCTTGATAGACTTCCGTTTTGCATAAAAAATATTTATTTTGAGTACAAAAAAATGTATCTGCATTGTAAATCGATATTTATTATAAAACAGAAGTCCGTCAAGGCAAGTTGTTAGGCTAGAGGCATTGTAAATCGATATTTATTACAAAACAAAAGTCCGTCAAGGCGAGTTGTTAGGCTAGAGGCAAAACATGCTAACTTTAAGCAATTTTCACTCTGAATCCTGATTTTCTATTAATAATTAAATTAAGCACAAATTTTTGACTGAATTTCTAATAATTAGGTGTGTAAACCTATATGGTGACAAAGATTAAAATATTTTCTTATTAAACTTGCCGATTCGGTCCAAGATTGCATGTTTGTATCTCGGTCAGATGATAAGTGGTTTGCTGACCTTGTGGTGCTCCATGCCTTGCTCATTTTCCTCTTTTTCCTCAGCTTTCTGATCTTCTTCTATCATACCCTCCACATTCTCGTCAACAACTGTCTAAACAACCATTCTTGGGGTTGTAGCTAGCAAAATACAGCTATTGTGTCAGTTATTATTATTGCTATTGCGTCAACGTTATTATTTTATGTACTGTGTACGTTAGTTATGTTGCTATAGGTAACCTACATTCCAGAATGCTCTAGATTATAGGAATAATTGCCGGACAATATTGGAGAATTCGGACAAAGTATGGTAATAGTCCGGAGAATGGTATGTGGGGCTGGACTTTCCCATTTCCGGACTTTTGCCATTCCTGGACTGATCTATCCCCCCTTTTAGTCCAGCAAATCGAGGGTTGAGTGTACATAAAATCCAGCCTAGACAATTTACCAACCAACAAAGCTCTATGTCCAGATGGAATTCTTCCAATTGTTTTGAAAAAGTGTTCCTCAGATCTTGCTCCTGTTCTAGCTGAATTATTTAGACTATGTGTCTGTACTTTTTCATTCCCTAATTCTTGGAAAGAAGCCAATATCAACCCAATCCCCAAGAAAGGAGTTCCTCTGTCCCTTCAGATTACAGACCAATAGCTATCCCATCTTCTTTTGGTAAAGTACAAGGTGCTACCCAAAACTTCCAATAATTTGAATACTGTAGGAAAATAAGTTACCTTACCTCCTAGTTCTCACTGTCGCCTTCGAAGTAGTCCCCTTCGGTATGTATAGAGTGGTCCCAGCATGATTTCCACAAGTCCATGCATCCCTGGAAGGCTTCAGGCATGATGGTCTTGAGCATCTTATGCGATTCTGTGTGGATCTCCTCAATCGAGTCAAATCGACGCCCTTTCAGTCATAATTTCAGCTTGGGAAACAGGAAAAAGTCACAGGGGGCAAGGTCAGGCGAATAGGTTGGGTACAATAATTGCGAGCTCACCGCCTTTGGTTCCTTCTTCCTCACATAAAAAAAAAGACAACAATAACCGATCTGTGGGCAGGGGTGTTGTCATGATGCAGGACCAAGGCCTTGTTCTTCCACTGTTCTGGATGTTTGCGGCAGATGTTCTCCCTCAGACGCTGCAAAAGTCACAGTAAAACTTTCCATTGAGAGATTGACCGGGTGAGACGAATTCCCTGTGAACAATCCCTGGGATATTGAAGAAAATGATCATCAACTTGACACTGCTGCGCCACTGGTCCACCACCAAACCATCTACACACCACATTACAATAGTATGCGTAGCTCAACAACACGTCCGCTCACAGACACGGCCGGGGCCACACTGACACACAAGGGGTGCTGCTGACTCCTCCTAGCGGCAAAAGGCAAAACTGCAGGCGGTTGGCTCCCTTTGTTCAAATTACTGGAACTTTTGGGTAGCACCTCGTATTTGTGAATGTAATTAATAAGCATATTGCTAAACATCTTCGATCCAACAACTTAATTAGTTACACACAGCATGGTTTTCACCATGACAGATCCGTTGATGATAGATCCGTTGATGATATGCTCAATCTCCTGATTCATACCATCCATCAGTCAGTTTGCCAACATGAAACCCTGGCAGTAACCCTTGATATTTCTAAAGCTTTTGACAGCGTGTGGCACCATTCTCTGCACTCCAAACTCCCTTACTATGGCATATCATCCTTTATTCCACTGGTTTCCTCATATCTCACCGACAGAGAGATAAAAGTAGAAGTATATTTCAATATCCATTTGATTAATGTCAGTGTGCCACAAGGATCCCTCCTGGCTCCAATCCTATTCACTCATATGCAGATGACTCAACACTTCACACTTCCTTCACACTTAAACACCAATTCACTAAGTCAAATATCTCTAACTTGCAAATCAGTACAGGAATCTCCATAAACCAAGACTTATGTAAAATCACTGAACAGGGACAAAGTAACATTATCTCATTTAATGCTATTAAACTAAATACAGAATATGTACTAACAGGCTGATATTACCTGATTCCCATATTACCTTCAATGCTGCTAATATTCCCATCTCTAAAAGTATTGAATTTCTCGGTATTGTGCTTAACAGTACACTCAGCTGGACCACTCATGTTAGATCACTCGCTAAAACCGCTTCAAAGAAATTTAGATTATTATATGGAATCTGCTACTACTTCACTGACAGGCACTTGTACAGCACCCTACCTGTATCCCTGATCTCCTTGGAGAGAGCTCCAACATACTTGACCTCTTCCTTACAACTAATCTTTCTGCTTACAGTTAATCTTTTCTCTCCTTTGGGCTCCTCCAATCATAACCTTATCACCTTAACTTGTCCTATCACTCCAGTATGACCTGTGGACCCTCTAAAGAAACATCATCTGTGGCACTTTGGAGCTGCAGATTGGGAGGCCCTCAGGCAGTACTTCTTTGATTTCCCCTGGAATGATTATTGCTTCCATGGCCAGAAGCCATCTGAGTGTGCCTTGCACATTACGAAGGTTATTCTCTTGGGCATCGAAGCATACATTCATTTCTCATATCCCTTGACTAAAGCAAGAAACCCTTGGTTTAATCATGCTTGCTCGAATGCTGTCCGCAACAAGGAAAGGACCTATAAAAGGTACTGGAACCAACCCGCCCCTAAATCACATCTTGCCTATGTTTCTGCCCTGAATCATGCTAAGTCTGTTTTTCGCTGTGCTAAAAATAATTTCATCCGTACTAAATGCTCTCAACTCTCTAACTCAAATTCCTCCTGCTCCTTCTGGCACCTTGCCAAAAACCTTTCTAACAACTTTACCTCATCATCCTTCCCTCCTCTTTTCTACTCTGATGGTTCTGTAGCTATTTCTTCTACTGAAAAAGCAGATCTCTTAGCTCAGACTTTCTCCTCCAATTCCACCTTAGACAATTCCGGTGCTGTTCCTCCATCACTTCCCCTCTCTGACTTCCTCATGGTTGACATTAAAATTTCTTCAGCTAATGTATTTTCTGCCATCACTGGTTTCTGGAGTAAGAAGGAGATGCAAGAGTGTGCAAGGGACAGCATGGTGGAATGATGAGGTGAAACGAGCTGTGGAACAAAAGAAGAAGACATATAGTGAATGGTTAGCAAGTAGAGGTAGGGGAGAAGAAGAGAGAGAGAAGAGAGAGGTATATGTGAGCAGGAGAAGGGAGGTGAAGAGACTGGTGAACGAGAGTAAGAAGAAAGTGGATGAAGAGTTTGGGAGCAATCTGAGTGTGAAATGGGGGAGAGTAAGAAATTGTTTTGGAAGGAGGTAAAGAAAGTAAGGCAGTGTAAAAGGAGAAATAGTAGGGGAGTGAAAGATAGGAATAATACACTGTTGGTGGAGAAGTGAGAGAAATTGAGGAGATGGAAGGAGCACTTTGAGGATTTGTTGAATGTAGGGAGTGAGAGCAGTGCGAGTATAAGTGGTTGGGGAATGGCTGGGAGAAGAAGAGATGAGAGGAGGGAGGAAGAGATCAGTAGGGCGGAAGCAGTGGAAGCAATGAAGATCAAGTTGAGAAAGGACCCAGGAATTGATGGAGTGTGTGGTGAAATGCTGAGGTATAGAGGTTAGATTGTTATGGAGTGGATATGGAAGATGTGTAGATTGGCTTGGGAAGAGGGAAGGGTTCCATGGGACTGGAAATCAGGTATAATTGTTCCTTTGTACAAGAGAAAAGGGGAGAGAGAAGAATGTTGTAACCATAGGGGTATTTGCCTTCTTAGTG
Source organism: Coenobita brevimanus (assembly GCF_032717465.1). Classification (NCBI taxonomy): domain Eukaryota; kingdom Metazoa; phylum Arthropoda; class Malacostraca; order Decapoda; family Coenobitidae; genus Coenobita; species Coenobita brevimanus. The sequence goes on from NC_137046.1 coordinate 12,049,594, forward strand.
TGACAGGTAAAATATATGGTAGAATACTCATTGATAGGGTTAGGCATATGACAGAGGAGCTAGTTGGAGAAGAACAAGGGGGATTTAGGAAGGGAAAAAGGTGTGTAGATCAGATATTTGTTCTAAGATGTTTAGTGGAGAAGTATCTAGAGAAGGGAAAGAAAGTGTATGCTGCCTTCATGGACTTGGAGAAAGCTTATGACAGAATAGATAGGCAAGGTATGTGGAAGGTATTAAGAATATATGGAGTGGAGGGGAAATTGTTGAGTGCTGCGAAGAGTATATACGAAGGAGCTAGGGCTACGGTGCGAGTGGATGGTGAGCTGAGTGAGTTCTTTGATCTCAATATGGGACTGAAACAGGGATGTGATGTCTCCATGGCTGTTTAATATATACATGGATGGGGCTGTAAAGGAGGTGCAAGATAGGGCAGTGGATGTGGGGGTGGCTCTAATGAATGAGGGTGAGATTTGGAAGATTCTGGTGTTGCTGTTTGCTGATGATACAGTATTGTTGAGTGAAGATGATTGGGAGTTGCAAAGTTTGGTGAATGAATTTGGGACAGTGTGTAGGAGGAGGAAGCTGAAAGTTAATGTAAACATAAGTAAAGTTATGGTGTTTGAGAGGAATGAAGTCATAGAATGTACAGTGAGGTTGGATGGTGAGGATATGGAGAATGTGAGTGCATTCAAGTACTTGGGTAGTGTGATGAGTAAGGAAGGAACTTTGGGGGATGAAGTGCGTGAAAGGGTACAGCAGGGAAGGAAGGTTATTGGTTCACTGAAAGCAGTGATGAGAAATAGGGAGGTGAGTATGGAAGTTAAGAAGTCACTGCATGATAGTATTGTGATCCCTACCCTGCCGTATGGAAGTGAGGCGTGGACCTTGGAAGAGGGGAACAAGTCAAGAGTGAGAGCAGTGGAAATGAGTTACTTGAGAGAAGCATGTGGAGTGACATGGAGGGACAGGTTGACGAATGAAGAATTGAAGGAACATTGTGGGGTGGATGTGGATGTGATTGAGAATGTTAGGAGAAATACACTGAGGTGGTTTGGACATGTGGTGAGAATGGAGAATGAAAGACTGACTAAGAGGGTGTATGTAGGTGAGGTGGAGGGAGGGAGAGGGAGGGGTAGACCGAGGATCAGATGGAGGGATGGAGTTGAGAGGTATATGAGGGAAGGGGGGGTGAGTTGGGAGGAGGGTAGTCAAATGGTGGGTGACAGAGCGACTTGGAGGCGTTTTGTCTGTGGCCACCCTTTGCGGGATTAGGGCGTCGGGCTATAGATAGATAGATAGACTGGCCTCAGTATTAACAAGGCGAATGGGCGTGATGGAGTCCCTCCTGTTGTCCTCAAGAACTCTGCTTCTGTGCTTACACCCTACCTAGGTAAACTCTTTTGCTTTCGTATTTCAATTTGTACCTTTCCTTCTTGCTGGAAATTTGCTCTCATTCAGCCAGTCCCGAAGAAAGGTGACCATTTCCAACTCTCTAGCTATCGTCCAATTGCTTTAATATCCTGTGTCTCAAAAGTTTTCGAGTCTATTCTCAAGAGAAAAATTATAAAGCATCTTTCCTATCACAACCTTCTTTCTGATCGTCATATGGGTTCCATGAGGGACAATCCAATGGAGATCTTCTCACCTACCTTTCAGACTCGTGGTCATCTTCCTTTCAGGACTTTGGCGAAAGCTTTGCCATTGCACTTGACATCTCAAAGGCTTTCGATCGAGTCTGGCACAAATTTTTAATTTCCAAACTACCCACTTACGGTTTCTATCCTTCTATCTGTGCCTTCATCTATAGCTTCCTTTCTGGTCGTTCTATAGCTGCTGTTGCACACGGCCATCGTTCTTCTCCTAGATCTATCAACAGTGGTGTTCCTCAGGGCTCTGTCCTATCACCAAGTCTCTTCCTTTTATTCATCAATGATCTAAGCTGTATATCTAACCCTATCCACTCGTATACTGATGATTCCACCCTTCACCTTTCCATTCGGTTTCCCCAACGTCCATCTCAGCAGTTACTTCAACAAACAAGGGATGAGGCTATGGCACACCTAAGTCTGACTTGTTTCATATCTCTGACTGGGGTAAAAATAATCTTGTGTTTAATTCATCAAAGACTCAGTTTTCACACTTATCAACCTGTCAAAATCTTCCACAGGAGTACCCACGAATGTTTAATAATATCCAGCTTAATCCTGCATCATCCTTGAAAATGCTTGGGGTTTCATTCACTTGTGACTTATCTTGGAAAGACAATATTGCATCTCTTGTAAAATCTGCCTCCAAGAGATTTGGTGTGCTCAGCCGACTCTGTGCCTTCTTTACCCCTGCACAGTTGTTGACTTTATACACGGGTTTAATTCGCCCCTGTTTAAAGTACCTCTCATGTGTGGGGAGACTCCTCACATAGAGCTTTTCTCAATAGGGTGGAGTCAAAGGCTTTTCGTCTCATTAACTCTCCTCCTCTTACTGGCTTCCTTCAACTTCTGTTTCTTCGCTGCACTGTTGCCTCTTTATCTCTATTCTGTCGCTACTTCAATGGTCACTGCTCCCCTGAACTGTCTGCTTGCATCCCTCCACCTCTAAGACTAATGGGTAGCACCCGTCTAGCAATAAACTCTCATCCCTTTTCTGTCCAGCTCTCTAATGCAAGAGTTAACCGTTACTCTCAGTCCTTCATTTATGCAACAGGTCAGCTCTGGAACTTTTTCCCTGTATGTATTTCCAGCTTCCTATGATCTCTAATCTTTCAAATGCAGTGTGTCCAGGCATCTTGAAATGAATGGATCTTGAATTTGGCTCTCTTTTGTACTGTTTTTGTTTTTTTCGTGGAAGGAACTGTTTTGTGGGCTCAGCCTGTGGTTCCTTCTTCCTCACATACAAAAAAAAAAATGGCTATAATTTACAAGTCATGTGTATTCCCAGCTGTAATATTACTCACCCTTGTGGACTGGACGTGGAGAGGTACCACTAAAACAACCGGACAAAATTCATAATGAAGATGTAAGAATCATTAAAAATCCTGCAGTTATAAATGGACTACCTCCCCTACAAGTAAGAAGGAATGTTGCCTCCCGTGCATTGTTTTACAGAAACTTGTATACCAAACGCTCAGAAGAAGTTGCATCGATTGTGCCACCTCTCCACGGCTTCCCCCGTGCCACACAAGCATCTGGTAGCACTCATGACTAGACTGTCACATTGCCACATTGCAGAGCTTCTGCCTATCAGAATTCTTTTATCCTCTGAACTGCAACTCTTTGGAACTTGCTTCCCCAGAATAATTTTCCCCGAAACATCAACCTACAGCACATCAAGTCCAACTGTTAGATTTTTTATGAAGGGAGGACACCTGTAATCTGGTGTGAGGGTTATTTTTTTATCTAATTTGTTTTTCCTTCCTCTGTTCATCTGTAAAAAAAACAAAAATTAAGGAGATACTGATGAGACAAGAAAATGGTGCAGCAATCGGGAGGGGGGGGGGGGTTAGAATAATGCCTCACCTCCCATTGCTCCCCCTATTTGAAATTTTATCTTATTTTTTGTGTGGATATTGTGCTGCAGTCCCACTCCCCTATTTAACTTTGACCCACATTACCCCACCCCAAAAATCTGTGAAGGCCTGCCTACTGTACTGGAATAATATGATATTAGCATGTTTCAGCGGTTCTATGGAATGATGCCAGACCACGAAACATCATTAGAAGATGTGGGAAAGCAGCTAGAAAACTTCAGGAAGTAGAATGGATGATACTAGAATGGTCTGGGCATGCTGGAATCATGGACTTAGAGAGATGGGTCAGGAGATGTAGAAGGGCTGAGTCTCAAGGCCGTTTACAGAAGTGTATACTGAGAAGAACATTAGCTGAGATGGTGTGTGCTGACCATAGATCTAGAGGTGTTACAGAGTTGATGCAGTACAGAGCAAGATGGAGGAGTGCTATCAGATGAAACCATTTGACTGAGATTAGATGGCAGAGGAAACATTAAATTAAAAATGGTGATGATTCCATAAACAATGGCCTTAACCTTACAGAGAGTGAGAGTTATGAGGCACGATAGGAATAAAATAAACAAGGGACTAACCATGCTTGGCTGACTTAGTACTGTTGCAGCTGCTGTCCTCAGCTCGTGCCTCCAGCAACAGGTCTAGGTAGTCACCTCTCCTTTGGCCAGTCTCACGAGACTTGATAGTCGTTTTTGCAACCTCAGTGAAGAACTCAATCTCTGAAGCAAATAGCTTTACTCCAATGGCACTGGCAACGTTTGGAAACATAAATGTTAGAAACATCTGCAGACCCTTTATTAGTGACACTGAGACAAACTTCTCAGCCTTTTCTGCAAACTCTAGCTTTTCTTGGGTGAAGGAGTTGCATTCTATACCAAACGCACATGAAGCAATTGTGTCCATGGTAAACCTGCCAGCCTTGTCCTTCATGTCAATATTGGGATCCTTTACTGCATCTTTAAGGCATGAGGAAACTAGCAAATTGGCTTTGTCACACACAAGAGGAAACATTTTCTTCATCTTGCCTGAGGAGAAGGTTGGTGACAGGATGGCACGCAGAGTCTTCCACTCATCACCTGTTTTGTTACCTACCATTTCTTTCATCATATCCTCATCTTGACTTCCTAAAAATCGTCTGTCAGTGAAGTGATCGAAGTCCTTAACCAAAACTTCCCTCAAAATATCTGGATCGCCAATAACCAGAATTGGTCGGAAACCTTCATATATCCCGCATAGCTTCGAGCCCCCATGCTGGTGGTATACCTGCAACAATACATAACATCTTATAATAAATTCCTTGACCTGCAGTGAATTATATTTTTAGTGTCATTCTGTACAGTCACTGCCTTTGACATCATGTAGTATACTTAATATCAGGTGAAGGGGTAGAAAAATAGGTATAACTGCTACCAATAACCTTATGAGACTCACCTCATCGTAAAACTTCCATATAGGCATAAGGAAGCATTGATGTATGTTGCCAATAAATGGTAGGTTGGGTGCTGTTGGAATGCCCATTGAAACCCAGTGACTGTGGCGCCACCTGGAGTACCACCAAGCTGCCACCATAACAGTTAAGAAAACTAGCCAAAGCTCCAACAACATCCTCGCTTACTCTGCCTGGAGTGGAAAAAAACTGGAATTAACACCTGCAGTACCACACTTGGTCCGAAACTCATGTACAGTATAGTATGTGAAAAAATAAAAATAAATAAATAAAAAAAAACTGACCTAATCTTGCATGACTGTCGTATCTTAGGAAGTACTTGATTAACTGGTATGAAATTTATTGAAAGATATTTCCCGGCGTACTGGAGGTAACATGTAAACTCTGGCAATCCAAGTGTTGTGTAGACAGCACAGGCTCTGTTTCATTCTTGATCTCAGCGCCAACGGGAAAGTGCTGATTAGTCCATTTAAATTTACGTTCAAGTCAGCCAAGGAGGTGGTGGCGAAAATACTCTTGTTACTGATAGGGTATTTCATGACCGTAACGTTGTGTCTGAAATGCTGTGGTATAAATATATGAAATAATTATGTAACTGTTACTTGAACTGTGCAGTCAGTTACTTGCTTCAGTTACAAATTGTACTATCTTATTTCTCTTTGTGCTATCATCTTCCTTCGGCATTTATTTTCTACCCATCTGCCATTCACAAAAATAATTATGATTGATATCGTTCGTACTGTGCGAGATGAAAAAAGATATATGAAATGCCAGTGTCTGTGGCCGATATTTTGGAGCATAGAGAATGTAGGCAGCTTGTATGTCAAGGTTATTCAACTGGGGGGCCAAATCCGGCACTTGAGTCGTTTTCTATTGGCCCTTTGACAGACTCAGAAGAATACACATAAACTAGTTAACAAACATAAGTCAGAAAATTTTGCGTTTTTTAATTATGTTCTCAGTGGAAAATGCAGAATGCAAATTACACAGTATATGAATTTTTCGTTTTGTTCTACTTATAAGTGTTTAGATAAAGGAAAAAAAATGGAGCTAAAATAAGTTTATGACCTTTTTATCAATCTGAGTTTCATAATCCGACCCTACTCCTAAAGTACTTTAAAAACCCTGTTGTACGTTCTGCCACTGAGCTAAGTACTTAAGATATTATTGCGCCCTTGGGTTCATTGATCTATCGAGAATGACGTGCAGACAGGCCAGGTTGTTAATCAAAGCTCACTGAACGTTTAAGAGTTTCATTCCTACCAGGCATAACTGTAGTACCCTTGCAGAATACTGGCTTTTCTGTCACACGCTACCTCCGTCCCAGAGCTGGGAACGTCTGCAATCACTTCTGCAAACCGCAAATTCCACGGTTGCAGAAGTGTGATTTCATTACCGGATTTGCGTTTGCGACAAATTCTACTCAAATATGCTGTTTTGCACTTGCGGAAACACTTCCGCAAATGCAAATCTGCCTGCAAACATGTACGTGTCCTAGCCCGGCAGGCAGCACCTGGGTGAGTTGTCGCCTAGCCGGCAACTCCCGCACTGTTGCCCGATGTACGATAAATATTGTACCTATACGATAAATTCACCTACGGTACGATGTACAGCTCCGGACAGATGAAACGGCTACACCCCATCCACCAGCGACTTGGTTTGGGTCTCAGTGGTTCTGGTAACAGTTGCAGGTGGAGGGAGGGGGGATGTGGGAGGGTGAGGAGGGGAGAAATGTGGGCGGAGTTATATAGGGGGTAGTGTGGAGGGGTGAAGATGCATGACAGTCTGGTTGGTGGGAGGGGGAGACGAATGGTTGTGTAGCTGAGTCGAGAGTCTGCTGGAGGGTAAGACAGGTGAGTGTGATTAGATGAAAAGAAATTACAAAAAATGAATTATTATAATATCTGCTGTATATATTGCATTTTATCTACTAAATAAAAACACTGTCTATTATTCACCACCGTATTTGGGTATCCTACTCATTAATCCTTTGGATATTAGGCAATAAATAAAGATATTGGACGGTCTTTCAGACCCGAACCAATTTTTTCATACCTTTTTCTTCAGCTATTTCCGTATTCCTATTATCCTTCGTGCTTGAAGTCCCCCTTTTTATCACTTTCTCCTACGCCCTACATTTTTTTTAGGCATAAGGCAGTTTAACTTTCTCTTTAAATAACCATATTTGTCAACAAATATTCCTTCATTAATCTATTTAATTACCTGTTTTCTTTCAATATGCATTTGTCTAATAATGGGTGTTACACCTTAATTGGCCGCTATTTGACGTTGTGAATAAATTTGGTCTAAATTTACGCATATATTGCAGTCTCTCTCAAGTAGGTTGGCAACCTCACACATCCTCCCCCTGCTTTCTCCTTCTCTCGCTACCTCGTTCCTCCTTTCCTTTGTAGTACTGTTTATCTATTCTTCTCATATTTTTAACTCATTCCTTCTTACAAACTTTAGTGCCATAGGAATTTCTCCCTTATCACCTACAGTCCTACTACATGAAAGTGGAAAAAAACTGCCATCGGGAAAAGAATAACTGGAAATTTATGGCGAAGGTTACGATATTAGTTATTTAGAATGAAAGTGTTGGCAGATAGGCATTCTTGACGTGATTATCGCAGCCACAGCATTTCGCCTTCATAAAACAGAAGGACTATAGGTTTCATGCATTACCTCCTTACGTCCAGCATTACTGTGCAGAACGCCATGAATAACACATTAAGGACCACAAGGACAGTACTGGTAGTCATCGTGATTCTCATGAATCTCTCCATAGGCTATTGAAAACAGTGCTTTATGCTCAACTTCAGAATTATGTTCTCATCATGGCAATGATAGGCAAAGATAAGAAAACAATATATACAACCAAATTATCATTTATTATACAACAAAGCTCAAACTGCCTGTGCTGCAGTCTCAAGGATGTAACCAGCTCACACAATCACATGTAACCTGAAGAAATTAAATACATGAGCCTATATATATATATATATATATATATATATATATATATATATATATATATATATATATATATATATATATATATATATATATATATTAATAACCATGAACAACACTGTTTGATCTAAAATTTATTGTGTTGGGTAAAGCAGAGGACACTAACTAGCATGGCAACCTACCACACGGAAACCACCATGTTGCACTACACGCCACAGAAACCGATGCACAGACCATGATATCAGCGAAAAGACTATGAGAAGAGTATTGCACGAAGCAGGGTTGCATCACAGGACCCTAGCAAACGTTATGTTGACAAGCCAGAGGATTTTTGGAAGTGTGTCACTGAAGGCGCAACTGCTGGAGAAGGAATAATACTCGGTGAGTATTATTTCTGAGGTTTTCACTTGTATAAACTAAACTATTCAGTCATACATAACCATAAAAATATATTAATAATTACTGCAGGGGGACAACCAGTTTCGTTACAACGTCAGTCCATGCAGAGGAAATTACTTTGGGCATATAGGGTTACTCGATGTTAAATTTCATAAGTGTAGAGCCTGTATGATTATATATATATATATATATATATATATATATATATATATATATATATATATATATATATATATATATATATATATATGATCAGGTATTTAATTTTTTTCAGGTAGCACGGAGGCAGTTTGAGCTTTGTTGTATAATAAATGATAATTTGGTTGTATATATTGTTTTTATTATCTTTGCCTATCATTGCCATGATGAGAACATAATTCTGAAGTTGAGCATAAAGCACTGTTTTCAATAGCCTATGGAGAGATTCATGAGAATCACGATGACTACCAGTACTGTCCTTGTGGTCCTTAATGTGTTATACATGGCGTTCTGCACAGTAATGCTGGACGTAAGGAGGTAATGCATGAAACCTATAGTCCTTCTGTTTTATGAAGGCGAAATGCTGTGGCTGTGATAATCACGTCAAGAATGCGTATCTGCCAACACTTTCATTCTAAATAACTAATATCGTAACCTTCGCCATAAATTTCCAGTTATTCTTTTCCCGATGGCAGTTTTTTCCACTTTCATGTAGTAGGACTGTAGGTGATAAGGAGAAATTCTATGGCACTAAAAGTTTGTAAGAAGGAATGAGGTTAAAAATATGAGAAAGAATAGATAAACAGTACTACAAAAGGAAAGGAGGGAACGGGTAGCGAGAGAAGGAGAAAGCAGGGGGAGGATGTGTGAGGTTGCCAGCCTACTTGAGAGAGACTGCAATATATGCGTAAATTTAGACCAAATTTATTCACAACGTCAAATAGCGGCGCCAATTAAGGTGTAACACCCATTATTAGACAAATGCATATTGAAAGAAAACAGGTAATTAAATAGATTAATGAAAGGAATATTTGTTGACAAATATGGTTATTTAAAGAGAAAGTTAAACTGCCTTATGCCTAAAAAAAATGTAGGGCGTAGGAGAAAGTGATAAAAAGGGGGACTTCAAGCACGAAGGATAATAGGAATACGGAAATAGCTGAAGAAAAAGGTATGAAAAAATTGGTTCGGGTCCGAAAGACCGTCCAATATCTTTATTTATTGCCTAATATCCAAAGGATTAATGAGTAGGATACCCAAATACGGTGGTGAATAATAGACAGTGTTTTTATTTAGTAGATAAAATGCAATATATGCAGCAGATATTACAATAATTCATTTTTTGTAATTTCTTTTCATCTAATCACACTCACCTGTCTTACCCTCCAGCAGACTCTCGTCTCCGCTATCCAACCATTCGTCTCCCCCTCCCACCAGCCAGACTGTGCTGCTTCTTCACCCTCCCACACTACCCCCTATATAACTCCGCCCACATTTCTCCCCTCCTCACCCTCCCACATCTCCCCTCCCTCCACCTGCAACTGTTACCAGAACCACTGAGACCCAAACCAAGTCGCTGGTGGATGAGGTGTAGCTGTTTCATCTGTCCAGAGCTGTACAATAGCATTTTTCATTATCGTGTATTTTGTACCGTACCATAATTTTACGAATGTGCTACGAAGCCTCCCAGTCCACCTAGAACATGACCTTTAGTCTAAATTCCAAATTTGTCAGACTTATAGTATTCCCAGTGCCTGTATTTCAATCCCAACAAAAATCATTAGGTAGATAAATAATAAATTAAACAAGAAATATACGAAATGGAAATGATCATTGTAATGCTACGTGAAAAAGGCCCGACTCCTCGGTCCTAGAACACCTAACGTGTAGCGGGGTCCTTTTTCGAGACCGGGGCTTAGTGCAATAAAGAGAGGTAGGACACAAAAACTCCTTTACTCGTATATTACTACAGTCAGACACAGGACAAAACAGCAGATAGTACAACAAATAAAACCTTAACTAGATCATCAGTATCTCACAGGGTACTAGCTTAACAGACACTGATGCTAACACTCTAGATTTAGTGCACAGGTTTACTTGGAACACAGGGTCGTGGTGCACGTGGGAGAGTAGGAGTGGGTCTCACACGGGGGTGGGGGGGGAGCGAGGGGTGACGCGCGGAGGGTCTGATTATAGTTATAGTAATATTAGGTGGGAATTGATGTTACAGATTCTGACTTGGTATTTTCTGGTTGCAAGGGGATTTTGATAATTGATTATATTGCTAGTCCAGGTTTTTACATAAGCACTGACTGCTGAGAGGAGATTTATTAAGGGAGGGTGGAAAGCACTGAGAGTCTGTCTATGTTTATGGTAATACAAGTGGAAGGGTATTATTAACACTTTCTCTTCACTATTTCCTAGTAGCAAAGGACGGTTGGATATTTTACTAAGGAGAATCTTTCGTTTTGAGAGTCTTAGTGATTTTATACAAGGGCGTCACTCGTGAGTCTGATTCACCAGAACTTAGTCTCTGCACTCGTCCTTGTTAATCCGCCCCATGATATCGTGTATTCTCGTTGTCTTCTGAACACTTGTCCTGTTATTCGACATATACTAAGTCACTGTATCACTGTTACACTAACCTTGGGGCAACATCACACTTAACATAAGTCACTTATGTGGTGGGGGTGGCGGGGAGACACGCCGGCGACAATTCTGCCGGAACAGGGGCACCGCCAGGGGAGGGCGTGCCGAGAGGGCACGGGACAACTCGCAGGGGCGTCTTCTCTCGTCCGGGGCTGCAGGTGGCGAAGGGGCCCATATTCTCCAGGCTGGGTACAGGGGTGTGGCCCTCAGGACTGGGGCCAAACAGGTCCAGAAACCTCTGGCTCAGGTCTCAGCCGGAGGTGGAGGTCTTCCGCCGTCGGGGTGTGGGGAGATCTCGCCTGGGCGTCCTGGGGAGGGCCTGGAGTACCCTAGGACTGCGGCCCCCAGAGTCAAGGGGCGCCATCAGGGAGGGGCTGTGGCACCGACCTGAATCAGGGTCCGTCAGGTGGGTCTTCTCCAGGGCCAGGCGTAGGAAGCAGAGGCCGGGGGAGGCTGTAGGGCCTCTCTGGGGTCCTTCTGCGTTGGGAGTCCGGGCACTCATCTCACGTTTGGGCGGTAACACTGCTCTAACCTCTCTCTGGCCATGGGGCCCGGCTATTAGCCGTGGCTGCCCAAGGGCGCGACTATGAGGTGCCAAGGCCTGGCTATTGGCTGTGGTCTGAGTGGGGGAATCAGCATGCCTTTGGGCACCTTCAGAGTGGCTATCCGCCTCTGACAAAGGTGGGAGTGGCTCCAGACCGTCTCCTGCAGGAGGGAGGGGGAGCGGCTATAGGCCAACTCAGGGGCAGCACCTTCGGAGTGGCTATCGGCCGTCTGACGAAGGCGGGAGCGGCCACATGCCATCTCCTTCTGCCAGAGGGAGGAGCGGCTATCGGCCGTCTGACAAAGGCGGGAGTGGCCACATGCCATCTCCCTCTGCCAGAGGGAGGAGCGGCTATTGGCCAACTCGGGGCAGCACCTTCGGAGCGGCTATCGGCTGTTTGATGAAGGCGGGAGTGGCCACATGCCATCTCCTTCTGCCAGAGGGAGGAGCGGCCATCGGCCAACGCGGGGGCAGCACCTTCGGAGCGGCTATCGGCTGTCTGACGAAGGTGGGAGCGGCCACAGGCAATATCCTTCTGCCGGAGGGAGGAGCAGCTATCGGCCGACTCGGGGGCAGCACGTTCGGAGCGGCTATCGGTCGTCTGACGAAGGCGGGAGCAGCCACAGGCCATCTCCTTCTGCCGGAGGGAGGAGTGGCTATCGGCCGTCTCCTGCAGGAGGGGGTGTAGGGCGGCTATTGGCCGTCCCTGGAAGAACACCTTCTGACGAAGGTGGGAGCAGCTATCGGTCGTCTCCTGATTACCCTCAGGTCGGTGAGACACCGATTCCCTTACGAGGGTCGGGTGGCTATCGGCCGTCCCAAAGGAGAAGACATCTTCGGACAGGCTATAGGCACACTCCTGTTGAAGGCGGGAGCGGCTATCGGCCGTCTCCTGAGGGGCGCTGTTTGGAGCTGGATAGGCAGCTCCACCCCAATCCGATCCGGTGGTACCTCTCCCCGAAGGTAGTGTTGAATTCCTGCTAAGGAGACAGTGAGGAGGCTGAGTATCATAGGGGTGCAGGACCCGGGCTGACTTGTGCCTTTGTCACACTGCATCCTGCGGTTCAGCTGTGGCCACTCCATGCGGTCCGGGTGGGGGTGTCGGTGAGTTTCCGGGGGCACTATGCTGTAGCTCACGCATGTTACCTATCGGGGAATTTCTGGGGGCACTATGTTGTAGCTCACGCATTTTAATCATAATTTTACCATTTTCCTTACCGGACAACTGCCTTTCCCCATGTGGATCAATATAGACAGATAGATGGACAGATAGATAGATATACTATATGTTGGGGCTGTCTCAGTTGTTGAAGGAGTCTGACTGTGACTAAGGAGTGAGGACTGAGGAAGTTAGAGCGGAGGAACATACGTGAACTGGTGTGTCAACTTGTCAAGTGTGAGCTGTGAAGTGTAATAATTTAATTCATTTATATACTGTACAAAATATACCTTTGTTTTATAGTGAAAACAGCCTAATATACCAATATTAATAACTGGAATATATATTTTAGTTTTACTATAACTATAATTTTATATATCCCATTCATTACTTTAGACAATTTTCAGACTTCATAAAGTCACCTATTGTTAGTCAGAAAAGAGTAAAATAAAGCTATAATTATACAGGAAAAGCAATACCAGTGTTGCAACGAACAGCATATTTATTATGTCCAGACGTTTCGACATATTCATCTATGTCATCTTCAGTGGATCTAAAAAGATGAAAAAAAGACCTGTAAGGTATTTAAAATCCTAAAAGAACTATATGAGCATGAGCTCATCGTACCTACATAAAAGAGAAAACGTAGTGTTAAATTATAGGGGGGACTTAACTGCACAATATATTCAGAGGGACAGCAGACAGACAATTGTTTAGGGCGGGTTTTCGTTTATAAATATGAATGGATTCTAGTATTCTTAGATTCATACTGGTACATGTGTCTATTATACAGAAATTCTTGGGATCAACAGAAGTATTACAAATATATGAATGTTCCCTTTCCTGTATAAGTTGCGGTTCCCTCAGAACAAGCCTGTCTCAATAAAAGCTATAATTGTAGCAGGCGAGTAACAAGAGATGATTTTTAACCCCCTGATTATGAAAAATATAATCCTAAACTGAATACAAGAAGCGGTGCCAATGCACAGTAAACCCGTCCCCGACTGACATATAAACACAAAAGGATATCTAGTCAAAGACGTCACATATCAAATTTGGAGTATATTGGGTGAAAATTGACGATATTATATCCATTTGAAATTTTAGGCCTGACCCACCTGACACTGGCCCCCCCTACCGCTAATTCAGGAGTGATCACCTTGATGTAATGAGGTATGTTATTGGATGCATATTTGAAAGATGCACTTTTAGGTTTTGGTTTGAAGTCGATATGACGAATTTGAATGGAGTTATGGAAAAAAATAAAAATGATTATTTTTTCGTTTTTTGGGCCTGCAGCCTGGGCCTAGGTCCAATCTGGACCAAAACTGAATCAGGTGATCAGCCGGTCATAGCTCATCATCTCTGTAATTTTAGTCAAAATCACAGACTTTTTTTTATGCGAGGAAGAAGGAACCAAAGGCTGCAAGCCCACAATTATTGTTCCATCCAAGATAAATACAAAATACAAGAGAGAGCCAAATTCAAGATCCGATCATTTCGAGATGCCTGGACACACTACGTTTGAAAGACTGGAGATCATAGGAAGCAGGAAATACAGACAGAGGTAGACAGTTCCAGAGATGACCTGTTGCACAAATAAAAGACTGGGAGTAACGGTTATCTCTTGCATTAGAGAGTTGGACAGAAAAGGGATGAGAGTTTGCTGCTAGACAGGTGCTACGCATGCAGACAGTTCAGAGGAGCAGTGACCATTGAAGTAGCGATAGAAAACAGATAAAGATGCAACAGTGCGACAGAGAGACAGAGGTTGAAGGGAGTCAGTAAGAGGAGGAGAGTTAATGAGACGAAAAGCCTTTGACTCCACCCTATTGAGAAGAGTTGCATGTGGGGAGCCTCCCCACACATGAGAGTTGTACTCCACACAGGGGCAGATAAAACCCCTGTATAGAGTCAACAATTATGCAGGGGTAAAGAAGGAACGGAGGCGGCTTAGCACACCTAATCTCTTGGAAGCAGATTTTACAAGAGATGTAATATGATCTTTCCAAGATAAGTCCCGAGTAAATGAAACCCCAAGCATGTTCAAGGAGGATGCAGGATTAAGCTGAATATTATTAAAGATTAGTTGGTATACCTGCGGAATATTTTGTCGGGTTGATAGGTGTAAAAACTGAGTCTTTGATGCATTAAAAACAACCAGACTATTTTTACCCCAGTCAGAGATACGAGCCAAGTCAGACATTATCTGTGCCATAGCCTCGTCCCTTGTTTGTTGAAGTAAGTGCTGATATGGACTTTGCGGGAACCGAATGGATAGGTGAAGGGTGGAGTCATCAGCGTAGGAGTGGATAGGGTTAGATGTATAGCTTCGAAGGTCATTGATGAATAAAAGGAAGTGAGTTGGCGTTAGGACAGAGCCCTGAGGAACACCACTGTTGACAGATCTGGGAGAAGAACGATGGCCGTCTACAACAGCAGCTATAGAATGACCAGAAAGTAAGCTAGAGATGAAGGCACAGATAGCAGGATAGAAACCGTAAGAGAGCAGTTTGGAAATTAAAGATTTATGCCAGACTCGATCGAAAGCCTTTGAGATGTCAAGTGCAATGGCAAAGCTTCGCCAAAGTCCCGAAAGGAGGATGACCAGGAGTCTGAAAGGTAGGTGAGAAGATCGCCATTGGAGCGTCCCTGACGGAACCCATACTGATGATCCGAAAGAAGGTTGTGATAGGAAAGATGCTTTAAAATTTTTCTATTAAGAATTGACTCAAAATCTTTTGAGATACAGGATGTTAAAGCAATTAGACGATAGTTAGAGGGTTGGGAATCGTCACCCTTCTTTGGGACTGGCTGAATGAGAGCAAACTTCCAGCAAGAAGGAAAGGTATAAGTTGATAGACAAAAGTGAAAGAGTTTGCCTAGGCAGGGTGTAAGCACAGAAGCACAGTTCTTGAAAACAAGAGGAGGGACTTCATCAGGCCCGTATGCCTTGTTAGTATTGAGGCCAGTGATGGCAGAAAATACATCAGCTGAAGAAATTTTAATGTCAGCCATGAGGAAGTCAGAGGGGGGAAGTGATGGAAGAACAGCACCGGAATCGTCTAAGGTAGAATTGGAGGAGAAAGTCTGAGCGAAGAGATCTGCTTTATCAGTAGAAGAAATAGTTACAGAGCCATCAGAGTAGAAAAGAGGAGGGAAGGATGATGAGGTAAAGTTGTTAGAAAGGTTTTTGGCAAGGTGCCAGAAGAAGCAGGAAGAATTAAAGTTGGATCAATCAAACAAACAAAAAACAGGCTAACCAAAACAAAACAGTACTCACCCTCGAGCCCCTCTAATGGAGAATAAAATGAAGCTGATATCGGGATAATGAAAGGGATAAAAATGGTTTGTGCTTGCATATTTGCATTTGCTGAACTGCTGATTTCAAGAATTTGGCAGATTTGCGGTTGCAGAAGGTAATTTTTTGCGCCTGTGGATTTGCGTTGCAGAAGTGGATTTTCATTTGCGGTAGCCACCTCTGCTCCATCCTCACTCATTACTGCTCACTCACTGTAGATACACTGACTGACTGTGATTCCCTGCATCTTTGACTGAATACTCCATCTCCCACAGATTAACGCTCACTGTTTGGCTCACTATTTGTCACTGTTTCTTTATAACTGTCCATCCACCACTGACTAAATAGCTCATGGACTGTTTGTTTACTGACTGTCCGTTACAGACTCGACTTTCGTTGTCTGGCTAGGTCTCACTCACTAACTGCCACCTACAGACTCACTTTAGCCATTATTGACTACAACTGAGGAGTATCAGATGTGGGAAGATTCTTTAAATACCCCCTCATCCTACTAATGCAGCTCAAAATATTCTGGAGCCTTGGAAGAACTTATTTTTTCTCATGCAATAATGCACTCAAATTAACACTACATAATAACAATAATGAAAGCAACTACTTCCTAAGATGAGAAACAAAAGCAAACAGACATGTCGACAATTCAAGGGCATTCTTGATATCTGCAGATATAAAACTAAAATGCAGCAGGGCATCAAAACAGACAGCAATGATCCACCAGAAGGAGCCCTAGGAGGAATGTACACGGCACGAATAAGCTCCAGGCAGAAACGGCCTAAGTCTACCCGGGCCGCGCCCCTCTGACACGGAACTCGCCCGGCACCACCATAGCTGGAATAGAAGACGACCTGCCGGGCGAGCTGCCCACTGATCAGACCAGGGTGGAACTGTTTCTCCATTTCCTAACAGCACCCCTGAGACGGCCGATAGCCACTCACCCTCTTACAGGAGACGGCCTGAAGCCGCTCTGGAGGAAACAAGGAGACGACCTGAAGCCGATCCCGTCTTCGTCAGTAGATGGCCTGAAGCCGCTCGGCAGGTGCCCTACAACGAGACGGCCTGCAGCCGCTTGCCCTCCTACAGATGGCCTGAAGCTGCTCTGGAGGAAAAGAGGAGACGGCCTGAAGCCGCTCCGACCTTCGTCAGGAGACAGCCTGAAGCTGCTCAGAAGGTGCCCCTCGGAGAGACAACCTGAAGCCGCTCACCCTTTTACAGGAGACGGCCTGAAGCCACTCCGGAGGCCAATCAGGAGACGGCCGGAAGCCGCTCCGAAGATGCCCCTGGAGAGATGCCCTGTAGCTGCTCCCCCTCCTACAGGAGACGGCCTGAAGCTGCTCCCCCTCCTACAGGAGACGGCCTGAAGCTGCTCTGGAGGTCAACCAGGAGATGGCCGTAAGCCACTCTGAAGGTGCCCCTGGAGAGTTGGCCTGTAGCCGCTCTACCCTCTTGCAGGAGGCAGACGGTAGCCACTCCGAAGGTGTCCTGAAACAGCCACGGCCAGTAGCCGGGCCCTACCACCAGAGACAGCCTGAAGCCGCTCCTTCATCAGGTGTTGAGCCCGGTCCACCTACCCACGACTTGGAGGGAGCCCCCAGCCTGGAGGGGTATTGGAGAGGCCCTGTGACCACCACCGGGCTCTTCCCCCTGCAGCCAGTGGAGACACCCCTGATGGACTTTGATGCCGGCCAATGCTGCAGCTCACTCCTGATGGCATCCCCAACCTACGGGGATCGCAGCCTCCCCACCGCTTCTTAGACTCCCAGGCGGGACCTCCCCGCACCCAGACGCTGGAGATCCCCATCCTCCATCAGGCGCCCGACTCAGAAGTTCAGGCAACTCTTTGGCCCCAGCCCAAAGGGCCAGACTCCCATCCCGTGGCCAAAAGCCTCGGGCCCCTACGCCCCCAGCAGCCCCAGATGAGAGAGGACACCCCTACGCACTGTCCCTCGGCCCCGGGACCTAGCCGCCCCTGGCGGATCCCAGCTCCGTCAGTAGGGAGGCTGAGACTCCACCGGCGCCCCTAAGCCTGACTTTGACACGTCCGACCTGACAGTGAGTGAAAGTGAACACAGGCAGCGTACAGACAGAGTAGGAGCGACAGAGTAAAGCGGGCCAGTGGGTAGAGCAAAGAAGAAAGTGGTGGAAAAGATAGTGCAATAGTAAGACAGTGAAGGACGGGCCTACCATAGTGTACAGTGCCACCGTATCACGTGAAGATCATACCTAGGCCCCTGAGTTGAAGTTCCAGTACCGCCAGCTCTACCTGAGTACATAGTAAAGTGGTGTAATACTGATCTATGGGCAAGGTACAGTGAACACTCTATACAACAGCGAAGGCACGTCTTGGTAAGGTCACACTTAGGCCCAGTGTAAAATATTAACGCTACCCTGCGAAATCAGATGACCACCACCACCGGCCTAGGAAATATAAACTCCCCCACCAACATAGGTGTCTAGCTCAAGTGTTGTTCCCCTAACCAATCTGGTTCTGTACAGTATCCTGCGTGATACTATTATTCCATATCTGCAGCCCCAGAATTATAATTGTCCAGCTTGTTTTTATCTGTGACATCTGCTTGTTCCTGTGTGAGATTTAGTAATGCACATGTAAGGTGTTGCCTTGAGTTTTTGTGTCCTGCCTCTCTCTTATTTGTCTAAGCTCCAGTCTAGAAAGAGAACCCAGCTATTCACTAGGTGCTCTAGGGAGGGAAGGCTGACCATAAAACACCTAGCATTACAAAAACATTTACCTAATCCTACAGCATAACACTTAATTTCTAGAATGTCCCTCACCCCGATATAAAATATTAACCTAATCCTACAGCATAACATTTAATTTCTAGAATGTTCCTCATGTCTCCAGATACAGATAAAAACCACTAACCTAATCCTACCAGCACAATAATATTATGCCAACTACTTCATTCTTTTTAACCCTAGAGTACTAAACTTGGGTATAATATACCCGATGCATATGACGTCATTCGCATTACACAGTGATCCTGCCATGCCAGTGTGCTGGGACCCTCGGTACCCTCAGGGTTCCCTGAGTGCTCAAGGGGGTAGGGCATGTCATGCTGCTGCTTGGCTGGGAATTGTCCATAGTGATGGGTTCAAGTTTAGTGAACCCAAGTTTAGTGATAACCGACCAGTGACATACTTGGGTATATTATAAATGGGTATGGTGCTAATAACCCTCTTGGAGCAGAGCCAGAAGTGCTTGGAGGGGTTTGGGGAAGTTTGGGGTAATTTGGTGGAGTTTTTTTTTGTGTGTGTGTGTGTGTGTGATTTTTTTCCCCAGAAATTTGGTGACAATTTTACAGTGTTGGATGTTTTTCTAAATTTCCCTAAAATACCTCATCTATAGTAATTGTTACTAACAGTTTGGATAATATCAAGATGCCTTAAATTTAGTGTGTAAGTGATAGTTTTATACATTTGCATTTTTACTATTTTTTTTTTCCAAACTCAGGTATAATATACCCATGTTTAGTAGCACTGTAACAGGCACTGAAGTTTAGTGATCTAAGGTTGAAAATGCAGTGGGATACAAATGTGCACAAAATATATATATCACACAGAGTAAAGCTGTATAAACATGTCACTGTAGGTCAGTTATTTATCTTCCCGCTGATACCTTCCTTATTATTGGTACCAACCTGGTAGACTGTAGCATTAGTCGAACAGGGCAGTACTCTCAAGGTGCATGGAAGACTGATGACAGAGAGAGCTGGAGCTCCCGTTTCATCAGCCATCAAGATTAATTTGTGACCCTCTTCCTTTGCTGAACTTGTTCAGTGTTTAAGTAAACAGAAGGTATGCCAGAATGCTCTGCAATACATGTTCCTCTAAATACATACATTTTACGCTCCACTACCTGTACAAAATTTTATTAAAATTTTGTCAACACCAAACTTCAAAGTCCCTGAGGGCGAGGGACCATGAAAGCCCACACCATCGGCCCCTTTCCCAGTGAAAACCAAGCAATACACCTGGAACCACTCTTTGACTCACTTCTATATTTCTGCAACATTTGCAGCATTGCCTGTAACTTTAACTTCCTCTCTGTTGAACACCACCTCTCCTCCTCCAAACCTTCCCTTGTCTTCCTCACAGAGACTCAACTATCTGAGACTACTGATAGCAAACCCTTCTATGTATCCACCTATTTTCTAAATACTCATTTAACCCGTGGATTGCTCAATTACCCTTTTTTATCCCACCCTGCGGTGTGCAAAAAATGAAGGATTTTTTTTTTTTTTTTTTAGTTTTTGTTTATTATAAACTTGAAGATAAACATCCAGGGCAACATCTGATTAAAAAAAAATAATAATCTCTCTCTCCATCTCTGCGTAGGGCCATGAGCAAGTTTATGAAGGGGAGTAGTGAAAAAATTAAAAACAAACTGATTTTATTATAAACTTGAAGATAAACATTCAGGGCATCATCTGGCGAAAAGAAAAAATTCTCTCTCTCTCTCTCTCTCTCTCTCTCTCTCTCCGTCTTTGCGTAGCGCCATGTGTAAGTCTGGGTAGGGGTGGAGCAGACATAGGGTAATCGTAATCTGTTATCGTAATCGATTGTAATCGATTACAGACTTTTGTGTAATCGTAATCGTAATCGATTACTTAGGCATTTTTTCAAAGTAATCGCAATTGTAATCGATTACTCTCATACTGTAATCCTAATCATGGTTACTTTTACGATTACAAGGCCCCAGATATGTTATTCTTCCACAAATACTCGTCAAGAATAAAATACTGTAGTTCAGTGTTAAACAGTCAAATATACACCATAAAAGTCCATAACTAATATGAAAACAAAAGTGACCTGTAGGTTATCACTTACAAGCTTCCATATAATATCTTGCCTAAGGTACCGGTAGAATAACATCACCTGGGAAGATCTCAGTTGGTAGAAGAGTTAACAGAATGAAAGGGTCAAGGACAAGGTGACGAAAAGTCTCGGAGCTTGAATTATTAAAACACATTTGTATTGCAATTGGCAAAAAAATAAAGGAACAACTTAATGGACATAGCACTGTACAGTATAATTTTATCCTGAGTAACAATCGCCCTAGGTTCTGCAGAGCTTAACCCTATGTTATTCCTTACGCAGGCAGTTCTTAATAAAATGATTTGCATATAAGATATATATCCCTAGAAAATTATCTGTTTTATATTACTGGACGATGTTTTTCCATTTAAAAACTAACTTCAGCCATTTACGTAATCAATGTCAAGCATAAATGAAAGGTGCTCATAATTATATAGTGCATAACAGTACATGTAATCATGATTGTAATCATGATCACTTCTTATGTAAACGTAATCGATTACACTTACATTTACTGTAATCATAACGTAATTGTAATCTGAAGTTAAGTTTGCAAAGTAATCGTAATCGTAATCAATTACAATACCCTTGTAATCGCCCCATGCCTGGGGTGGAGGAGTTAGAGGCGATGCACGGCCAGCACAACCTGAGCTGTGGCTCGCAACGCGATGCTACCCAGCCTGAGGTGTGGCTCGCAATCCACAGGTTAAAAACCAAAGGTGACTTGTGTATATGTACTCAACAACATATCTTCCTCTCGTGTTCCTGAACTTGAATCTTCTGAATTCTTAAATCTCAATATTTTATCCTGTCATTCTTTGACTAAGGATATCTGTGGTGTTTACTTACCCCTTAAATCTATTATAAAAATTTTATGACTTTCTTACTTCCATGATGGAGCACATCCTATCAATTTCTCCTTTCTCTGAAATCTCCATACTAGATGATTTCAATGTTCACCACCACCTGTGGCCCTCCTCTCCTTTCACTGATCCACCTGGTGAAGAAGCGTACGTTTTTTCTACACTTAATGATATAGAACAACTTGCACACCACCCTACCCATTTCCCTGAATGACTTGGAGACAGTTTCAATATACTTGACTTCTTCTTTACATGTAACCCTTCTGTTTATGGTGTTATTTTCTCTCTGCTGGGCTCCTCTGATCACAACCTTATCACCTTAGCCTGTCCTGTCGCTCCAGAAATACCTATGCACCCACCCAAGAAGGGGTAGCTGTGGCACTTTGGAGATGCTGTCTGGGAGGACCTCAGACAGTGCTTCTTTGATTTTCCTGGGAAAGATTATTGCTATCAAGGCTGAGAGCCATCTAAGTGTGCCTTGAGTATTTCAGAGGTTATTCTCTTGGGCATGGAATCATGCATTCCTTTCTCTCATCCTGTGACTAATGCAAAAGAACTTATCACACTTGTTCTACTGCTGTCCACAGCAAGAAGCAAAGAAAATGTATTGGAGTGAACCTACCCCTGAATTTCGTGTCTTTTATGTTTATGCCCGGAATCATGCTAAGTGTGTTCTTGGCTTTACTAAAAATATTTTCATTCCTAATACATACTGTGACCTATCCAACTCAAGTTCTTCCCTTTACTAAAAATATTTTCATTCCTAATACATACTCTGACCTATCCAGCTCAAGTTCTTCCCACTCCTCCCAGCACCTTGCCAAAAACCATTCAGACATCATTACCTTATCATCCTTCCCTCCTCTTTTCCACTCTAAGGACACGGCCACACTGAACGCTATTTGCTGAGAAAGTAGAGGGTAGCGGGCTGTCTAACGGTTAGAGGCAAGCGATGCTGTGGCCACACTGGAAGAGGGAATATTCATACAGGATGTTAATCATTATTCAGTGCCTGTCACACCCACTCGGTGCAATGTCACTGTCAAAACTCTCTAGAAAATTGCTTCTAGGTGAGATTGTGTCTTTGAAACTTGATGACTTGAATGACGGCAGATCTTGCTGAATTCACGACTTCAACAAGCAATGAGCAAGACGTGGTGAATTCAACAATGTGTACTGTCCAGCTCGTATGTACGACGATAAGTTTTTTGAGTATCTACGGACGACTCAGGGAACATTTGATTGTTTGTTGAATAAACTGGAAGTGCAACTGGCAAAACTGACAACCAACTTCAGAGAACCACTTAGTGTTGAACAGAGACTGGTTATAACACTGAGGTAAGGACATTTACAGGGTAAATCACAACCACGTATACATAATGTACATCAAATTTTTTACAAGAATTAAACAAACCTGTAAAGAGGTGGAAAATACTTGTACAAAAATTAAAACAATGTAACAAACAGTACTTGTTCATGTATAAGGAATCAAGCGAATAGCACCTCAAAAAAACGTGAAAGAAAAAAATCTAATTTCTCATTTGCACATGTGAAAAAAGTACCTGCAGTGGATCATTTTTTATTTTTCTTCTTTGAAGAACATATTATGCATTTCATAATATTTTGATATTCACATTTTACGTAACATGTACTACGTAACTTTTTTCTTTTTAAGGTAAATCACATTACCAGTCTTTTTATGATACTCATTCAATTCAGTGGTGATCAGCAACAGGAAAATAAAATTAATTTCAATGGGTCTGATTTTTACACACCAAATACTCGTATACCGGCATTGCACATATAGTTTTCCTTTATTTTATACATGTTCTGTATAAAATATCTGTACACTCAATAAATGTGTCAAACTTACTACAGCCTATAATTCAATTCCAGATTTACATCTAATGTAAGCCTTTAATAGACAGGCACAGCCTTTTGTCAGATATGAAGTTCTTGTATAGTAATACTGGCTGCATGCTTGGTATTCATAAAATACGTATCGTCATCCATCATTAATCCATCTGATTCATTAGAGAATGGTGGCACTACCAATAAATAAGTTAGTATAGCCTAATCATGCCATACTACACAGTGAATCAACAGCTAAATGCACAACAATATTCATATAAAAGTAATCCACTGTATCCATCAGAGAAAGGTGGCCCAGCTAATAAGTTAATCATAGCCTAATCATGACAGATTAATCGATGAGTTAGGTCAACTTATAACTTACCTGTTATATTTAATTGTTTACATATATCGTCCCAGAGTTTTTTAAGGACACCTACATTTTTGTGTAGGGGGTCCGTGGGGGTCCCTCAGCACCCTCCTCTGAAAAACAGCACTTACTATTTCTTCACTACACTTTCTTGGATTACGTCTGATCTGGTGTATGTCAGGATTGTCTGGCGTCCCGCAAGCCACTAGGAGATTTTAACCAACATGTTAGTTCACATAGCGGAGAGGGGACCGGGTAAGCTTGGCGGGAACCTGCTACCCGCATTCAGTATGGCCAGTCGCATTAGATAACGTGTGTTCGTTCTTGCCTTTCACCTGCTAGGCTGCCCATTACCCTCTACCCTCCCAGCAAATCGCGTTCAATGTGGCCGTACCCTAATGGGTCTGTGGCTGTTTCTACTACTGATAAAGCAGAAATCTTTGCTCACTCTTTCTTCTCCAATTTCACCTTAGACGAGTCCAGTGCTGTTCCCTCATTACTTCCCCTCCCCCCCAACTTCCTCATGGCTGACTTTAAAATTTCTTCATGTATTTTCTACCACCACTGGTCTAAATATTAACAAGGCATATGGACTCGATGGGGTCCTTCCTGTTGTCCTCAAGAACTGTGCTTCTGCACTTACACTCTGCCAGGGTAAACCCTTCCACATCTGTCTGTCAACATGTACCTTTCCTTCTTGGTGAAAGCTGGTTCTCATTCAGCCTGTCCCAAAGAAGGGTGACCATTCCCAGCCCTCTAACGATCGTCCAATTGCTTTAACATCCTGTATTTCAAGAGTTCGTTAATGCCGGTATATCCTTTAAAAAAAAGTAAAAAAAAAAAAAAAAAAAACTAAAGCCCCTCCCAAGGGGGGAATCACTAGCTGCAAGCCGATACTTATCTAGCATGGCTCAGAATATGACCTTGTCCTTGACCTCCTTTCACCAATTTCGAACTTGTCGGAGATTTTCATCCCTTCTACACATAAGTAAAATTTAGTGATATCTCGAGCGGTTACGAAGTTATCATGGTAATAGACACACAGACCTTGACGTACTTTCACGAATTTCGAACTCAGAGATTTTTATCCCTACTACACACCTGTAAAATTTTGTGATGATATCTTGAGTGGTTATGAAGCTATCGTGGTAACAGACACACAGGCACACAGACAGACAGACAAATAGAAAACAATCCTTGTAGGAGATTTTCATCCCTACTACACACCTGTAAAATTTTGTGATGATATTCTGAGTGGTTGCAAAGTTATTGTGGCAACAGACACACAGACCTTGACCTACTTGCACCAATTTCGAACTCGTGATCGAATTTTTCCCTACTACACACCTGTAAAATTTTGTGAAGATATCTTCAGCGGTTGCGAAGTTATCATCCTAACAGAAACACAGACAGACAGAAGGACAGACAGACAGACAAACTGAAAACAATACCAGCTTTGCTATTGCGGCTGATAATAATGCACCTTTCCTATCACAACCTTCTTTCTGATCATCAATTTGGGTTCTGCCAAGGACACTCAACTGGTGATCTTCTCAACTTCCTTTCAGACTCCTGTCAACCTCATTTCAGGACTTTGGTGAAAGCTTTACCACTGAACTTGACATATCAAGGGCATAAATGTTCAGTTTCCAAACTTCGCTCTTACGGTTTCTATACTTCTGTCTCTGCCTTCATCTCTTGCTTCATTTCTGGTCATTCTATAGCTGCTGTTGTAGACGGCCACTGTTCTTCTCCTACAGCTATCGACAGCAGTGTTCCCCGGGGTTCTGTCCAGCTACCAACTCTGTTCATTTTATTCATCAGTGACCTGAGTCCACATATATGCTGATGACTCCACTCTTTACCTTTCCATTAGTGTCCCGCAGCGTCCATCTCAGCAGTTACTTCAACAAACAAGGGATGAGGCTGTGGCATACCTAATGTCTGACTTGTCTCAAATTTCTGATTGGGGTAAAAAGTAATCTTGTTTTTAATGCATCATAAACTTACTTCTTACATCTATCAACCAGACAACATCTTCCACAGCAGGCCCCTCTAATATTTTACAATATCCAGCTCAATCCTGCATCATCATAAACATACCTGGGGTTTCATTCTCTTGGGATTTATCTTGAAAGATCATAATTATTACCTCTCTTGTAAAATTTGCTTCCATTAGAATATGGGTGCTAAGCCGACACTATGCCTTCTTCACCTCTATACAACTGTTAACTTTATACAAGGGTTTTATTCGTCCCTGTGTGAAGCACAACGCTCATGTGTGGGAAAGCTTCCCACATACACCTCTTCTTAAGAAGATGGAGTCAAAGGCTTTTCATCTCATTAACTCTCCCCCTCTTACTGGCATCCTTCAACCTCTGTCTTTTCGCCACACTGTTGTATCTTTATCTCATTTCTGTCTCTGCTTCAATCATCACTATTCCTCTGAACTGTCTGCTTGTATGCCTTCAGCACTACGGCAAGCATGTAGCACCCTCTGGCAACTAACTCTCATCTCTTTTCTGTCCAACTCTAATGCAAGAGCTATCCATTACTCACAGTCCTTCATGTATATACAACAGGTCAATTCTGGAACTGTCTTCCTCTGTCTGTATTTCCTACTGCCTATGACCACAAGACTTTCAGACACAGTGTATCTTGGCTTCTCAAAATGAACAGATCTTGAATTTGGCTGTTATCTTGTTGTTTTCTCTTGGAGGGAGCAATCTTACGGGCTTCTGGGCATTTGGTCCTTCTTTGCATTTAAAAAGAAAAAAAAATGAATAGGCCAATGTCATGCCAGTTTTGGTACTCCAACTTTTAGTATATTGGACCAATGACGTATAATCTGAGTGCGCGTCCACATGTGCCCTCGAACATACGTTGACAACATGGTTGGCAACAAGTTTGGGTACATGTATGCAGCAGTTTTTGGACAGATGTATGCAGACATATTTCAAACACTGGCAGCAAAGGCAATGGGATATGAGTGACCATACCAGGCAGCTGAGACTTCATCATGATGTTGCCAACACGATCAGGACCTTCCTAACATGTTTGCAGTGTGTTCATTATTGTGTTGCATACGTGTTGCCAGCACTTGTTCAAACACACGTGTGGGCTCGCCCTAAGGAAACTATCAGCATTTGAAAGCTTATCCTCTGTTAATATCTACCATACAGTCCCCAAATCTGATAGCTCAGTCAGAGTGGATCGTCAATACAACATGGATCCCACCCAGGTTACATAGCGTTACGAACACACACTATGCTGACAGCTCAGTCTTGCCTTATGTCCTGCACTACTGCCAAGTGATGAAATGTCTGAAATGAAACAAGTGAAATTCAGTGCCCAGGGTGGGACTATACAGAAGTGTGCACACTACCACTGAGCTACAAATGACCTCTTCATACAGCAGTGCAACTCTGAGAATTTTAACCCCTTAAGCGCAGGCATGTCGGATGCGGTTCGTGCACCTCACGCGGGGATATTCATGCTCCGACTAACATTTTAAAAATGTTTACCAAAAATCAGTTATTACTCCTAGAATATTATAATTACATATGAATATGGAACATACCTTTGGCTTTCTCCTGGGATGTTTGTTGAGCCTTCGTCGACTACTGTAGGACTTGTGGAGACTTCTGAAGTTGGGTAACGAAGTCTCCACTTTACACTTCCCGACACCCCGTAATATGATTACCACAGCCTGATATTATCACTACAAACACTATTCTATGATTTTCAAGGAGTTTGGAATCTATACTCCAAAAAACAAACACTGTGAAAGCAAACACTGCGAAAGCTGGTACGAGCACGTACCAGCTTCCCACCTGCGTTTGTTCCCCATTGGTATTCTGTCATTTATTATTCATAAACACACTCACACTTTATATTCGTAGTACTTTATTACACTTATATATATATATATATATATATATATATATATATATATATATATACATATATATACAGTATTTATCCATGAGTTTCCTTCAGTAATAGTAGTTTATTTTCACTCCAGACATTCACTTTCTCGTTCAGTAAACTAGCGTAGAAAGCAAAGCTTTCACTGTCATTACTCCAAGTATTTGTACTCATTTTCTTATATTAGTAATTATTTACGTTTCTGTTTTATTTACACTATGTTATACACTGTCACTTCCAGTAACTAAGGGCTCCTTTCCCTTGGAGCCAGGATGAGCTCGGGACACTGAAGCCCTCGTACTGGGAGTTTATTGCCATTTCCTCTACTGGCTCATCACACGATTCACCAGAAAGATTGTAGTCACTGTCCATCATTATCATGGATAAATTAGCCAGTTCACGCTCCACAGCAGTCACTTAGTCCTTTACCCCTTCCCATACGAGGTTTAGTAGGGGTAGAGGTCACAGGGCTCTCTAGAAGCAGCGGAAATGGAGGGGCGCGAGTGTGACATGATTTCATCTCAAGAGAAAACACTGAACTGAATGACGAGGCAGATATGGGGCCGCCAAGGGTTGACAATGTCAGCTTGGTGACAGCTGCTAATTTATATGCTGTGAAATGATTCGCAGGAAATCTAGACAATACATAATAAATTAGGTAGTTCCAGGTGAATGTAAATATCACTTAGGCTTCTCCCTTCCTTTCTTATATATATTTTTATTATGAGAACAGGTCATACAACATATTTCAAGGGGAAATAAACAGGGAAAATTAGCGAACGAGTGCACGTGGGGTGTTGCCAGGTGTTCCCAGGTGATAATTAGCCAATTCCAAGTGTATGGCACTATCAATAACCTTTTTCTTTTTTATATATATTATTTTGTATAAGAATAAGGCATAGGGCTCATTCCAATGGATGAAATGAGTGGAAAAATCCGAGCAAGATTTGCCTAGCGCGGCGCAGCTGGGGCAGGCAGGAGGAGAGGGTAATGGAGGGAACGTAGGGAGGGGAGTCAAGAACGGGAAGAAATGGCTAAATTGTCAACAATGGATGGGAGTACAGATGACAACAGCAGCACTGACTATTGTTAGACACTGGCAGTACTGACAGATGATACAAGCAACCACTTGAAAGCCCGGGTGAATTCAAAATAACACAGAATCGCAATAGTGATGCCCCACAGTTGAATCCATTGCACCCGAGCGTCACGAAAGTGATGCCCCGCGGTTAAGGGTTAAAGACCCAGTTATATATATTGTCTGTACACTAATATTCCTTTAATATTTACCTTCTCCTAGATGATGTTTTTGCCCCCATTTGTTTGAGTGTTTGTTTGTTTGTTGGCAGGATTACTCATAAAGTTATGAACAGAGTTTGATTAAATTTTGTGAAAGGGTGGGCCATGGGCCAAGGAAGAAATTATTAAATTGGGCTGGATCTGGATCCTGAGTATCCCGCACATATCTCCAAATGATCTTAATGAATTTCAATGAAATTTTCTGGAAATATGGGCCACAGACAGATAAATAATTCATTAAGTTTGGGGGCGGATCTGGATCTGGACCCTTTTAATGGCAGTGGCACTGGCAGAGGTGTGCACTCTGAGTGCTTTCTAGTATCTGATATTATCTTCTAGTAAGCTGAAAACATAAGTTCGATTCCAATAAAACATTATAAAAAATGTAACTATTGTTTTTGAGCACAACGGGTGCTTGTGGAAACATCTCTTCTTTATCCAAATTCCAATATTTTATAAAATATATTGTTACAAATGTAGGGTTAGTAGATACATTGTGAATGACATATAGTTAGTTCAGGCAGTTAATCAAGGGCATATGGACACTTCTGGGTTTTATTTCTTCAAAGCACAGCTGAGGTACACTTGCAAAACACTGACTTTTCTCTCCCACATTTCTTATGTCCATCACTCATTACTACTCACTCCTTGTCCCTGCCCCAGAGGGGCTCGAGGACGGATATTGTTTTCACTCGGCTTGGCTGTTTGTCTGTCTGTCTGTTATCAATTTTATGCAAAAACTACCGGTGCAATTATGACTAAAATTACAGGGATGATGGGTTATGACATGATCACAGGCCAAACTATGCCAAAGCCCAGGCTGTATACCCAATAAATGTAAAAAAAAAAAATGCAAACAAAAATCGTTTTTTCGCCATAATTCATTTCAAATTAGTCATATCAATATGATACCAAAACCTAAAGGTGCATCATTCAAATCTGCATCCTATAACATGCCTCATTACATCAGGGGAGTTACCCCCCTGTTAGCGGTAGAGGGTCAGTGTCAGGTGGGTTGGGCCTAAAATTTCAAATGGACATAAAATCGTCAATTTTCACCCAATTTACTCCAAATTTGATATGCGACATCTCTGACTGAAATTCCCGTTGTGTTTATACGTCAGCACTAAAATGACTGCCAAGGATGGGTTTGATATGCCTTGGTACCGCTTCTTATTCTGTCCTCCCTCCTTCACTGATGACTCTCACTATTTGACTCACTTTGTCACTTATTATAATGACTGTTCACTGGCAACAGCCCTATTGTCTAAACTGAACTGACTAGATGGGATGGCCTTTAAGTAATTTCACCATCCCCTTTCAGCTCCACCTACTAGTGCAGTCAAGACTAGAAAGCACTCGGAGACCACATACCTCCACCTATGCCACTGCCATTAAAAAGGATCCGGATCTGGTTCTATGGATATGATCCAGATCTGGATCCGCCCCCAGATTAAATCAATTCTTTACTGGTCTGCCACACCTTTTCGCAAAATTTCATTTAAATTCATTGAAAACTTTTGGATATATTGTGCGGGAGACTCCGGATCCGTCCCAAAATTTAATAATTTCCTCCTTGGCCCATGGCCAACCCTTCTAGAAAATTTCATCAAAATCCGATCATAATTTTTTGAGAAATCCCAGATCCGGATTCGTGGATATAGGATTAGGATCTGGATTGACCCCGAATTTAACCAATTCTTTCCTGGTCCATGCCCCACCTTTCCACAAAATTTCA
This sequence comes from Coenobita brevimanus, assembly GCF_032717465.1. Taxonomy (NCBI): domain Eukaryota; kingdom Metazoa; phylum Arthropoda; class Malacostraca; order Decapoda; family Coenobitidae; genus Coenobita; species Coenobita brevimanus. The sequence continues at coordinate 12,080,461 of NC_137046.1, forward strand.
TTGAAATTCATTGAGAACTTTTGGTGATATTGTGCGGGATACTCCATATCCAGATCCGGATATGCTGCCAAATTTAAAAATTCTTCCTTGGCACATGGCTCACCCTTCCCAAAAATATCATCAAAATCCATTCAAACTTTTTGAGTAATCCTGCTAACAGAAAGACAGACAAACATACAAACTGACAAACACAAAATGCTGGCCAAAACACAACTTCCTTGATGGAGGTAAATGTTCTAGTAAAGAACTCACATTTTCTGATGCAATAATGAACATTCTAGATCCCAGAAGAGAAAAATTTTTCTCAATTATACACATAACCCTCTCAAACACGACAACTCAGTAAAAAAAATCCAACTGCTTGCTCTTTTTTTATGCAGGTTGCATCCAAGTGAAATTGAACCACCTGCACCTTTTCAACGCAGGTTGCGTCGAACCATATACTGTAGGTTGCGGTATTTTTTCGCCACGATTTTTGGTTATGTCATTCAACTTCTCCCCTGCCCTTATTTATAACTGTATTGTTATGAAATTGCTACATGTTATAAATGAATAATGATCTTCCTAATGGACAAAAAAAAATGAAAAGAGAAAATAAATTACCATATTTTATCATTTGCACATTTATTCAGCGCTGATTTCTCACAGGTATATAAACATTTCATCAATGTTTATTGAGAGAAAGTTGAGCATTCAACAAGCACTGACGAAATTTTTATGTACTCGTATATCTAAAAAATCGGCATTGAATAAATGAATGAAAAATTATGAAATTTTTTTTCTTTCTTTTTTTCTTCTCTCATTAGGAAGACCATTTATTCATTTATAATCTGTAGTAATTTCATATACAGTTACAAATAAGCGCATGGGAATGAAACGATTGTAAACATTTTACAGTGTTGAGCCAGCTGCAGTTAGAGCAGGCAGGTGTAGTCAAAGGCTATAAGATATTTCTGTTCTGTAAGCCATAAGAATCTTTCTAACAGAGATAGAAGTGTAATTTTTAAACGAAAATCACCGCAAATACATTCCCTACAACTTTCTTTTAACAAGCATTGACAAAATGTTAAGATATCTGTGAGAAATCAGTGCTGAATAATGAGTGAACAATAAAATATGGTAAATTTTTCTTTTTTTTTTTTTTTGTTCATGAGAAAGATCACTCACTAATTTATAATGTAGCAGTTTCATAACAATGCAGTTATGAGTAAGGAAATGGGAGGAAGATGAATGGAAACATTTTCCGACGTCATGCACGTCACTGAGTGAGAGGTGTGTGGCGCTTAAGGTCTGGGCCATGTAGTCTGGGAGTCATCCAGTACTTGGAAGCTGTTTGATGCAGTTTGCATTAAAAGAGCTTGAAAGAGCTAAATTGATATAGTTACAAAAATGGCAAGAACTAATTCCTAAGGTAGAAAGAAAATAAAACAGACATGCTGAAATCTCAAGAATGTTCCTCCCATCTCCAGATGTAAACATTAGCCTAGACTACAACAGAATGCTTAGTTTCTAGAATGTTCTAAACATCTTCAGGTAAAAACACCACCCTAATCTTACCGATAACCCTGCCCCTCCTTCAAAACTGCGTCATCCCCAATACAATCACCTAATCCAGCCTATACAGATGTATATGCAGCATAAACTTCCAGACTATAATGGCTCGTCACCATCACCTCTGCTGTCTAGGTCACAAGGGGTGAAGAACTTTATCAGCAGTCCTGTCAACTACATCATTCTCCTGGACCCTCCCTCATCTTCAGTGTCCAGCAGGTCCTCGGCTCAACTCCAAAAGCACTTCCGAGGTCCGGAATATCTCCTGAGGAAAATACATCAGCATACTTCACCAAGAGCCCCTCCAGCTGCTCCATGTGTGGCTTCTCCAGACACTGAGGACTCCCGACAAACAGATCCCACAAGTGGTTGTGTAGTTCTTCCTGGAGCTCAACTGTACCCCTATCGATGAACGTAGTTTATCATAGTTTACCAATGTTCACTGCTGCTGCCAGTATCGATGAGCATCGCCTTAGACAGACATAAAGATATATGGAGGTTGGTTGTAGATCGTCAAAGTACCGCCAGTATGAAGTCGTGAGGCATCGTATGGCACGAACTTGCCGCTGCTTAGTAAATGATGTGTCACCAACTATAGTGAATAGGTAAGTCTCTCACTCTTTCTCACCTTCCCCCTTAGTGTATCATAAGTGAGGTGAGTTACAGAGCACTCTTGAGTTATGGAGTTTATTGTACACAGTTACTGTTTATTGAAGTGTGATTGACAGTGTAATGTAACATGACATGAAGGTTGGTTGTAGATCGTCAAAGTACCGCCAGTATGAAGTCGTGAGGCATCGTATGGCACGAACTTGCCGCTGCTTAGTAAATGATGTGTCACCAACTATAGTGAATAGGTAAGTCTCTCACTCTTTCTCACCTTCCCCCTTAGTGTATCATAAGTGAGGTGAGTTACAGAGCACTCTTGAGTTATGGAGTTTATTGTACACAGTTACTGTTTATTGAAGTGTGATTGACAGTGTAATGTAACATGACTGCAAACCTCCTAGCTGACCCTGTCTCCTGCCTTCTGCCCTCGATTGTATTCTCAGGCTCTCTCTAATCCCTTCTGACCTGAAGGGAATCTCTCTGGCATTATATAGAGCTTGGAGAGGATGTATGTGTGAGATGCAGTGTCAGGTAGATTTCCATTCATGTGAACTAACCACTAGAGCTGGTTACCCCACGTGTTTGAATACATCACAAAATTCTTCGTTGTCCCAACTACTAAAAGATTGTTTGAGATGCATCATGTGTTAAGACATTCCTGATGGTCTGGGACAACAAGACTGTGCATATACATTATGTGGATTGACATTCCTCGTGAGAAGCTGTGTATGTCTCCAGCAGACACTACGTCCTGCGCATTGTGAAATGAGATATATAACATGTAATATGCCTCCACACTGAAAGTGTGGAACGTGTTCGAGCTAACAAGTGAGCAAGTCAGGCAGTGCTGAATATTTTCTCATTTGGCTCATCATCGTCCTCTGATTTCCTGCCCTGAAAATACTAAAAAGAAATTACTAGATTACACCAAAAATATTTCCTCACACTTTCTAAAACCAATACTCCTCTTGTATTAATTTTAGGTCTAGGGCTTGGGACCTAGCAGGTTAATAATGATTTTCCATTTTGTTCACTAACAACAATTACCGGTACTTTCATCAGATCTCTCAGTGCCCTCCGATTCGAATCAGAAATCAGAAATTCAGAGTATCTTTCGTCGATCAGGGTACTGTATTAGTTTTACTCGGATTCAGTCAAAAGTTTCCAAAAACGTCAAACAGAAGGTATTATTTGTTTTGAAAAGGCAAAACCTGGTTGCTCTCAACAGTTGTCAGAAAATAATGCTGCGCTACTCATGCAACCTTAAACTGTTTCTTCTTGTGCAGCTGCTTGTTACGCTAATCTGCCTTATGAAAGTCCCATCCCGATCCTGGTAAGGGCTGCTCCGTCCGTGAAGTAGTGTCACATTCCTGCGACATAGTAGTTGGGTAGGTGGAGGGGAAGAGGGAATGAAGGTAGGGGTGCCCCGGCGCCCGTCTTGCTCTGGGCCAGTTCCGCACTCAACTGGCTCGCCGTGGTGTCCTCCTGGGGTGGGGATAGGGCTGCGGCTCCGTAACGGGGTAGAGGGTCCGGCGGCTGAGGCGCGTATTTTAAAAACAGAAAGCAAATAACGAATGATCCCGATTATGACGTACTGATGTGAGACCTGAATCATTGGAGAACAAACTAATCAATTCTCAAAATCCGACGGAAAGGTCAATGTTGGGATTACTTTTGACAAACAGGATGAGACCAACTTGGGTGTGAAAGCAGACTAATGTCAAAGACATTAAATAAGTTATAAAATAACAGAAATGGAGGTGGGCAGGTAATGTTGCAAGAATTAGGGATAACCAATGGACGTAAGGCTGACTGACTGGACCCAAGTAATTGGTAGCATAGCAGAAAATGACCAGAAGGGAGATAGAGAGATGAAATAGAGAGGTTTGCGGGCAAAACCTGGCAGAGATTGGCTTAGCCAAGGAATTCGTGGAGAAGGCTGGGGTGGCCTTTGCTCGGAAGAAGACTTCCAATGGCTGATGGTGATTATATATCTATCTGTTTATGTATCTGTCTATATACATATATATTACTGTTTCTTAGCATATGGAAGTATTTTCAAATTAAAATGAAGATTCTTTATCGCTCAACCCCCAAACGTGAGTCCCCACCTTAAATCTCTCAGGCTGTGACTTGAATAAAATCATCCGGCGTCAGCTAGAACAGCCTATTTTGTTCCGACCATAACACTGAATAGTGACAATATTTACAGACTCCTGTGGCCCACTATTAACTCAGGCTTCTATGATCCATTCTCAAATGAATAATGATCTGGCGTTAGCTAGAATACTAGATTTTTTTTTTTTTTTTTACCATGAGTATGTGCATGGAGACAATATTAACGCGCTTATGCGCCTATGACACAGTCTTGGATCTGAATAAAAATCATCTGACGTTAGCAGCAAAAGAAAACTAGGTTTGTTCCAATCTTGGGGGGGGGGGGAGGTTAGTCGATATGTATGAACCTGTTTTTGTCACTTTACCTGTGGGCTTGCAGGATTGGTTCAGCGATAGACGCGACGCAAGCACACAAGCACTCGGCAGGAAGGCTAGCGAGCCCAGTGTTGCCAGGTGCTGGCCCTAAAATATCTGTAGAATCATCCATAAAATTTCTTGAGATTTGAAAAAAATTCTGTAGATCACAATTTCACTCATATATTGACAAAAGGTATGCAAATATGTCTTAGAAGTTATCTGTGCCTTTATTTAAAAGAAAAAAAAAAAAAGATTAATTCCATACGAATAATCTAAGATTAATAGTTTTATTAAATTAAGAATATGGTATGAATTTTCATATTTCAAATTCATAATATGCGGGTTAACACACAGTTACTATGAGTCAAGTTAGACACGAACCTAAGTGAAAACTTACTGAGAACAAGGGCTAAAAGAGCGAGCCCCTTTTTCACTTTTCGTTTTGCTCATAACTTTCTAGGCCAAATAACTATGACCTTGTTATATTAGACAACCGTAGGAACAGTCGCTAACACCACTAATATATTCCAAATATGTCCAAACTTCCGAAACTAACTCTAACATACCGGCTTCTGACTCCCTCAGAATGTAAACAAAAATGGCAGTACACCGACGCATTCGATAGTAGAAAAATGTATATATTTAATATTGAAATTTTCGTATTAGTTCACAAATTAAGCAGTTTATAAGTATATTAATTGTTATACTGCAAGTACTAGTCTAATATAGCTTAAGCGACATGATTTGAAATTAAAGAAAATACAATATTTCATAGAAACCTTTACGTTTCAAGGGTTAACGACTGTATACAATACGCTTTCTTTCAGGACTGTCCCCTTGCCCATGCTAAATTTCTCTATGGTATTTGTAAATTGAATTCCTTTCCATATTGCTTGTAAAATTTCTTGAGAATTTCTGTAATATATCAAAATATCTGTAGATTAAGCACAAAATTCTGTATTTCTGTAGATCCTTCCAAAAATCTGTAGAAATACAGAAATTTCTGTAGACCTGGCAACCCTGAGCGAGCCACTGGGTCTGTTTGATTAGCCTACAACTGTGTGCTTTCATAGTTGCCAACTATAATTTTTGCATGATGCTCGTGTCATCCGCAAATGACGCCAAAAAGCTGCAATCTCACCATTTTCTTAAGGTTTAATATCCAAACACTACATAACTGAATGCTTTCGTCACGATCTAAGAAGAGTTTACTGGATCTGCTCATTTATACCTAAAAATGGGACCACTCAGCATATGACAACTCGGCTCAACAGCCGCCTCTCCATCAGGGTTAATGAGTTTGCTCTGGTCTTGAGTTTGCTTGGGTCTAGATTCAAGAATCCTGCCAATTTCCTGCATCAGTCCAGAATTATGGTTTGCTATGGAAACTTCGTGTGGAAACGTAAGCGGGGCAAAGATACGAAGAGGAAGACCCATGTTTTCATCACGTGTGTGTGTGTGTGTGTGTGTGCTTGAGGGTAGAGCAATGTGATGTGATGTTCTGTGGTGATGTAGTGTGATGTGGTGTGGCTCTTCCACAAGGAGGAATATGGACAAGACCTTCCTTCTCCCCAAGGAAGAGCAGTTTCATTAAACCATAATCTTCATTGGGACGATGGTTGTGGTGTATGTGGTGAGATGTGGCTTGATATACATGATGTGTGTATGTGGTATGTATATCATTGTGGTGTGAAAAAGAAATTATTGAAGGATGAGGGCAGTATAGCAATGACGATGATCATGATGATGATGATGGTAGAAATGACGGTAATCACTAAAAACGTTAACACTATTGAATAAACAGCTTTACTGTTAAAAACATTATGGAAAAGATAAAATATCAGTATAAGTAACTTTGATAGTCAAAATCTTTTATGTATTTCTTCATGCCCTCTACTTACCTAGCGTAGGTATTGAAACAAAAGAAAATGAAATAATCACTATCAGTAGTAAAATCACCAGCGCTACAGAAATAAACAGACTGCGCAGATTTGCCGCAGTTACCCATCTATTTTTTTTTTTCCCCTCTAGGGTGAAGTGCGTGAAAGGGTACAGCAGGGAAGAAAGGTTGCTGGTTCTTTGAAGGCAGTGATAAGAAACAGGGAGTGAGCATTGAAGTGAAAATGTTACCACATGACAGTATTGTGATACCAACTCTAACGTACGGAAGTGAAGCTTGGACGTTGTTGGAAGGACACAAGTCAAGAGTGAGAGCAGTGGAAATGAGTTATTTAAGAGGAGCCTGTGGAGTCAAATGGAGAGACAGGCTGACGAATGAGGATATAAAGGAGCGTTGTGGTGTGGATGTGGATGTGATAGGAAGCGTTATGAGGAACACACTGAGGTGGTTTGGCCATGTGGAGATGATGGAGGGTGAAAGACTGACGAAGAGAGTGTATGTGAGTGAGGTGGAGGGGGGAAGAGGGAGGGGGAGGCCGAGGATGAGACGGAGGGATGGGGTGGAGAGGTATATGACAGAGTGGGATGTGAGTTGGAAGCAGGGCAGTGAAATGGCGGGGGACAGGGCGACTTGGAGGCGATTTGTTTGTGGCCACCCCAAACGGGATTGAGGCGTCTAGCAATAGATAGATAGATAGGAAACAACCCCACCCGGTAAGCCTCGTGAGTCATTAAAGGAACCCACCATCTCCTCCATCAAAGTGACTTCCATAACAATCCTATCTGTCTATCTATTGGCAGACGCCTTTATCCCGTAAGGGGTGGCCACAAACAAATCGCCTCCATTTCGCTCTGTCCCCTGCCATTTCATTGCCCTGCTCCCAGCTTACACCCCCCTCTCCCATATACCTCTTCACTCCAACCCTTCACCTCATCCTTGGCCTCCTCCTCCCTCTCCCCCCCTCCACCTCACTCACATACTGTACACTCTCCATCCTCTCCACGAGTTCAAACCACCTCAGTGTGTTTCTCCTAACGTTTCCTATCATATCCACATCCACACCACAATGCTCTTTCGTTTCCTCATTTATCATTACTCGAAATCTATCGTCTCTCTGTCAGCAGTCTTATCCTTGTTGCACAATACATCTCACAGACCTAACCTCAGTAAAATACTCAAAAGTTAAATAACAGAAATAACATAATTTTCCTCAATTTACATTCTAACATTTTCCCATTGTTTAGACTAGCCTTAAGGGCATCACTGAGATGGGGAACAAACATAATGGACGCGATAGTATGATACTACGCGTTAACTTCTTTAGTTTAAAATATTTGCATTCCTTAACGTTTAAACAAACATGAGTTGGAAAGCTCACTCAAATTATCAGCTACACCCAATGAATAATGTTTATGAAGTGACACATTGATCTTAGTTTATACTTTTGGAAACAATGAAGAGGTAACAACTCTACGAGTCGTCTGTATAATCTTCTACACGCACCTACAAGTAGCGGCAGTCTTCATCCCACAACGAGTAAATCACAAGAGAAAAGGACCGAGAATACATCGAGAAAGAAAAACAAAACAAACAAACGAAGAGTGAGACACGACTCACAACTCACAATCACCAGACCTCACCCTCCTCTCTCTGCTACCTCCACCAACCTCCACCGCTGACGCAGGAGTGCGAGGTCAAGACGACGCAGCAGATACCAAGCCCTTATTCACAACTCATCTTACTCATCTTCACTCAAGTTACTCATCGCTACTCATTTACTCACCACAGCTACTAGTGTGGGAAGTGGACGTCACCATAAGTGGTTGCTGAGACAACACGTCAATCAACCCGTGAAGGACAACGCTATCACCAAGTGCACCACTCACACCATTTCCACCACGGTAAAAATTAGTGAGTTACATAGTTACTTCATTTATACAATACACAGTGATAGACAACACATTTTCCACAAACATATAAAACGTGCTATATAGTTACAACTTAAGTACATATACCTACTTCAGTTATCTTCATAATTCAATCATTAAATACTTGCACCAATAATAAATATTCTACACTGTATATATTCATTCATATATTATAGCATTTATTTACCACCAACGAGTGTTACCATTTATACCTACATAAAATACGTGTTTCATACATACAGCTATACATTATTACATCTACAAAGTAATAAAGAAAATATACCATTACAGTTACTCAGTGAGCGATTAAAAGAACTGTATTAAACGTTTATTAATTAAAGCTACCTTGTGGAAACAGATAAATTAAGTTACAAGGAAAACCAAAAAAAAAAAAGAAAAAGAAAGAAAATGGCCAACACAAATGACGTTAGCAAGAGTGAACATCTTCAACACAATCGTGAAGACAAAGATTTCCACACAGTGCTGACACATATATTGCCCACGATAGGTACAAGTGAACAACAAGTCAGTGTATATAGTTAATACTGTATATAGTGTATATATATATTTTTTATATAAAATAACAAAATATGAGGCTATATAATATCATTTTCAGTAATATGTGTGCAATATAAACTAAACCTTAAAAAGGGTCCCAAGGGAATTAACCAGCAATTATGCAACCATGAACAACACAGAAAAAGCATAGACAAACGAAGAAAAACAAACTTTAGAAAATCAATACATACAAAAAAAAAAGCCAGAAAAAGAAATAGAGTAAGATCACACAACAAACAAATGAAAAAAAGCATAAGTGTTAAAGAAAAAGAAATAGAGTAAGATCACGTAACAAACAAATGAAAATAAGCGTAAGTGTTACTACAAATGCCAAAATACCACATAAACTCCTTCTATAAGTGAAACAAAAAGCAAATTAGTGTTCTCCACAAGCAAATGGCATGGCACATCATCACATAAACTCCTATATGTGAAACAAAAAGCAAATTAGTGTTTTCCACAAGCAAGTGGCATGTCACATCATCACATACACTCCTTCTATAAGTGAAATAAAAAGCAAATTGTTGTCTCCACGAGCCAGTGGCATGTCACATCATCACTATCATCGACCGCAGCATGACCGGATTCAATGTCAGGACTGCAATTATTACAATTATGTAACTACAAACGATATGTAACAATTATGTAACGACAAACGATTGCATTATGTTACACTTGCTACAATTATGTAACTACAAACAATATGTAACAATTATGTAACGACAAACGATTGCATTGTTACACTTGCTACAATTATGTAACTACAAACAATATGTAACAATTATGTAACAGTTGCATTAACAAGATGTAACTTTTATGTAACTTTAACTACAATTATAAGGCCAACACAATTATGTAACAGTTGCATTAACAAAATGTAACTACAATTATAAGGCCAACACAATTGTGTAACAGTTGCTTTAACAAAATGTAACTACAATTATAAGGCCAACACAATTATGTAACAGTTGCATTAACAAAATGTAACTACAGTTATAAGGTCAACACAATTATGTAACAGTTGCATTAACAAAATGTAACTACAGTTATAAGGCCAACACAGTTATGCATTACTCCAATATTATGTAACAATTCATAAAATGTTACAATTATGTATTTGTAATGCTAGGTGAAATTAGGCTCGACTTCTCGTTCCTATTTCACCTAACGTGGAGCGGGGTCCTCTTTCGAGACCGGAGCTTAGTGCAATGAAGAGAGGCAGGACACAAAAACTCTAGGCAACAACCTTTACACGTATATTACCACAGTCAGACACATGACAAATCAGCAGATATTACAGCACAATACATAGCAATATAAAACCTTATCTAGGATATGTGTATCTCGCAGGATACTTGCTTCTCTGATAATAATGACAATATCAACCCCAGTGTATCAGGAGTGCAATAAATATAGGCGCGCACGGGGGCGCGGGAGAGGTGCGTTTTTTTTTTTTTTTTTTTTTTTTTTCCTGGCCTATCAACCATTGGGGCCGAAGCCCCTGGTTATTAAGGCCATGTATATATATATATATATATATATATATATATATATATATATATATATGTATATACATTTATATATATATACATATATATACAAACATACACACACACACACACACACACACACACACACACACACTTCCATGCATACATACAGACACATTTTCATGCAAACGTACATATATATATATATATATAATAATTTTAATCTTTTTTATTTATTTTTTTGTATTTTTATTTTTTTAATTTTTTCTTGGTTTTATATTTTTTATACCTTATAATATAAAGACAAACTAATCTAAAGACCCTAAAACTAATCACCTAACAGACAAATCGCTAACCTATACTAAATCCTACAGAGACAAATAGCTAGACCTACACTAATGGTAAAAATACCTCGACTAACAGAACACCATCGACTGCAGATATGTAATGCCTTTCTACATGACATACCTGCACTCATCACCTGGTGACTGTCAGTCGAGGCACAACCTAATATAGGGGACATCAATATATGAAAGGGAACCAGACGAGTCAGGAACATTTCCATATACGTCAGCTGTCGTCCCTAATTAGAACAACTTAAGCAAGATAATATAATGTATTTACATAATTTGTACAAAAAGTGAAGAACCTCGCCCAGCAGACCACCATCGACTGCAAGTGCCCAATACCTTCCTATATTGCACACTTGCACTCATCAGCTGGTGACTGTCAGGCGAGGAACTTGGCTTAATGTAGGGGACATCTATATTAGAAATAGATCGGTGGGAGGAGGAACTATTTAAAATATGTCAACTGTCAACCCTAATTAATATTACAATATATACATATTTACTGTTCATAAAAACCATAACCACGCAGTAAAAAAGTCACATCACTGATCAGTCCGGTCTCTCTCAAGAAAGCCATCAATTTATCAGTCATAACAATGTCCCCATCACCCAGGATGGTGGAAAGGGTGAAGGGGACGTCTACTGCGGCGCAGTAATTTATAAGTGAAGCACGTTCACGAATAAATCGCCGACAGCGCAGGATGATATGACTAATAGATAACACCGCATTACAGATGTCACAGTGCGGTGGGAAGCGTCTTTCCATATATGGTTTTATGTGGGTTAAAATGGTGGCATTAAGCCGTAACCGTGCCAACACTTTTTCTTCTAGGCGACTGGGACGGTTGGCAGTGTCCCAGTCGCCCAGGTACGGCTTACAAGTTGGAATATTTAGTCTGGTCCACTGACCTTGCCACAGAAGATTTATTGATTTCTTTCCGAGAGATAGACTCGACCGTAGATCACGAGGGAACGTCCCAAGTCTCCTCGAGCTCCACAGCCGACTTTGCAGTAAGTCAGCCTGCTCATTGCCGTAGATACGACAATGACCAGGCACCCAGATCAGCGTGAATGACTTGTTGCATGAATGCAACTTATTAACGATGCGGCCCTGGATCTCATGAGAGTCCGTAGTGCAAGATGCAATTGCCTGAAGGGCTGATTTTGAATCTGAAAATATGACAAATGAGTCATGCCTAGAATTGAGAGCATAGTCTATGGCTTTGTCAATAGCAAAAAGTTCTGAAGTAAACACAGATGTATGATTCGGCAACCGATACCTGAGGGCACATTCAGTCGACCACACACTTGCACCCACACATTCACTCGACTTGGAGCCGTTGGTGTACAATTGATGGGACCCCAAGTGACGAACAATGATGTTACGAAACAAGTGGTGGACCTCCGCCTCCGGCGCCTTGGCCTTTGGTGCTGGGAGCCATGTAACATCGACTGTAAAGCCGGGTGGCTCCCAAGGCGCTATATTTTTAAGCACCAACTTGTCACAGTCACTGGGGTCCACATCAAGCTCCTGAGTCAGTAAGTGGAGGCGAGCGGCAAGTGGCCGACGCACCCCCCGCAGAAGGTGGTGGTATTGACGCAGGGGGGTACAGGCCACATTGCCGATATTACTTTTTCTTAGCGTCCTTATACCGTAGGACAAGGCCAGGTGGTCACGGCGAATACGGAGGGGAGGCACATTCGCCTCCACTTCCATACGAGTCACACGGGTACACCGGACGGCTCCAAGACACAATCGCAAACATTTATTCTGTAACACATCCAATCCTTTCAGAGTGGCATCGGATGCCGAGCCATACACCTGTGCGCCATAGTCTAGCTTCGATCGAATAAGGGACTTATACACCATTAATAAAGATTTTCTGTCGGCACCCCAGGTAGTACCCGCTAGATACTTAAGGACATTTAACGGTTTATCACAACGAGCAAGCAAAGTATTAACGTGAAGTTTAAAATTCATTCTACGATCAAAATGTATTCCTAAAAATTTTACAGAATTTTGAAAAGGTACCGCCTGATTATCCAAAGTTAAGCACAAATTAGGTACGTTACGATTAGTGAAAACTATAGCAGCACACTTACGTACGGAAAACTTAAATCCCCACTGCAAGGCCCATTGGTGGACGGAGTCAAGGGCTGCTTGAATCCGCCCAGCCGAAAATTGTGCATTACGGGAAGAGTGCCATATTGCACAATCGTCAGCGTAGAGCGAGTATTTAAGATTCCTCGGGATGGGAGCTGATGACAGAATATCATTGATCATAATACTAAATAAAGTAGGACTAAGCACACTTCCCTGTGGCACCCCGTTTTCCTGGATAAATATATCCGATGTTACGTTACGGGGCAATTTGACAGAGAAAGTTCTGTCCCTTAAGAAATTTGAAATAAAAACAGGCAAATTTCCTCTTAAACCATAAGCATAGAGCTTCATTAGTATACCGTGTCGCCAGGTCATGTCATAGGCTTTATGGATGTCCAAGAACACCCCTATCATGAATTCTTTATTGACAAATGCCTCTGCAATACAATGCTCCAAATTCATTAAATGATCTAGTGAACTTCTGTATTTACGGAAGCCACATTGTTGATCATTTAACAAATTCTTCGACTCTAAAACAAAAAGAAGCCTATTGTTAACCATATGTTCCATGACCTTACATAGACAAGAAGTCAACACAATAGGACGAAATGAAGTGGGATTTATAAGACGACCAGCCTCTTTGGGTATCGGTATGACGTGCGCAAAGTGCCATGAGTTTGGGAACGTTCGAGACGCCCAAATCTCATTGTACAATGCTAACATCTTAATCAGGTTGTCCTGATTAAGATGCTGGATCATACCGTACTTGATGGTGTCTGGTCCAGGGCTGGTGTCTTTACAGGATTTAAGGGCAAGGAGCAGTTCATCTAGCGTAAACTCTTGGTTGTACGGGGAGTTTACGTCTTCTGTGGCAAAGTCTAATATCTGTAGCTCAGCCATGTGTTTATGATGTTGGAAACGCGGATCATAATTGGCTGAGCTACTTACATGAGAAAAACTCCTGGCGAGGATGTTAGCAACGTCCACGGGCTCGTCATGGGTGGTGTTATTCACCTGCAACGTGGTGACAGGGAAGTATGGGCGTTTATTATTTAATAATCTTATAGTGGACCAGACTTTACATAATGGTGTTGTACGAGTCACCGTGGACACAAAGGACCACCAGGAGTCACGTTTGGCCCTTCTTATTATTCTCCTTGCCTCAGCCCATGCCTGTTTGTATGCAATAAAATTTTTCTCAGTGGGCTGACTATCAAAAATCCTGTATCTCCTATTGCGTTTTCTTAATGCTTGTCGGCAATCCGGCATCCACCAATGTGCTCTATGCTTCGCATGAACTGTAGAAGTCTTGGGAATAGCAGCCTCAGCTGCGTGTAATATGGAAGTAGTTATATTTTCGACCTTAACATCTATGGTCTCCCCAGATATATCTAAATTGGCGATCCTTGAGAAGGATCCCCAATCTGCTTTCTTATAATTAAATTTTGGAGGTGGAGGGTCCGAAATGATGTCGCGTGTATAAGAAAGACAGATGGGTAAATGATCACTTCCCAAGGAGTCGTCGTAGGGGTCCCATGAGAGATCTTGATGTATACCAGGGGAGGCCAAAGATAAGTCAATGGCCGAAAAGTTACCAGTACGATCATCTACATGAGTCGCTCTACCATCGTTCAGAAGACAGAGGTTGGACTGTAGTATTAGGTCGGCTACTTGCTCCCCACGACCATCAATCCTCAAGCTACCCCATTGATAGTGATGGGCGTTAAAATCGCCCAACACTAACTTATTTCCAGGCAGATGTTCCACTAGTGAATTTAAAGCATCACTATCAATGGGGCCATGTGGAGGACAGTACAGAGAGCAAATAGACAGATACGTGGTATTAAATTTTACTCTGCACGCGACCGCTTCCAGAGTAGAATTTAGAATCACTTCCGTTTGTGGGTGTGATTTGTGGGTGTAAATGGCAACTCCGTGACCTTCATATCTTCAATACGAGTGGTAGTGTTTGAACTGTGGAGGATCAGGACGATCCTCCAGGCGCGTCTCCTGTAAACAAACAATGTCTGGCCTGTGTATAGAAAGCAAGATTGCTATATTTTGTAACTTATTCCCAATACCTCTACAATTCCACTGTAATAGGGTGAATGCGGCGGTTTAAGATTTTCGTTGGAGGCCAGTGTGCTTCGTCTTTTTTTGTCGCCCGCCAGAAGGCGAGCAACTACCGGGGGACCTATCCCAGTGCTTGTTCATGGAAACCTCCATATTATCGTCAATTACGAGGTTCCCAGACTCCCCCGAGGAAGAGCTAACCTTCCTCTCCCTCGCTGGAGTGGGAACTGGAAGAACGTGAGGATGAGACTGTTTTGTGAGGGTGGTCAGATTAATCTTATCAGACTTGTCGGACTTCGATTTTGGCTGCACCGACTGCGAAGGAGCAGCGGCAGCCTGAGAGTAAGAAGTGGTGACAAGGATGTCTGTAAGAGAGTTGGAACGTACAGGGGGTCTAGACTTAGAGGTAGGGCAAGTGGCATGTGGAGCAAATGTAAGGTCAGTCTGTGTCTCCACGGTGCACATCACGGGACGGGACACAACCGCCGATGCATAGGAGACATTAGGCTTGGGAGTTGCATGCAACTCCTTCACCTTCTTCCTAGCATCGTAAAAGGATATGCCCTCAGTCGCTTTCACTGTGCAGACCTCTTTCTCCTCCTTCCACTTGGGACAAGCCCTAGGGAAGTGGAGTGAGCATCCTTACAGTGGAAGCAACATTCAGTCTCGGATGTACAGTTGTCAGCAGAGTGACCTACAGCCGCACACTTGCCACACACGATGTTGGAAGCCCGACAAGCCTTTTCATGATGTCCATAGAGCTGACATTTTGAACAACGAAGGGGATTCGGGATGTACGGTCTTACATTTTCAATTTCATATCCTACTTTGACATTTGTAGGTAGCAAAACTTTGCCAAAAGTGAGGATAACAGTGGCTGTCTTCGTCCTTACGCCTTCCTGATAATGAGTGATGAATCTGGCATCAATTACATCCTGCTGAGCAAGTTCCTGTATGATTTCTTCCTCACTCATCACCATGAGATCCCTGCAAGTGATAACACCCTTGCAGGAATTCATGGATGTTGGGATCTTAGCCTCGATATCATGACAGTGAAACTTACGCAGCTTTAGCAAGTCTTTAACCCGAGCTGAGTTGAATGTCTTTACTAGGGGGTCTCCATTTCCAAGTTTTTTTACTTGTTCCACCTCTCCCGCACAGTGGTCAATCACCTTCTTGACAATGAAGGGATTGAGTCTGGACAGGGGAGTAGAACCTAGAGCATGAAGAGTTACAAAGGTCGCGTTATTTACAGGGATGTCAAGCGGGGAACGAGTCTGGCGTCCGTCAGTCTGGGGCCGGTCAGTCATGGTAGGGATGTCGTCAGGACTACCTCCCCCCTTGAAGGGGGGAGAGGCAGTAGGGGGGTCCATCATAGCTACCACTTCCCCCGTGAAGGGGAAGTGGGAAGAGAGAGAAAAACGACCAAGGGGCAAAGTACCTGGGGAAGACCCACCTAGGCTGAGATTACCCTCTCAAACCACTCTCGGGAGGACGCGCCTGTGTGTAACGCACACCCCAGAGCGATCAGTGGGGGGTACACTCCAGAGGTGAGTAAGCAAAGGCAATCTCAGAAATTAGATATAGACACCTACTATATCTACTAAGGCCAGGGAGGAAAATTAGTTCTAGCTAACCTAACTTTATTGAAAAACGCCCTAGTGGCGAAAAAAGAAAAAGCTAACGCCGGTGAGGCAACCCTGCAGCTAGAGGAGAGCTCAGAAACACGTCTTCCTTCTCCACGACCATTCATCAAAGTCCTCAGAGGTGTTGAATCACGAGGAGGAGATAGGGGAGGTGCGGGGAGTGACTTGTGACGGCTAGGGGAAAGTTATGGTAATACTGGAGAGCGGCAGATATTAGCCGTGAAGTTTATATGGTTTTCACTAGCCAAGGGACTTTGGTAATTGATTTTATTCTTGATTCACACTTACTCGGGATATTGGAGTGAGAGGGGGGAATAAACAAGATTTATGGGTAGCGTGGGGGAGGGAGAGAATACCATTAATACTTCTGTTCACAATATTCCTTCACAGTAATGGGGGGTATGTCTTTATAGGGGAATCTCCCGGCGGCACAGGCTTATTAATTGTATAACAGGGATGTCACGCATAAGTATAGTCAATCAGATCTTGTTCCACACTCTCGTCCTTTAACTTCTCACTGTGATCTTATTTACCCCGATATTCACTATATGAAATCACTGCACAAACCTTACATTAGGGGAAATCACACTTAACCTAAATCACTCTTGCTACAATATCACACGTATTCATCAGGGAGATAGGCAGGAACATGTCGTCGGCGATCCTGCCGGGCTAGGGGCAACGCCGATGCAAGGCATGCCGAGAGGGCACGGGATAACTCGTAAGGGCGTCCTCTCACCTCCTGGGCTTCCCGTGGCTTCCGGGCTTGGCTCAGGTGTGTGGCCCTCGGGACTGGGAACGAATAGCTCCAGGAACCTCTGTGCTAAGTCCCGGCGTCGTGGGGGCGTGGAGAGATCATGCCTGGGTGTCCTGGGGAGAACCGAGAGGGACTGTGGGCTGCGGTCTCCAGCGTCTAGGGGCGCCGACAGGGGAGGGCTGCGGCAGCGACTTCCACTGGGGTCCGTCAGGTGCGTCTGCTCTAGGGCCCGGCGTAGGGAACAGAGACCAGGGGAGGCTGTGAGGCCTGTCTGGGTCACTCTGGGACAGGAAGCCTGGGCACTAGTCTCCTGCCATAGGGACGTCTCTCTCCTTCCCTCTCTCTGCACACCCTCGGAGCGACCATAGATTGTCTCACGAGGAAGGGAGCGACAATAGGTCATCTCTACCAAGACACTCTCGGAGCGACCATAGATCGTCTCACGAGGATGGGAGCGACCTTGGATCGTCTCTACCGGAGCACTTTCGGAGCGACCATGGATCGTCTCACAAGGATGGGAGCGACCATAGATCGTCTCTACCGGAGCACTTTCGGAGCGACCATGGATTGTCTCACGAGGATGGGAGCGACCATAGATCGTCTCTACTGGAGCACTTTCGGAGCGACCATGGATTGTCTCTACCGGAGCACTTTCGGAGCGACCATGGATCGTCTCACGAGGATGGGAGCGACCATAGATCGTCTCTACCGGAGCAATTTCGGAGCGACCATGGATCGTCTCACGAGGATGGGAGCGACCATAGATCGTCTCTACCGGAGCTCTTTCGGAGCGACCATGGATCGTCTCACGAGGATGGGAGCGACCATAGATCGTCTCTACCGGAGCACTTTCGGAGTGACCATGGATCGTCTCACGAGGATGGGAGCGACCATAGATCGTCTCTACCGGAGCACTTTCGGAGCGACCATGGATCGTCTCACGAGGATGGGAGCGACCATAGATCATCTCTACCGGAGCACTTTCAGAGCGACCATAGATCGTCTCACGAGGATGGGAGCGACCACAGATCGTCTCTACCAAAGGGGCGCTGTCTGGAGTGTCTTTTTCAACTCCACCCCTAGCTGACTCAACAATTCCACTCCATGAAGGTAGTGTCTTTCTCCTACAGCGGCAACGGCGTGGTGGCTGCGTGACACAGGGGCGCACGGCCTGGGCTGACATATGTCGCTGTTGCCGGGAGTGGTTGTGACTGGTGGCGGCTACCCTGTGGGGTCCGTGTGGGGGTGTCGGCGCATCCTCGGGCATACTGAGCTGTGTTTGCCTTGCCCTGTCGTTGGGGGTACTATGGTATATTTCGGAGGCACTGTTCTTTAAGTCACGCATTTTAGTATTACTACAATGTTACTACAATGTAACAATTACAATACAATTATGTAACAATTCACAATGTTATAATTATGTATTACCACAATGTTACTACAATATTATGTAAAATCATACATACCACAATTCTGTATTACCAGAATCATCATACAAGTTAGGTGAAATATTAGACATTACTAAAGTGATAACTCAATATGTAATGTAATAACCTAGCAGTATTACCATTGCACAATTATATGCATATGTCTGTTATACATACACATCTTACAAAATGTCATACAACAACCATTGCATTTATTCAAATATGTATACAACTTGTTTAAAATGTAATATTACTAGATCATTGCATTTACTATGAATATTATATGTATACAATATTATAATCAATATTAAGTACTAACAGATTAGTATATGTCAATGATAATTACTGTCAGAGGACCTCCAGTGGCGTGACCGAGCAATGTCAGGACTCCATATTATAATTACAAATCATAATAGATAGATAGATAGATAGACAGACAGATAGAAGCAGCAAGTCAGGGGATGAGATAGGTATTGTGTCTACAAGAATCGAGCAATGCTAAACATGCTTACACACTCAAACTCATGGAATGCTTTATAGGCACATGACAGCGCCTAGTGACCATACACACACATACACAAATACTCACACACAGGTTTCTAGAACATTCCAACAACAGTGTAACACACGTGACATGACCCCTGCTACACCAGAATTTAGGAAGCAGAGCTCAGAAGAAGGTTAGCCATAGAACCGACAGGTAGTAGGGAGAAGGAGCCTAGCAACATGGGCGAGAGGGTGGAAGAGAGAGAGAGAGAGAGAGCGAGACAGGGAGGTTAGCTCGCGGGACTCTATTTATACTTCACTCGTGTGTGAGAGACTTGTTAATATTTCCAAGACAAATAAAAATAATCCCATACTCATCTTTAACTCTCTTGTCATTGCATGACAAATGGGAACCAAGATTATCTACTTACAAAACTACTCACATATAACAACCGCTCGTCCACGAGTGTAATATATGTATAACTGATATACAAAACATTACTACAACAAACTACAAAGTTATTGTAAGATGTGTGTGTTTCTGTAGTTACTCATAACAATTTGGCAGATAGGCTGATGAACAGTAACAGTATTGTTGAGAAGCTGGATTACGAGCTAGACTGTTCTGGAGAACTTCCGATGTTTGTCAAAGTTCAGGTATGAGTCAAAATTGTCAGTCAGCCTGCTGTTTGTGAGCGTAGTTATTTTGTTGAAGTATGTAATTTAATTGAAGTCTGTATGTTAAACAATTTAGTGTTATGCAGTATCAGAAAACTCTGCCATGTTTTGGATGTCTCCAAGTTGGTAACTGTTGTAATCGTTGCTCTTTCAGGAATGCACGAGAATTCTGGAAAAGTGTAGAATACTCTAGACTATATGAAGCGTTTATAAGGATGGGGAAGAGACTAGAGGGAGTTCAGTCAGTTTTAGTTCAGTTTGAGAGAAGTTCAGTGTCAGTGCAGTGCAGTTTGTATATTTTCTGTACTTGTGAAAATAGTAAAGTGTTGGCAAACAGTGACGTGTTACTGAAGTTTGTATAGCTCCAGTGCTTGTGAAAACAGTGAAGTTGGAAAGCATTAAGCGCAGGGTAATTATTTGGAAAATAAAGGCAGTGAATTCTAAGAAGCCAGTGTTTATTTATACCTCAACTGATCTTGTGTGCTGTACACCAAAAGGCTGACCATAGGAAGAACAACTCACTGGGGAATGTCCTTGCTATACTGAACTACTGCTGTTGGAGCCTGTGGCAGTGTGGGATGGGGACGTTACACTGGTGTCAGGAGTGTGGATTTTTAGAAAATGCTGCAGTGAATCTAATCTTCGACATGGAGCAAGAAGGTGTATGGACAAGAGGCCAAGCAAGACAGGAGGAGGCATTGCTGGGTGCAATTATGAAGCTATTACAAGCACAATTACAGGCACAGAATGAAGGACAGAAAGAACAGGCACAGAATAAGGAACTCAAAGAACAATTACAGGCACAGATTCAAGGACAGAAAGAACTTAAAGAACAATTACAGGCACAGAATCAAGGACAGAAAGAACTCAAAGAACAATTACAGGCACAGAACGGAGGACAGAACTCAAAGAACAAGTACAGTCACAGAACGAAGAACAAGAAGAACAACATGAACATCTGCAGGAGGCATTACAGGAGCAACAGAGGGAGATACAACTGAGGATGCAAGGACAGCTAGATGCTTTCATGGGGGAAATGAAGGAAGAACAGGAACAACTGAAGGAGGAAATGTATGCTGAGCTATGGCAGCAGAATTATGAGGTAAGCAATAATGTGACAGAATGCAAACAGCATGTAGACGATCAGTTGAAAACAAAACATGAAGTAGTGATAGAGTGCAGACAGGATGTAGACAAACAGCTGAAGATTAGTGAGGGAATAGTGACAGAGTGCAGACAGCATGTAGATAACCAGGTGAAGCATGTAGTCGACCATGTGAAGGTAGTGAGAAAATTGAGGCTGTAGAGAAATATTGCACTGCTGAGCCTCACGCTTGCATACAGGGAGCATATGAAAAGAATGGACAGTGTATGGTGAATCTTAACATATCCCAAGCATCTAAAAGAAGCATTACAGGGTTGAATAATCAGAATGCAGAAGTTTTAAGTCCTGGACTTAAGTAAGGTGTAAGTTTCTGGGGTGCTTTGTACTTGGCAGAGGTGACGCTAAGACTGAGCAGGTAAGTCGCCATTCTTGAGAGAATTGGCGGCTCTAATTGGCTGTGTGTGGGTGACATAGTATGTTCTAATTGGCTGGCTGGTCACTGCTGTGTGATGACATACGAATGGAGTTTACCCTTTGTGGCGTGCAACAGAACCTACACCTCTGACAAAGTGTCAACATGGTCGCTTGGAGCACACTTCTCACCTCAGACTTTCACCCTCACTGCACTAATTGGAATATAGCAGAGTTAATTTGCACAGTCATAGGGTAGTGTTTGAGGGGGCGGCTGGTGGAAAAAAAAACAAGTTTCAGCAGGTATGGCATTTTACCCCTTGTGGCGTGCAGGGCCTCAAATAAAAAGAAACCTCAGGAATTTCATGGCAGAGGAAGCTTACCGTGCACAGTTTGAGTTACTTGCTGATCAGAGTGGTTGGGATGATAGGCAAAGGGCAATGCAACTTGCAACTAGCCTCAAGGATGCCACAGTGGAAATTCTGGGCCAGATGTCAGCGATGGAGAGGAACAGTTACCAGTCCCTAATAGAAGTGATGGAGCGCAGATATGGGACCGGACCGAATACCAGACTGAGGTTTACAGAGCACGATTTTGGACTCGTGTACAGGCTCGAGGCGAATTCCTACAGCAGCTTGCTTATGCCCTGGAGAGTATGGCATGCAATGCATACTCTGGAGCAGAACATAACCGGCTGGCTCTTTTTCTGAGGGACCAGTTGATCTATGCCCTTGATAGTGCAGAGTTGAAAGTGCAAGTGAAGCAGCACAACCCAGAAGCATGCAAGAAGCACTAGCCAGGGCTCTAGAATTTGAGTCCTATGTCACGTCCTGTACGTCCACTTTTCTGACAGGTCGTGGCACAGGATTCAAGGCAAGAAAAGCCCAGGTACATGAAATGGAAAATTTTGAAGACAGTTGCTAGTATTGTATGAAGCCAGGGCATCAGAAAGTGGATTGCAACTGTTGGAAGAGAGAACGAGAGAAGTCTGGAGGAAGTTGCTGGTTCTGCATGAAGCAGGGACACATGAAGGTGGATTGTTACAGATGAAAGAAGGAGCAAGAATGGAACAACGCAAGGAAACTCACAATTACAACAAAAGGGTGTTGGACATGTGATGAGGTGGGACACTTCAGCTATGAGTGTCCAATTGAGAGGGATGAGGGTAAATTAGTGAAGGCTGGTGACAAGAGTCAACAACCAGCCACTTTTTCACAAGAAGCCCCACCACTGAGGAAATGCAAGAGAACCTTGATAAATAGTGTGCAAGAAGACAAAAGAGCAGATGGTGAGCACTGTAATATATATATATATATATATATATATATATATATATATATACACACACACACGAGGTGCCACCCAAAAGTTCCTGTAATTTGAATACTGTAGGAATATAAGTTACCTTACCTCCTAGTTCTCACTGTTCCCCTCGAAATAGTCCCCTTGGGAATGTATACAGTGGTCCCAGCATTTTTTCCAAGAGTCCATGCATCTGTGGAAGGCTTCAGTCGTGGTGGGCTTGAGCACCTCCTGCAATTCTGTCTAGATCTCCTTAACCCCTTAACCGTGGGGCGTCACTTTTGTGACGCTTGGGAACAAGGGATCATACTGCAGGGCGTCACTTTTGTGATTCTGTGTTATTTTGAGTTCACCCGGGCTTTCAAGTGGTGGCTTGTATCATCTATCAGTACTGCCAATGTTCAACACTAGTCAGTACTCCTAATCTCATCTGTACTCCCATCCATTGTTGACAATTTAGCCATTTCTCCCCTTTCTTGACTCCCCTCCTTACCTCCCCTCCATTACCCTCTCCTCTCGCCTGCCCGGCCACACTCGCTAAGTAAATCTTCCCTGGAATTTTCCACTGATTTCACCCATTGAAATAAGCCCTATGCCCTATTCTTATACCAAATAATATATACAAAAAAGAAATAAGGTAAGTGATTGTGCCATACACCTGGAATTGGCCAATTATCACCTGACAACACCTCACGTGCACTCGTTCGCTAATTTTCCCTGTTTATTTCCCCTTGAAATATGCCGTATAATCTATTCTCGTAATAAAAATATATATAAGAAAGGAAGGGAGAAGCCTAAGTGATATTTACATTTACCTGGAACTACCTAATTTATTATGTATTGTCTAGATTTCCTGCCCATCATTTCATAGCGTATATATTAGCAGCTGTCACCACGCTGACACTGGCAGTGTTGCACTCCCCCTAGGCCACCACAGCATTCAGTTTACTGTCTTCTTTCAAGGTGAAACCACGTCGGATTCGTGCCTGTCCAATTCCGCCACTTTTTAGCCCCATGCAAAGGGCCCTGTGACCTCTACCCCTACTAAACCTCGTGTGGAAAGGGATAAAGGACTAAGTGACTGCTGTGGAACGTGAGCTGGCTAATTTATCAATGAAAATGATGGACAGTGACTACGATCTTTCTGATGAGTAAAACAGTGTAAGTGGAAATGTAAATAATGTGTAAACAGCAAGTGGAAGCAATGAATGTAAATATAAGTGAACAGTGGAAAATAGTTTTATAAGTTACTGCAAGTGACAGTGCATAACACAGTGTAAATAAAATAGAAATGTAAATAATATAAATAAAATAGAGAATGTAAATAGAAATGTAAATGAGTAGTAATATAAGAATACTTGTATATATACTAGGAGTAATGAAAGTGAAAATTTCACTCTAGCATGTATGAATACTATGAGATATGAAAGCGGAAGTGAAAGTGACAGATTCGCTCTCAACGTTAGTATACAGGACGAGAAAGTGAATGCTACGTATTTTACTGAAAGAGAAATTGAATGCCTACGGTGACAATAAACTACTATTATTTAAGGAAATTTATGGATAAAGACTGCAGATATATATATGTGTAATATAGCAATAGAAATATAAAGTGTGAGTGTTTTTATGAATAATAAATGACAGAATACCAGCGGTGAATGAGCACAAGAGGGAAGGTCATACGCGCTCGTAATTTTCATTGCTTTTACAGTGTTTTTTTTTTTTTTAGTATGGATTCCAAACTATTTGAAAATCATAGAATAGTGTTTCTAGTGATAATATCAGGCTGTGGTAATCATATTACGGGGTGTCAGGAAGTGTAAAGTGGAGACTTCGTTACCCAACTTCAGAAGTCTCTACAAGTCCTACGGTACTCGATGAAGGCTCAACAAACATTCCAGGAGAAAGCTAAAGGTATGTGGCATAGGCATGTTTAATTATAATATTCTAGGACTAATAACTGATTTTTGGCAAATATTTTTACAAAGTCTGTCGGAGCGCGAATATCCTAGCGGGACACGCAAGTTGAGCCAAAACAACCCCGTGGTTTAGGGGTTAAGTTAATCGAGTCAAATCGACGCCCTTTCAGTCATAATTTCAGCTTGGGAAACAGGAAAAAGTCACAGGGGACAAGGTCAGGCCAATAGGGTGGGTGGGGAATGACTACCATGTTGGTGGAAGCCAGGACAACAATTGATGTGTGGGTGGGGGCGTTGTCATGATGCAGGACCCAGTTCTTGTTTTTCCACTGTTCTGGACATTTGCAGCTGATGTTCTCCCTCAGACGCTGCAAAACTTCACAGTGAAACTTTCCCCTGACAGATTGACCAGGTGGGACGAATTCCTTGTAAACAATCCGTTAGATATCGAAGAAAACGATCAACATTGACTTGACACTGCTCCGAACTTGACGTGCTTTTTTCGGCCTCCGTGAATTGGGAGACTTCCATTCTGATGACTGCTGCTTTGTCTCCGGGTTATAACCATAGACCCATGATTCATCACCAGGTATGACCTTGGAGATGAAGGTGGCATCATCTCTGACCTGATTCTTGAGCTCCCTACAAACTGCAATGCAATGTGCCTTCTGCTCGTCACTCAGCAGTCTTGGCACAAATTTTGCAGCGATGCATCTCATGCACAATACGTCTGACAAAATGTGTTGCACGCTCCCGTACAACAGTCCAATGATATCAGAGATCAGAGATAGTTCATCTGCGATCTGCAAGGATAGCCTGATGAACATTTCTGACATTTTCTGTTGTTGCCATTGACTGTCGTCCAGCATGGTCAACATCTTCGACGGATGTTCGTCCTTCCTTGAACCACTTGTAACAGAAAAATGTTCTGCTTTGGGACATGGCATTGTCACCAAAGGCTTGCTGAAGCAACCAGTGAGTTTCTGTAGCCGTCTTGTTGATCTTGAAGTAGAACTTGATGCAGGTTCCTTGTTCCATGAGGTCCGCCATTGGCAAAACCGCCAAACTACCTACACACCACGTTACAATAGTAAGTGTAGCTCAACAACACGTCCATTCACAGACACGGCCGAGGCCACACTGACGCACAAGAGGTGCTGCTGACTCCTCCTAGTGGCAAAAGGCAAAACTGCAAGTGGTTGGTTCCCTATGTTCAAATTACTGGAACTTTTGGGTAGCACCTCATGTGTGTATATATATATATATATATATATATATATATATATATATATGCAGTATATATATATATATATATATATATATATATATATATGCAGTATATATATATATATATATATATATATATATATATATATATATATATATATATGAGCCTCTGTGGTACAGTGGTAGAGTGTGTGTCTCACACGCTGGTGGGCAGGGGTTCGCCTCCCCGCCAGAGTTGTAAAAACTTTGGGAAGCGTTCACCACGCCACTGACCACTTTGGCGGACACAAGGGGTACTGTGGTTGAACCAGTGTCGCATACTAGTATGCTTGCACCCAGTCGGCTTAAGGCGGGCCGATTACACTCGGTTCACAGACTACACACACACCCAAAGCCACTCCAACGCTACAATTACACTCACAAGCACTTCTCACCCAACATACAGTCTACCAGACAGCCTAAGCCACTTGGTAGAGATACATTAGCTGTATCGTCCCTGCTTCGGTAGGGATAGGCCGGTCCTGCAGTGGACCTCAACGGCTGATGATGATGATGATGATGATGATGATATATATATATATATATATATATATATATATATATATATAATTTGGCAAAGTATATGCACAACGGAGGTGGACAAGAATTATACTCGCAGCTAACTGATTAACCCCTACACCACGGGCATGTTTACCAATGTTTTGCGTGTGCCGCGGCGTTATTCAGGCTCCGACAGACTCTCAAAAAATATTTGCCAAAAATCAGTTATTGGTCCTAGAATATTAAAATTACATACGCTTATGGCACATACCTTCAGCTTTCTCCTGGAATGTTTGCTGAGCCTTCGTCGTTACCGTAGGACTTGTGGAGACCTCTGAAGTTGGGTAACGAAGTCTCCACTTTACACTTCCCGACAACCCGTAATATGATTACCACGCCAGATATTAACACTATAAACACTACTCTATGATTTTCAAGTAGTTTGAGATCCATACTCCAAATAAAAAAAAACACTGTGAAAGCAAAGAAAATTACGAGCGCGTCTGACCGTCGCACTTGCGCTAGTTCGCTCTTGGTACTCTGTCATTTATTATTCATAAAACCCCTCACACTTTATATTTCTATTACTATATAACACTTATATATATCTATAGTCTTTATCCATAAGTTTCCTTCAGTAGTATTAGTTTATTGTCACTGTAGGGATTCAATTTCTTTCAGTAAAATACGTAGCATTCACTTTCTCATCCTGTATACTAGCATTGAGAGTGAATGTCACTTTCAGTTTCACTCTCATAACTCATAGTATTCAGACATGCTAGAGTGAAACTTTCACTTTCATTACTCCTAGGGTATATACTCGTATTCTTATAATACTACTCATTCACATTTCTATTTACGTTCTCTATTTTATTTACGTTATTTACATTTCTATTTTATTTACACTGTGTTATGCACTGTCACTTGAAGTAACTTATAAAATTATTTTCCACTGTTCACGTATATTTACATTCATTACTTTCACTTGCTGTTTACACATTATTTACACATTATTTACAATTCCACTTGCACTGTTTTACTCAATAGAAAGATCGTAGTCACTCTTTTATCAATTGTCAGCCCTTTACCTCTTTCCACACGAGGTTTAGTAGGGGGTAAAGGTCACAGGGACCTTTGCATGGGGGTGAAAAGTCCCTGAAGTTAGCAAAAGCGAACAGACGTACCCCCACACTGGAAGATGAGAGTGAACTGATAAGGGTGGGCCGGGGTGGTGGCCTACCTAGGGAAATCAGTACTGCCAACGTTTAGCCTCTTGACACAGCTAATTTACAGTAGTGAAATTATTGGCAGGAAATCTAGACAATACATTATAAATTAGGTAGTTCCAGGTGAATGTAAATATCACTTAGGCTTCTCCCTTCCCTCCTTATATGTATATTTATTACGAAAATAGATTGTACGGCATATTTCAAGGGGAAATAAACAGCGAAAATTAGCGAACGAGTGCACGTGAGGTGTTGTCAGGTGATAATTAGCCAATTCCAGGTGTATGGCACTCTCACTTACCTTATTTCTTTCTTGTATATATTATTTGGTATAAGAATAGGGCATAGAGCTTATTTCAATGGATGAAATCCGTGAAAAATTCCAGGAAAGATTTACTTAGTGTAGCACGGCCAGGCAGGCGAGAGGATAGGGTAATGGAGGGGGGGTTGGGAGGGGAGTCAAGAACGGGGAGAAATGGCTAAATTGTCAACAATGGATGGGAGTACAGATGAGATTAGGAGTGCTGACTAGTGTTGGACATTGGCAGTACTGATAGATGATACAAGCCCCCACTTGGAAGCCCGGGTGAATTCAAAATAACACAGAATCACAAAAGCGACACCCCGCGGTATGATCCCTTGCTCCCAAGCATCACGAAAGTTATGCCCCACGGTTAAGGGGTTAATTCCATATAGGTGGTGAAGAGCAGGCTAAGCTTATGAATTCTTTGCCATAAGAATATATTTAACTTTTAACCCGCCCCGTTCCGACCGATTTTCCACCATTGACTCCCCCTAATTCCTACCAGTTTTGGAAAAAAAAAAAAAAAATTGGCTCAAACCTCCACTTTTGGTGAGAAACATCGAAAATTCATTGAGAAATTGCTCACCTGAGGTTTAAAATACTTGATACAGGTAGCAGTACTCCTTACCTTACTGGGTTTTCAATCAGGCTGGCTCCAAAGAAAACGAGTTCTATGGGAAGGTAACTATTCCACACTGCTAATAAACGGTATTTATTTTTTTTATTTCGTACGAGTTTATATGTAGTACGAGAGTATATTGGTTTTCAAACAGTAATATAGAGAATATAAGCATTGTTTCACTCACTAACACATCAACATACCTGACCTTTTTTGGCAATATTACCTGATCATCATTTCTGACTGTTTCTTCCTCTAATGCTATGTAAACTTTGTCCTCCACATTGTCATCGATTGGGGAATCACTCTGGCCCTGAATGTCTCTATTGGCCAGGTCATTGGTAACAGGTGAATTGCCGAGACAATGGCGTGCAGGGGGAGGAGGTCATGCGGGGTAAGGCATTGTCCCTGCCTGGCATCTTGTAGAGGAAGGTGTCCTGTGTATACATACCAAAAATCAAGCACGAAAATTGAAAATTGTGCAAATTATGAACCTTGCAATTGCGTGACCTACCAGTACATTGATGGGTCTAGCTGTGACAAAACGTTGCGACATACCCATACGTTGATGGGACGCCTCGGGTTAAGAGCATTTGAAATAGAGTAGTTATAAGTTTCTGAACCCAAGGCATTCCACTGTATACTCTAGCAATTTCTGGTGGAAAACAAGCACTTCGTCTTAAACTCACTCTGTACTGAACATCTAATCTTTACTTTCTTGCTTGGTGGTATGGGGTGGTGACCATCATCCACTCACTTTGTGTAGTGCTGCCTACTTCTTCCTTCACCTTTATCATTTTTTTCTGTCTTCTCTTATCTCTTCCTGTTTCTCCCATCTTCCCTGTCACTTTTTTTAATTCTTTCCTTTTCTGTTGCCTTTACATAAAGTGACAAGCCAAATGGTTTCCTGTAAGCCTGGAAACTATTTACACCACTGGGTGGTAACCATACAACTAATGCATACGTGTTATCTACGTGTTAACAAATGGGTTGGCTGAAGGTTAGTGCTCCTCCCCGTAAAGCAACTAACTCAGACAACCGACCACCCTTTACGGAATTATGGCGTCTGGCTATAGATACATAGATATAATAGATACTTTCTTGCTTAGCCCAAAGATCTTAGGACAATGGAAATAATAATTAGGCAGTAATAGACGTTACACTTAGTCGTAGTAGAAAACACCATTACACTGTACTGGTCACAAAAGCCCTTCAGCACCAAGATAACCCTGAGTCATAGTTTGGCGTAATGTAGTATCTATATTTTCAACCATCCGTTTGCCTCTTTCATTTTCTAGTTCTTTATTCGTTTAAACTTATATCGCAAATATTTGCTTCCTGACATTCCATCATCTTGGTACGAATTATGTATTATAAACTGCTTGTTTTAAGCCGATGGACTGAGTCACTCACAACTTGAAAAGTAGTTGTGCTTGCATGAAATTCGGTCTGTTTTTGGTCATTATACTCTTTTTACTCTAATTTGGCTTAAAATTGCCATCTCTTCCTCATGAATGGTGAGCTGAGTAACACTGAATATAGAATGTAATGATAATCATGAAGAAGTTCCATGGAATGGAGATTAACTAGCAGTACTGTAGTATTGTCATTTTCTGCCATCCTACTGCATGAAGTAACCTGCAAAACGACGAATATCTGGGGCAAGTTAAGGTGAAAGAATTACAAGTAAGAATGAGTCTCTAGTCATTAATCATTAGTCAACTTAATCAGCCCTCCAACCTGACCAAAATCAACTGAGATGAAGGCAGTAGGGAATCTCATCAGGTTAAACTAAATGTGCTATATTATGAAAGGGTGGGACGGTGAGCCGACCATATAATACGATAATTGGGTACATCTAATGTTCTATGGGGGAGGGGGCTATACCAAACCCAGGTGCATTATATACTTAATTTTGATTATCTATATCCAACTTATGAACAAGTATTCAAAATACTTTCAGTTTTACATGGCTTTATCCTCAACTCTGACCGCTGATAGGTAAATACTTTCAGTGAATAGAAAAAAAATAAAAATAAAACAGAGTATAGTTTGGTCAGCTGCCGCAACACCGTGATAAACCAATGATTTGTTTCAATTGATGCGATGTTCTTTTGGTTAGGTCCAGGTGGTCACTATATCCGAAGTTCGGGTGAACAAGGGTCGATCTAGTGAGGGTTTATTTATTTGTATGGTGGCCCTGATAATTTCATGTCTGTGTTCATGTAGATATTTTTTTTCCAGACATTCGCCTTTGTTAGCATCTTTTTCTTATATCAGATTATCTTCTTAAAGACTTATGCTGATTCCTCCTCTCTTGCCATGCTTTGCTTTCACAGGTTCCTCCCCATATAAACTTAACATTCTAGTTTAGTATGATTCACTCCCAACTGTGTAATTCTGCCTGGCGTCATTTAAAACTAAATAGCAGTTCTGTCCCGACAATAGGGGGTTTATTTCTTGCAAGTAATGATGCTGTAGGTTCTCATTTTCAGTTTGTCTGCTTATATTGTCTTTTCTCTTTGTGGGCCTTTCCTCAGCATCACTCTTCTCTCCATGGATGAAGGGCTTCACTCCCATGACCTATTTTCTGTTCTGTTCTTGCTACCTCCAGTAGATTCTCTTTAGCTCAGGAGATACTTTTTAAACTAGAGGGTTTTAATTGAGCTTTCAATACCCTCCTTCCCTCCACAACAAGAAATACCCCCTTAGATGCTTAAAACTGGCTACATGTAACAAAATAAATGCACACACACACACACAATTATGCCACCGGATTCAGGGGCTTAACTCGCTGCATGCCAGTGCCGTTTTAAAACAGTCTGACATAATTCCGCGCCCAATGCCAGTGCCATTTTAAAATGGTTTAAAATAAAAAACATCACTGTGACCACATTTTTCAAGATTCTCGGGTAAAAATTGGCAGGCACGAAGGGTAACTGTTCCTCTACCATCCCCCAGGTTGTCAACGCCATACACTCACTCGCTCCCCCCCTCACGCTCGCTCTGCCTCACTCTGCCTGTGTGCTTCACCTAGTGCTGTACATAGTGAAGGCATTTTGTAAATATTTTCATGTATGTGTAATTTGTAAATATTTTCTTGTAAGTGTAAGGACTATATAGTGAAGTCAAGTTGTAAATACCTTCTTGTAAGTGCCAGGACTGTACGTAATGAAGTCAGGTTGTACCTATCTTCAAGTAAGTGTAAGATAATGCGTTCACAGTGAGAGACACGCAAATTGTGATAGATACTGAAGTAATAAGTAATCAGAAAAGTGTACTGAACATTGCTATACCTTCCCAGCATAAATACCTGAGTATACCTTACATAGCAAATGGCTTTCTCTCATATGTGGTGAGCATGAGAGAGCAGCTATACCTGTACACGAGTATGCAGGACTCAATAAAACTCATTTCCGAGCCTCAGTGAGCATTTTAATGGCGAAATTCGTTGTTTCCACATCAAAATCTATCATTTCAGCCCAAAAAAAAGGTCAAAAAATGGCCGGCACTGGGGTGACCCATAGGGCTAAAAATAGCCAGCACGCAGCGGGTTAAGAAGAAGTTTGGAACCCTTCTTAGGCTGAAGCGTAAATGAACGACTGTTGTAGGTAATTTCTTCATGTTCTGCAGCCACGGCCAACTCAACGGCCAGCACGAGTTTGGCCAGAGCGACCTTCACTGCCATCAGGGCGAACCGCATTGCTGGAAGGAAACATCATCATTACCATCATCATCATTACCATCCTCCTCCTCCTGATCATCATCATCAAAGTGCTCATCCTCATGGAACTGCATTGTTGGAGGGAAAGATTACAATGTTAGTGCTGTATTACTGACACTGAATAAAGGAAGCTGTGTGAGCCCTAGATATCTAACGGTTATTTATGGAACAATTATTGTTAGATGCAGTCATGCTCCATCACCTAGTAGAGAGTACAGTCATCTGGGTGAGGCATGTGCTGTCATCGTCACTCAATAATTATTGGAAAAAATTGGGAACTTGTCCACACTTTCATATGATATTAGCCCTCTCGTGCACGATAAGTTTTGGTAAGTTTTCTGGCGCATAATTTTATCCGCCTGGCTGCCCGGCCCGGCTGCCCGTGTGTGGCAAATAGCACATATTCTCACCTTATTTTCGCCACCCAAACATCAATATATTGCCATGAAACCTATCTCATCTTATTCGTCGATGTTTGTTCTAGCTGATAAGCACAACAAAAAACAGGAAAACACGAGCAAAACAACATCAGGCGGCCGTGAATAAACATTTCGTTACATCATTTTCACTTCCCAACATCACCATTCGAATGCTTTCCATCATACAGGAAAATGTTAAAAGAAGTTTTGATAGAGAATTTCATTAGCTTTCTAAAGAAACAGATCCGGCTGTGGTACGATTTGTGGTTTTCGAGAAAATAGCCAAAAAACTGAAAGCCATTTATTTTTTTTTTAATTTCAGGGAGCTCTCATTCTGAACTTTTCTCACACACCTTATGTTTTTATTGCATAATATTATGCAGAATTTCACAAACATTCTAATAAGCACATCTGGTTTCAATACGCCTCATAGTTTTTGAGTAAATCTCCAAAAACGACTGGGTACTCATGTCTGTGCATCACTTTCATGATGCACGCACAGCATTCGCTATATTGCCGCCTACGTAACAACGAATTCTTATCATAGATATTACATTGTTATGTCTTGTACATACATAGAATTTACTGGTCTTTATCATGGTTCTTACAGGAAATCGATACGTCCAATAGTTTTTGAGTAATTGGCCGACAAAGTCAGATTACTCCTCCAAGCGCTTTCGACTTTACTGGAAGCAAGGAAAAAATCAAAGTCTGTTCTCCCGACTTTTCCAATAGAAAATGTTCCCAAAGGCTTATATTCTGGTAATGAACTTACGTAGAATTTACTGCTCTTTATCATGGTTCCTGCAGGAAATCGATACGCCCAATAGTTTTCGAGTAATTGGCCAACCAAGTGAGATTATTCCTCCGAGCACTTTCGACTTTTACCGGAAGCGAGGAAAAAAACGAAGTCTGTTCCCCTGACTTTTCCTACCAAAAATACCCCAAAGGCTTATATTCTGGTAATGAACATTCATAGAATTTACTGCTCTTTATCATGGTTCTTACAGGAAGTCGATACACCCAGTAGTTTTCAAGTAATAGGATGACAAAAGTAGATTACTCTTCTGGTCGCTACCTACTTTTACGCAAGCAAAAAAAGAACGGTGTCCCCCCCCCTTTGCCTAAAGACTATGCTCCCATTTTTTTTATGTACAGACTGAAAAATCTTTTTTTTTTTTTATGGTTATAACCTACTACACATGAACACTACTTTTTTCCAGTTACTGCTAATGAAGCTTTACTTTCTGTCATATGTGTAATATGTAGGAGAAAAAGGTTATTTGTCTGAAAATTATAGAGGTACTGATAAAAGGTCAATATACATATCAACAAAATTCGGAGAACTCACTTCCTTCAGGGGTGTTGAGGGACTGGTAGTACCTTCTGGGATTGGACGATGAGGAGTTACGTAGTGAGTGTGTGAGTGTGTGTGTGAGTGTCTGTGTTAGTGTGTGTGTGTGTGTGTGTGTGTGTGTGTGTGTGTGTGTGGAGGCTCCACTAGGGAATACTTTGCTCGGCACGGAACCATTAGAAGCAATCACCCACGCAAAGTGCCACATCATAAACAGGACACATGTGACTTGTGTCCCTCATCTTCTCCAGGGAACTCAGGGTGCACAGTAGCCTCCTCCGGTTGGGGATCCTCTCCCGTCAGTGGCCCAATGTGTTATCCAACTGCACTCTGTCGTTGATGAATTGACGACATTTGGTTGGATGTCCTCCTGGTGTTCCCCGGTCCTGTTGTCCTGGAGGTGCTGCTGCAGGGCTCGACAGACCAGGAACTGGTGAAGGTTCTCTCAGCACCTGTGCTGGTCCTGCAGGCGACGGTGGCAGTGACTCCTGTGCTGGCCCTCCTCCTGGAGATGGTGGTGTTGGTGCAGGAGCCAGTGGTCTTGGCACATGTGCTGGCACTGCAGCAGGTGTGGCAGGTGCTGGATGTCCTGCTGTCCTTCAGGTTGGAGGGTCAGGGGCATGGTGGATGACATGCCCTGATGCGGGCCACTCTGCTTCATCAAACTAGAGGAGCTTGTCCACTATCTCCTCCACGAATTTGAGCAGACTGACTGACATGCGTGAGCATTTCTTGTACAAGGCGAACGCATTGAAAATGGCCATGTTGATGAAATAGAAGGTGATCTTGGTCCATTTCACGGTCCACTGCTGGATGGGGTAGTACTGGACCATCTGGTCGAAGTGGCCCACCCCACCCATGTGTCGATTGTAGTCATCCACCATGACGGGCTTGTCCACGGTCTTCTGGACATAGGTTATCCTCCCGTCAGGAGCCACGGTCTTCCCTCGAACCTGCTTCTGGATGGTGCTTGTGCTGTGGAAGGTGCAGACCATGTTGACAATGTGCTTGTCCTTCCACAGCAACACCATCATGTTGTCCTCGTGCACCACTGTCAAGCCCCCCTCTGGCAGGTTCTGGGTCCTTGCGATGTCCTGCAGCTGCTTTGGTGCTCCTCTTGCCAGGCATAGGGTCCCACATGCGTAGGTTCCTGCACTGAAGAGGCGTTCGCACAGGGATACAGAGTTATAATAGTTGTCCATGTAAACTTTGTATCCCTGATCCTTCAGCAGTTCTACGAGGCTCCACATGGTGGTCTCCAGCACCTTTTTCTGCCCTGTATACACCTCAAAATTCCAGATGTAACCCGAGGAAGCCTCAGCCAGGATATAAAGCTTGATGGAATGCTTTGAAGGCTTCATGGGGTTGTACACGCAGAAGCTTAGGCGTCCCTTCCATGCCAGCGAGCCCTCGTCCAGGCTGAGGTGCTCTTTGGGTAAGTAGGTGTTCTGGAACCACTGTGCAAACCCTGATGAGCCGGTTGTAATTGTCCTGGGGTATTGCAAGTGAGTTGAAGGCATGGAAGTGTTTCAGGATTGCCCTGAAACGCCTCCCACTCATCAGTTCTGTGAACAGGGCGTAATTGTGGAGACAGGATCTCATCCAGTAATGCCTAATGGTAGGCAGATTCATCACCCCCATGAAAATGTAGAGCCCCAGGAACTTGGCCATCTCCTCTTCATTGCAGACAAACCATGCGTCCAACGCAGTCCCCAGGAATGACGCATAGCTGTTAGTCTCGCGGGTGAAATACGTCAACAACTCCCTGGTGAAGAACAGCTGGAAGGACTTGAGAGGAGTTGTTGCCGGATTCACCTTCATTCCTGGGGATCCTGTGAAGGGCCCATTAGCTGGTGTAAAAGGGCCACTGCTCCACCCTGGATCCGTTGCAGCAACACCTCCCTCAGTGTTGGCAGTGGGTCGGCGTACCGGCATCCTTGTGCCTCTTCGGACACCCCTTGGCCGCCCCCCATAGCCGGGCCATGGACCACACCAGCCTCGTCGAGGTGGATATCATTCCAATGATGAGGACGATGAGACTGTCTCCTGCTGCTCGAAAACGTCGGGGGGAGATGAATGCTGTCGGAGATGGTGCCCTTGTCGACCAGGCAGGGGATGACGACACAGTTGCCTCCTGCACCAGTTGTGCCGCAGACACTGCACCACGTGCAGGTGCCAGTGTCACATAACTAGGCCCTGCTACTAGTGACATAGGCTTGGCCAAGGGGGAACTGGAGGCTTGAGGAGGAGAGACCGCAATGGCTGTAGGAGTGAGAGGTCCAAGCAAAGGCGATGCCTGTCGTCCATGTGAAGACGATGGCTGGGCCAATAGTTCTGACACTGGTGGTGGAGGTGTCTGCTCCCATCGTGGTACAGGTGTGGGCAAAGCCGCCTGAGGGGAATGCTCTTGGACATCATCCCAGTCCTCTTCACTTAAAACATCGCTCAGCTTGTCATCTACCTCGCTCTCAGTCTCCTCGAAGAGAACCTTTCGCCACTCATCAGAAGACAAACATTTCTTCTCCATGTTGGCAAGCACTGACACAGAAAGTCAAGTATGAACTTTTTAGGGTCTCAGCTGAAAAACAAGAGATATTATTCACTGTCATGCAACACCTTCCATTGAGAGTAACACTACACAAGTCATGTTACATCTTTCCGTACAGCCAATCGCTGCACCATTTACGAACAGTTCACATAAAGGATAACTTTTCAGTGTCTTTTCACGGTCTCATAACTGTCCACTGGCGTCCGTGGGTGGGTGCCATATATATATATATATATATATATATATATATATATATATATAGATGGATAGATATAGCTATATAGATAGATATCAATAGATAGATAGATAGATATAGCTATATAGATAGATACAGCTATATAGATAGCTATATATATATATATATATATATATATATATATATATATATATATATATATAATTTTTTTATTTATTTATTTTATTGTTCGGCCCTCTTTCCCCTAAGTTTCACCACACACATGATATACTCCCTCACAATATATAAAGGTTCCCCCCCACACATGATATACTCCCTCACAAACATATATATATATATATATATATATATATATATATATATATATATATATATAGACTAAAAATCAGTATAGTGCCACAGGGGGCGACCCAACACCCCTACAAGGAGCCCATAGAGGAGCAACAACAGTATGCCGGGAGTCGGGGCGACAACGGCATAAGTCCGCCCGGGCCGTGCTCCCCTATGACCTGGAGCTCTCCCGCCACAACCATAGCAGGAATACCAGATTACCTTCCGGGCGAGCCTTCCCCAACCAGTTTCGGGGTGGAGCTGTTTCTCCAGCTCCTGCCAGCACCCCTGAGATGGCCTGTAGATGCTCACCCCTAAATAAGGAGACAGCCTGTAGTCGCTGTGAGGGCAATAAGGAGACGGCCTGTAGCCTCTCCCGCCTTCATCAGGAGATGGCCTATAGCCTCTCTGAAGGTGTCTTCCTCGAGACGGTCTGCAGCTGCTCAACCCTCCTGAAGGAGACGGCCTGTAGCAGCTCTGAGGGAAAAAAGGAGACGGCCTGTAGCCGCTCCCACCTTCGTCAGGAGACGGCCTGTAGCTGCTCTGAAGATGTCTTCCTCAAGACGGCCTGTAGCCGCTCAACCCTCCTGAAGGAGACAGCCTGTAGCCGCTCCCGCCTTCGTCAGGAGACGGCCTGTAGCCGTTCCCGCCTTCGTCAGGAGACGGCCTGTAGCCACTCCCGCCTTCATCAGGAGACGGCCTGCAGCCGCTCAACCCTCCTGAAGGAGATGGCCTGTAGCCGCTCTGAGGGGAATCAGGAGACGGCTTGTAGCCGCTCCGAAGGTGCCCTTGGGTCTGCTGGTAGCT
Organism: Coenobita brevimanus; assembly: GCF_032717465.1. Taxonomy (NCBI): domain Eukaryota; kingdom Metazoa; phylum Arthropoda; class Malacostraca; order Decapoda; family Coenobitidae; genus Coenobita; species Coenobita brevimanus. The sequence continues at coordinate 12,118,524 of NC_137046.1, forward strand.
GCTTCCTCACCCAGGCCACGGCCAGTAGCCGGGCCTTGGTGACGGCTGGTAGCTGCGCCCAAAGAAGGCCACGGCCAGTAGCCGGGCCCTACAGCAGGAGACGACCTGTAGCCACTCTTCTGTCGGAAGCTGATGCCTGTTCCCTGACCCACAACCCAGAGGGAGTCTCGGGCCTAGAGGAGTGCTGGAGAGGCTCCTTGGTCTCCCCCAGCCTCTGCTCCCTACAACTTGCTCTGGAGGAGGTCCACCTGACGGACCCCGACACAGATTGGTGCCGCAGCCCTTTCCTGATGGCGCCGCCAAGCACCGGGGACCGCAGTCCTCGGGAACCCCAGACCACCCTCAGGTCTCCCGGGTGTGACCTCCCCACACCTCGACGTTGGAGATCTTCATCCTCCATCAGGAGCCTGAACGAAAGGTTCAGGCAGTTATTCGGCCCCAGCCCTGAGGGCCGTACTCCCATCCCCAGCCCCGAGAGTGTGGGGCCCTTCGCCACCCACAGCCCCGGACGAGAGAGGACGCCCCAGTGCGTGATCCCGTGGCCTTTGGATGTAGAGACCCCCAGCGGAACCCAGCCCAATCAGCAGCAGAGCTGTGACACCTCTGCCGCCCTTGTACCTGACCGCCACGACGCCTGGATCCGAGAGGAGTGACAGTGATAGTACAGTGTCTGTGACCTAGTAACATAGAGGCGGAACAGTGAATTAACCCTCTAATGGAAGTCAGTGATAATACCAAAGTGAGTAACAGTGATAGTGTAACTGCAAATACGGCCACCCAGTGAGAGTCGGGTCTATCAGAGTGAATACGCTACCACCAGAAAATACCTCCTAACACTAAGACCATATCCAGACCCCAGTGCCAAAGTAACACTTATCAACAAGGAACAATCTTAGCGACTTCATGAATATAGACAATCCAGACTTCCCATAATTAATAATACTCTGCCTCCAGTGCTATTCACTTTGATCCGAGCAGTATCCTGCGCAATACTGGTAACCCATATCTAGATGTAAGAGTTATAATTGTCCAGTGTATCTGTATCAGTGACATCTACTCATTCTCCTGTCCAACTTAGTAATCCATGTGTAAGGTTGTTGCCTTGAGTTTTTGTGTCCAACCTCTCTCCTATTTGTCTAAGTTCCGGTCTAGAAAGAGAACCCCACTACACACTAGGTGTTTATGGGACGGGAAGCTGGATCATAAGACACCTAGCATTACACAGACATTTTTCTTTCCTTCCCCAAACGTTCCCCCAACACATGATACAATATTTTCCACGAACACTCGTGCCACATATCACAAACATTTTAGATAAAAATCATAAATTTCAACAATTATTTTAGCAAGGTACAGTACCTGTCCACTGACGTCCGTGGTTGACCGGCATTGCAAGGTACAGTATTTCTCCACTGACGTCTGTGGTTGCCCAGCGTTGCAAGGTACAGTACCTGTCCACTGACATCCCTTTTTCCTTGGCATCATTACCTTGCCCAGCACACCTGCCGCTAAAGTATCGCTCACCTACGCTACCCACCTAAACGAACACTTGCAGCACAGTTCACGTACATTCTACATACAGTATAAGTTATCACTAAATGTCAGACCAAGGTACAGTACTTGTTCAGTGACGTCTGTCGTTCCTTGCCATCGTTACCTTTCCCAGCACACCTGCCACTAAAGGATTGCTCACCTATGCTACACACCTAAACGAACACTTGCGGCACAGTTCACGTATATTTTACACAAAGTATAAGTTGTCACTAAATGTCAGACCAAGGTACAGTACCTGTTCAATGACGTCCGTCGTTCCTAGGTGTCCCTATCACCTGAGAACACCTACCACTAAGATATTGCTAACCTATGCTATGCACCATAACTTGTGTCGTCACGAGGATACATGGCACATTTCACTTACACTTCACACTATATCATACACAAATACATGACTACCACAATTATTCCACCCCAACCTCCGCAATTATTCCCTTCCTTACTATGGTTCAACATGATTGTGATGTAGCGTCCTTCGCTGGGAGAGTACGATGCAACACTATTGTATTGGTACACACCACACTCCTTCACGAACACTCGTAGCACGTTTGACATATATTTCACACAATTCCATATGCATTTTCATTATCAGAATCAAAATAATTCCATCCCTAAACAACTCTAATTATCCCTTCCCGACTATAAAGCGTACATGATGCCTGCCCCATTCCACACTATGGTTTATGGCATTCATAACGCTTACTAATTCCATTATTTCACCAAGCCAGCCACAATATCTTTCACACAAAACACAGTTTAGGCATTGGCTTCATTACATACGTATTTGTACTCACACCATAGGGCCTAGGGGAGGCTAAGAGGCGAAACCCCACTACAGTGAACATGTGTATTGCCTCTAAGCCTAACGAATGATAACGGTCACAATTCCTTTTCGTGACGTATATTCATGTTCCATTGACAATATCACATACAAATATGCTCACAAATAATGGATTATCACACTGAGTCCATAAGGGCTTTGGCTTGGGTGGGAGAGGAAGAATTAGTAGGAGTTTAAAGGGACAGCACACACAACGCAGCCCTACCGCCTGGCTTCTTGGAAGAGACTGAGGTTTATCATTATGTGCTGGGCCCTGTGAAGTGGCTCAGTGTTGCCAATGCCTTACCACAGGAAAGTGACGCGCTCTCTAGAATGCATCAAAAATTGATGCAAATCGCTCCAAAACTTAATTTGGGGGGATTTTTTTTGTGCTTAGGAATGCAATTCGTGTGACTGTGTTTCTTCATAACGAACATATGGAACACGAATCGAGTGACTGTGCCTGAGAGGGTTAATAAATTTACTGTCAAGGTGCATTTGTTTATGCTTTTATAATAACTCACAGCAACCAAATAATTCAGAATTTAAAAAGAATGAGTAATAACTTCTAGAAGAAGAAGAAGATGATGATGATGATGATCATCATCATCATGATCATCATCATAATGGTGGTGGTGGTAGTGTTAATGGTGATGTGAACAAGAAGAAGAAGAAGAAGACAAAGACGGAGGAGATGCAGTAGAATCACCTAGAAAATGCAACACCCATGGTGTACAGTCAGTCTGAAAACTTGTCTACACAATCAGATGGCACTTGTGGTTTTGGAGTACAGTAATAATGAATTCCAGTAAAATAATATGACACACATTATCCGCTACTAATCCACTGATTATAGTGTGGTTTGTCAGAGCGTTTTGAAACTGATGGGTAACATGCTCAGACATGACACGTCAACACTGATCGTCTGGGACAGCGTTTCTTAACCTTTTCCGACCTCAGCATCCCCTGCAGCAAGGCCGCACAGTCCAGCATCCCCTTACATCTGGTTACAGTTGTTACACTGCTACATTTACTATACTACAAGGATAAAGTAAAGTGAGGTACTCCTTGACAATTTATTTTATACATTCTCCAAAAATATAATATCAACGATGCCAGCACTAAGCTATCTTTCTATCTATCTATTGCCAGACACCATAAGCCCATAAAGGGTGGCCATTTGACACTGAGTTAGTTGTTTTACAGGGAGGGGCACCAACCCTCCACCAACCCACTTGTTGACACGTAGGGAGCACGTATGGTTTGGTTAAATGGTTACCACCCAGCGTTGTAAATGGTTTCTTGGCTTACAGGAAACCATTTGGCTTGTCACTCAATGTAAAGCCACCTGTAAAGGAAAGAAAAGGAATAAGAAGTGACAGGAAAGATAGGAGAAATAGGAAGAGAGGAGGGCAGGCACAGAAAAAGAATGATAAAAGCTAAGGAAGTACGCAGCACTACATCAAGTGAGTGGATGATGGTCGCCACCACCTACCGCAAAACCAATATATATTGCATTTTCCAGCACCCCCTAAAACTGACTTCAGCACCCCCTGAGGTGCTAGCACCCCAGGTTAAGAAACGCTGATCTGGGAGGACCTGATGGCCGAACCTTTGTCCTTGTCCTTTTCACTTAATCTTTGACTGATTGCTCCCAAAATCAAAGTAATTCATCCATACATAACCCTAAATCCATCCACCAATATTGGTTCATATTCCTTCAAAAGTGTAAGCTGACATTATCCACTAGCCGTTGCCATCGTTCTATTGTTCTGAAACAGATAATTTGTCGTCACTAAACAATATCATGTTTCACAAACTATGATCCAAAACAAAAATGACCTGAGTTAAAATATACAATATTTGCCACTGACCGGTGATCTTTACTGGTATGCAGCGTATTCTGTGCCCCGACTTCCCGGGTCCAGACATGGTGCAGCCCTGGGTTCTTTGTTCCTGACCGGGTCAGTATCAACAAGGAAGGAAAAACACAAACACCACGGGTCAAAAGATTCACTGCTATATTATCAGAGAACAATTACACTCACAGTGCTATAGCCAAAGCTGATAATACACAATAACTTGCACCGATGTTTATGACAATCACTGTTACAATATCAGAGAGCAATAATTACACACACAATGCTATAGCCAAAGCTGAGAATACACAATGACTTGCACCAAAGTTTATGACAGTTACTGTCCACCTAGTTTAGCACACATGTCTCGTATATGGGTTTGCACTTTCCTGGAGTATAACTGGCATACACATATAACTGGCATACACACAGTGTCACAGGTAATATCTCACAAATATATCAAGCATATCACCATCGGCATATTCACAGACAACACTATCCAGTATATCCACAGAGACAGCTCTTATAGTCAGGTCCTTAAGTCTAAGGGTTCGCGGGACATAGACGAGGTCCTAGCTAATGTAATATATCCGCATGACATAAACTCTAGCTAGACTTAGCCTATGCTGCATCACACAGGACAAGAGTATACAGGATGTCACACCTGAGGGGGGGATGGGGGGGAGGTATTAGTGAGGATAGAGAGGGACTGTTTTTCGTGGGGACGGGGGCCAGGGGGAGAGAAGGGAGGGGACAACACTGAACAAGGATGCACTGGGGTGTTGTTGTTTTCTGCAAGTGACACGGGGAGGGTTTGCACTGTCCAGGGGAAACCAGCCCGTGGACGGGGTGAGATATTCCGCTTGTAAGTCACAGGTACTTGGTTCACCAGGGGGGGGGGGGACACCAAGAGGAGGGTAGAGGGATGCATGGAGGGGAGAGGCACTGGGGAGACACTCCATGGGGGGGGAGACAACATCACACTGGTTGGTTTACTAGGGGTTGGGATCGCCACACTGGGGAAGTGGAAAGTCATGAGACCCGTTACTCACAGTTCAGTTGGAGGGGAGAACACAGCCCACGGGTGAAGGGGCCTATGTTGGGAGCTCCAGGTGGCTGCCAGGCATGGGAGGCGGGCCGTCCAGGGAGCTGCTCAGGAAAGGGTGGCATTTGGAGTGGCCACTAGTCTGAGAGGAGCGGGACGGTGTGTGGGGTGGCTCTCTAGCCGCATCGGCCCTACGGGAGGCAGAGCTCTCTGGGCTGGGGCCAAAGAGGGCCAGTAGATGAGCAGCATGTTGTCGGCCCTTCGTTGTCGTCAGGGGTCCAGGGGAGGAACTGAGGGAGGCCCGGGCCTATGGTCGGCCAGGAGGAGGATGGCATCTGGGTGGGGTTGGCTTCACACCCGCCAGGGGTGGCCGACAGGGAGGCACTGTGGCCACCTACTCCGGGAGAAGCCCTACTGCCACGGTGGACACCTGGGGTGGCCTGCTGACTCCGGGGGTTGCAGCCTCGGCGGCAGAGGGAGGCCATCAGGGGTGGGCTGCAGCCTCTGGTCCTGGTGGAACCCGTCAGCACTGGGGGAGTGTGGGGCTGGAGGGACTGGACACCGGGCCTAGGGGACACCTCGCCAGGTCCAGACTCGGGTAGGGAGCCTGTAGGGGGAGATACTCCCACCTCTCAGGGAGAGAGGCGAGGGGAGGGGTGCCTCACTCTACCACAGGGGTGGCAGGTCGAGCCAGAGGTGGCCCTCTCCATCAGACAGCCCCATCGGGCACTGCCTGTGCTCCTATGAGGGTCAGGGACGTGGGAGAAGTCAGGGGAGCCTCTCCCAGATACCGCCAGTACTGGCGACGGGGAGCAGACACCCGTAGGGCCGTCCCTGTGGTCGTCGTGGCTCCAGCGGAGTCTGCGCTCCTGCCGTAGGGCTAGTGTCTCGTGCCCAAGAAAAAGGTCAGGCATACTCCTGGCTTTCATCACAGCTCCGGTGGAGCATGCCCTCCATTCATCGGGAAGGAGACACCTGTCCCTGGGACGTCAGGAGGACGAGGTCGGATGTACTCTTGCAGCTTACGCCACAGCTCCAGTGGAGCGTGCCCTCCTTCCATCAGGGAAGGCTCTGTACCTGCAACGTTGGGAGGAAGAGGCTAGGTGTATTCTCTCGGCTTTTGCCACAGTGCCAGTGGACCATGCCCTCTGTCCATCGAGGTAAGGGGATAATAACCCTAGAGGCTCGTCCTGAGTCCTCAGTCGAATAGGAGGCCAATCCAAAGAACTCGGCATCTGAGGGTGTGCTTGGGACTTTGTCTTTGCAAGTCCCACCCTGATTCTGGTGAGCATTCCCTCTGTTGGAGAGTAGTGTACTTTCCCTGTACACTGCCGGGTGGTCTGGCTGCGCGGAAGAGGGATGCCGAGTCACGAGGGACATATATCGTTGATGCTGGGACGTTGGGTCAGGTAAATTAGCCCCTCCGTTGTCTCCTAGTGGAGTGGGTATCACCTCCTCACTCTCTCCTCCTGGGGTGGTGGTGTCGGGTTCACCCCGCCGCACGTGCATTTCATTTATCTTTGACCTATAGTTCTCAAAACTGAATTACTTCACTCTTTCACATTCTTGAATCCTTCCACCAAGTTTGGTTAAAATCGGATCAAAATTATGGTCTGACCTTGCCTTTGACCAGTGACGTTTCTATGCCAAATTTATCTCTTCCTCTGATGGTTGTGAATCATTTTAAGAGATCTGGTGCAATTCCATCCATTACTTATTTTAAATATAATCCTACTAACAAACAGACAGGCAAACGAAAGGACCGGAAGAAAACTGGACCTATAACCCCATCCCATTTGTGCGCGCGGATATAAAGATGACAAAACAAATCTGTTTCTCATAGTAACTGCTTAATGGACTTACTTAGCATAGAAATTAGCAAACATATTTATTAGTAAAAGAATACTAATAATAAAGGCTTAAGAAACAAATTTATTCCAAGAGTCTTGCCGGCTTAAGAATCGACCTCATGTTTTATGGGTTCTGTTCCTGATACAGAACCAGTGCAGTTCCTGCATCCTATTAAAAAAAAAAAAAAAAAAATGTGAGACGGTCTTTATGGTTGCCTTGTTTTTGCCTGCTGGTAGATGTTTGGATAAGTTTGAGTTAAGTTAGGCTGAACCAGATTAGATTAGGTTAGGTTAGGTTTGGTTAAGTTAGGATAGGATGGGCTAGGTTAGGTTAAGATAAGATGAACTAGGTTAGGCTAGGTTAGGTTAAGATAGGATGAGCTAGGCTAGAATAGGTTAGGTTAAAATAGGTTACATTAAGTTAGGTTGAACTAGGTTACAATAGGTTATGTTGAACGAGGTTAGATTAGGTTAAGCTGAACTAGGTTATATTAGGTTATAATGAATAAGGTTAGATTAGATTAAGTTGAACTACTGTAGGTTAGCTTATGTTAAGTTGAACTAAACTAATTAAGTTAGGCTGAACTAGGTTAGGTTTCGTTAGTTAGAGATTAAGTGAGGCTAGGTATCAGAAATATCGAATATGTCACTTTACCAGTGTGGTTCCTGGATTACATTTCAGAGGACATGTGTGACAAGTGATTAATATTGACCTTGTTTGCTGTATTTTAGATCAGGTTAGCTTATGTGAAATTAGGTAAAATAAGGTTAGGTTAGGTTAGGTTAGGTCAGATTGGGTTTATGTTAAGGTTAGGTTAGGTAAGTGAAGGTACCAGTACACAAAAAACACATGGCAGTTTACCAGTATAATGCACAGGTCCAATTCCAAAAGGCATGCGTGTAAAAATGTGTGTGATATTGACCATGTTTGCCGGTTAGGTTAAATTTGGTGAGGTTAGGTTTTAGGGTAAGTTTGCTTCGTTTAGGTTAGGTTATGGCAGGCTAAGGTGAATCAATTTAAGTTTGATTATGTTAGCCATAAAAAAAAAAAAAATGCATGTGACATTCCAAAGTGCTTGATGACCTTGTTTGCTGCTGGGTTAAGTTAGCTTAGGTTAACTTAGGTTGGCTTCGATAGGTTACATAGGTTTCAGGTTAGGAGAGTTGTCTTATGGACCTTAGGTTTGACCAGGTCAGGTTAAGTTAGATTATGTCAGGTTAGGAATCAGAAAAGCAAAAATGCATGTGACGTTACCAAGGCAGTTCCTGGGTCCCACTCCAAAGGTCAGATGAATGAAGTGCTTGATGCTGGCCTTATTTTGAGGCATGTATGTTAGATTAAGCTGGATCAGGTTAGGTTAGGCTTGATTATGTTAGGTTAGATGTTTAAAAAAGACGCTCGTGGGACATTACCAATGCAGTTCCTGGGTCCCAGTCCAAAGGGCAGATGAGTGAAGTGCTTGATGTTGGCCTTGTTCTCGGGTATGAAGCAATCTGGACGGAACTTGTCAGGTTGGGGCCAGTAGCGGGGATCGTGGTGGAGACTCCAGACTGGAAACTATACCAAGTCCCCTGGCCTTAGCACCACTTCTGTCCCAGACACTCTAGCCAATCAAATGATATGACGTTAGAGGGAACAGATCCGACCATGAATGGGTTAATGGATGGCAGTGGTAATTATCACAGTCTACCGACTCACTCTTAGCGAACAAAATCGTCTGGCAAAGCTGAAGTTCAAGACTATAGCTGTCTTGAATATGAGCGTTATATCCTTTTTACTCTCACTTGGCTTAAAATTTCCATCTATCCGTCGTGAATACTAGGTTGTAACAAGAGATTAACACTAGAATATGATGCTAGTCACGATGAAGTGCAATGGATGTTATCCAGAGCCACTGCATTGTTTTGTTCTCCCAGTGTACTACATGATATAAACTCCAAAAGGAACAGATTCTGGGCCAAGTTAAGGCGAAAAGAATGTAGTAATGTCACCAATGACTCTCTTGTGACTGGAAAAACTCTCTTGGTTTATTCCATATGTGCGAGATTATAATATTTGGGATGCGAGATTTCTAGTCATCAACATGAAGAAAAGGACAGGCAATCAAACAAGACCCGAAGTCGTAAATACAGTACCTGAGAACAAAAAGCTGTCTTTATAGAGCACACAACTCTACTCAAGCCTAAGTACCCCACTGAAGGGGGGTCACTGGAGGCAGAGCTTGAAGCGTGGCTGGCAGTGCCAACTACTCTGGAGGCGTGCCTACCTTTGTAGGGTTCGGCACTTGTCGGCCTCGTGGACCAAGCACCCCAACCCCTGCATCACTGGTAGCGAATGTGTAATGCTAGGTGTTTAAGGTTCGACTTCTCGCTCCTAGAACACCTAATGTGAAGCGGGGTCCTCTTTCGAGACCAAGGGTTAGGACAAATATGAGAGAGGCAGGACACAAAAACTTCAGGCAATAACCTTTACACGTGTATTACTTAGTCAGATAAGGGACAACAGCAGATGATACAGCACAATATTTGGTCAATTACAAACTCTTATAACTAGATTCTCAGTATCTCGCAGGATACTACAGTAGTAAGTACATGGGATGACACTCGAAGGGTAATGTACAGGATTAGTATAGTCCAGGCTCTCGGTGCACGTGGAGGGGTGAGCGACATGGCTCACTAGGGGAGAGTATAAGGTCTAATTGTATTTATGGTAGTATGAGGCAGAGGTTAATGATAGCACGTTCACTTTATATTTTCTAAGTGCAAAGGGGTATTTGTTAATTATCACAATATGATCCAAGGAGGTGGCACGCATGGGGGAGGGGAAGGAGAGTTTAAGGTAAAGCTCACTAGGGGAGGGTGTAAGGCACTGGGGTCTAATTATGTTTATAGTAATATGAACTGGAGGGTACTAATAGCATGTTCAATTTATTATTTTCTAGGAGCAAGGGACGTTTAGATAAATTACCAGTCTGAGTTCCACGGCTTTGTTGTTACACTGAGAAGAATGTGGAGGGAGTCGTACACGAGTCTTATGCACTATCACTTGGGTTTCACAGGGATTGCTCACTATTCTGCCCTTTTGTATTTTAGGCCTTCATTTCCCTGTCATGTAAACACTTGGCCTGGTGCTAAGAGAGTACACTATCACCTTGTCACTGTTCCACTGTACTTAGGGCAAAGTCACTGTCTCACAAGTTACTGGGGGCGGGGGCGGCAGGAAGACTCGGGGGCAACACCTTCAGAGCAGCTACCGGCCGTCTGATGAAGGTGAGAGCAGCTACAGGCTGACTCCTGCAGGAGGGGTGGGGAGCAGCTACAGGCAGACTCCTGCAGGAGGGGTGGGGAGCAGCTACAGGCAGACTCCTGCAGGAGGGGTGGGGAGCAGCTACAGGCAGACTCCTGCAGGAGGGGTGGGGAGCAGCTACAGGCCGACTCGGGGGCAACACCTTCAGAGCAGCTACCGGCCGACTCGGGGCAACACCTTCAGAGCAGCTACCGGCTGACTCGGGGGCAACACCTTCAGAGCAGCTACCGGCCGACTCGGGGGCAACACCTTCAGAGCAGCTACCGGCCGACTCGGGGGCAACACCTTCAAAGCAGCTACCAGCCGACTCGGGGGCAACACCTTCAGAGCAGCTACTGGCCGACTCGGGGGCAACACCTTCAGAGCAGCTACCGGCCATCTGACGAAGGTGGGAGCGGCTACAGGCCGACTCCTGTAGGAGGGGTGGGGAGCAGCTACAGGCCGACTTGGGGGCAATGCCTTCGGAGCGGCTACCGGCCGTCTGACGAAGGTGGGAGCGGTTACCAGCCATCTCCTTCAGGAGGGGGTGTGGAGCGGCTACCGGCCGTCCCTGGAAGGACGCCTTCTGATGAAGGCGGGAGTGGCTACCGGCCATCTCCTGATTACCCTCAGGTCGGTGCTGGACCGATTCCTTTACGAGAGGCAGGCGGCTACAGGATGTCCCAAGAGGGAAGACATCTTCGGAGACGCTATTGGCACACTCCGGTAGAAGGCGGGAGTGGCTACAGGCCAACTCCTGAGGGGCTGATCGAAGCCGGACAGACAGCTCCACCCCGAGATGGTTTGGTGGAACCTCGCCCGGAAGGTAGTGCCGGATTCCTGCTATGGTGACGCGCGGTGCGGCTCCGGGTCATAGGGGCATACGGCCCTTACAGCTAATCCATCTGCTTACATTCATAATCTTTCTTCTCCTTTGGGCTTCTCCGATCACAACCTCATTACCTTAACCTGTCCTATTGCTCCACTACAGCCTGAAGACTCTCCAAAGAAACGTTGGTTGTGGCACTTTGGAGCTGCTGATTGGGAGGCCTCAGGCAGTAATTCTTTGATTTTCCCTGGAACGATTATTGCTTCCATGGCTGGGAGTCATCTGAGTGTGCCATGCACATTACGGAGCAATTGGGCGATAGTTAGAGGGTTAGGAATGGACACCCTTATTTGGGACAGGCTGAATGAGAGCAAACTTTCAGCAAGAAAGGTACAAGTTGACAGACAAAGGCAAGAGTTTACCTAGGCCGGGTGTAAGCACAGAAGCATGAAAGCATACATTCCTTTCTCATATCCTTTGACTAATGCAAGAAAGCCTTCGTTTAATCACGCTTGTTTTAATGCTGTCCACAACAAGGAGAGGGCCTATGAAAGGTACCGGAGCCAACCCACCCCTGAATGACATCTTTTTTATGTCTCTGACCGGAATCATACTCAGTCTGTTCTTTGCTCTGCTAAAAATAATTTCATTCGTACAAGATGTTCTCAACTCTCCAGCTCGAATTCCTCCCACTCCGTCTGGCACCTTGCCAAAAACCTTTCAAACAACTTTACCTCATCATCTTTCTCTCCTCTTTTCTACTCTGATGGCTCTGTAGTTATTTCTTCTATTGATAAAGCAGACCTCTTCGCTAAGACTTTCTCCTCCAATTCCAACTTATACGATTCCAGTGCTGTTCCTCCATCACTTTCCCCCTCTGACTTCCTCATGACCAACATTAAAATGTCTTCAACTGATGTATTTTCTGCCATCACTGGCCCCAGTACTAACAAGGCATATGGGCCTGTTGAGATCCCGCTTGTTGTCCTCAAGAACTGTGCTTCTGTGCTTACACCCGGCCTAGGTAAACTCTTGCCTTTGTCTGTCAACTTGTACCTTTCTTGCTGAAAGTTTGCTCTCATTCAGCCAGTCCCAAATAAGGGTGTCCATTCCTAACCCTCTAACTATCGCCCAAATGTTTTAACATTCTGTGTCTACAAAGTTTTCGAGTCTATTCTCAACAGAATATTTTTAAAGCATCTTTTCTGTCACAACCTTCTTTCTGATCGCCAATATGGGTTCCGTCAGGGATGCTCCACCGGCGATCTTCTCACCTACCTTTCAGACTCCTGCTCATCCTCCTTTTGGGACTTTGGCAAAAGCTTTGCCATTGCACGTGACATCTCAAACGCTTTCGATCGAGTCCGGCATAAATCTTTTAGTTTCCAAACTGCCCTCTTACGCTTTCTATCCTTCTATCTGTGCCTTCATCTATAGCTTCCTTTCTGGTCGTTCTATAACTGCTGTTGTAGATGGCCACTGTTCTTCTCCCGGATCTATCAACAGCGGTGTTCCTCAAGGCTCTGTCCTATCACCAGCTCTTTTCCTTTTATTTATCAATGACCTTCTAAGCTGTACATCTAACCCTATCCACTCATACGCTGATGATTCCACCATTCGCCTTTCCATTTGGTTCCCACAACGTCCATTTCAGCAGTTACTTCAACAGACAAGGGATGAGGCTATCACACACCTAATGTCTGACTTGGCTCGTATCCCTGATTGAGGTAAAAATAATCTTGTTGTTCTTAATTCACCAAAGACTCAGTTCTTACACCTATCAACCCAACAAAATCTGCCACAGGAATATCCACTAATGTTTAATAATACTCAGCTCAATCCTGCATCATGCTTAAACTTACTCGGAGTTTCATTTACTCGGGACTTACCTTGGAAAGATCGTATTGCATCTCTTGTACAATCTGTTTCCAAGAGATTGGGTGTGCTAAGCCGACTCCATACCTTCTTTACCCCTGCACAGTTCTTGTCTTTATAAACGGGTTTTACTCGCCCCTGTGTACAGTAGCCTACAACTGTAACATGTGGGGAGGCTCCCCACATACAGCTCTTCTCAAGTGAGTGGAGTCAAAGGCTGTTTGTCTTATTAACTCTCTTCCTTTTACTGGCTCCCTTCAACCTCTGTCTCTTTGTCACACTGTTGCATTTTTATCTCTTTTCTGTAGCTACTTCAATAGTCACTGCTCCTCTGAACTGTGTGCTTGCATCCCTCCACCTTTCGCACCCATCAAGGAACAAACTCTCATCCTTTTTCTGTTCAACCCTCTAATGCAAGAGTTAACTGTTACTCCCAGTCCTTCATTTACGCAACAGGTCAACTCCAGAACTGTCTCCCTCTGTCTGTATTTCCTACTTCATAGGATCTCCAGTCTTTCAAATGTAGTGTGTCCAAGTATCTCGAAATGAATGGATGTTGAATTTGGCTCTCTTTCATATATATATATTTTCTTTTAAGGAACGGTTTGCAGGCTTCTAGCCTTTTGTTCCTTCTTCCTTGCATTAAAAAAAAAAAAATGATACTGAGGGGACCTTGTGGCTCCTATAATTCTGGAGTTACCCTTGTCTAGGTTCCCCGGACGTTACCTACCTATATTCCCTAACTACCTCTAGGGTCACTAGTGGTGTAATCCCTGGGCACCACGGAGGGTGAAGGGGTGGGGGAGCAACATATATTTTGCTTTATGTGGTTTTTTAAAATAATAATCCTGTTGTCGATCATGCATCTGTCCCTGCCTTTTCAGACTCGTGATCCCTCATTCCCTCTCCATAGGCTTACCAGACTCCTGCAGACTATCCTCCTTTGCCCCAGCATCGAGCTGAGACTAGGAGGCGTTCTTGTCAGGTTTGGTCAGAGCTGGGGTTAGGCCCAGAAGAAATGATGCACGCATCATATGCGAAATATCTAGTGCTTGAAATCCTCTGTGAGTGGATCAGTGCTATATGTTTACATTTTTTATATACACGGGGCCATTGTTTCAGCTTGTGGCAGGGAACATAAAATGTCTTTTCAGAGGGATGGAAGCATCCTTGCTGAAGTGTCCTCCCCAGAAAAGAGCTCCCAATTACTGGCTCTGACATCTGTTTCTTATGCAGATGTTTTATGCATTCCTTATGCCGCCTATAACCGATGTAAGAGTGTCATTTTATCCCGTGACCACCTCCGATACTCAGAGGCAATGCTGTTGGAGGAGTTCCAGTCTTCTGGTGTGGTGACTGTTGACCATCTGCAGAAGAAAATAGATGGTATTCTGACCCTTACTCCGACCTTGTCTTGATATTTGACAAGCTAACCTTATCTGTTTCTGTGAAACTCGCTTGGCTGGCACTTCGTGTGAAGCCATATGGGCCACTGTCAGGGGTATGGACATGTTAGCTGCTGTGCACAGACTGGTTTTCTTGGTGTCTGTGTCTCCTATGGCGAACCAACCCATACTGATGACTGTTCAGGACCCCTTAAATGCCACCACTGTGGGGATTCCCATGCTAAATCTTCTTCAATCTGTCCTTGCTACTGTATGGAGTAAATTTTGACCATTCGTATGCATGAGAAGGTTTCACTTCCAGACTCGCTTCTTTCAGCCTGGGGTTCCTTACACTCTGTCCTTTCTGGTTCACCTGAGCTCCGTTTGCTGTTTCAGAAGTTGTCTTGACCCGTTCCAGTGTCTACTTCTCTGTCTGGAGATTTGCTGAATGCTGTCCTTGAGACTGGATGTGAGACTGATGTTTGCTCACTGTTCTCGAACTGTTTCCTCCCCAACATTGGTGGCTGAGGGTTTGCTCATTTTCATGGTGGTGGCGGATGTGCACGCTGACGTGTCACCTTGTCCTCCCATGTCTAGTGTGCGTGAAGTTCCATTTGTGCCTGGTAAGCATCATTGTGGTTCTTCAGAGTCCTCTGAGCCTGAGGACCAACCACCTAAGGTCTCTGTCTTGGAACTTTGTGAGGACCTCTCTGCTCTTCCCGCTGCCATAGAGTCTCTGGAGTCTGGCCATTTGCAGGGTGAAGTTGGTGGTTTACCAATGATCTGGCTTCCACGTGGGGATTCAGTTGCTCGGATTGCTGGTACCTCAGTTCTGCCACATAGGATAACAACTTTATAGGATTCTGGTCGTGTGAACTCTGCCTCTGCTTCTTAGGCTTCTGGTGATGGCACTGGCCGACCTACTTCACCTAGGCTGGCCTGTAAGTCACCTTCCAAGCAACTATTCCTTACTGCTCAGAAGAGGACTGTTGTAAAAGTTTCATCTTTGTCCTCACGTTTGCTTTCAGATTGTCAGCACAATGTGCGGGTTTCAGGTGCTGGGCAGTCCCTTTCTAGAGGTCTTCCAAAGCATCAGTCCAAACCTGCTCACTTGTCAGGGGCTATGCAGTCCTACACTTATTAAGGATTAAAGTAATCATCTATGCCAGATTCAGTAAACGTTGCTCTGCAGTGGAACTGCAGAGGTGTTAGAGCCAATTGGGAGGATCTTCAACTGCTCCAATCCGAGTTTCACCCCTTCTCTGTCAGCCTTCAGGAAACTGTGGTTGGAGACAGGCTTCTTCCTGCTCCTAGTGGATATAGAGCTTTCTACACATTACCTCTGGTAGACAGTGATTCTCGAGGTTGCTGTGCTATTCCGTGTCACACAGATATTCCATTCACTTATTTTTCTGTCCAGTACCGCCTACAGATTGTAACCGTTCAATTACACCTGGAGACGACTTACATAATCTGTAGTCTTTACTTACCAATCTTTGTTCCTGTCTCATGTGTTGATCTTGATCACCTTATTTGTCAGCTTCCTGGTCCATTTCTTCTCCTAGGTGATTTAAATGGGCTTTATGCTTTGTGCGGAGATACTCTGTGTAACTCCCATGGTGATCTCCTGGCATCTTTGATTCAGGATTTAGACCTGGTTCTGCTGACTGCTGATGATCCAACACATTTTCATGTACAAAATGGTGCTTTATCTGTTATCAATCTTACACTGGTCTCCCCTGATTGTTCGTTGGATTTTTCTTGACAAACTGCCTGACTCATTACCCTATTGTGATTTAGTCATGCAACTCTGCCGGTGGAGAGTGTCCCTCGCTGGAGTTTGGGTAAGGCTTACTGGTCAGAGTTTGCAAAACACTGTAATTTTGACTTTAATGTTACTGACTTTCAGAGAATTAATGATGCAGAACAGCATCTTACATCTACTGTCTATCAGGCTGGTCTTTCCTCTTCGAGTATTTCTTGAAAGTCTGAGAAGTTTTACAGGAGACTTGTGCCTTGGTGGCATAGGGAAAGTGTTTGGCCAAGAGTTTGTTCAATGCTGCTAGTAGGAGCTACAGGAAAATAAAGATTATTTTTTTAAATTCAGTTTAAGAAAGCTCGTGCCTGTTATCGGTAAGTTCTGAAAAACTCATGTCGCACCTCATGGGAGAAACTATGTCTCATCTGTCACCTCGTACACTCTTTTACTACTGGTCTAGAAGAAGGTGAGGAAAATACCAGGCAAGTATTTACCTTCTCCCCCAGTACGTAAACTCCTGGGGTCTTCTGTGCCTAACGCCTCTCACGTAACTTCATCCCTGGCAGAGCACTTTTATTATGTTTCTAAATCAGATTCCGCCAAGGTGTTTAGTTGTTTTCACCATCAGCAATAGAGGTTAGGTATTTCCTTTTTTTATCTAATGGAGGAGAAGCTTATAATGCCTTCATTACTTTATATAAACTGCATGCTGCTCTCCAGCAGTGTAGTGGCTGTGCTCCTGGACATGATGACATTCCCTTTGCTATGATTCGCCATTTACCGTACGATTCTCTATTGTTTTAGTTAGAGCTTTATAACAGGATATGGGACAAGAGTGTAGTTCCCACAAATTTGAAGATGGGTAGAGGTGTAGTTCCCACAAATTTGAAGATGAGTATAGTCCTTCCATTTCCTAAGCCAGGTAAAGATCATTCTAATGTCACAAACTATCATCCGGTTTGTTTAACGTCTTGCGTATTCAGACTGCTCGAGAAGGCGGTTAGTGTGAGGCTTGTTAGATATCTAAACAAAAAAGGTTTCTTCTCTCCATGACAAAGTCAGCAACATGTGAAACTTTTGCATCTCGACAACATCTTGCAACTGTGATCTTTGATCTGGAATATGCATACAATATGGCATAGTTCCATTGTATTGTGAGTCAGCTTCACAATTCTGGGATGTGTGGCTGCCTGCCATTATTCCTTAGCAAATGCTTATCAAATTGCAAATTTCAAGTCCAAGTGGGCTCCTCACTCTTTGCAGGGTGTTCCAAACGGGTAGTGTGCTTAGTGTTCCTTTATTTGCTGTTACCATAAATGGCATAATAGGTTCCTTGCTTGAGGGGATGTCTTCTTCCCTCCATGAGGATGACCTAGCGATATGGTTTGCTTGATCCCGGATGTATGCAGTTGAGAGGAGAATAAAGTTAGCACTGGACAGGGTCGCCAACTAGGCAGAACTGAGAGGTTTTCGCATTTCCTCAAGCAAGACTGTGGCTATGCAATTTTGTAAAATAAGGGTGGTTCATCCAGATCCTGATTTATTTCATAGTGGACTGCAGCTACAATGTGTGGAGAACATGTTTCTTGGCTTAACATTAAACTGTCGACTTAACTGGGTTTCAGATCTGAAACTTCTAAGGGTATCTTGTTTGCAAGCAATTACGTTGTTGATGGTACTATCCCACACCTTGTGGGGTCCTGATCGGAAGACAATCCCACACCTGTATCAAGCTTGGTGGGATCTAAACTTGCCTACAGTTGCGAGGTGTACTCCTCTGCTACTGTGTTGCGGCTTCGAATCCTCAATCCTGTGCATCATGTTGTTTTCCTTCTTGCTACTGGTGCTTTCAGATCTCACCAATTCCTAGCTTGTTGGTCGAGGCTGGTGTACCTCCCCTAGACCTACAGCGCAAGTCATTAATCATTCAGTGCTGGAACCATGTGATTGTATGCCAAACTCACTCACCGCTATTTGTGTGTCACAAGGCATTATCTCAATTTTATTATTTGCATCTTTGCATTCTGCATCCCTTTGGGTACGAAATCAGACAGATTATGGGGATATAGGTCTGTCTGCAGAATCTATCGGCCCTGTCCGACTCCCAGGGATCGTTCCATGGTTCCTTCCAAAGATGCAAGTATGCAGAGATATTGTAGGTGCCAAGTCTTCTGTCACTCTTCTAGCTCTCCATCAGAATTTTGTAGATCATACATCTTTTCACAGTCACTATTCCTATATATGTAGATGGCTCGAGGTCTGACACTGGTGTCGGATTTGGGGTGGGTTTCCCAAATTTTGTATAGGGAGGAAGTCTTCCTCTAGATTCCTCAATATTTGCTGTGGAACTGACTGCTGTTGTTTTAGCTCTTCAGCTTATTTTAGCACACGAGGATACTTCTTTTATGATTTTTAGTGATAATCAAAGTGCCCTTTTGGCTCTTCACTTCTATAAGCAGCAAAAAAAATAGATACTTAAGACTCACCAACTCCTCTTCTTTCAAAATATGAAAGTATCTCCAGGTCTTCAGGTGGTCCCATCGATGAGTAAGGATAAGTTAAAGATATCTGGTTTTCCATGTTTTGGCAGGCTGTTTCCAAGTGTATGGGCTCTGTTTGCAAGTGTACGGACTCTGTTTCCAAGGCAGCGGGCTCTGTTTGCACATGATGGTCTACACTTAAATGCAGTTGGCACTGCTCGACTTGTTCATTTACTGGATATACAGTACCTTTTTTCTGGCAAAAAAAAAAAAGTACTTATCACACAAGGCCTATAGGCGAGTCGATGTAGACTTCATGAATCGTAAACAGACAAATGAAGGCAAGGATATTAAGGCTCTTTTTGTGAATGCACATAGTTTGCAAAATAAATTTTCTAATTTAGAGGCTTATGTTCTTGCTGAAAATTACAATGTAACAGAAGTAACAGAATCATGGCTCAACACAGAACAAGAGTTTGTAGCAGAGTACACCATACCAAGATACAATATTTTTAGTAATGAGAGAAGTAATAGAGTGTGTGGCGGTGTACTGTTATACATTTAACTGGGACTTTATCCTGTCATAATTCCTAAGCCCTCTATTATAACGTTGACAATATTTATCTTCACCTTAGTAATACATCCCGTGGCAAAACAGTACTTGGATTGCTTTATCGTCCGCCAGCACAATCCAGTAACACAGATAGTGAAATTTACAGCCAAACTTCTGTAATATGTAGCACCTTTAATACTGTAATCTTTAGTGATTTTAACCCCTATGCAATGGGGGATTTCCAACGTCGCCCACTCCTCCCTACAGGGGATTTCCATGATTCTGGAAAAGAAATACTATTTCTTCAAACCCTATTATCTGCCAAACTAGAATACCCAGAGAAAAAATAAATATACTTAAGACTCACCAACTCCTCCTCTTTCAAATATGAAAGTATCTCCAGGTCTTCAGGTGGTCCCATCGATGAATAAGGATAAGTTAAAGATATCTGGTTTTCCATGTTTTGGCAGGCTGTTTCCAAGTGTATGCCAGTGGCAGTGACCTTGGACTCACTGGCTAGTGTTGGCAGCACTGACCAGAGTGGTGATTGTAACACTGCCTCGCCTCACTTCAGAAAACCGGGAATTTTCCACTCAGTCTTCAACTTGTCCTTACTCACCATCGTAAGGATAAGTCATCACCCTGTTCAAGTGGCTCTCCACAGAGTTTTCCACCCATTTTATAGTGCCGCTATGCCCCATAGGTGTGTGGGAAAAGAATAGCTCTTTGATTTTCTGTACTGACTCTTTGCATCAACAATTATAATAATTTCCCACTGCTATGGCACTTATTTGCACTTGACATCACTATTACGGGTAATTGCACTCTGAAAAGAAAATGCTCTGGCTGTTTAACCCGCCCCATCCGACCGATTTTCCACCACTGACTCCCCCCAATCCCTATCAACTTTGGAAAAAAAAATTTTGGCTCAAACCTCCGCTTTTGGTGAGAAACATCGAAAATTCATAGAGAAATCGCTCACCTGAGGTTTAAAATACTCAATAAAGGTAGCAGTACCCCTTACCTTACTGGGTTTTCTATCAGGCTGGCTCGAAAGAAAACGAGTTCTATGGGAGGGTAACTATTCCACATCACTCATAAACGGTATTTATTTTATTTGGTACGAATTTATATGTAGTACAAGAGTATATTGGTTTTCACACAGTAATATAGGCAATATAACCATTGTTTCATTCACCAAACACATCAACATACCTGACTCTTTTTGGCGACATTACCTGATCATCATTTCTGACTGTTTCTTCCTCTAATGCTATGTAAACTTTGTCCTCCACATTGTCCTTGATTGGGGAATCATTCTGGCCCTGAATTTCGTACCGTGGCACGACATATCTTTACTGGCCAGGTCACTGGTAACAGGTGAATTGCCGAGACAATGGCGTGCGCTGGGGGGGGAGGTCATGCAGGGTAAGGCATTGTCCCTGCCTGGCATCTCATAGAGGAAGGTGTCTCGTGTATACGTACCAAAAATCACACATGAAAATTGAAAATTGTGCAAATTAGGGACCTTGCAATTGATGCACATTTATGCACGTCAACAGAACTGACAGTGACAAAACGGGTGGACATAAATATACGTCAACGGAATGTGGCGGGTAAATGCTGTATGGTTGATTATGAGGTAATTAATGTACTAAAATTGTGACTATTTTGTACTAAGCAGGGGCATCATGAAAATGTTACTAATGTTATACACAACTTACATTTTTTGTACTTCACATCACAAATACGCTTTTTCTCACATATTCACCACTATTTTCTGAGTAACGAGGGAAAGAATTTAGTTATAGCCAACCAGGTCATTTTCTTTCTCGACCGTGCATGCCTGGTTTTCCTTTATTTAGTAGGTAGGGTTACTCAGGGTATTTCCGATCACTGTTTCACAAATAACCATAAACAGTAACACTTATTGCATTGCACTTGTAAAACCTATTATCATTCACTTATAACATTTACTATATATAACTTATATCTTACATTTCACTTATGTATAAAAAAATATCACTTGTGCATATGTGTTTATTATTTACAATTTCCCATACACCTGCTCAGTCACTGAGCCCATTCCCTGGCGGTAAAGGCAGAACTTTCACGGGGCTCAATGATGCAATTAACCTCACCCATGGGGGAGCAAAATTGGACGAGTAGGATGAGGAAGACATCACTCTACACCAGCGTTTCTTAACCTTTTCCGACATAGCACCCCCCCCCTGTCATAAGGTCTCAGTCCAGCACCTCTTTAAATCAGGTTACTGGGACTGCAGTTGCTATACAACTGCAGGGTTAAAGTGAAGTGAAGTACTGCCTGACAGTTTATTTTATACATTCTCAAAAAAAAAAAAAAAAAAATCAAGGTTGCCAATACTAAGCAAAACCAATAAGGAAAAAAAATAATACAGCAATTGCCAGCATCCCCTAAAATTGATTTCAGCACCCCTGGGGGTGCTAGCACCCCAGGTTAAGAAACGTTGCTCTACATTCTACCAGTGCCATGTACAGACTGAGCTGCATGTCAGTGAAGTACCTAGGGTACCTACCTACCCTATGGTTGTCATAGAAAATGGTCGTGGGTTCAAAACGTGGCAGGGGGATGCTTGCTGCTATACATGTCAACCGGCGTTGATCCACGCCCAAAATCGTGACGGCTGTACATGTCAACTAGTGCGTAAGGGTAAATTTACCAGTTGCCAAATGGGGAGAGACTCTGTTGTCACACTCACGATTGGACCTATACTCCAGCTTGCAAGAAAGTTCATTGCATCAGTTTGTAGACTGCCCAACACAAGGAGTTAGCATATTAGATCTGATTTTGGCCACATCGGAAAACTTGGTAAATAATGTTATCGTAGGGGAAGAGTTTGGTACTAGTGACCATTGTATGGTCACATTCAACATTAATTTCAGTAACAACAATGTCAGAGAAAGTGCCTGACTACAAGAAAGTGGACTTTCAAAAATTAAAGGATATATTTGGTTCTGGTGACAGGAATCCCATTGTTCAAACAGTGGATATTAATGAAGCATGGAAGTTATTCAAAGCTATTCTCAGTAAAGCAGTAACATTATGAATTCCATTGCAAACTGACGGCCTGCTAAAAATAATAAACCCAAATGGTAGAATCCATTGCCTATCGGCTAAAAAAAAAAAAAAAAAACGCAAACAAAAAATATAACAAATAATCGAAGTGATAAAAATAAATATGATGCTCTTCGTCAGAAAGCAAATAATAATAATAATAATAATAATAAACCAGAGTAAGAAAAACGTTGAAACTTAAGTTGTATTATCAGTAAATCCAGCTCAAAAGAATTTTCCAGTTATATCAGAAACCATCCATCCATACATTGCCAGACACCTCAATCCCGTTTGGGGTGGCCACAAACAAATCGCCTCCAAGACGCCCTGTCCCCCGCCATTTCACTGCCCTGCTCCCAACTCACACCCCCCTCTCTCATATACCTCTCCACCCCATCCCTCCATCTCATCCTCGGCCTCCCCCTCCCTCTTCCCCCCTCCACCTCACTCACATACACTCTCTTCGTCAGTCTTTCACCCTCCATCCTCTCCACATGGCCAAACCACCTCAGTGTGTTCCTCATAACGCTTCCTATCACATCCACATCCACACCACAACTCTCCTTTATATCCTCATTCGTCAGCCTGTCTCTCCATGTGACTCCACAGGCTCCTCTTAAATAACTCATTTCCACTGCTCTCACTCTTGACTTGTGTCCTTCCAACAACGTCCAAGCTTCACTTCCATACGTTAGAGTTGGTATCACAATACTGTCATGTAGTAACTTTTTCACTTCCATGCTCACTTCCCTGTTTCTTATCACGGCCTTCAAAGAACCAGCAACCTTTCTTCCCTGCTGTACCCTTTCAAGCACTTCACCCTCCAAACCTCCATCCTTACTCATCACACTACCCAAGTACTTAAACGTACTCACATTTTCCAATTCCTCACCATCCAACCTCGCTGTACATTCACTGACTTCACTTCTCTCAAAGAAACAAGAAGGTAATATCATCAACAATTGGCCCTCTAGTCACAGATAATGGAGAGTATACCGAAAATGAAACAGAGGTGACTAAAATTCTCAACACTTTCTTTCCATCCGTATTTACAGTTGAAAATACGGATTCCATTCCCACAGTTTTTCCTGTTACCTTAGAAGAGGGCAATATAATTAATGATGTACGACTTGCCATCGGTTAACTTAAAGAGTAAAACAAGGGGATCAGATAAAATATCTCTGCACATTTTAAAAGAAGCAGTGGATGAAATATCAAAGCCATTAACTGAGCTCTTCAATGAATCACTAAGAAACAGTAGATGCCTCGTTAATAGAAATCAAACGTAACCCAGATATTTAAAAAAGGTAACAAATCACCGTCAGAAAATTATCGATCAATAAGTTTAACTTCAGTGGTGTGCAAGTTGTTGGAAACTATCCTCAGAGATAAGTTTGTTAGGCATTTGGAAATAAATGATCTCATCAAAGATCCACAACATGGTTTTCGAAATAGTTGCTCTTGCCTTATGAATCTCTTGGATTTCTTCTATATGTCCAATATACAATATATGATGAGACCAAATCTACTGACATCATATATCTTGATTTTCAAAAAAGCATTCGATGAAGTTCCCCATACAAGATTACTTCAGAAACTGAATGCACATGGGTTCAGAGGGAATGTGCTAGGGTGGATAGATAATTGGCTTACAGAACGCAAACAGAGGGTCGTAATAAATGGTAAAGAATCGGACTGGAAAAATGTTACTAGTGGTGTGCCACAGGGCTCAGTAATGGATCTTATTCTGTTCTTAATATACGTAAATGATAAGGATGAGGGTTTAACCCGCCCCGTCCCATCGACGTATGGGTACGTTGCAACGATTTGCATTTGCCGGTCCCGGCGACGTACCGGTACGTCGTGCAATTGCAAGGTCTCTAATTTGCACAATTATCAATTTTCACGCGTGAGTTTTCGTATGTATACACGGGACACCTTCCTCTATTCCTCTACAAGATGCCAAGCAGGGACAATGCCTTACACCGCATAACCTCCCCCCTCCCCCCCTCACGCCATTGTCTCTGCAATTCACCTGTTACCAGTGACCTGACCAATAAAGATATTCAGGGCCAGAGTGATTCCCCAATCGATGACAATGTGGAGGACAAGGTTTACATAGCATTACAGGAAGAAACAGTCAGAAATGATGATCAGGTAATGTGGGAAAAAAAAGTCATGCATGGTGATTAGTTAGTGAGTGAAACAATGTTTATAATGCCTATATTACTGCTTGAAAACCAATATACTCTCATACTACATATAAATTCGTACCAAGTGAATAAATAAATACCGTTTATGAGTGGATAAAATAGTTACCCTCCCACAGAACTCGTTTTCTTTGGTGCCAGCATGTTAGAGAACCCAGTCAGGTAAGGAGGAACTCCTACTTGGAATGAGTATTTTAAACCTCAGGTGAGCGATTTCTCTATGAATTTTCGATGTTTCTCACCAAAAGCGAAGGTTTTAGCCAAAAAAAAAAAAAAATCGAAAATACGTCGGGACTGGGGGATGTCGGAGGGGCGGAAAACCTCAGGACGTGATGGGTTAAATTGTAAAATAACTAAATTTGCCGATGATACTAAAACTGGTAACAGAAAAGACATCTTTACAGAGGCAGACAATACAGAATGACCTCAGTTGACTGTTTAATTGGGCCCAAACCTGGCAGACGGACTTTAATATTAGTAAATGCAAAGTGCTAAGCACTGGAAATAGAAATGGAAAAGTCAGTTACACCATCAGCAAACATTCAGCTAGATAATGTCAGTCATGAAAAAGACTTAGGAATTATTATAACAAATGATCTTAAACTAAGCAAACACTGTACGGAGGCTGTTAAGAAAGTCAGTAAATTAATCAGATTCATTGGTAAAGCATTTGAATACTATCTATCTATCTATATACCTAGGCTGCTTCCCCCAAGGAAAGGGAGGTAGCCAAGACAGGACAACACACTCTCAAATACATTCATTCGCATCTTAGCCCCAAAGGAGAGAAGGGACAGATCCTCACTGCACCACACCGCAAGAGGGTCAACTGCGCAGTGCAATCAGCGACATCCTCAGCAGGGCCCGACAGCAGAGCTGGTTTACCCCTGCCACATCAAAATAGATCCATCCCCTTACCCGCACCTGACCTGATCAGCTGATCAGATCAAATGCGGGAGAATATCCCTTCAGTGCTGCGTCATCATTTTTTCATTCACAATTTCTTTCCATTTATTTCTGTCGCGCACAACCATTCTTCCTTGCTCAACAGACATCCCTCTCGCATCCAACGCTCTCTTCACACTGTCCATCCATCCTATTTGTGGTCGCCCTCTCAACCTTACACCTCTCACATCAGATCTAGTTATCTTTTTCACCAGTCGCTCATTATCCGTTCTCTCCATATGCCCAAACCAACGCAACACCCTCTGCTCAACTCTATCAGCCATCTCCAAAAAAAAACCTCCAATTCTCCTTCGCACTTCATCATTTCTCACTCGATTGATAAGCGTCACTCCACACATACTCCTCAGACACCTCATCTCCATTACATTCAATCTTTTCCTCTTTGCTACACCCATAATCCATGTTTTAGCCCCATATAACGCAGTCGGTATCACAACACCCTCATACAGCCTTCTCTTTACATCCAACCTAAGCAAACGACATCTAAACACTTTTTTCATTCCTTCCAGCACCTTTCCTACTTCATTCATTCTAAACTTCACTTCTGCATCTATTCTTCCATCCACAGCAACATGCGACCCTAAATACTTAAAACACTCTACCTCCTCAAGCAACTCACCATTCAAAACAAAATTTATCCTCCTACCATCTACCAACCTCGTACACTTCATCACTTTACTCTTATTCTCATTTACATTCAATTTCCTCCTCTGACACACCCTTCCAAACTCCTCTACCAACTGTCTCAGTCTCTCCTCTAAATCAGCCACCAGGGCAGTATCATCTGCAAACAGCAGCTGCTTCAGATTCCACTCTCTACCATCAACATTTATCAGACCCAGACCTCCACCTAACATTCTTGCATTCACCTTCCTTACAACACCATCCATTTAAATATTAAACAACCAAGGCGACATCACACATCCCTGCCGCCCTCACTCTCACGGGAAACCATTCACTCACAGTATTACACACTCTTAGACATGCTCTACTATTTACATAAAAACTTTTCACCCCTTTTAGTAACCTACCATCAAGTCTATACAATCTTAAAACAGTCCACAAAGCCTCCCTATCAATTCTATCATACGCTTTCTTTAAATTCATGAATGCCCAAAACACATCTTTGCCTTTCACTAAATACTTTTCACACACTTGTCTCACAGCAAACACATGATCCAAGCATCCCCTCCCTCTCCTAAAGCCACACTACTCATCACCAGTCACTCCCTCTGTGCCCTTTCAAACTCTCTTAATTAACACTCTGCCATACACCTTACCGACAACATTCAACAGACTTATACCCCTAAAGCTAGTACATTCATACTTATCACCCTTACCTTTATACGAGACCACACAAGCACTTGCCCAGTCAATTGGTACCATACCTTTCACAAAGCACACATTCAAAAATCGTACTAACCAGTCAACAATAGTCTCTCCACAACCCTTCAGGCATTCCACAGCACACCCATCCATACCTGCAGCTTTCCCTGTTTTCGTCTCCTTTACTACCTCCTGCACTTCCTCCTTCGTGATCACAGAATCATTCAACTCTCCCAACACATTTATTCCTTGCACCCTTCCATCTGCCACAATCTCAGCCTCCCTTTCCTCCTCTACATTTAACAATCTTTCAAAATACTCTGCCCATCTCTTCCTTACTGCATCTATCTCAATTAACATCCTTCCATCCTCTGCTTTTACTCGCTCTTCCTTTCCTGACTCTCCCTTTTGCACCCTTTTCAACTCCTTCCAAAACATTTTCTTATTCTGTTGAAAGTTCTCAGTCAACCACCTACCCCACCTCTCATCTGCTGCCACTTTAGCATCACGCACAGCCCTTCTCGCTCTATTCCTCTTTTCCTTATACCTCTCATATGACACCTCATCCTTCCTCTGCAGCCACACTTCATACGCACGTCTCTTCTCAGACACAGCCATACTTATTTCCTCGCACCACCATTCACTTCCTTTTCTTACACCACCACCCACACGTCTCACACCACACACCTCTTCCGCATGCCCCACCACAGCACTCTTAAACAACTGCCATTCCTCCTCCACACTGCCATTTTCCTGATCTTTCACTGCGTTCCACTCATCTTTCAATTTCTCCTGATACTCTCTCATTTTCTCTCTTTTATCCAACTCACTCACTTTCAAAACCTCCCTGCCACACCTAACTCTCCTAGCTCTCATCCACCTCATACCTACTCTTAACTTTCCCTCCACCAGGTAGTGATCATACATAACTCCATCCTCCCCTCTCAGAACTCTCACATCCAACAATCTTCCTATTACATTCCTAGACACAACCACATAGACCATCAGTGCTCTATCAACAACTCTTCCACCCTCCTGTCTCACCCATGTATACTCATAAATATCTTTCTTCTCAAACAGGGTATCATCAATCACCATCTCTCGCTCAACGCACATCCCTATCATTCGTTCCCCATTTTTATTTCTTCCAGACACACCATGCATACCAACTACACCTTCAACTGCTACATTTCCCACTCTAGCAATCAGATCTCCCATCATTACCACATTCACTTTCGCTCCAAAACTCTGCAGACACTCATCAACATCATTCCAGAAAGACTCCCTCTCTTCTTCATCCCTTTCACTACCAGGCCCATATGCACTCACAAACACCCAAAACTCACTTTCAAATTTCGCTTTCACCCACATCAGTCTTGATGACACCTCCTTCCATTCAATCACACACTGTTGTACTTCCGGACTCACTGACAAGGCCACACCTTCTCTTGCCCTTCGTCTATCAACACCTGACAATCTTCCATTCACACTTCCAAACATAGACTCACCCATCCCTTTCATCTTCGTTTCACTCAAAGCTAACACATCCAACTTTCTTCTCACAAACATTCTCCCAATGTCCTCCCTTTTAGCCTCAATCGTACTACATCCACGCACATTCATAGACCCAATCTTCAGGGTACGGGGATAACTCAGTCCCCCATCCCTTTCTCTGGCCTGTCTCTTTTTAGGAACTAAAAACAACAGAGGAGGGGGTCCCTAGACCCCACACCCCGCCCCTTTTAGTCGCCTTTTACGACACGCAGGGAATACGGTGGCAGTATTCTTCCTACACAACCTGGCCGCAGAGTAGTAGTACCACCCCACAGTGAGGCCAGATTGTGTCCCCCCCTCTCTGGTCACTTTATTACAAAAAACAGATATAGAGAAACGTGAAAGAATACAACAATGGATGACCAAAATGATACCTAGCTTGACAAACAAACCATATGAGAAGAGTTTAGAAGCCCCGAGTCTCTTCATCTTAAGTAAATGCACATTACAATGAGATTTAATTAAAGTATTTAAAATATTCATAGGGCACAGTAACATGACTGTCGATAAATACTTCACAGTTGATCATGCGAATTATACTAGAGATATTGGGCACAAAATACTTGGCAAACAATTCCAGTCTCATGAAGCTAAGCATTTCTTCTTTAATAGTTGTAAATATATGGAACAAATTGCTCTCAATGTAGTAAACTCTAATACAGTACTAACCTTTAAAAGTTGCTTAGATAAGCATTTCTCATCTAACTCCCAGCTTAATATGTTTACTTCTGAATAAAACATTTGTGGAGATATAAACTTCTTTCTTAAGAGCCTAGGTCAATTTTTTAAATGCGGATATAGTATCAGCACAGACTAGGATATGCACAGATAACTCTGAGCTAACAGTCACTGCTCTTACTTTCGACCTGTGATCATTGAGGGTCCCTGTTAATTAAGTGGCCATCATAGCGATTTTTTTTTATGTACCAGGGGTCACTGCTTGAGTAGGTAACTTGTGTACTTGTCTGGCATGGGAAAGTTCCTTGTCTCAGTGGAGTGAACGGAACTAGGGCCTGATTGACTGCTGCCTACCTTAAAAGGGCCAGGCAAGGCTGCCGCAGCACTCATGAACATCCACAATGTGCATTTTCCACACTGTGCATTTTCCACACTGTGTCTGCAGACACCCCATCAACTCAATGTACCCATACATAATGTCGTGCCTTAGTTATTTATCATTTGATTATTCGTTTTACTACTTTCTCTTTCAGATTATTCAAACTGGTAGCTTATAGATAAAGAATTATTGAATGCTATTTTTCCTTTTTAATCTTTCATATGAGATTTCCATGTCAGTTTTCCATGCTTCATGGTGTTTTTACACACTTTTTTCCTGCCAGTTTTAACTGGAGGGTTTGGAGGCTGGGGAGGAGCCTTCTTGCTTTACTATCTTTATCCTTCAGCATGGAGGATTAGATCTCGTAGTCATAGTCCACTCTGTAACAAGCACCCTCTATAGGACTACAAGGTATGTTGCTGCTGGCTCTCCTTTGCACTCCTTTGTGCTATCCATCTATCACTGACTCATTATTAACTCTACCACAGTCTAAGCATATATAGTTGTCCCACTCTTGGTTCAAATTTTGGAGCAGCCCGCACATGACGTCACAGGGTCCCGCAGGCCCGTCAGTCGGCTCGGGGTAGTGAGAGGGTGTGGATGTGTTTCCCAGGGTTGCCACTTGCCAACTGGTAATTTCCATTACCAAATTGATAAAGAAGAAACAGTTTGGTAATAGAAAATTATGATTTGGTATTCTGGTAATGGGAAGGCCAAATTTGTTAATAATGAAGCCTGGTATTCCAGAAGAGTACTTTCCATTTCTAGGTGCTCACAACTTTGTAGATTCACAATGCTTTCAATTATATCCGATATTGGCGATATACAAGGGACAGGGGACAGTAGTACATTCAGACAGAAATCAAACTGCCATACAACCGTATTTATTTTATTCTTGTATATGATTTTCTTTTATGAATCATTATTCCTGTTGTAGGCATAATCATAATCTTGTACGAGTATTGCATATCTGTATACGTGATGCTAGACCTAAGCATGTACGAATGTTCTCTCTCTCTCTCTCTCTCTCTGTATATGCATACATACATACATATATATAATTGTTTCAGGAAATTTAATAATGAAATCATGAATTTGGTAATCATCACTTGGTAGATAATGGCTTACGCATGGGCTCACTCTCAAGCTTCTGTCGCTCGTTGTTACAATTACTTTTTCCTTCATGATAAATATATATATATATATATATATATATATATATATATATATATATGTAATGAATATAAAATGCTGAATTGTCTTACGAAGGACAGTCCAACATCCCCAGAAGGAGCCTACGGAGGGGTGAATAGAGCACGACTTGACTCCGGGCGACAGAGACTTAAGTCCGCCTGGGCCGCGCGCCCCTATGACCCGGAACTCGCCTGCTGCCACCATAGCAGGAAAAAGAGATTACCTTCTGGGCAAGCCGACCACTGACAACATCGGGGTGGAGCTATTACTCTAGCTACAGTCAGCACTCGTGAGAGGGCCAGTAGCCACTCAACCCTCCTGCAGGAGACGGCCTGCAGCCGCTCTGCAGGTAATCAGGAGACGGCCTGTAGCCTCTCCCGCCTTCATCAGGAGACAGCCAGAAGCCGCTCTGAAGGTGCCCTTAAAGAGACGGCCTGTAGCCGCTCGATCCTCCTACAGGAGATGGCTGGTAGCCATTCAGGAGGTAATCAGGAGACGGTTGGTAGCCGCTCCCGCCTTCATCAGGAGACGGCAGGTAGCCGCTCCAAAGGTGCCCTCAAGTTGGCCTGTAGCCGCGCCCTTCCCCAGGCCATGGCCAGTAGCCAGGCCTTTGCGACGGCCGGTAGCCGCGCCCCTAGGAGGCCAAGGCCAGTAGCCGGGCCCTACGAGAGGAGACGGCCGGTAGCCGCTCTTCCATTAGGTGTTGACTCCTCTACATGAGACTACAACCCAGAGGGAGGCCCCAGCCTGGATGACTACTGGAGAGGCCCTGTGACCACCACTGGGCTCTTCTCACTACAGCCGGTCCCTTGAGAGGCCTTGCCTGATGGACCCCGACGGAGGACGACGCCTCCCACTCCTGACAGTATCCCCAACCACTGGAGACCGCAGCCCGCAGGACCTCCAGACTGCCCCCAGGACCCCCGGGCGGGACATCCCTACACCCCTATGCCGGAGACCTTCGTCCTTCATCAGGCAGCTGTTCAGCCCCAGCCCAGAGGGCCAGACTCCAGCCCTGAGCCTTGAGAGCACAGGATACTTCACCACCCGCAGCCCCGGATGAGAGAGGATTCCCCTACGCATGATCCCGCTGCCCCTGAATACAGAGGCCCCCGGCGGAACTCAGCCCAGTCAGTAGCCAGGCTGAGTTGTTCCCACAGCCCTTGTACCTGACCGCCACCATACCCAGTCCCGATAGTGAGTGACAGTGAAAGCACAGTGAAAGTGAGACAGTGAAGTAAGGGCAGAACAGTGAATTACTAGAATACGGGAAGTCAGAAATAAAAGCTGTCAGTGTTAAAGAAGGGTGGAATAGATAAAGTTACTGCGAGACAGTGAACACAGCCGGGCTGTGAAATAAGTGTCTGTCCTAAGTGAACGCAATATCATCTTAGTGACAGCCTCACGCTGAAATCAATCTGAGGCTCGAGTACCATAGTAATAATTAATAACGGACCAACCAACGAGTTAGACTGCCAACAGTGATAACAGTGCCGTGGCCCTAGTGAACAGAACTCCACCTGATAGGTAAAACCTGGACTTCCCCAAGTGAGAGTATTTGGTTTCACTGCCCTAGGACTCCAGATCATAGTGGTATTCACATTACCTGATCTTGTCTCAAATAGTTTCCTGTGTGATACTAATACCCACAATCTAGACCTAAAGTTTATAACTGTTCAGAATAATTACCCTTATGACATCTACCCATTCCACCCGTAGAATTTAACAATACACGTGTAAGGTTGTTGCCTTGAGTTTTTGTGTCCTGCCACTCTCTTATTTGACTAAGCTCCGGTCTAGAAAGAGAACCCAGCTACACACTAGGCATTAGAGGAACAGGAAGCCAGTCTAAAACTACCTAGCATTACACTGGTGGCAGTGGTGGGATTCGAACCCACGCCTCGGAAGAGACTGGTGGAATCTGTCTTCAGCGGCCTCACCTGAGAGATCTGACTAGCCTACTTAGACAACGTCATTGTCTTTAGCAAGACCTGGGCCGACCACTTTCAGCGCCTTCGCCAGGTCTTCACACAAATACGACAAGCAGGCCTCAAACTCTGGCCCTTCAAGTGCGTCCTGGCTGCCAGAACCGTCTCATTCCTGTGACATGTCATCTCCCAGGCTGGCATATCTTCTGACCCAGATAAGCTCCGCGCCATCACGGACATCCCCCCGCCACAAGACGTTCACGGAATTCTGGCCTTCCTCGGCCTGACGTCCTATTACCGACGTTTCGTGAAAGAGTTCACTCACATTGCTAAGCCAATCCATGACCTGACCCGGTAGGGAGAACTATTTGTCTGGACGGACGAGATATGAGCCTTCCAACAACTTAAGGATAAACTCGTTTCCCCCCCAGTCTTGGCCTTTCCTGACTATGCCCTCCCCTTCCGACTCTACACCGACGTCTCCTTGTTTGCAATCGGCGCTGTGCTAGCCAAAGTCTAAGAGGGCTGTGAGCACATCATCGCCTGTGCCAGCCGTACCCTCAACCAGGCGGAAAAAAATTATGCCGCCACAAAGAGGGAGTACCTAGGCATCATCTGGTCACTAGAGCATTTCTGGGCATACCTGTCAGGGACCCAAGTCACCATCATTACTGATCATCAGTCCCTCCAGTCGTTGAAGCAGTCTGACACCCACAACGCCCAGCTCATCAGATGGTGCAAGACACTGGAGGAGTTTAACTATGAAATTTCATACCGCCCCAGCAAACTCCATACCAATGCAGATGCTCTCTCACGGCTCCCCATCAGTGCCTTACAACTGGAGCCGGATCTTCTCCAACAGTGGCATCATAAGGAATGACCCTCCTGGATTCCCCAACATCTCTTCAAAAAGCTATATCGACAGGCGACCACCTGCTTACTCCATCCGGGCATATCATCCTAGTCCCCAGCACCGCCCTTGATGCCCTCCGGTACTTGCATACCCACAATGGAATTCACCTGGACGTGAAAAAACTCCTGCAGGTCTTTAACAACACCTACTGGGGACCCAATCCCTCCACTCTAGCCAAGGAGATTATCCAATCCTGCCAAGCATGCACCTTGGGTACAGACATCACCCGCATTGCCAATCCATCAGGGCACATTGCCGCCCACACACCTTGGCAGTTATTGGCGATCAATGTAGTGGGACCTCTACCCCCAAAATCAGGTTATTGGTACGTTATCATGTTCGTTGATACATATTTGAAATTTGTCATAGCCTGCCTGGCAAAAGAACACCATACTGGCGCAGTGGCTGATGCCCTGATTCGGCACGTTTTTCCATACTTTGGCATTCCACAGGCAATCCACTCCAATAATGCATCAGAGTTCACCAGCAAAATCTGGGAGGAGCTAGCACACATCTTCGGTTATCACATATCTCACTTGTCCCCTTACTGGCCCCGAGGAAATGCTATCTGCGAACGAAGCCATCGTACACTAATGAACCAACTCTGTACCAGATAGAAGCCACGAAAGACAATGACTGGCCCGCCCATGTCAAAATCGTAGAATGGGGCATAAACTCCTGCCCCCAAGGGGACTGAATTTCACCATACGAACGAGTGTTTGGGGAAACACCTCTCCTCCTACCCCTGCAAGAACACTTACAGCCCCCACCTCTTCTCCCACATCTGATCCCCTTCACTACCTCAAGCAGCGGCTTTCCCACCTTCACAACAACCTGGACCTTCGCCCCGACACTGCCTCCAACCCCTACAAACCGGGCAACACTGTCATGATAGCGCAGCTCCCCACCCCTCACAAGCTCGTGCCACGGTTCACGGGACCCCATACCATCATTTGCGTCCTTAACCCCTACCAAGTGACGGCTGAATATCACGGCACCCCTCGCAGTCTCAGAAACTGTCACATATATGCCCATTTCACGCCCCCACATCCCCCGCCCCACACCCCTCCCCAACCGTTGCCCCTGCTCCACTCCCCTCTACCTCCTATGACTTACATCTCCCCCTTACTGTCTCTCTCCCCCTCCCCCTCCCCCGCCGCCTTCACCTCACCCCCCGCCACGCCACCTCACACCTCACCTGAAGGTTCACCAACACCACCAAGTCCAGATCTCTCCCCTACCTCCTTGCCACCAATCACCTCATCCTCCATGCCCAGTACCATGTGTCCCACCCATGTGCCCACACCTCCTTCATCCGCTACACCCCCGCTCCAACCATCGCCCACCACCAGCCCCAACCCACCCCACCCGTCTCCCTCTCGCACCCCCCCGGCCCCACCTGTCCCATCCCCCACACCCGACCCCAACTGCACCACCCACGCTCCCACAACACCACCACCCACCGGGCCTACACCCCGCCCAGCATCCTGTGCCACCCCAAGCCCTACCACCTCACATCCAACCCCCACACACCCCACCCACTTCCCACACATGCCGACACCGCACACCCACATCACTTCCCACACCCACCCTTAAAACAACCATCACACACTCCGGCCACCTTTCACCCCCACCCACCTGATATACCAACACTCCCACACCACCCACCTTGCCGCAAAATCACACTCCACCTCCTTCCCTAAATCATTTCACACTCATGCTACACCAGGCCCAAATCCCAGCCACTTACACTTCCCAGAGACTTCGTGCCACATCACTCCAGCATAAAACCCCACACTCGACGTCCATCTCCAGCATTCAGCACAGCTCTCTTCAGGAGACATGGGCGCCGCCCTTCGGATGTAAACACCGAGTCCATGGACCCCTCCACCTCCTACTACTCCCCCACTCCTCTACCAACCCATTCACCTTCATCATCTGCGACACTCAGCTAGATGAAAACCCCGCCACCATAGCCTGGCACGCCCTCCTCCAACACCTGCAGCCAGTCTACCACACCTATGACACAAAAGTTTACAACCTCCAGTCACAGGGACGTGACGTTTTCCCCGAAGACGGTGGTAAAATGCTGAATAGTCTTACAGAGGACAGCCCAACACTCCCAGAAGGAGCCTACAGAGGGGTGAATAGAGCACGACTTGACCCTGGACGACAGGGACATAAGTTCGCCCGGGCCTCGCACCCCTATGACCCGGAACTCACCTGCTGCCACCATAGCAGGAAAAAGAGACTACCTTCCGATCGAGCTGACCACTGACAAGATCGGGGTGGAGCTATTACTGTAGCTCCAGTCAGCACCTCTGAGACAGCTGGTAGCCGCTCAACCCTTGTACAGGAGACAGCCTGCAGCCGCTCTGGAGGTAATTAGGAGATGGCCTGTAGCTGTTCCCGCCTTCATCAGGAGATGGCCAGAAGCTGCTTTGAAGGTGCCCTTAAAGAGAAGGCCTGTAGCTGCTCGACCCTCCTACAGGAGACGGTCGGTAGCCGTTCTGGAGGAAATCAGGAGACGGCCGGTAGCTACTCCCACCTTCGTCAGGAAATGGCTGGTAGCTGCTCCGAAGGTGTCCTAACAGAGTCAGCCTGTAGCTGCTTGATCCTCCTGCAAGAGACGGCTGGTAGCCACTCCAGAGGTAATCAGGAGACAGCCAGTAGCCGTTCCCACCTTCGTCAGCAGATGGCCGGTAGCTGCTCCGAAGGTGCCCTTGAGTCTGCCTGTAGTCGCTCCCTTCCCCAGGCCATGACCAGTAGCCGGGCGTTTGCGATGGCTGATAGCCGTGCCCCTAGGAGGCCACGGCCAGTAGCCGGGCCTTTGCAATGGTCGGTAGCTGTGCCCCTAGGAGGCAACGGCCAGTAGCTGGGCCCTACAAGAGGAGACGGCCGGTACCCGCTCCTCCGTCAGGTGCTGACTCACCTACACGAGACTATGACCCAGAGGGAGGCCCCAGCCTGGAGGACTACTGGAGAGGCCCCGTGACCACCACCGGGCTCTTCTCACTACAGCCGGTCCCTGAGAGGCCTCGCCTGAAGGACCCCAACGGAGGTCGATGCCCCAGCCCGCAGGACCTCCAGACTGCCCCTAGGACCCCCAGGCGGGACATTCCTACACTCCAACGCTGGAGACCCTTGTCCTTTGTCAGGCTCCTGAGTGAACGGTTCACGCAGCTGTTCGGCTCCAGCCCAGAGGGCCAGACTCCAGCCCAAAGCCCTGAGAGCACAGGACCCTTCGCCACCCACAGCCCCGGACGAGAGAGGATGACCCTGCGCGTGATCCCCTGGCCCCTGAATACAGAGGCCCCCGG
This sequence comes from Coenobita brevimanus, assembly GCF_032717465.1. Lineage (NCBI taxonomy): Eukaryota > Metazoa > Arthropoda > Malacostraca > Decapoda > Coenobitidae > Coenobita > Coenobita brevimanus. The sequence continues at coordinate 12,155,384 of NC_137046.1, forward strand.
CGGAACTCAGCCCAGTCAGTAGCCAGGCTGAGTTGTTCCCGCCGCCCTTGTACCTGACCGCTGCCATACCCAGCCTCAATAATGAGTGACAGTGAAAGCACAGTGAAAGTGATACAGTGAAGCAAGGGCAGAACAGTGAATTACTAGAATACAGGAAGTCAGAAATAAAAGCTGTCAATGTTAGTGTAAAAGAAAGGTGGAATAGATAAAGTAACTGTGAGACAGTGAACACGGCTGGGCAGTGAAATAAGTGTCTGTCCTGAGTGAACGCAATACCATTTTGGTGACACAGCCTCACGCTGAGACCAATCAGAGGCCCCAGTGCCATAGTAATAATTAATAATGGACCAACCAACAAGTTAGACTGCCAACAGTGATAACAGTGCCGTGGCCCTAGTGAACAGAACTCCACCTGGTAGGTAATATCTGGACTTCCCCAAGTGACAGTATTTGGTTTCACAGCCCTAGGACTCCTGATCATAGTGCTATTCACTTTACCTAATCTTGTCTCAAATAGTATCCTGCGTGATACTAATACCCACAATCTAGACCTAAAGTTTATAATTGTTCAGAATAATTACTTTTGTGACATCAACCCGTTCCACCTATAGAATTTAACAATACACGTGTAAAGTTGTTGCCTTGAGTTTTTGTGTCCTGCCTCTCTTTTATTGAATTTTGTCTAAGCTCTGGTCTAGAAAGAGAACCCAGCTACACACTAGGCATTAGAGGGACGGGAAGCCGGCCTGAAAACACCTAGCATTACAATATATATATACTTCCATGGCAGTTTCTCTATGTCACATGGTGGTCCATCTCACTTTCCTTGCCGGATTCAGCCAGAGGGTTTGATAGGTGGGGAGGGAGGGAGAGCCCTCCTGCATTGCTTTCTTATCTTCACCTAAATGAATTAGATATCATAGTCATAGTCTTCTCATTAACAAACAGCCACGAAAGGACCATTACGTTTCTTGTTTGCTTTCCTCTGTACTTTGTACTCTGTGGGTTTGTAGGCAAAACTATTTCTAGGGTAACATATACGGGAGGTAACTCTGGTAAGCTGGATCATGGAGTGGCTTTGTATCCCAGCAGAGTTGGTGAATAAGCCTCCACGGGCTCAAACGCCGAAGTTACGGGGCTATCCCCGCAGCAGGTCACATGGCTGAATTAACAGGTATATGGGGAAGCGAGTTTTGTTCAACAGTCTGACTGGCCTGAGTATCGATCTGGAGGTCTTCCAGTTGTGGAATGGTTATGCTGCCTCTATTACTGACTCCCAAAACGTCACTGTAATGGATCTGCGTGAGAAGTACTACTGACAGACATTCTCCATTTTCCTTTCTCTGCCCTTTCTGTAAAACTGAATTTTAGATATGACCCAGAATTATTTTCCGAATTGCATGTACTGTACGGTTCCTGGACGTTAAGTGAGAAATGCTCATGCATAACAGACGTCAAGTGCTGCTGTATAGTACTTTCACAGCAAAAACATGGCGTTCCAACTAACTTGTATGGCTTAGTTCACGTCCGTTCCCCGAAGCCAATTGGTGTACAGAGCTTCAAGGTTTCTGTGAAATGGAAGAAAATTTACTGCAGTGTGGTTACCAATCCATCTAACTCCTAATCATACACTGTGTGAATAAACGGCCTTTTAATCTACTTTGTCATCTACTTTAACACGGTTCATACACCAACTTCCTTTGGTTGTGAACTCACACGCTTATCAACAGACTTTTTATTTTTATTTATTTATTTATTTTTTTATGGTAAGGAACTGGATAAGAAATCTGTCATATGAAAGACTGAGTCCCGAACAGTATCGTATACCAAACTATGTGACTAAATATATGATCGATGTAAATTGTTCCTAACTCTATGAAAAGACAAAATTTAGTATGATCGTAAGTAAGACACTATGTCTGATATCCATATTGCTTAGATATTCGTTACCAATATTGCTCATCTTTAATATGATATCTGGTCATTCAACACAATACGCAGCTCGTAAATCTACTCAAAAGTCTTTGGAGTCAATCCATTTCGTATTAGCTGCTGGAGTACTGAGGTAAAAGTAATAATAAATAATAAAAGTGAAATACCTCCGCAGCGGGGTGAGCCCGACACCACCACCCCAGGAGGAGAGTACAAGGGGGTGACACCCACCCCACGAGGAGATGACGGGGAGGCTGTTTTCTCCGACGAGCCATCCAGGCAGGAACAGCATATCCCTCCCTTGACTAGATGCCCCTTTTCCCCGCAGCCAGACCACCGGGCAGTGTACAGTGAAAGTACACTACACTTCAGTGAAGGAAACACCAGAATCAGGGTGGGACTTGCAGAAGCAAAGTCCCAAGCAAGCCCTTGGACGCCGTGTCCACCAGATCGGCCTCCATAAAAATAGAGGACTCAAAAGGAGCCTCGAGACTTGCTACACCCCAGGGGAGCAGTGGCATAGTAGCACCCACTGGGTCTACTGTGAGTGGAGTGAGCACCGGTTCTCCATCCTCTCCCACCCACCTTTGGGAGCCGGCACATCGGCACGTCTTACAGACGATCTTTTTCGGAACTCCCCAGGGGGCCCACGGGTAGACTCCACCGGAGATACCACTCAAGACAGGCCATCTGCCGTCCCCCAAGGCTGCCCCAACCCCGACGGGCGGAGGACAGACTCCACCGGAGCTGCGGATTTCCCAAGGAGTGCCTACCAGGCCTCCCCCTCCCGACGTCCTCAGGACAGGTGCCCCAATCCAGGTGGTGAAAGAGCAGACTCCACCAGAGCTGCGACTGTTGCCAGGTGTGCCCACCGGGCCTCTTCTTCCTGCCGCCACCAGGTTCTGCGGCACCTGAAGGTGTCCCCTCAGACCCCTCCTCCGCCCCTGTCCCACGTAGGAGCTCAGCCAGTGCCCAACGGGGCTGCCTGGCAGATGGAGTGTCCCTCAGGCCTCCCGCTCGTGCCCTTGACCAGACTTTCGGCAGGGTTTGTCAGGCCCACCAAGCCATGGAGCAGGCCTCTGGCCGCTCTCCCTCCGTGAGTCCCGGAGCTCCGACCGAGGGTAGTGCCTCTTGTTCAGCCCGCCCCTCCTGTGGCAGAGTGAGGCACCTCTCTCCCCCCCTTTCTCCCTGAGAGGGTGGGATCTGCTCTCTTGCAAGTACCCCACCAGTGACCAGACCAGGTGAGACATCCCCGAGGCCAGATGTCCTGTCACTGAAGCCCCTTCTTCCTCGTCCCCAGGCACTGTCAGACTCCACTGGAGCGAGAGGCCACAACCCACCCGTGACGGCCTCCTCCCGCAGGCGAGACTGCAGCCCCCGGAGTCAACAGGCCACCCCTGATGCCTGCTGCAGCCGCCAGACCTCCCACGGTGCAGGTGACCGCAGTCCTCTCCTGCTGGCCGCCTCTGCCGGACGAGACTGCAGCGCAGCCAGAGTACCACCCTCTCTGCAGCCAGCCCTCAGCCCGGGTCTCCCCAGATCCACCCCCAGGTCTCCAACTACAACTAAGGGCCAGCGCCGTGCAGTGTGACTCCTGGCCCTCTTTGGCCCTAGCCCAGAGAGCCCCTCATCACCCAGGGCCTCTGTAGAAAGAGGGCCACCCACCACGTCACCCACCAACTCCTACGGGACTCATGGCGACCCCAGAGGTGACCTACCCCTGGACTGCACTCCGGATGGCTCTCCCCAACGCCCGGACACCACCTGCGGTTCCCGGCGTAAGGGCCTCCTGCATCCCATGACCCAAGCATCCCTCTCCGCCTACCCCGTGAGTAAAAGACTCTGAGGTTGTTTGTCCCCTAGTGTCTGTGAGCCCCAACCCCAGTGCACCAGCCCCCTCCCTCCTTCCCCCAGTGCTCCCAGTGTCCCCCCCCCCCCAGTGTTACCTTCCCGTGTGGAACAGTGAACTTCCCACAGAGAAATTCACGTGCAGAGTGTGTGGTGCTAGGCACACGTTGTCCCCAAATGTGACTATCCCTCCCCAGTGTTATACCCAACAGACAGCACCAGTGCCACGACCGCCCCCTTCCATTTTTTGTCCATGTCAAGGTAAATCAAAGGTGGCATATAAAGTATACTCCCAGCAACCAGCCCCGTAAGGATGTCTGTGTCACCACAGTATTCTCTCTCTCTCTCCCCCCCCCCAGCCCCTGTTGCGCAGATATATCGTAAGTGCTATATACTCCCTTCCTATGTCACGTGCACGTAGCATAAGGATAGCTAGGGTGTCGTCTGTCACACGGATGCATATAACTAGCATAGGAGGCCGTTTATGTTACACGAGTATATATATAAGGACCTGAGCATATACTGCCATCTATGTCACACGTTTGGGTATACTGAGATATATGTGACTGTATTTGCCATCTACCTGAGACAGAGCACACCTGGTGTATTGTGTGGACCATATGTATAACACTGTGTGGGAATTATCCTATGTAGGGAAAGGTAAAGTACTGTGTATTGGTCAAACTCGCTGAACTAGGTGGAAATATTTATTGTAAGAGCTAGCCTTCTGAGATTGTCTTGTTATTTTACATCACATAGTTTTGATCACGGATTGTGTGTGTAGTTGTCTATTGTTAATATATAAGTGTGCCTCTGACCAGTAGTGTTTGGACTTTTCCTTCCTTGCCTGTGACTGACCCGGTCGAGAACAAAGAACCCAAGGTCGCACTGTACCTGAGCTCAAGAAGTCGGGACTCAGAATAAGCTACATAAAAAGGAAATATTCCAGTTGTTTTTAATGACACTATATATAATTACCTGTCAATTAACTCATCGTATTTTTTTTCATCTTTTATGCAGCCCAAATACGTGCACACAGAAAGTGCATCCAAAAAATTCATAGCCTACCTATAGAAGCAGCCGTGCCCACTCTTCCCTGTGGAAACTTGCAAGTAATCCTGCAGATGGAAATTGTTGACTGGGTGTTTGGCTGGTGGATGGAGTGGTTTAATGGGTGAATAAGTGGATCGACAGGCAGAGTGGTTAAAGTGGGATGTTAGGTGGCTGGGAATACAGGTAGAGTAGACTGAGTGGGTGGGATAGATAGATGGGGTGGGCAGAGTGCCTGAGATGGGTGGGTGGGTGCCCGTGCTGGATGAGGTGAAGTGGGCATTTGTAGATGGAGGGGTGTATGGGTGGGTGGATGGATGGGCAAGGTGGGTTGAAGGATGGGTGGAAAGGGTCAGCGGTTTGGTGGGTGGTTGGTTGGGAGAGGTGGGGTGGTCAGGGTTGTTGGGTGCAGTGGGCCAGTGGGTGAGTGTGTGATTCGGTGGGCAAGCTGAGTATGTGGGTGGGTGAGCAGGGTGAGTAGGAGTGTGGCTGGGTTTTGTGAGTGGATGGGTGGATGTGTGCCCTCGCAGAGGACAAGGTATGAGGTGGGCTTACTACACTGGGTGCATATGTGGGCTGGTCAGTAGGTGGAAGAGGGAAAATAGGTCCACTGGCAAATGTCAATGACAAAAATGTGCCCATGACTGGAATAAGTTCATGCTGGAAAACAGGTCAATAGGAGATTATGTACTTTGGGGAAATTGCCCTTGGGAGAAGCAGGTCCAACAACAACAACAACAACAACAACAAAAAGTACATGGGGTTGAAAAGTTCATGGGAGATAATGGTCCATGCAGCGATTCGGTGTTTCCCCATGAGAAGAAAATGTTTCATGGGAAGAATAGGTCTATGGGGATAATACGTCCATGGAGGGAAAATTGGTCCATGGGGGAAATAAGTCCATCTGGAAAATAGGTTCCTTGAACGAAAATACATTCATGGAGGGAAAACCGGGTCATGGAGCAATAAACGTTCATGGAGGGAGGTAGGTTCCTGTGGAATATATATCCTTAAGGGAAAGAGTTTCACTGGGGAAAATTAGACTTTAGGGAAAAAAATTGATATGCCCATGGATGAAAATAGGTTCATGATGGAACATAGGTGAGTCAGGGATGACCCCTCCTGAGTGCAGCCAGAGACAGGTTTATGTGCAATTGTGAAACAGTATGCGTGAACCTTAAAAATTGCTTAGGTAGTACGATGAGTACTGACGGAAGTTTAGAGAATAAAGTGCATGTAATGGTACAGTAGGGACAACAAGTTGCTAGCTTAACCCGCGCCATCCCGGCGACGTGAATTAACATCCGCACATGATGTGCACTCATGTCCCGGCGATGTGAATTAACACAGCAACATTGCAAGGTCCCTAATTTGCATAATTTTCAATTTTCGTGAGTGATTTCACGAGTGATTTTTGGCACATATACACGGGACACCCTCCTCTATTCCTCTACAAGATGCCAAGCAGAGATAATGCCTTACACCGCATAACCTCTCCCCCCCCCTGCACACCATTGTCTCAGCAATTCACCTGTTACCAGTGACCTGGCCAATAAAGACATTCAGGGCCAGAGTGATTCCACAATTGATGACAATGTGGAGGACAAAGTTTACATAGCATTAGAGGAAGAAACAGTCAGAAATGATGATCAAGTAATGTGGGGAAAAAAAGGTCATGAATGGTGATGAGTTAGTGAGTGAAACAATGCTTATAATGCCTATATTACTGTTTGAAAACCAATATACTCTTGTACTACATATAAATTCGTACCAAGTAAATAAATAGATACTGTTTATGAGTGGATAAAATAGTTACCCTCCCATAGAACTCGTTTTCTTTGGTGCCAGCCTGTTAGAAAACCCAGTCAGATAAGGAAGTACTTGTACCTAGATCGAGTATTTTAAACCTCAGGTGAGCGATTTCTCTATGAATTTTCGATGGAAACCATAGAGAGTTTTGTTGCAGAATTATATACTCTCATAGTTGACATCAAACTGATCATCTTTTGTAATATATCTGCCTGGTGATCAAAATACATTCCAAATGCACATCGCTCTTGCTTATCACCATACATGTGAGAATTCATCACATCAAACCACTGATCAACAAGGCAAATGAATTTTGCTGTTGCATCCCAGTGATTACTCTGCAATAATCCTCTCTCTCCTAAATATTGAAGTGCACTTGCACAGCTCTTTGACAGCAGCTGTGTTGCATACTTGACTCGCTGCCTTTGTTGACTAGTCACATTAAGATGAATGTCAGTTGCTTTATAGGCTAAACCATATTCTGTTTTTGTCTTTGCTAACATCTCACGAGTACAGTCATCAGACACAATGTCACCATTCTCCAGCAAAAATCCAGAATCCAAAAGATTATTTCTGATTAGCTTCACCATATGTGGGACATCGGCAAAGACAAAAACTTCCCTATTAGCACATGGATTTTTGAAAGACACACTCCTAGTTTTCATGGGATCTATGCCCAGTGCCATCCACACACGAAGATTACCTAGTCCTAAATCGTGTACTATGGCTATAACTGAGTAACCAACTGACTCTACTTTTCTAATCAAATCAAGTATAATATTCTGCATGTTTGATTCATCAAAGTTATAATAAATTGGTTGCTTCCACTGCCCTACAAGGCTTCTTAACCCTTTAACCGCGGGTATTGTTTTGGTCTGACTGTCCTCTCCCGTGGGGGTTTCAGCCAAATGTAAACAAACCTTTAAACCTTAATAACTCTGCACAGAATAAAGCTAGAGAAAAAAATAAGGTACCATTAGAAAGTACTAACCTTCAGCTTTCCATTGATGTAGGTTTCATGACTTTGTTGACTTTCACAGGACGGGGAGAGCCGTTAGAAGTGAGGGGTGTGAAATAACTATTTTACGCCCCACACACCAGTACCAAATGCCAACGACTCTCTCATAATAGTAATATAAACATATATGAACACTGTACATACGATAAACACCCACTCTGTGTTCACTGAGGTAGGTAAAAGGCACTTCCCTGCGGCTGCGCCCGCTCTTCACTGCGGCCGCGCCTCACTTCACTGCGGCGGCACCCGCTCACTGACGTTTCATGCGATCTTTTCATTATTTCTAACTTCTAATATTATTTTACATATAATCTGGGCAATATACATTATATTTACACTGCACTTATTACTATATTGCGTCACTGTCGCATCACAGAATTACACAAGTGCCGCAGATTCTCTTATTACAATATCACTTATTATACTGGCCAATATTTACATTTTTTTCTAGGCAAAATATCCCTTATTACTACATTATCCATTATACAATTATTGGCAAAGCACGTCACTGTCGCATCACTATATATCACTGTCACTTTCAGTATTTACTCAGAGAGTGGTACTCGGCAAAGCACGGAGTTACACATAGAGCGACTTGGCATTCCAGGCACAGGTGTGTGCTCATTTTTCTCGTCCTAGGCCTCCGTGTGGTGTTATGACATACTCTGCAGCGGCCCTGTGACAACCTGCCACCTGCTGTAAGAGGCAATTTCACAAGCTGGTGCCGGCTCATGTAATTGCGGCACTCAAGACGGTCAGGTTGTGTCAGAGTGTCGTCTCGGGATCAATGCCGTCACCTGACCAAATCGTGCAAGTAGCTGCTGCACGACAGTCTTGGAAAACTGTCTCAGTGATGGTTGCCTTATGCCCCCGACTTGTGTCTTGTAGAGAATGAAGGCGTTGAGCATGCACATATCGAGCATGTGCAGGCAAGCCTTCCTGTACCATCGGGTGTTTCTCCTGAGACAGTCGATTTCGCCAATCATCATATCAGACTTATCAACAAGTCTCATATTGACATTGTAATCAATGACGGCATCAGGCTTCATGATTGGCTCTCCCGTCCTGTAGCTGACCTTCCCAGTTCTCTGCAATTCCCCCTTGTGGATGGTGCTGATCATATTCACGACCTTCTTGTCATGCCACCTGATCGCAAGAAGCTTGTCTGACTTCTTCAGGTGAACATCTCCCTTGGATGATGATGATGCTTCGGGGAAACTTGTCCACTCTTTCCTATAGCTCCGTACAGTGCCAACAGTGCCAATGCCGTGTTCAGCAAGGTATTTGGAGAGTTTCGGTGCTGTGTAGTAATTGTCTGTGTACAGCACATGATTACCACCAAAATACCTCTCCATCAGCACTTTTACAATGGAGCCAGAGAAGCCAAGGGGGTCTTGCCTGTTCACGTCCATTGTACTAGCCGAGTAGATGACAAAATCCAGGATATACCCCGTCTCACAGTCACACAGCACAAAGAACTTTATCCCAAAGCGGTGGCGTTTGCTGGGGATGTACTGCATGAATTTGAGACGTCCTCTGAACAATACCAGGGATTCGTCTATGACGACTTTCTGCATAGGCCGGAAAAATCGCATAAATCGATCCCTAATCCTGTTGAGAAAATCCCTCACTTTCCACAAAGGGTCAGTTTGGGACGGGTTTGCATTGTCAGCGAAGTGCAGGTATCCAAGCAGCTGTCGGAACCGATCCCGTGACATATACTTCCCGAATATTGGGATAGTAGTAATGTCATCCACGAGCCAGTACTCCTCCAACTCATGTCTCTTTATATGGGGCATCAGAAACATTAGTGCAAAAAAAACATACAGCTCTCTGATTCCGACAGGCAACCACGACACTTGCTTTGGTGAGCCAATAGGTCCCAGCCCTTCTGCTGCACACTGAGCTGCATACCTATTGGTCTCATTGCTGACATGCTGCACGATTTCATCATCCATGAAGGCCAGGAAGTAGTCAACAAAGTCATCTCCTGCGTTGCATGGGAAGGCAGGCTGTATTCCAGCATTTGTCATATCAAACGGCGGATTGTGTGGCTGAAAATCTGCACCGTCAGACCAAACAAATGCATCCACTTTCCCTGTGCGTGGTTCAGTGGCAGTGGCAGGTTGCATTGCACTCGTTTCCCCGTGAGAAGGAGCTGAGGTGGAGGCAATGGGTGAGGCAATGGGTGAGGCAGGAGGTGAGGCAGGAGGCGAGCGGGAGGGGGGTGAGACAGGAGGCAACGGGGAGGGGGGTGAGTGCGGGGGCGGTGAGTGGGGGGGTGGCGAGAGTGAGGGAGCTGAGCGGGGGGCAGGCGGGGGGGTTTCTGACCTGGTGCGTGGTGAAACTTGACCCTTTCTACCCCGCTTATCACCTCGCTTATCGCCCAGCTTTGCCCTCCAACTGCCACGCATCCCCTTTGTTCTAGGCCTGCCTGCCCTGCCTGCATGGCCTGCACGGCCTGCCTTCCCTTGCTTTGCAGGCTCTGGGAATTCGTACTCCTCAGATGATGTAGACTGAGGAGAGGGCACGGCAGATGATGATGATGATGTGAGGGCAATAGGGCTAGGGGAACAGGAAATTGATGGGAAATGCTTACTAGGGCCTGGTGTGGGAGACGTGAGCCTGCGCTTCACTCCCTTCCCACGTGCAATACCAGATTTGCCCATAGGAGCCTTCCCTTTCCCAGAGTAAGTTGGGGGTGGTGGGGGGGAAACAACACGATCACTTTCATCACTGTCACTATCAATGGAAATGGTTCGCCACCAATCACTGCCAAATCGTCACTGCTTGCTGTGAGTGTGTCACTTTCACTGCCACAATCAAGAGTAGTACTTACTGTTTTGTCCAGCTCAATTCTAATTTCAGGAGTGCTCAACCCCTTCTGCCTCGCTGTCGGCAGTTCCTTCACCGGTGTAGAGGTAGAGGGAACACTAGCACTAATCACTTTCGAGGAGGAAGCGAGCGACGATGAGTCGGGACGGAGTGCCATTCTCACGCACAGAGCTGGACAGATACTGACTGATGCGGGTCAGGGCAGGGGTGGGGGGGGCCCTCTCGGGGTTGGAGGAGGGAGGTGTGGGATGGCTGGCGTGAAAGAACTCGACAGCTACTCTTGCGTGAGACACTTTGCGTGCTGGGAAAACGCGCGGTGTTCAAAATATTCACGATCATTCCAGAATGACACCCGCGGTTTGGTCCAGTTTTGTCAATGTCATTCTGGAATGACACCCGCGGTTAAAGGGTTAACATGACAACATTTACATTGCTGTGTGGCTTATATAAGATGTCTGTTATCTCATCAAAACACATAACTACCAACTTCCCTTTATAATCTAAAGTGTCTACCTTTGATTTCATGAGGTGTAAGACTGATGACAAGATGCCTGGCTCACAAGGAAAACTCTTTGCTCTGTCTTTTAAAGTGCTCTTTGATGGTAGTGGGAAGCCTACAGTGTTTTTAAGATACTTATAGCATTTTCGACTTAGACTTCTTAATGTCATGGCACGAGTTATGTCCTCCTCTGGCCAATTTTTAACACATTGAATTTTATTGAAAATTATATCAGTTTGACTCTGAGTGAAAATAGGCTTTAAAATGTCCACCACTTCTTGTTTCACTTCATTATAACTCGTTTTTTCAGTACTTTCTTTCAAGTTTAAATACTTGTTACGTCGGAAATCAACCTCATCTTGCAACTTCTTTATTCCCATATGCGAATCTTCTTTGATTTCCTGGCAGTTTGTGCAGAGTGATGTTACTTTATTGTTTTCACTAGCTAGCAAAGTAGTTTTAAAATGCCTGCCGCCGGACCACCCACCCCGCCACCCCCCACCCCACCACCGGGCCACCACCACACCACCACCCCAGGAAGACACAACGGGGGGGCTAATGACCCAGGGCAAGAGGGTCACCCGCCCACCACTGACCTGCGCCCGTTTTCCCTGCAACTGCCCCGACACCAGGTGAACAAGGATCGGCAACGACCTTGCAGGCGGGACAACCATCGCCAGCAGTGGGGTGGGACTGAACAAGATTCAGTCCCTAGTAACGTTTTGGCGACGGCCATAGTTACCCCCTCAAGGGCAGGAGGCCCTTCAGTGCATCACGAGGTGTCTATACCCTCCGCCACATCTAGGGCAAGAGGCCCTTCAGTGTGCCACGAGGTGTCAGTACCCTCCACCACAGCTAGGGCAGGAGGCCCTTTAGTGTGCCACGAGGGGTCAATACCCTCTGCCACATCCAGGGCAGGAGGCCCTACACTGTGCCACGAGGGGTCAATACCCTCCACCACATCCAGGGCAGGAGGCCCTACAGTGCACCACGAGTGGTCAATCCCCTCCGCCACATCCAGGGCAGGAGGCCCTTTAGTGCGACACGAGGTTCCAGTACCCTCCGCCACTCCAAGGGCAGGAGGCCCTAGTAGAAAGCGAAAAGTGGGTCCCAGGGTAAAGAGACCTGGAGCCACGGCTGTGACAGACCCAGGAGAGAGAGTCGCCTCTGTGCTTCCCTCCCTGTATGTAGGAGAGGACACGGTCTCCGTGTACACTCCACCTACTGCGTTCCCCTGCGGGAACTGCTCGACACCACCCGGGAGAGTTGTCCTGGAGGTGTCACCAGAGTGGAGGCAAAGTCCGAGACCGGATCTGCCTCCCACTCCTGGGAGATCTCTGTCTTCCTCAGGCACCAGTGGGAGACAAGGCCGCAGTCCAACCCTGACAGCGTGTCCCCTGGCAGACAATTGCAGCCCCAGGACCCCCAGGCGAGCCCAGCAGACTACCGGCGAGGGTAGCCCTGACCCTCTCACCCCGCGGAGCCGCCGATGCCAGACCCGCCTCCTCCAGCTGTTTGGCCCCAGCCCCGAGGGCCACCTCTCAGGTCGAGGCCCCCAGACAGGTGGGCCTCCCTGCACCCCACCGACGAGACCCTGAGGTAAGGGTCTCCCTTCAGGTCGAGGCCCCCAGACAGGAGGGCCTCCCTGTGACTCGCCGATGGCCAGGACCCGGGCAGTGACTCCCCTGCGGGTAGTGTGTTGCCTGTTACAGGTAGAGTCCCCCTGAGGTCCTCCCCCTCGAACAGTGACAAAGTGAATTAACCCAGAAACACGGGTAAACCAGTGACGCCCCTTAGACCTAAATAAACCCGAAGAAGAGGAACAGTGAACAGTGACAGAGTGACAGAGTGTGATCCAAATAAAACCAGTGGCTAATGATATTTAACCCAACAGACTCAAATGTCCAATAAAGTGGAAGTATTCAATAATAATAAGTAAAGTAATATCACCCGCCCAGAATAAAGGAACTTCCCGTAATTGTGAATGACGATCAGGGTGCGCGGGAGAACCAAAAACCTGTGTACAGTGAGCCGAGTGTCGTGATCCGCACCCTGACTTCATTATAGTAATATTCCTCCCCCAGACTCTTAACCTTGTGTATTCCCCTTGTTATTGTGAGTAGATATATTTTGGGTTTAAATGAAAGACGGTCATCTACACCTATATAACTAAAGACATTGGTATACATGCATCATATCGTGTGTGGAGTACAATTGCATCTTCTGCTATCAAAACTTAACTCTGTGTCCCTGTAACTTGTATCTCAAATATCACTCTGTATCATATTGTACCGGTTTTAGAATTAAGACAATAGATGTGTTAAGGTATACTGCCTAGTTTTTATGTCCTGTTCCTTTGTTGGTGCTTTAATTCCGGTCCGGAAAGAGGACCCCGCTCAGTTGCTAGTGTTTTTAGGACGAGGAGTCGACCTAAAAACACTCAGCATAACAAGTTTCTTTACTGACGTCATGATCTGATCTTTGTTCACGTAACTGTTCAGCTGGATTTACTGTGACTTGGGTATTTTGTGTCTCAGAGCTGATATAAGGCACACAGGCACTTGAGGTATGAACATGTAGTAACTCGGCTACTTTCCTCTTCAGTCCTTGCTTCTCTACTCTTTCAGCTCTCTTGGTAGCCACCTCTGTTGGACTTTGTAAAATGCCCGTGGCTGGACCTTCCGCCCCGCCACCCCCCACACCACCACCGGGCCACCACCACCCCACCACCCGAGGAGGAGATAACGGACAGGTTAATGACCCAGGACAAGAGGGTCATCCAACCACCACTGACCTGTGCCCCTTCTTCCCGCAACTGCCCCAACGCCAGGTGAGCCTAGATCCGCAACAACTTACACGGCGGGTTGACCATTGACAGCAGTGGGATGGGACTGATACAACATCAGTCCCTCGTAGTTTTGTGGTGACGACCACAGCTTCACCCCCAACGGGACAGGAGGTCCCTAGGTGAGCCACGAGGTGTTTACACCTACTGCCACCGCAAGCCACGGGGAAGTACCATCCTCTGCCGCAACAACCCTGGTGAGCCACGAGGGGCTTGTATCCTCTGCCACCGTGAGCCACGAGGGCGTAATACCCTCTATAACAAATAGGGCAGGAGGCCCAATAGTGGGTTGTACGGGGCTCACACCCCTAGCCACTCTAAGGGTAAGAGACCCTCACACACAGCCACAAGTGGGTCCCAGGACCGATCAACCTGGTGCCACGGCAATTGTAAAAGACAAGAGAGAGAGTCGCCTCTGTGCTACCTTCCATAAGTGCAAGAGAGACCACAGCCTCCGTGTGTCCTCTAGAGTCAGCTAACTCCTGCAGGAGTAGCTGGACACCACCCGGGGGAGTTGCCCCTAAAGTGTCACCTGAACAGAGGCCCGGTCCCAGTCGGGACCTACCTCCCACCCCCGGGAAATTCTTGTCTTCCCCAGGTACCAGCAGGAGATGAGGCCGCAGCCCACACCTGACGGCGCGTCCCCCAGCAGACCTCCGCAGCCCTCGGACCCCCAGGCGAGCCCAGCAACCCGTCGACGCCGACCTCCCCCTGCCACAGACCCTACGACGTCAGGGCCGTCTGCTACACCTGTTTGGCCCCAGTCCCTAGGGCCAACACAGACAGGCCTCCCTTCACAGTGACCAGAGGAGGGCCTACAGCAGGTCAAGACCCCAGGCAAGAGGGTCTCCCTGCACCGTGACCAGAGGAGGGCCTACAACAGGTCGAGACCCCAGGCAAGAGGGTCTCCCTGCACCGTGACCAGAGGAGGGTCTACAACAGGTCGAGACCCCAGGCAAGAGGGTCTCCCTGCACCGTGACCAGAGTGAGGACCTACACCTTATAGTGACAAAGTGATATCGCCCCAGAAACTCGGGCAAGAATAGTGACTTTCCCCTTTCCTGTAGTGAGACAGAGATAATGATCCAGTGACAGAGTGAACCACACCAAAAAGTGTCCGTAAATACCTTCCCCCGGAAAAGACTATAAGTTCTGGGTTCATACGACTAGTGCTATCCCCAAGTCCAGTCTAGAGTAGTCCCCCCCTTGTCAGTGTACGCGCGGGCGAGAGTTGCCGCGCCGAGCCCAAACAGTGAATTATAGTGCTCTACTCCCCTTGTTATTTTATAGTAATAATCCCTCCTCGGCTCATCAAGCCCAGACATCTCTATTGCCCCAGCACACTAAGACCTTTTGGACTTTAATGCAAGTTAGTCTCATCCACTTATGGACTCTTAACCCATTGTAAAGTATAATTATAGAGTGTGTGAACATCCCGTGTTGTACTAACGTAACTTTGTATATCTGTATCCTCTGCCCATAATATCATTCTATGTAATATTGTCAAGGTGTTAGAATTAAGGTAATAGATGTGTTAAAGGTGGACTGCCTAGTTTTTATGTCCTGTTCCTTTGTTAGTGCATTACTTCCGGTCCGGAAAGAGGACCCCGCTCAGTAGCTAGTGTTTTTAGTACGAGGAGTCGGCCTAAAAACACTCAGCATAACACTGGTGGCAAGCGGTGGTTCTGGATCCGAGTAAAGCACGGAGGAACGTAAAAGGAAACTTGCACAATGGCAGCTAAACCGCACATTCAGTTACCAAAATTCAACCCGGACCAATGTGACATGGATGTTTATTTGGACATGATCAAACCCCTTTTAGACATAGGGTTTGACTCAGATAAGGAGAAAATTGCAGTCACACTACCTAATCTGGGGAAAATTATCACCAATGTCATACCAAAAGTAGTCCCAGAACTGTCATGGGATCAGTTCACACAAATTGTGAAACAGGCAGTGACGCCATCTCTGGGCACAGTTGTAGCCTTATCGCAACTAGACGCCCTCACATACGACGGAAACCTCAATGACACCTTCATCCAGGCTAGGCGGCTCGTCACTGCTGCGTACCCGGGCACAGATGCAAAAACCCGGGAACAACTCATATTCCACAAACTCCTCAGGATCCTCCCCAGTTTCATTAAAGACCACTTCACAATACATGAACCGACGGGAGAC
Organism: Coenobita brevimanus; assembly: GCF_032717465.1. Lineage (NCBI taxonomy): Eukaryota > Metazoa > Arthropoda > Malacostraca > Decapoda > Coenobitidae > Coenobita > Coenobita brevimanus. The sequence continues at coordinate 12,171,398 of NC_137046.1, forward strand.
CTGGATAAAGAAATCAACCAAATAAGGCACCTTCTAGCCGTCCACTCCTCCCCCAAACATATCGGCGACATCACACAATTCCCCAAGGACCTCATCCCTGTAAATCCGTGGGAATTTTCTCCTTGCTGCCCGGAGTGCCCAATCCACGACATTCATGAACAGCTAAAAGCTGCCAGGCACAGCACAGCAACACAAGAGCGCCTACAGGCCTCCCCACCATGCGCCAATCGCCCCAAGGCTCACAGCAAGAAAGCGGGACGAGGAAAGCACAGAAGGCGCCCCTTCACTGCCCCCGTGTCCCGCCGTAATGACGGGGGCCACCTCACATCTCTCCCAGTCTACGACAGGGAAAAACATCATCTTTCCTTTTCCTCTCCTCTCACTGCCTCTTCTATTTTGCCCTCCCCTATTCCTACCCCTATTCCTAACCTTACCACCTCACACACCACTTTCTCCTCTACTACCGCCTCCCCCCTGCCTATTCCTCCCCAACACAAAGCCTGCCTCCCCCTTCACAGGCCTCCTAGAACCTTTACCTCATCTTCCCCTAACCTACTTCCAAAAACCGCCTCCTCCTGTCTACTCCCTCCCACCTACAACCCCGCACCACCCACCACCATCACTTTCCCGCCACTCATTTTCCCCGCCAACACAGCCAACTCATTCGCTTTCCCTATCACACCATCCTCCCCCTCAGCCTCACCTCTGCCTGCATCTCCTCCGGCTACCCCACCTCCTCCAACCCACCACTCCCAATCACCGCCCGCTACGACCACCACCAACACCGCACCACACCACCCATCACCAACTCCCACCGTCACCGCCGCGGAAACAACCACCACCACCGTACCACCACAACTCCCACCACACCCCACCCGCACCCCATCACGCACAGCCCCACGCAACACATCACCCACCAACTCCCCACGTGCCTGACCACCATCACCACCGACGCCCACCCTCACCACCACGACCATCAGATCACGACGCATCTTCCGCCCACCATCTACATACACCCCCACACCTCCATCTCAGGCATCGTGGAAACTACCAACAAGCAAAATTGAGAGCGTGCTATGGCGCCTCCACGACCGCCCACCCATCAGGATCCGACGGACACCCCAGCTTCTCTGCCTTCTACGCCAGACAAACCGCCCATCCTCCATCCGTCTCTCTTTCAACCCCCACCGAGAGCCAAACACCATGACCAACCACTGGACGAACCTCCTGCAACACCTCAACCCGGTCCACAAGACATTCACCACCATCACCTACCACCTACAGTCACGGGGTCGTGACTTTTTCACGAGCGACAGTGGTAAAATGCCCGCAGCCGGACCTTCCGCCCCGCCACCCCCCACACCACCACCGGGCCACCACCACCCCACCACCCGAGGAGGAGATAACGGACAGGTTAATGACCCAGGACAAGAGGGTCATCCAACCACCACTGACCTGTGCCCCTTCTTCCCGCAACTGCCCCAACGCCAGGTGAGCCTAGATCCGCAACAACTTACACGGTGGGTTGACCATCGACAGCAGTGGGGTGGGACTGATACAACATCAGTCCCTCGTAGTTTTGTGGTGACGACCACAGCTTCACCCCCAACGGGACAGGAGGTCCCTAGGTGAGCCACGAGGTGTTTACACCTACTGCCACCGCAAGCCACGGGGAAGTACCATCCTCTGCCGCAACAACCCTGGTGAGCCACGAGGGGCTTGTATCCTCTGCCACCGTGAGCCACGAGGGCGTAATACCCTCTGTAACAAATAGGGCAGGAGGCCCAATAGTGGGTTGTACGGGGCTCACACCCCTAGCCACTCTAAGGGTAAGAGACCCTCACACACAGCCACAAGTGGGTCCCAGGACCGATCAACCTGGTGCCACGGCAATTGTAAAAGACAAGAGAGAGAGTCGCCTCTGTGCTACCCTCCATAAGTGCAAGAGAGACCACGGCCTCCGTGTGTCCTCTAGAGTCAGCTAACTCCTGCAGGAGTAGCTGGACACCACCCGGGGGAGTTGCCCCTAAAGTGTCACCTGAACAGAGGCCCGGTCCCAGTCGGGACCTACCTCCCACCCCCGGGAAATTCTTGTCTTCCCCAGGTACCAGCAGGAGACGAGGCCGCAGCCCACACCTGACGGCGCGTCCCCCAGCAGACCTCCGCAGCCCTCGGACCCCCAGGCGAGCCCAGCAACCCGTCGACGCCGACCTCCCCCTGCCACAGACCCTACGACGTCAGGGCCGTCTGCTACACCTGTTTGGCCCCAGTCCCTAGGGCCAACACAGACAGGCCTCCCTTCACAGTGACCAGAGGAGGGCCTACAGCAGGTCGAGACCCCAGGCAAGAGGGTCTCCCTGCACCGTGACCAGAGGAGGGCCTACAACAGGTCGAGACCCCAGGCAAGAGGGTCTCCCTGCACCGTGACCAGAGGAGGGTCTACAACAGGTCGAGACCCCAGGCAAGAGGGTCTCCCTGCACCGTGACCAGAGTGAGGACCTACACCTTATAGTGACAAAGTGATATCGCCCCAGAAACTCGGGCAAGAATAGTGACTTTCCCCTTTCCTGTAGTGAGACAGAGATAATGATCCAGTGACAGAGTGAACCACACCAAAAAGTGTCCGTAAATACCTTCCCCCGGAAAAGACTATAAGTTCTGGGTTCATACGACTAGTGCTATCCCCAAGTCCAGTCTAGAGTAGTCCCCCCCTTGTCAGTGTACGCGCGGGCGAGAGTTGCCGCGCCGAGCCCAAACAGTGAATTATAGTGCTCTACTCCCCTTGTTATTTTATAGTAATAATCCCTCCTCGGCTCATCAAGCCCAGACATCTCTATTGCCCCAGCACACTAAGACCTTTTGGACTTTAATGCAAGTTAGTCTCATCCACTTATGGACTCTTAACCTATTGTAAAGTATAATTATAGAGTGTGTGAACATCCCGTGTTGTACTAACGCAACTTTGTATATCTGTATCCTCTGCCCATAATATCATTCTATGTAATATTGTCAAGGTGTTAGAATTAAGGTAATAGATGTGTTAAAGGTGGACTGCCTAGTTTTTATGTCCTGTTCCTTTGTTAGTGCATTACTTCCGGTCCGGAAAGAGGACCCCGCTCAGTAGCTAGTGTTTTTAGTACGAGGAGTCGGCCTAAAAACACTCAGCATAACACTTTGAGCTGAAGCAATAGAAATATTTACATTTTACTAGGTCTCTCCAACAATGATGTCAGCTGACTTACATAATATGACAAGTATAATGAAACTCTCTCTTTCTCTCTCTCTTAAATAATAATTAATGCTGTCATATATATTTGAGTAAAGGATTACGCTTTTTGTATCCATTGTCTTTGCTGTTGTTGTTATTATTATTATTATTATCGTTATTATTATTATTATTAGTAGTAGTAGTAGTAGTAGTAGAATCATCATTATTTTTATTATTATCGGTGTTATTATTATTATTATTATTATTAGTAGTAGTAGTAGTAGTAGCAGTAGTAGAAACATCATTCTTTTTATTATCGGTGTTATTATTATTATTATATGTACACTGTGCAAGGTACAAGGAAAGACTGAAATATAATTTCCCATTGTCCTGGGTCCTGACGTCCACACCGCATCTCACCTCACCTTTCTGGACCTCACGTGACGTCACACCCACCTGCACGAGTTTGTCAGGCTGGCTGACCTGGTGTAGGTAGATCGTGGTGTATTCCAGAGGAAGCCCGGTTACAACAGTTACCAACTCGGAGACATCCAAAACATGCCGGAGTTTTCTTACATTACATAACACTGTAAATTATTTTGCACAGAAACTTAAATTATGTAATTTAACAAACAATCCCATAAATAAAACTTTATTGAGTAAAAGAGCACAAAAATTAATGTAGGCTACAACTTACAAAATAACTACTTACGAACAGCAGGCTAACTGGCAACTCTGACTCGTAACGGAACTATGGTACAGAAAACAATTAGGAATTTCTCAGCTACCTAACTGGCAAATCCTGCTTCTTAACAATACAGTTGCACTGGCCATGAGATGGTAAACACCTTCAGCCTGAAAATCTGTTTTCACTCTGCTGTAGCTAGCTCCAAAAACCAGTATTCTCTTCAGCACTCAGGAAGGGTTTTATGAAACTGTGTCTAACCCATGAATGAAATGGATCTGGACAGCCCGTGGAATGCATATAGGGACTGCATAGTTAGGAATGCTAAAGCAGTATATGGTGTGGCAAGAGTAACAACAAAGAAGGAACGGCATGGTGAGATGTGCAGGTTAAGAGAGTGGTGGAGGAAAAGAGGAAGAAATGGTTAAAGTGGTTACAAGACAGGGGTTCAGTTGAAATAAGAACTGAATATACTGAAAGCAAGAAGCAATATTAAAGAGACTAGTGAAGAGGAAAAAGAAGGAGGTAAATCATGATCTAGGAAGAAAAATGAATGCGAACTACTCTGAAAATAGGAAGTTATTCAGGAAAGAGGTGCGGAAATGTAGAGGTGAAAGCGGAAAGAAATGTGATGGTGTGAAGAATGTAGGTGGTAGATTATAAATCCATGGGGATTAAGTAAGGACCAGATGGAAAGAATATTTTGAAAGCCTGATGAATGGGAATAGAGCAGAGCGGCTGTAAACAGGATTGTTTTGGGGGTGTGCAGAGAAGGGATGCAGTGCCAGAAGACGTGACACTCTCACAGGTGAAGAGTGCTGTGAAGCGGCTGAAAAATGGGTTGATGAGGTGTATGCAGAGATGTTTAACTGTAGTTAGGAGTAGCGTGCGGAGGGAGGGAATATCGTTAATACTCCCTTTCTTGATATTTAGAGTGGGAACATGTTTCTGTAGGCACAGGCTTATTAATTACACATCTTCCAAGTATGATATATAGACTCTCGCTTCACAACGCGTAACAAAGTCGGAATACTCGTAAATATTATTTCACAATATTACTTAGCGACTAGCTAATAGAACTCCAATAATATTTTAATCTTTCTTTTGGTTCTGGAGATATGTCTTTAGAAAGTTTCGGGGTAACACTCGCACGTATTTTCACTTTAGATCGTAATCCACATTCTCGTCCTTCAACTGGATATTGTGTTCTGATGTACCCCAATAGATATTACATAAATTCACTGCACAATACTTATTCTAAGAGAGAGGGAGTCACACTTAACCTACTTCACGATTGTTACAGGGTCAACCGTATTTTCTCATGGAGAGAAACAAGGACACGGCATCGGTGATCCGGTTGGACTGAGGGCATCGCCAAGGCGGGGCGAGTCGAGAGGACACGGGGCGGCTCGCAAGGGCGTCCTCTCGCGTCCGGGTCTCTCGGTGGCTTCCGGACTGGGCTCCGGCGTAAGGCCCGTAGGACTGGGGCCGAATAGGTCCAGGAACCTCTGGGTCAGGTCCCGGCGTCGTGGGGGCGTGGTGAGGTCTCGCCCGGGTGTCCTAGGGAGGGCCGAGAGAGGCGACAGACTGCGGTCTCCCACGACCAGAGGCGCCGTCAGAGGAGGGCTGCGGCAGCGACTGTCACTGGGGCCCGACAGGTGTGTCTGCTCGAGGGCCAAGCGTAGGGAACAGAGACCGGGGGAAGCAGGGAGGTCTGTCCGGGATATTCTGGAACGAGACCCCTGGAGTTCAGTCTCCGGTTGTGGAGACGTCCCTCTCCTAACTACGCCCTGGGAGCGACCATTGATCGTCTCTACCCGAACACTGTGGGAGTGACCATTGATCGTCTCGACCGGAGCACTAAGGGAGCGACCATTGATCGTCTCTACCTGGACACTGGGGGAGCGACCATCGATCGTCTCTACCCAAACACTGTGGGAGCGACCATTGATCGTCTCGACCGGAGGACTAAGGGAGCGACCATTGATCGTCTCTACCTGGACACTGGGGGAGCGACCATTGATCGTCTCGACCGGAGCCCTAAGGGAGCGACCATTGATCGTCTCTACCTGAACACTGTAGGAGCGACCATTGATTGTCTCAACTGGAACACTAAGGGAGCGACCATTGATCGTCTCTACCTGGACACTGTGGGAGCGACCATTGATCATCTCAACCGGAACCCTAAGGGAGCGACCATTGATCGTCTCTACCTGGACACTGTGGGAGCGACCATTGATCGTCTCAACCAGAGGGGCGCTGTCTGGAGTGCTATTTCTGACTCCACCCCTAGCTAACTCAGTGATTCCGCCACGCAAAGGTAGTGTCTTTCGCCTACGGTGGCGGCGGCGTGGTGGTTGAATGTCACAGGGGCACACGGCCCGGGCTGACATGCGTCATTGTTGCCCGGAGTGGTGGTGGCTAGTGGCGGCTACCCTGTGGGGTCCGAGTGGGGGTGTCGGCATTCTCGTGGGTGAACTCCGTTGTTTCTGGTTCGCCATGTTGTCAGGGATACTATGGTAATCTCCGGGAGTTTCTTCGGGAGTACCGTATATGCGTCTGTTAAAGCCACGCATTTCACCACCGTGTTCTTGAAAAAAGTCACGTCCCTGTGGCTGGAGGTGGAACGCTAGAGTGTTGGGGGTGGTGTAAACGGGCTGGAGGTGTCGGAGTGTGTTCTGCCAGGAGACAGTGTAGGAATTATCCTCTTGTGCTTGGTCATAGGTGAGGAAGAGGGCTGAGGGGGCGGTGGTCGACTGGAGGATATTTGACAGGTGGTGTGGCCCGCGGAGTCGGTGGTTCTTGGTAAGGGTAGGGGCCCATACGGCCCGCTTAATCCTCATGTTGCTTGGTGTGGCTGTCGGTGTGGTTGGAGGTTGAATGCTGGATAGAGTGGGCGAAGGCCAGGTTTTGTGTCGCGGTAATGCGGCGTTGAGTCTCTGGGGAGTACAGGTAGGAGGGATTTGGGCCTGGTGTAGCTTGACGGTGTGAAGTCGCGGAGAGGTGGGTGGTGTAGGGGTGTGTGAGTATCGGGCGGGTGGGCGTGAGAGGCGGCCTGAGCGGGTGGTGGTGGTGGTGGTGAGGGTTGGGGTGGGGGGAGAAGTGGGCGTTGGGGGTGGGCGTGTTGTCTTGCGTGCCGCGGGCGTGGTGGAACGTGGTATTGGTGGAGTGGGCGTACAGGTGGTGGGTAGGGGAAGGGGGGTGGAAGGGGGGTGTGGCGAAGGTGTGGTGGTGCGGGGGGAAGAGGTGGTAGTGGGCTGGGGGGAGGGGGTGGTGGCGGGGGCTGGAGATGTGGGAGTGAGGATTGAGGGGGAAACCGTGGATGGGTGGGGCGAGGGTGAGGAGGGGGTGGCGGGGGAGGCGTCAGGTGAGGCGCCTGGGGCAGGTGAGGTGGAGGCGGTAGGGGGGGCAGAGTGGGAAGGTGAGGAGGAGACGTAGCATTCATATGCGGCTGTAGATGGTGGGGCGGGGGCCGGGGGGGGTTAGGGGTGTGGGGTTGGGGCGGGGGGGATGGGCGTGCGGAAGGGGCGCATGTGCCGGTTGCGGAGGGTACAGGGAGTGCTGTGGTAGTCCACGACCACCTGGTAAGGGTTGGGGATTTTGGTGATGGTGTGGGGGCCCGTGAAACGGAGGGCAAGTTTGTGGGGAGTGGGAAGTTGGGCGACGACTACGGTGTCGCCCGGCTTGAAGGGGTTGGTGGCTGTGTCAGGTTCAAGGTCTAAATTCCTCTGTAGGTGGTATATTCGCCCTTTTAGCAAGTGCAGCGGGTCCGTGGCGGGGGCGGAGGTGGGCGGTTGCAGGTGACGGCGTAAGGGTAGTAGAAGGGGGGTTTCGCCAAAGATCCTTTCGTGGGGGGAAACCCCGTCCTCTCGGGGGCACGAATTCATGCCCCACTGGACGATTTTGACGTGTGCCGGCCAATCGTTGTCTTTCGTAGCCTCAATTCTGGTACGTAGCTGATTGACCAGCGTACGATGGCTGCGTTCACACACCGCGTTCCCTTGGGGCCAGTATGATAAGGAGTGGGAGATTTCGTATCCAAAAACCCTGGCCAGTTCTTCCCAGACTTTTCCGGAGAACTCGGGGGCATTATCGGAATGGATGGCTTGGGAAATGCCAAAGTAGGGGAACACGTGTCGGAGTAAGGCATCGGCGACAGCGACGGCGTGATGTTCCTTAGCGGGACAGGCTACTACGAATTTAGAATACGTGTCGACAAAAGTGATCACGTATTTATATCCCGATTTAGGAGGAAGAGGCCCTACTACGTCGACTGCCAGGAGCTGCCAGGGTTTGTGGGCGGTGATATGGCCAGATGGCCCGGCGGTCCGGGTAATGTCTTTCCCAAGCGCGCAGGCGCGGCAAGTTTGAATAATTTCCTTGGCGAGGGTGGAGGGGTTCGGGGCCCAGTAGACGTCATTAAACACCTGTAGCAACTTTTTTGTGCCCAAATGGATGCCGTTGTGGGCGTGTAACTGGCGCAGGGTGTCACGTGCCGCATCGGGGGCCAAGAGGATGTGCCCAGACGGGGTTAAAAGGTGGTCGCCCTGTCGGCACAATTTGGGAAACAGGTGGGCTGGAATCCAGGGGGGTCGTTCCTTGTGGTGCCAGAGTTTCAGCAGGTCAGGGTCTGGCTGGACCGCGTGGATGGGAAGGCAGGAGAGGGCATCTGTGTTGGTGTGGAGCTTCCCGGGTCTGTACGAAATCTCATACTGAAACTCCTCTAAGGTGTCACGCCATCGGACGACTTGAGTGTTCTGGGAGTCCGATTGTCGCAGCCACTGGAGTGATTGGTGGTCGGTTATTATAGTGACTTGAGTCCCGGAAAGATAAGCCCTAAAATATTGGAGGGACCAGATTATGCTGAGGCATTCTCGCTTGGTGGCGGCATAATTTTTCTCGGCAGGGTTCAGTGTGCGGCTGGCGCAAGCGATAATGTGTTCCCGACCGGCCTGTACCTGGGCTAGAACAGCGCCAATTGCGTCAAGGGAGACGTCCGTGTGGAGGCGAAAAGGGAGGGCGTAGTCGGGGAAGGCCACGATGGGGGCCGAGATGAGCTTGTCTTTCAGCTGTTGGAAAGCGGCTCGTCGGTCCTCGGTCCAGAGAAAAGGTTCCCCTTTCCTTGTCAGGTCGTGAAGCGGCTTAGCAATCTGTGCAAACCCCTTCACGAAGCGGCGATAGTAAGACGCGAGTCCCAAGAAGGCACGGACACCGTGGACATCCTGCGGAGGTGGTATGTCCGCTATGGCACGCAGCTTGTCGGGGTCTGGGGAAATTCCCGCTTGGGAAATCGTATGGCCTAGGAACGCGACGGTTTTCGCGGCCAGGACACATTTGGATGGATGTAACTTGAGGCCTGCCTGGCGAATTCGGGTGAAAACTCGGCGGAGGCGCTGCAAGTGGTCGGCCCAGGTCTGGCTAAAAACAATGACATCATCAAGATAGGCCAAACATATCTCCCAAGTGAGGCCGCTTAAGACAGATTCCATCAGCCTGGAAAATGTGGCAGGGCCGTTGCAGAGACCGAATGGCAGGACATTAAATTAGTAATGTCGGCCATTACTGGTAGAGAAGGCCGTCTTGCCTCGATGATCCGGGTGGACGGGGACCTGCCAATATCCAGACTGGAGGTCAAGGGTAGAAAACCAAGACGCCCCGTATAGGGAGTCTAGGGAATCGTCGATGCGGGGGAGGGGGGTAGCATCCTTAATTGTGACGTCGTTCACGCGGCGGTAATCGATGCAAAACCGCATCGTGCCGTCTTTTTTCTTTACTAGAACGACGGGGGAGGACCACGGGCTGGTGGAGGGGGAGATAACACCTGCCTCTTCCATCTCGCGCACTTGGCGGTCCTCCTCTTCTCTCTGTCGGGGGTTCTTACGTCGGGAAGGTTGTCGTATCGGTGGGCCTGTCGTATGGATCTCGTGAGACAGGTACGTAGTATGTCCTATATCTGCGGATCCTGTCGCAAACAAATCCTGGAACTCCAGGAGGAGGCGGCGTAAGGCGTCTGACTGTTGGTCGGAGAGATGGTCAGGGATGGGGGGAAGGGGGGCGGGGTGGTGGGGGGGGGGACGGGGCACAGGGCTCGGCTTCTTCCATCTCTCCAATGATAAGCCCTTTGGGGAGGGTGAGAGGGGATGGGGCGAGATTGGCGATGCGAATGGCAGTGCGGTGGGGAGGGAGAAAGGTAGGAGAAACAAGGCAGGCAGAAAGGGGTCCGGAGAGGAGGAGGGGGGAGAACAAAATGGACGGGCCCGAGGGCCTGTTCAGGGGCACCCATGCCTCGTGGTGTGAGGGGATGGTAACGGCGGTGGAGATGGTGGCGGGGAAGGAGGGGGCAAGAGTGGGGTGGGGCAGCGTGGGGGGAGGGGGGGCGAAGGGGGGGGAAGAGAGGGGGCGCGGGGGTGTGTGTGAGTCCTCCGGCCGGGGCCGCGGCGTGCAGGTGCAAACGGCTGGAGCGGAACGGGGTGGGGGGCGGAACTGGAGTTGTCGGTTGCAACAGTCGATCGTGGCTCCAAGTTTTTGAAGTAGGTCCAGCCCTAAATATCCGTCATAGCTCCGGCAGGAGGAATAAAAAATGATGAATGGGTGTTGGGCAGATACTGGCTGGTGGGTGTCGACCCGTAGGGCCCGAGTCTCCCCACGGATGGGCAGGGGGCCATCCCCCGCGTCTACAAGGTGAGTGGTAGTGGGGCGGAGTGGGCCAAACCGTGATTTGTAGCGGGAGAAATAATGGCTGTAAAGGCAGGATCTGGCTGCTCCCGTATCAACTAGTAGTCTGGCCTTCACGCCGTTAATTTTCATCTTGTAGTATACTGGGGGGCGATACTTAGGGGTGATGGCCCCCGCCACCGTGGGTTGGTGCAGGGGCGGGCCTAAAAATCCAGCTGGCTAGGGCTCTCGTGCTCCTGTTCCTGCTCTAGTTCTCCTGGGGGGGGTTCGTCCACAGGTGCCAGCTCGTCCCCTGGGGCCTCGCCTTCTAGGGCGGAAACTTTACGCGAACCTGGGGTTGTGCTTCTGCGGCGAGCAGCTTTCAATTGGTCCCGTATGTCGTGAAGGGGGCAACGGGAGTTGCAGGCTGTGAATTCCCATGGGTTGATCAGAATTAAGTTTGGGTTTTCTCGCGGGGCGGGGCGCCGACGGGAGGGGTGCGCCCTGGGTGGGCTAGGCGTCGGGGTCGGGCTGGTGTGGGGCAGGGGCGGACGCGGTGTGGCTGGGGGAGCCGGGGGTCGGGTGGGGAATTTCTTGACAACATTAATTTGTTGTGGAGAAGGGCAGGCGGTCAGGAGGCGCCGTATCAGCTGTATATCTCTATCCATGTCTCCTGTTGGGTCATGGATAGTAAAGTGTTGCTTCACAACACTTGGGAGTACTCGGAGCAGAGTATTGAATGTGTGCTGATCCCGGGTTTCTTCGTCTGCCTCCGGGTAAGCAGCAGTAATCAGGCGTCTTGCCTGCAACAGGGTATTATCTAAATCCCCGTCATAAGTAAAGCTATCCAATTTGGATAGAGCCACCACTTTCCCTAGTGATGGGGTGATGGCTTGGACAGCGAACTTGGTAAAGTTCTGCCAGGTGAGTTCTGGGACAATTTTCGGCGCAATATTCGCTGCGGCTTTACCCAGTAGTGGTAGTGTGACTGCAATTTTTTGTTGGTCATTATCGAAGCCAATATCTAGTAAGGGTTTAACTATTGCAAGATATGTGTGTATGTCATACTGGTCAGGGTCAAACTTGGGTAACTGAACGTGCGGTTTAGTTGCCATTTTTCCAAAAATTTCCTGCTTACCTCTCTTCTACGCTCGGATCTAGAACCACCGCTGGCCACCAGTGTAATGCTGGGTAGAATTAGGCTCGACTTCTCGTACCTATTTCACCCAACGTGGAGCGGGGTCCTCTTTCGAGACCGGAGCTAGTGCAATAAAGAGAGGCAGGACATAAAAACCTTCGGCAACACCATACACGTATATTACCACAGTCAGACACAGGACACTTCAGCAGATATTACAACACGATATAGAGCAATACAAAAACCTTATCTAAGATATGTGTATCTCGCAGGATACTGGCTTTCTAGATACTAATGACAATACAACAAATCTTAGTACTAGGAGTGTAGTAAATACAGGTGCGCGGGGAGCGCGTAAGGGGGGAAGGGGGGGAAGGGGGTTTGTGATCCACTAGGAGGAGGTAGGGAGACGCGGAGAGTGACTTAAAACGGCGAGGAGAAAGTTATGGTAATATTGGAGGATGCCTGATATTAGCAAGGGAGTTTAAGTGTTTTCTGTTGGCGAAGATTCTTTGACAAATAACTCTGATTCTTACTTTGGCTTTAAGAGCGTGAGCGAGGAATGGAGAGGGTTTTTAGGAGTAGCGTGCGGAGGGAGGGAATATCGTTAATACTCCCTTTCTTGATATTTAGAGTGGGAACATGTTTCTGTAGGCACAGGCTTATTAATTACACATCTTCCAAGTATGATATATAGACTCTCGCTTCACAACGCGTAACAAAGTCGGAATACTCGTAAATATTATTTCACAATATTACTTAGCGACTAGCTAATAGAACTCCAATAATATTTTAATCTTTCTTTTGGTTCTGGAGATATGTCTTTAGAAAGTTTCGGGGTAACACTCGCACGTATTTTCACTTTAGATCGTAATCCACATTCTCGTCCTTCAACTGGATATTGTGTTCTGATGTACCCCAATAGATATTACATAAATTCACTGCACAATACTTATTCTAAGAGAGAGGGAGTCACACTTAACCTACTTCACGATTGTTACAGGGTCAACCGTATTTTCTCATGGAGAGAAACAAGGACACGGCATCGGTGATCCGGTTGGACTGAGGGCATCGCCAAGGCGGGGCGAGTCGAGAGGACACGGGGCGGCTCGCAAGGGCGTCCTCTCGCGTCCGGGTCTCTCGGTGGCTTCCGGACTGGGCTCCGGCGTAAGGCCCGTAGGACTGGGGCCGAATAGGTCCAGGAACCTCTGGGTCAGGTCCCGGCGTCGTGGGGGCGTGGTGAGGTCTCGCCCGGGTGTCCTAGGGAGGGCCAAGAGAGGCGACAGACTGCGGTCTCCCACGACCAGAGGCGCCGTCAGTGGAGGGCTGCGGCAGCGACTGTCACTGGGGCCCGACAGGTGTGTCTGCTCGAGGGCCAAGCGTAGGGAACAGAGACCGGGGGAAGCAGGGAGGTCTGTCCGGGATATTCTGGAACGAGACCCCTGGAGTTCAGTCTCCGGTTGTGGAGACGTCCCTCTCCTAACTACGCCCTGGGAGCGACCATTGATCGTCTCTACCCGAACACTGTGGGAGTGACCATTGATCGTCTCGACCGGAGCACTAAGGGAGCGACCATTGATCGTCTCTACCTGGACACTGGGGGAGCGACCATTGATCGTCTCTACCCGAACACTGTGGGAGCGACCATTGATCGTCTCGACCGGAGGACTAAGGGAGCGACCATTGATCGTCTCTACCTGGACACTGGGGGAGCGACCATTGATCGTCTCTACCCGAACACTGTGGGAGCAACCATTGATCGTCTCTACCCGAACAATGTGGGAGCGACCATTGATCGTCTCTACCTGAACACTGTGGGAGCGACCATTGATCGTCTCAACCGGAACCCTAAGGGAGCGACCATTGATCGTCTCTACCTGGACACTGTGGGAGCGACCATTGATCGTCTCAACCAGAGGGGCGCTGTCTGGAGTGCTATTTCTGACTCCACCCCTAGCTAACTCAGTGATTCTGCCACGCGAAGGTAGTGTCTTTCGCCTACGGTGGCAGCGGCGTGGTGGTTGAATGTCACATGGGCGCACGGCCCGGGCTGACATGCGTCGTTGTTGCCCGGAGTGGTGGTGGCTAGTGGCGGCTACCCCGTGGGGTCCGAGTGGGGGTGTCGGCATTCTCGTGGGCAAACTCCGTTGTTTCTGGTTCGCCCTGTTGTCGGGGATACTATGGTATTCTCCGGGAGTTTCTTCGGGAGTACCGTATATGCGTCTGTTAAAGCCACCCATTTCATATATATATATATATATATATATATATGGATGGGGTGATGAGAGAAGTAAAAACACGAGTAATGGAGAGGGGGATGTTGTTAGTAATGAATGGTGATGGATGAAATATCTTTAATTTATTGTATGCTGATGATGCAATACTGCTTGCAAATACCGCACAAGAACTTGGTAGGCTAGTGCAGAGTTTTGCTTATGTCTTTGAGTGTCGTGCCTTGAGAGTAAATGTAGAAAAGAGTAAAGTGATGGTTATTGAGAGACAAGGTGACTCCCGGTGCGATGTTACAGTGAATGGAGACTGGAATTGGTGAGAGTTCAAGTACCTGGGTACAGTGATAGAAAAGAGCAGAAAATGTGCAAAAGAAGTTGAAAGTAGAGTGACATAAGGAAGAAAGGTACCTGGTAATGAAGGCTTTGATAAGAAGCAAAGGCTTGAGTGTTGCAGCTGCACAAAGCTTACATGAAGGAGTGTTAGTGCCAACTTTAACATATGGATGTGAGACTATGGTGTGGCATGAAAATGAAAAGTCAGTAGTAAGAGCAGTGGAGATGGGACTGCTGAGGAATGTATGTGGAGTTCAGAGGGTGGATAGGATACGAAATAATTTGTTTCGTGAAAGATGTGGCGTGAGGAAGTCAGTGGACACCAGAATGGAAGAGAGTGTACTGAGATGGTATGGTCATGTGGAAAAAATGGATAATAATAGAGTGGTGAAAAAAATATATCTGAGCGAATCTGAAGGAAGGAGGAGGCGAGGTAGACCAAGGAGAAGGTGGAGAGATATGGTGCACGAGTGTGTGAGGAAGAGAGATTTGAATGTAGGTGAGGCTAGGGAACCGACAAGAGATCGAGCTGGGTGGTTGAATGTTGTGAGAAGTGCATGATCAGGGATTTGGCACCCCTTTTTTACGTGGCAGCGTCCAGACTGATTCATTTGGATACGTTTGTGTGAAGCTACAGAACGTGGTGAATGTTTTTGGCGTATCCAATAGAACCAGGATTCTAGGGGCTTGAATGATGAGAGAATGGAAGTGTGGCCCATTGGATTGGACAAAATTGGGCTGTCTGAACTTTGCTACTCCTCACCCTGCCCTAGGATGGGAAAAGAGGTCCGGATGATGATGATGATGATGATGATGATGATGATGTCTAACCCATCCAATTTGAAAGGTCTCTCCAGAGCTGGATGTAATTGTCAGGCATAACAGGGACATAAATATGTCTGTATAGTGCCAGTCCCACAAATCACAAGAATTTTTCTTCTCACTTGCTATATGGAAATTTATTTATCAGAGGAAATGCTACACAGCAAAAATGTTGTTACTTGGTCTAGGCTACGCTCATCTGGACATGAGCCCATTGGATTGTAGGAACAAGCCACTTCAACAGAGTTCCCATAGAGGTCAGTTAATGAGGTTAAGTTTAAAGATTGTGTTTGACAAGTGAGGTACATGGGGTGCAGTGCAATATGTGTGTGTCCTTGGAGGAGGGAGGGGGGACTCTCTGCAGCTAAGAAATTACCCGTAAGTCAGTATTTCTTAATCTGGGGTTCCAATTACAGTATTACTTTGGTTGCGGGTGGTACTATCATGATCAAAATTTGCCAACACTTCCCCGTCAGCAGTGTTCCATGAAATACTATGTGACAGCAATATGAAGCAAATAACAATAGAGTATGAGTAAGATGGATACTTTCCAACATTCAAGAAGGAATGAGAAATATGGAAGGCATGGCACAATGCTGGCAGGGGATTGTCAGGGAACTTTTGCTCATGACAGTACCAGGATTGACCTTTGACAAGTTATCAAGTTTGTCACCAGCGAGTCTCCTTGTAGAATTATTACCTTAGCTTAGGTCAGTGTATGCTTTACTGGGGTACCTTCATGAATAAAGCTTTTTTTTTTTTTTTTTTTTCCCCTCATGGTCTGGGCAGATTCTTTTCTTCCATCTAACACCAGAGGACTTTGATCAGCTAAGAGTGAGTGAGTTAGTTCAAGTAACCATGCTAAAGAACAAGTTAGCTAAGGCTGGCTCATCTCCTATCCCAAGCCTCATATCAGGTGATGGCAGATAGAAAACAACAGCAGAGATCATCATGCTGGGTAGTAACACTGATCATTAGTCACAATGATGAATGGTCCAACTAAACAGTAGATGGCCCAGAACAATCCATAATACATTCCAAGTCTAATATTCAATGACAATTTATAACTTAAGTCACTCTCACTTGGTTACCAGTACCACCATACACACAGTGATGAGTTTTTGTAAATACAGTACTGCAAGCTTTACCCAAATATTTCATGTATGATGCCATTTTCACATATGTTAGTGTGGATGCAGGTGAAAACATATAAGGCTGGTGGTGGTACTGTTAAAGAAATAAAAGTGATAGCCATGTCCAGTTTGCCATAAGGGTGTGGGAATTCTCCATCTTGTGCAGTGTTAGTGATAAAGGGATGCATGAGATGCAGTGGTAATAAAGGTAGGCTGCTAAATAAAATGGATTTCACATGTATGATGTGTAGGGGAAATCATGCAAAGGCAGAGAGGTGGGAATGGACTGATCTTGCCGAAGAGTCTTTTGAGTGTGTGGAGGAGTTTTGTTGTTCGGGGGACATGATATAGGATGGAAGTGGGACTCTGTGGTTAGGGTAAGGAGTGGTTGGAATAAGTTCAGGGAGAAATTGCTTTTCCTGACATTGAGAAGGTTCTCCCTGTGCTAAGAGGTCTTTGTATGCAGCATATGTTTAAGAGTGTAATGATGTACGCTAGCGACACTTGGGGAGTAACGATGGAGGACATTCGTAGACTCAAATGTACTGAGATGATAATGGTTAGGCTAGATGGATGTGTAATGTGTCCTTGAATGACAGGAGGGGTTAGGACTGCAAATAAAGAGTTGAGAGGAAGAAAGGGACTTGAATGAATAATAAGTGTTGTAACAGGAAGGGTTAGGTAGAGATGGTTTGGGCATGTGGAGAGGATGGAGGATGACAGCTGGCTGTGGAGGGCGAGAAGTGTGAACACTAAGGGTATAGTGCAAGAGCTACACTGATCAAGACCTAAGACAAGGTCACAGAGTCTAACCTCATGGGATGGGGGACTGAAAAGGCACCTAGAAATCGAGCAGAGTGAAGTGACGAAGGCTGGCACATAAAAACATGTTGGTGTCTTTACAAACACAAACAATGGTAATTAGATATTTGGAAAACCTTTATTGAAATCTTAACAAATCACTGAAGACTCTAAGTACTTTATTACATAAAAAGAATATACTGTACACTACATATTGCAAATAATAATATAGTACAAGGCATTTTATTTTGAGTTCACATTAATATAATCATTCCATAAAACAAATATCTAAAAAGACAGTATCTAAAAAAGTTGTCAATCATTTACTCTCCCTCTGGAGTCCCTAAAGGGCCTGGGGTATAGTAGGACCCAAATATGGGCTATTGTAGTCTAAAGCATTTATGACATATACAATGCTCCATCCCTGGCTGCATTTAAATATTTGTTATCTACAGTAACAGTACATTAAAAACTGCATCATCTACTGTACTTTGTAGTAGTATAAGGGACAAAACTAAATTTTTCATTCCCTCTATCTGGCTTCTCATAAACCCAGTGATGTACATAGTATCTACTGACAACAAACCCAGTATATTTTACTGCCTGACACCCTGTTTAGTACATCACCTTCAGAGGCTACGGCAGATATGCAGTCTCAGCTGTGGTCCTTCGCTCCATCCTAACTAGGCTAACCTACTCAGCAACCTCAACCCTCACTCTAACCTGAGGTCTACATTTCCTCTTCCCATCTACTTCACTAAACCCCACACTCACTGAGGTATTCATGCTTCTCCACATTTCCATAAGCCCAGACTATGTGACAGTCTACGAAAGTTCTAAATCACAACCAACACACTATCATCTGAACATAGTCAACCTGATAAACTTATTAAAGCACAAGTAGCATGACTTTACCTATAAAATGGTGGTGGAGCTCAGGATAAAAACGGTTTAGTTTGCCCAAATATGCTGGTGTATGCAACTGTGTTAGTAGTGTATTTTACTTGTAAGATCCCAGATATGATTACTGTACTTCTCAATGACAGATGGAAGAGAAACTTTAGAAAATTTTAAAATACACTTGTGCTGCTTGGTATTACAGTGCACAGGATATTTTTATTTCCAGTATTAAGTCAATTGAGTATCCTTCACCAAAAATTCTGTATCTACACAATGCTTCAAAAGTGATATAAACAGTTGTGCTGCAGTGACCACAGTCACTCGGCAGAGTCCACTAATTTCCAATAGACCTCCTTTAGGAAACATTTCAATTACCACTTGTCAATCAACAATCCCAGTTAGGTGAATCAACATTGCTCAGATGTTGATACTCAAATCTTCATTTGTATTAGAAACAGCCTCATATGAGACAGTGTGAAGGTCTGCACAGGCCAAGCTGCAATAGCCCCACATGAGGTACAATTATACTTTAGTTATAAAACAATGACTCAAAGGAGATAAACTGCTTTAAAAAGAGTCAGTGCAGAAGGGGTTAAGAATTATACAACTTTTAACAATGAACACTATAGTGTTATTAAAATGTTTGTACTACTATATAATCTATAATTTTTTGTACCGGGTACTGTGTTTATAACCATTTACCTTTTAATACAGTATATATATTTTTTCTTAAGTACTAAAATCTCTGTGTGATATGCTTGTGCACAGTTCATGAAAATAGAATGGTACTAAACCATATACTGTTATACATGTACTTTTTCAGCTGGCTACATCCATCATGGTGGTGGCAAACAGGCTACTTTGTTGACAATAACTGGGATGAGATGTATATTGTTTATAAGGCTATTCCTTAATAATAAACACTTCACAGCAGTAACAAAAGGTACACAAAGGTACCACAGTAGTCCCAGTGAGTTAAGAAATGAGAATTAAAACCCTGTAACAAGTGATATGAACCAGAGCAATAGTTTTTAAGTCAGTCTTTTTCTTTCTTTCTTTCTTTCCTCCTTCTTTTTTAAATATTCAGTGCTATCTTCCTCATACAGGCGACCCCCACTTTACAAACAATCACACAACAAAAATTCACTTTAACGAAGATCGTGTTTTACTACTCTAGTTTTACTACTCTTCACTCGCCTAATGAATGCCAACATGCGCTTTAACAAATTTTTTCCATGGGCAATTTTAAACCGAGCGTGCTCTCAGTCAGCTGATTCTACCACAGCGCCACTAACAGAGAAAACATGCACCATTCACTCCCACCCTGCCAACCAAAACAGTACAGTACCTCGCCATCACATGTGCAACATATATTTTGTCACTACAAGCCCTGGCAAACAAGTCACCAAGTCCACCAGGAAGAGCCTTACTCTAGAGATAAGTTGTGGATTAAGGGTTTAGGAAGTCATAGAATACACAAATATTAATTCAGATTGAGCAAAAAAGGGAGTTAATAAGGGTAGATGGGGGAAAAATCACGGTCCTGGAACCAAACTCCATTTAACCCATGTTATAATGCGTTTGCACAACGAAATATCATTTAGCAAACAGTTTTTCAGGAGCGTAACCTGTTCGTAAAGTGTGGGCCTTCTCTACGAAATAACCTTTAGTTTTAGAAAAATATAAACTTCAAAGGTTGATGCACTGTGTATCTCATGATTTACAGTACAGGGAAGGACACAAGTCAAGAGTGAGAGCAGTGGAAATGAGTCACATGGAGAGACAGGCTGACGAATGAGGATATAAAGAAGCGTTGTGGTGTGGATGTGGATGTGACAGGAAGCGTTATGAGGAACACACTGAGGTGGTTTGGCCATGTGGAGAGGATGGAGGGTGAAAGACTGACGAAGAGAGTGTATGTGAGTGAGGTGGAGGGGGGAAGAGGGAGGGGGAGGCCGAGGATGAGACGGAGGGATGGGGTGGAGAGGTATATGAGAGAGTGGGATGTGAGTTGGAAGCAGGGCAGTGAAATGGCGGGGGACAGGGCGACTTGGAGGCGATTTGTTTGTGGCCACCCCAAACGGGACTGAGGCATCTGGCAATAGATAGACAGATTGATAGATTCACTTTCACAATATATTGATGTAATGTATATTGTACAGTGGTGTATCACTTACATGACCTGTCACTTCAAACTGAATGCACTGCATCTGTTACATGCTACAAAGAGCACAATATATAGTCCCAGGTACCACACATCTACCTCTGTATAGCTATTTATAACTATGTGTAACAATTTATAAAACTGAGAAAATCAAATGCATGAAAATATATTAACTATTAATAAACTCTGAACACGCACCATCACAAACATCCTCCCAATCCTTATTTACATTAAAAAAGATGGATTGAGGTAATATCAACAAAGAAAAGGCATAAAATGGCAGAGCCCTCAAAGGCATGCCCCTTGAAATAGACAATAGCATTTTCCCTTCATTCAAGATTTCTGTAATAAAACAGAGTTAAAATAGTTACGTTATAGTCGTATATTGCAATGGGGGGCGATGTTCTCCCACTTCTGGTCTGATCTGCTGACTGGGTCAGGTAAGGGGAAGGAAAAAAATGGGAGAAATGGAGTTCCCCTGAGCTAAGCCCTGTATTGGACTATATAGCCCCGCTAGGGTTACAGGAGGGAGCTACCCCTCCCGGCACGGCAGCCCGGGCGAGGCTCGAACTTGCAATCCCTCGATCACAAGTCCAGCGCGCTACCACTGTGCTACCGCGCTCCCCAGGTAAGGGGAAGGAGATTCATTATGGTGTGGCAGGGGTAACTCTGCTGTCGGGTCCTGCTGATGTCGGTGGATTCCACCGCGCAGTTGACCCTTGTGTGGTGTGGTGCAATCAGGAGTGGTCCCTTCTCCCCTTAGAGGCTAAGGTAGAAGTAAGTAAGTAGGTAAGTAAGTAAGTAAGTAAGTGTGTGTGTGTGTGTGTGTGTGTGTGTGTGTGTGTGTGTGTGTGTGTGTGTGTGTGTGTGTGTGTCATCCTCTCATCTTAAATGTCATGACCAACTTGCCTAGCCCTGGGCTCCTACGCTCCTCATGGGGCAACACAGGATTAGGTGATGGGTGAATGAAATGAATGTGTCGTCCTGTCTTGGCTACCCACTAGAAGGGAAACAGCACAGATATGTAGATAGATAGCTATGTGGGGGGAGGGGTAAAGAGTCTGATATTAGCTGGACAAATTTGGGCCAAAAATTTGTTCTTGGTGGAAAAATATAGATTTTTAAATAGCTAACATTCAACACAATAACCTTGTTAAAAGATCTGCAGTATCAAGCAGGTTATTAATCCAGGAGAACTGGATGAGGAAGTTACTGACAGACTTGCTGCCACAACAGTTTTTTAAATGCCCAGCTCTGTGACTGCTTATTAATGGAATTTTGTTGCCACAGATGTAGCTGGGTTTTTGTCTGGCTATATCCTGACTTTTAAATTCAGGTAATGAATATTCAAGCATTCTAAATGTCAAATGAGACTACAGTATATTTAACCCTCTGACTACTATAATATCCCCCAACTGAACATCACCACCATGTAGCCTGAGCTAATAAACTGTTCACAGAATGAGAAAGGATTAAATGACTCCCAAAATATAAGAAGTGGTTTAAACAGGCAGACTACGGGCAAACTATAGAATACTTCCATTGGCTTAGGCTCTACAGCACCTTATCCTAAGCAATATATTAAGCACAGTGCTCATTACTACTTTATGTACATGGTTGGTTTAGTTTTAATGCCAATACAGATAGCATAAATAACACAGAAGAGTTATTAAGGTGATATATACAGAAACAGAATGGTAAGGAACAGGTGTTGGGGAGCATCCTTAACCCCCTTCAACCTAGTGATGTGTTTTATTGTTTTATTCTTTCTGTTTCTAAATTATCATATTCACCTTCTGGGAGACCTCTTGTATGATGTCTCGAGTTCAAAAAGTCTCTCATATGCTGAATAAAACTGGATGTGACAAAAATGAAGTGAAAAATGCATAATTGGATTTATGGGAATAATCAACAAGAATATGGCCCCTAATGTTTCTCTGGATGTGACCCTGGTGGACTGCAGGCTGAAGCTGTACTTTTTCTGTAGTTCACTCTTCTCCTTTTGAGGGACAGGGATATTCGTATAATGAAACAGTAGACCTGTTTAGTTAAAATGGTGGTACTGTATGAAGACATCTCACTCCAGCACTGGCCCCTATAGTGTGAAGGGCTGCAGGCTGCCCCATGACTGTCCCACCTGGAGCTTGACCTGGAGTGGGACTGTCAGTGGCCACACCTCCTCCATGTGCCGTTTCACCACCTGGCTCACCTGCACGACATCTTCTTCACACACCTGCCACCGTTACATGAAATTGGTATCATATTACTATAATAGGTTTATTCTAATATGACGAAGCTGCCTAATCCATTTTGCTTCAAATGATGGCCGAATATAGTCAGACATAAGGGCCAATTTAACCGGTAAAGGAGACTCATTCCTACCTCACAATTAAAGTTCATTGAAGTTTGTGCAACCTCACTTTAATATTCAAACTGTGGGAATAGCTCAGTTCCATCAGATGAAAACAAAGTGACTTCAGTAGCACTGGGGACAAAACATTTACCTACTATTCCACTTTGCCTTTTTTTAAAAATGCCCCCTGGGGAGGGAGAGAAAGAATACTTCCTCAGTATCCCTGCTTGTTGTAAATGGTGACAAAAAGGGCCTTTTTGTCTCCAGTCTTTCTCTCCTTTCTGATCTTCTGTCACACCTCTCTTCCTGATGTTACCGTATTTCTTCCAGCCTTTATTTTCCGTCTACTCCTACAATGCCATATAATCATATTATGGATTGGTGCTAATTCTTCATTATTCCTTTCCTCCTTCCTTCTGCACACTTACAGCATGTCCAAGTTTGTAGATGCACACTGTATTAGAAAGTCATCTATGAACACACATGCCAAATACAGCATGTTTCACCTTAGGAGTATTTGCCAACAGGGTTAAGTTACAAACAAAAGTAAAATATCAGTGAACTTTTGGTCCCACTTGTTCTTTGAACACTTCACTACAAAGATACTTTTCAGCCAAAATTAATCACCTCTTCGTCTTATGGGCCTGAATTATTATGCCAAATTTGATGCAATTACACATAATAATTTTTCCACAATCTTCCTAACAGACAGACAGACAAAAAGACATATAAACTGGACTAAACACATAAGACCCTCATGCTCTCATGTGTGTATGTAATAAATGTTTGTATTGTTCTCTCATTTCCCTTATGTCAACAGCACTTCCAAACATCTTTCTCTCTACACCTATTTAATCAATCATACATAAATACATACCATAAAATGTGGGTATTCGACTCACTTCTG
Organism: Coenobita brevimanus; assembly: GCF_032717465.1. Classification (NCBI taxonomy): domain Eukaryota; kingdom Metazoa; phylum Arthropoda; class Malacostraca; order Decapoda; family Coenobitidae; genus Coenobita; species Coenobita brevimanus. Next base: position 12,194,727 of record NC_137046.1, read on the forward strand.
GCTATTTTTCATTGAACTAAGGTTTGTAATGCAACATTTAGGGCACTTAAAAAGCTTTACTGCATGGGTAATGAAACACAAACGATCCAACTTCACATGTGAAAAAGGATATTCATTCATTCATAATTCAATCCTACATTGCCCCATGAGGAGTGTAGGAGCCCGGGACTGAGCAAGTTGGTCCTGACATTTAAGATGAGAGTGACCAGCCATACTCATCCCAGAGTGGCATTATGTGAGCAATAAACCCCAACCATCCCTTGGATATAAACCTGCACCAGCTCAATCCGATTGGAGTGCTGCAATTACCCACTAAACCACCAGGTTTAAATGTCAGCACCAACTTGCCTAGCCCCGGGCTCCTACGCTCCTCATGGGGCAACACAGGATTGGATGATGGATAGATGGATGGATGGACCACCAGGTGCCAAAATTTGGTTATTTGGTTACCACCCTGCATAGTAAATGGTTTCCTGGTGTAAAGGAAACCATTTGGCTTGTCACTCAGTGTCGAGTCACCCACAGGCAGAAGGAAGAGGAAAAAAAGACAGAAGAGGGAGTGTAAAGTCACCCGTAGGCAGAAGGACGAGGAAAGAATGAAGGAAAGAAAGAAAGAAGAGGATGGAAGGAGAGAAGGATGGAGGAGAGGAAAGGGCAGACAACCGAGAGCAGCATTACATCGAGTGAGTGGATGGATTTTAACATAGAAAAAAACAGAAGAGACATACAGTCCCTCCACTATCCGATGTAATAGAGCCAAAGGCATGTCCGGAAAGTGGGTCCCTGCCTGCTGGACTGGTACTTATGGACCCTAATGCAGCCCAACTTCAGCCACCTAAATAACTCCCTACCGGACATGCATAGCACCTACTTAAACCTATTTAAGACCCTATTCACACCAATAATGGACATAAAGCATGAAATAAATGAAAAGGAACCAGAGAATAAGGAATTAGAAGTGGTTATGGAAAATATTTAGCAGCGTACAGGGTACTTACAGCACGTCTGTAACTGCCTCCTCTACGGCTCTGGTAGTGGTAAAAATGCTCTTGAAGCATGTACAGTAATCCAGTGTTGTGCTACACTTAATTCTTTGCACTGTGAGTTATAATTGTTTAACACTGCACATTCTGTTTTTAATTGCACCACGCCAGTTTCAACCACCACTTTGGACTCCACACTTAATCCTTTGCACTCTAAATTCTAATTTCTTAACACTGCACAACACTGTAAATTCCCATGTGGTCTAGTGGCGAGGTATTGCAGTTTCTTCACTGTTTATTCACAAAAATGAGCATGTGCGGCATCCACTGCGATGAACATCCACCCTCTACGGTGGTTAGGCAGTAACTGGGGAGCGGGGGAGGAAGGAAGGGGTGAAGGGATGCATAAACAACAGTTGTTTAGCCGTGTGACAATTTCAAATTACGGGTGGGAAAAAAAATCAGATTTGGGGGGGATTTTTTCTCTTTTTGGCCATTTTTGGGTTCCGAAGGTCCAGGCCCACAATGTCCGGTAAGTGGGGAGTCCAGAAAGTGAGCATCCAGATAGTACAGGGATTACTGTATCTGATAAATAAAAGTAATGTTTATCAACACCTGATGTGGGGCAATTGGACTCACTGGGCTTTCTTTCAGTGAAACATTTGAAGTTTTCATTTGAATTGCTCTGACCTTTGATGCCTTCTTGCCTAGTATTGTCCTTTGGTTGTGTGACTTCAGGAGACACTCCTCTCCGCTCCCCCTGCTTCAATTTGAATCAAACCAGCCAGAAGAAGTTTGGGTAACCCTTTAAACGCGGATCGTCGCGTTTGCGACGCTCGGCAAAAAGGACATAACGGCGGAGCGTCGTGTTTGCGATTCTAGTAAATTTTGAATAACCGCGGGCAGGCAGGCTCCAGCTGGTATTGTCTATCAGTACCACCACCCTTTAGCTACTTTTAGCACACTTGACCTTTGTACCACTGACCTCCGTTGTTGCCAAGTATCGCGTTTTTCCCCCGTCACCCCCCCACCACGGCCCCTGCCAGCCTGGCTGTGATACATGGCAGCGCTCTGAGTGCTCAGAACTGTAAATCTACGCTCTCCTCTCACAAGCAGTTTATGCTAATAGGAAACGCTTGTTTCCCCAGTTGTAACACTAGCTTTTTTTCTCACAGTTTGCCCCTGTTTAGCGTCAGTTTACCGCAGGCTTTCAAAGTGACATTATGGCGAGTTCTAGCTCTTCCGAGTCAGTGCAAGCGGCCGACAGGAACGAGAATAAAGTGACGGGCGTAAGGCAGAATAAAAAGCGCGCCGTGGTGGTCTTTTGGGAAGTAACATGATTGAAAATAATGTAGTATACATGTTTTTAGCTGTGAAAATGGAAATGTTTGTTGAGTGACAGGAAGACCGCCGCCGCACTGCATGTCGGCCGTACGCTCCATTGATTTTAGCCTTATTTTCAGTGCTTATTGTACAAATACGGATTCCTAACTACCTTTACGTTGTAGTATAAAGTTTACTGTGACAGAATGAGGCTGTGGTAGAGGGGAAACCAGGCTGCTGGAGGTGTGAAAGTGAAGATTTGGTTACCCAACTTTGCAAGTCTCCACAAGTCCTTGGGTAGTCCACGAAGGCTCAACACCTGTCTCTGGAGAAAGCTGAATGTAAGTACTATCTGCCAAACCAAGTATATGTTCTAGGGTTAATCTCTGATTTTTGGCGAATATTTTCCTACAGGTACTCAGACCGCGATACAACCCCGCCACTCGGGGGGGCGCGACTGTACACGGCCGCGTTTAAGGGGTTAAAGATGTCGATTAGTCCTCCTGCAATCCATGACTGCTGGAAGTGTTCAGCCTTGTAAGCAACATATGGAGTATGGTGCTGTCCAATGGCAGTAATGGAGAACATGATGGATGTTGAGCTCTTTATCGAATTCATGATACACTCCACATGCTTTATACCATGCCGGAATATCTGGAGCTTTCTCTTGGTATCATCCATGATGTTGGTTTCGTCACAGTTAATGACGTTTGCAGAAGGTACTCCCCTAAGGCTGTCTTCTGGCTTTTTAAGTAGGCCACTATGACCTCTTTAGAGACAGCAGCCTGCTTCCTCAAAATATTTTGGCATATCAAGGGGGACAGCAGGACATTATGTCTCTTCAGGAAGCCATATAGCCAGTTTGTAACTGGGAGAATATCCTTGAAATCCATGATGTAGTGTCTACAACTGTCCAGACAGTACTTGATGAAGCTGCAGCATATAAATTGTCCCAAAACGCAGAGTGAAATTGCCCCATAAGGCCAAGTCAAATTACCCCAGGGGGCCAAGTCAAATTGGCCCATTGGTCTAAAATCATAATATTTTATAAACGAAAGCAGCTAACTTAGTTTGGCAGGTGGATAAACATTAATGACACTTAGCTCGTTATATATCCACAGGACAGTGAAGGAAAATACAGTTAATCTTGTCTTTATTGTTGCAAATCACAGCTCAAAAAAATCTGAAAACAACAGGAATGAAAAATTGATCACAGTTCTTTTACCTTCAGCAAGTTATCCCTAAATTTCACATACAATATAAATTAGTGATTTTAGAATACGGTACCATATGAAAAAGTCAAATATACCCATATTTACATTGTCTGGACCACCTGAGTCTCATTTCCCCTTACTGAGTGTAATTGCCCCAGGTGAGTCGAATAGCCCCATCTTAGGGTATATAAAACCCAGTAATCTCAGCAGCTTCACCCTGATGTACACTTTTTCCAAACCAATATGTACCAGAAATATCTTACATTTCTTCTCATACACTTTCTCGACAATCTGTCATATTAACACCTACCACTCCAGATGCCACCTGGTTCACTACTCACCCAACATTCTGATATCTGTTCATTCACTATTGTTCCATATGTGTTCCTACAGTACTTAACCTCTCTGTGGCCACCGGCGTCAAATGACATTTAGCCGATAAATGGTCCCAGGCGTCGTTTGTGCATGGCCTATAAATAAACAGCAAAAATTTTGGGGAAGTGAATGAACATTCTGAACATCTTCAGACTGACCTACACTACACTCTCCTACACCTCATCAAGAAGTTCAGAGCCTGCTGCCGTGATGAGTGGATTTTCGATTTTTTCGCTCCTGGCCATGACTAAACAAGCACAACTATACTCATTATCTCGTCCCAGGTAGAAAATACCACCATTGTCCTTTCTTGCAAAACTCACACAACCACGTGTTTACAATTATGAATCAATACAGGTACAAACAAAAAAGACATGATAATAGGAGAAAAATACATTTTTGTCTTGGTATCTTTACCTATTTGCTCAGGTTTGTTGTACTGGTTTGGATCATTCGATGCAGTGTAACTTGTAGAAAACTGTAAAAACTTTTGAGAAGTGAACGACCATCTGGGACATGAGACTGACCATCACTTCGCGCTCTCACACCTCATTTGTCAGTTCACCACCTGCTGCTGTGATGAGTGGATGTACGATTTTTTCACTCACGGCCATGCCTAAACACACATAGCTACACCCATTATCTCGACCCAGACAGAAAATATCATCTTCCTCCCCCCCTTGCAAAACACACACAACCACCCTGTTTATGGTTATAAATAAACACAAGCATAAACAAAAAAGACATGAAAATAAAAGAAAAATTAATTTTTGTTTGGTATCTTTACCTATTTGCTCTGGTTTGTTGCACAGTTTTGAATAATTTTACATATTCTTTGCCTTTTACAAGCATAACAGGATAGTTTTCTGTGTTCATGTGATGCTTTCATGGATGGAAAGAACTTCCTTCCCTTCCTGCTAATCAGCTCATGCAAGGTGAGAATGACAGGTCATCTCGCAATTCTAACCGTGTACAGTGTTGGGTGTACCCTTTTCCCTTACCCAGGCAGAAAATATCATACCTTCCCACACTCATGACAGACAGACAGCAACATATATTGCGAAATAAGTTAAAATAATAGAGAAAGGTGAACGTGTTATTACGGAAAATATACGTTTTCCCCTGTATGTAAACGTATTTATTTCTCCTCTGTCTCTCTATTCATAATAATTAGACTTATTCATAGTTTTGAAACTGCATTACGATTCTATCTTTAGCCATGCACGTGGTGTGAGAGCGGCAAGTTGCAGCTCAACTCCCCTATTCCTAATCGGATCTGACCCTCCACTTTCATCTCTCGTGGAAGAGCCTAACCTCAGGGGACAGACAATTTTCTCATTCCTTTTCCAAGCAAGGGCACAACGATAACGTAAAAAAATAACTCGACACTACCATAAACATATTTTATATCAAAAAGGTGAAAAAATATTCATAATAATTTTTTTTCAAGCCAATGCTAACATATTATGTACTGAAATCATTGGATATCATCATATCTAATATATGCGCAACATTTCAGCACCATTCACATTGTTTTGAGGGTAAAAAAAAAATAACAGGTGCAATGTTGCACTGTGGCCGCACCTCTCGGCGGCGGATATCTGTTGCCGATATTCCTGCAACTTTCACACTCCATTGCAAGCCACAGAATAGGTCTAGGAAGCGGGGATTTGCACTGTTAAGTGCGTCTGAACTTTCTCTTCAATATGGTAAGAAAAAAAATCAATTTTCGAAACTTCAGAAAATGGCTCTGGCGTTGGCCTGGGATGCACGTAAAATTCCAGACCCACGGCCAAGGAGAGGTTAACACTCTGTGTAATAAAAGCACACATAACAAAATTTCTTATTTGAAATTTACTCAGACATTTTTTTACTGCATGTACACCTACTGGCGCCTGGTGGTTTAGGGGGTAATTAAGGCACTCCAATCAGATTGAGCCTGTATAGGTTTATATCCATGGGGTGGTTGCAGTTTATTGCTCACGTAATGCCACTCAGGGATGAGTGAGGTTGGTCATTCTTATCTTAAATGTCAGGACCAACTTGCCTAGCCCCGGGCTCCTATGCTCCTCATGGGGCAACATAGGATTAGATGATGGATGGATGGATGGATGGATGTACAATTTGTACATCTTTCTTCTAGATACAACAAGGTACCTCTAGCAAACTATATTCTAAAAATACCTCATAGATAAGTTCATCATGAAGGTGCAGGACCAGGTATGCTCCCCTGAGTGGTGTGATCTTGGCAGCAGCTGGGTGTGTCAGGTACCGAGGTGCAGAGGGGAAGGCCTGCTGAAGCTCTGATTCAATCCTTACTGCAGCCAGTTTCACCAGATCAGCACCTGACCCTTGGATCTGTGTGTTCACTGCCTGACGTTCACTCTGACCTGATATATAAAAACACATAATAATAATCTATGGTTAATAATGTGTTTTTATTAGATGTACCAGGTATGCCTTTTTTTCCTTTGTGTTACGATGTTAGTGAGGTAACAGAGATAACACACTTCTGAATGTGAATACACACAACAGTACCATATCAATGTACTGAACAGTGGAAAATGAATAAAATTTTTAAATTGCAATGATGTTACTGTATCATACAAAATATCAAATATTGTGCTTATGCAGAAAGCCCCATGTTATGACTGTTATACAGAAAAACCTAATAGCTACTATAAACTGATATAAGTGAATCACAGTACAGTACACTGAATAATATATAACTGACCTCGTAAATATGGGTCAGTACTGTCAATGTTTGGCAGGTGTCTGCGGCGGCCCATAAGTGTGTACACCATACCACCGGCTGCCCGGCAAGTGTCCACTGCCTTGTGTAGATAGGAATGAGCACCTGGGTACATGGCTTGGAAGGTCTCCAAGAACTTGTGGGCATCCTCCTCTGTAGTCCCTAGCTCCTCACTCAGAGTATGCTCTCCCATACCATACAGCAGTCCATAGCATATCTATCAAGGCAGGCACAGGTAAATGAGAATTTCTATAAAGTGTGCTCTTGCATGCTTACCTACCACACTAACTACTGTGGAAGTGGGGAGTTTTTGTTCTAACCATTACAGGTGAACGGATGTACCAGTATGCTGTAAGTTCTGAGGCTACATTACGATGTAACTGGAAGTACATCTATCTGTAGCATCATACTAATCCAACAACCATCCCACATTGCCTGAGTGTATATATTAACACCTCACCAAGAATGACTTGAACATAAAACTTCCCCACAACCTAATGCTGCCTGAACAGTTCTCCATTACTCCAATAAAACACACCTCTTATCCTTGGTATACCTCTTCTCATCATATATTTTGCTGCTAAAACATAGTGCTCACAAGCATCTTCTGAAAATCAATTGTCCTTAATTTCACAGGAATAAAAAGTGGTACTGTACATGGTTCCTCAAAATGCTTGTTATAATCAGAAATCCCTCAGCCCTCAACGTAGTTTAAGATAAAAGCAGGCATGCTCATTTGGCTGGATTTAATGTTGGAGATGTCAATGAAGGTAATGGGGTGTTCAAGGTCAGAATTAAGGCACTATCAACCCTGGGAGGTACTACCATGTCGGTCAAATGTGGCTACAAGCTTGTTAATTGGTCACACAACCATCACTTAGGCTGGAAACGTTCAGCCATAAATACAAGCACTTTGTGATCTTTCCTCTGGGTGACTGTACGTAGAGTCTAACTCCAAGCTTAGTAAGCTTAGACTTTCACAACATTACAAATCTTACTACATACTGTATCTCAATTTTCTTTTTTTTTCAACAACTTCCTAAAACTCTCACAGTCTTAAAAATCTTACTACACATCTCATTTTCTTTTTCCAACAGCTTCCTGCAGCTGATGAGAAGTAATCAGCTGATTCTGGCAATTGTTCAGTTTCCACTCCATAGAAAACATCAGCTGTACCAAAGCCAATTCCAATATGGGGATTCCTTACCAGGAAGTAGGGTGTCATTTTTGTTACGTTATGATCTGGTGATATGAAAACAAAGGTGAAAGGGAGTAAAGTGGATGAATGGGAAGGTGCGAGATGTACAAGGTCAAGTCTATCTATCTATCTATCTATTGCCAGACACCATAATCCCATAAAGGGTGGCCACTTGACACTGAGTTAGCTGTTTTACAGGGAGGGGCACCAACCCTCCACCAACCCACTTGTTGACACATAGGGAGCACGTATGGTTTGGTTATATGGTTATCACCCAGCGTTGTAAATGGTTTCTTGGCTTACAGGAAACCATTTGGCTTGTCACTCAATGTAAAGCCACCTGTAAAGGAAAGAAAAGGAATAAGAAGTGACAGGAAAGATAGGAGAAATTGGAAGAGAGGAGGGCAGGCACAGAAAAAGAATGATAAAAGCTAAGAAAGTAGGCAGCACTACATCAAGTGAGTGGATGATGGTCACCACCACCTACCACAAACAAGGTCAAGTATGACCACTTATGGAAGGAGTAACAAGGGGCCTAGCTAAATGATATAAGATCACTTGAATGAATAGGAAGGTGTGACATGTACACCTGGCAAATACTCTGCCTGGGCCACCTAGCTGAGATATGAGTAATGTGGCAATAGTGTGAGTGCATCAGTGTGTGTGTTTATTTGTGTATTTGTGCTACAAAAAGTTTCAGATCATTAACTCTTTCCCTTCATTGTGACTCAGAACAGGTTTCTGAGTTCATGTAATGGATGGCAGAATATGTACCAGGGTGGAGGTGGAAAGTGGAGAAGGTAGGACAGGAAACAAAATTGGTTACGTTTACAGAAGTGTCAAGCAGGAGCATAAAATGACTGGGACACATACTGGTAACCTAAGGATCATGTACAGCAATGTATTTGGACTAATATCTAACAAAGAGGAACCAGGAGATTATATTAAGGAAAAAATGCCAGAAGTACTATATGTCTAACAGAGACCAAATTACCAGTGAAGGTATTTGGATGGAAGAACAAAAATGTGTGAAGAAAAAGAAGGAAGGGGAAATCTGGGGGAGGTGTAATGATCATGACTAATATGGAATTAAAGGTGACATGGATACATCTTCTAAACACCATACCAGAAATTTTAGAAGTGAAGTACGTAGATAATTGTGATGAAAAGCCAAACAAACCTGTAGCCTCCACAAACTAGGGCATGAAAGAAAGAAAACAAACAGTTGGTGAAGGAATCCCTAATGATGTCGAGGAAAGAGCTGACAGAAAGAATTGATTAACATTAATGGTAGACTCCGATTGCAAGGATGTTGACTGGGAGGGGATGGATGCATGGAGCAATAAGGAATCATGAGAATACAGTGACAGATCTGGTGATGGAAAGCATGTTAACAAGGCTTGTTAGAGAAAATATGAGAGTCAGAGGGGATGATGAACTTCTGAGATTGGACTTTGTGTTCTCAAAAGATCCTGAAGATGTGTAGAATATTAGTTTCCTATGCTGGGTATGAGTGCTCACTTGGTTACTAAGATGGATGTGCTTGGGGGTCAAGGGGAAAGAGAAGGAAGCCAGACAGGAAAACCATAATTTGTTCTTTAAGATATTACCAAGGCAGTGACTGGAGTGAAATGAATATGGTGGAAAATGTTCATGAGAAGTAAGAAACAATGACGACAGCATATAAGGAAAGGGTAAGTAAATATGTCCCAATGTTCTCTGCAAGGATGGAAAAACAGAATGAGTGGTTCCATAACAGATGTTGGAAGGCACCTGAGGCATGGAAAAGAGCATGGAATATGGTATGAGGAAGGTATAGTGAAAAAGCCACTAATGGAATTGTTGTAAATAAGTGCAAAATGAATATGTAAAGATATGGCTAGGGAAAGAAGAGAAAATGAGGAAGATATTGTAAGCAAATGTCAAAATGAACCCAAATTGCTGTAAGGTTTGTCAGTTGTAAAATGAAAGTAGAGGATAGTAATTAAGAGTGAGAGATGGAGACATAACATATGAAAAAGAAGAATTGTGTGAAATAACAGATGGTGGGTTATACTCAGAATTTGTATTGGATGAGGCGTTTTCAGAACCTGATGAGGAAACAAGGACAATCAAAATGACTGAGATAACAGTTGAGATGAATGAAATATTGCAGCTGATGAGGAACTTGGATGTGAGGAAGGCAATGTAACTGGACAGTGTGGCTGGATGGATCCTGAAGGAATGTAAAGATCAATTAGACTGGCTGTTTATGACATCATTAAGTGTTCTCTGGACACTGAAAAAATTACCCACAGCCTGGAAAAGAGCAAATACTGTGCCAATTTATAAGGAAGGAGACAGAGAAGATCTACTCATCTACAATCTAGTATCCCTCACTAGTGCTGATAATGTTTTTTCTCTCACTGAGTTACAGTCATGGTGAATCTGGGTGTCATTAACCAGAAGAATGTCAAAATATGAGCAATGCTAAAGTGAAACCATGTTAATAGGAACAGAATTAAGCAGAGTATACCTATATGTCACTTAACATTTAAAAATTCTTTACATGGTCTGGAAGTATTTACCTGAATGATCCATGAAGGTGCTTAATGGTGGGGATACCTGATAACAGGTGAATGATAAGCCAATCATTTCCGTTACTGCAAATAACCGTGATTAAGCACCAAATCTTGAAGAGTTCGGAGTGCAACAAGATATCAGGCTATAATTTTAGTACATCAGTAACTATCAAACCTTCTAAAATTATTCATCTAGGGTTTAATGCTCTTTTAAATCCTCTACCATTTTTCCTCCCCTCCCTCTTCTTACTCAATATTTTCCATCTTCATTTCAGTCTGTCCATCTTCACTTACCTATCTTATTCCCTCTCACTCCTCCATTTCCATACCCCCACAAGCTGCTGTCCCCCCTAGATTACTACACTGTACCTGTTTAGCCTTTTGGCGCTGGTCTGGTGTCACCTCAATATGGCTGATGCCGTGAAGCTGTGCAGCAATTAAAGTAAAAACCTCTGGGCTGTCTTGCCCTCCAGCTCCCAGGGCTGCCAGAAGGTTAGAGTCAGAAGAGAAGTGAGCAAGAAGGCGAAGTTCTAGCTGACAATAGTCAGCTGCTAGTAGCACACGTCCTCGCCCTGCCACCAAGACACGCCGCACGCTGACTGTCTTTTCTTCATGCACACCATCACTCTGTAGAGAAACATTATTCACAGACATCTATCATATTTGTACAATCTCAGTACATTATTGTTCACCAGCTTTACAGTCTTACTTGTCATACTTAAATTTGTCCAACTCACAAAAAAAAATATATATCATTTTACAGTATAAGGTCTGTCCAAAATGAAAATGAACTTTTCAAAAAACAAATTTATTGCTTTGCTTACAACTTAATCTGGTTTTCTCCAAAATACAGTACTCCCCTCCACTGTTCATACAACGTTCCCAACATTTTTTCCATTTCTGGAACGCATCCTGGAATGCATGTTCAGGGATGATGCACAATTCTCATAGCAAAATTTAATCTACCCACCCTATCAGTTGAAATCAGCGATTTTCACGGTGGGTGGAAGATGACACTCGTCTCATGCTTCGCCAAAAGTCACAGATGAGGAGCGACACGTGAACAGGTGCACTGTCATGGTGCAGCTACCAGATTTTGTCTGTCCATGCCTTATGCCTCTTCCTTCGTACTGCCTCCCTAAACGCCTCAACACATCCAAGTACTGTAAAACTCTTTACTGACTGTCTCACCATGTCCAACAAACTCATGACAAACAATGCCTTTCCAATAAAAAAAAGACGATCAACATCGCCTTCACATTTAAGCAACTCTGACGAGCTTAAACTGGTTGGGGTGACGAAGTTCCAACCAACCGCAATGACTGCTTTTTTTGTTTCCACGGTGTAGCCGTCCGCTCAGGTTTCATCATCTGTTGTTACATTTTTCAGAAAGTTTTCATCAGCACTTGAACAATCAAACAGCTCCTGACTGATTGTGACAGTTCACTTTTTGCTCATCTGCCAGCAGACATGGCACAAATTTTGTGGCAACAAAATAAACTCTTAATTATCTGTTGTCGCAATATCCGCCACAGCTACCTTGGCTCTGTTAAGGCATTAGCTGGTTACATTATGCAACATCTAGCACTGAAACAGGATGTAACCAGTGGTCTAATGCAATATCCGGCAATGAGGCATCTCAACCGGCTTGAAAGCGGTAGCCAACCGGTGCCAGGGGAAACCACGAAACTCAGGAGCCAATAAAAATGCCCGTTATGCTCCAGCCAATCACAATCTGCCACGAGTGCAGCTCACTCAGCACACCAAGAGTACTGCCGCATTCTCTTTCTCACCCATTGATGTCATCTGGTGAAGATGTGCCTGTGACATCCACTCTTCTGACCACACAGGTCCAAAACCCTGGTGCTTTTACTAACATGTGGCATCCTACGTCTGAGGCAGTGTACTGTATTGTATTGCAAAGCTAATTGCCTGTCAGTGATCATGTCCTAGTGCTCTACTATTACTGTAAAATTCTTCTGTGTAATGTACTGTTTATGAGTGTGAGTGCTAACTCCCAGTGCTGTTTCTCCTACCCCCCATTGTTGTTTCTCATTCTGACGTGCTTCACCTGTGGCCTCAAAGTGCTCATTACTAGTTGTGCATGACAGCTGAGTTTGTGGCTTTTGTGGTGGTGCTCTGTCTGCTGCAGGTCCTGCTGACCTTGTGTTTTGTCCTGGTCCTTGTCTCCATGGCGCCCCCACCACCTGCTACGAGGTGTCATATCGTTTTCTCCATGGAGATGAGGACGGGGCATGGCAGGACCAGTGCAAGGCTAATGGAACGTTACAACATGCCTTGGACCACGTTGAAGGATTTGCAGAAGAGCAAGCACTCCATCAAGGTGTTCTTCCAGGATAAACATGGTGCGACTATGTGATGGCACCAATGCAAGATGATGCCAAGCCACGCTTTGGTGAACACAACCAGGCCTGTTTGAAGTGGTTAACAGTGTGGCAGTGGCATGATTCTGCATCTCGTCAAGCTGAAGACTGCAGCCATCAAGTTCGCTGAGCAACTGGGGATCACGGATTTCAAAGCATCTAAAGGTTGGCTGACTCGGTTCATGTTTTGACATGGGCTGTCCAACAAGATGACCTATGGTGAAGTGCTGGATTCAGACACAGAAGGAATTGGTGGATTTTGTACCAAGCTTAAAAACCTAATTGACAAAGGAGGGCTATGTCTAAATCAGGTTTATAATGCTGATAAAACTAGTCTGTTCTTCAGGTCACTGCCGACTAACATCTTGGCTGATGAGAAGGAGAAGTCGATACCTGGTCATAAGGCGGGCAAACAGCACAGCTCTGTTTTGTGTTGTGCCAATGCAACAGGATCCCATCATCTGAAACCTGTTGCAGTGTGGCATGCCAAAAAGCCACGTTGTCTCTGGGGGCTAATGGACTGTCTTCCAGTGATTTATTTCCACTCACTGAAGGCTTGGTTGACAGCTACTTGGTTGACAGCCAAGATCTTCAAAGATGGGTTCTACAATCATGCTGTGATGGAGAATATCTGTTATCCAATGGAGATTCTTGGCTTTGCCCCTGGCCAAGCAAATGTTCTGCTGCTCCTCGACAATGTTCCTGCTCGGCCTACTGAGATGGAGCTGGCTGGAGATGGAAGTTGTATTAGGGTCATGTTCTTGCCCCCTAATTTGAACTCAATCTTGCAACCCATGGATTAGCGTACTATCGCGGCAACGAAACAGCTGTACCAGAAGAGGTTAATGGAAGACGTGATGGTCATGCTTGAGGATAAGGAGGCAGCCCAAGGCATCACAGCAGGGGGACAGAGTACCTTGGCCAACCTCAAGTGATATTCCCTCAAGTCCACAATTTACAACTGGGCACAGGTTTGGAGGGAACTCTCTGCACTCACACTTGAGCATGGTTGGAACAAGCTCCACAAGGGTGGAGAGGCCACTGTTGATTTTGCCGGCTTCAAAGCTCAGGACTTCGTCCAGCATATGGACGCAGCAAGGGAACAGGTAAGTGAGAACATAATTTGTGACTGGCTGGAAGTGGATGAGGAAGACCCTGACCAGACTCTGTCCAATGGGGAAATTGTGGAGTCAGTGACTACAGTGGGTACAGAGCATGAAGTGAAGGAAGAGGAGGACGATGATGATGACGAAGTGACAGAAATCCTGAGGCTCCAATGGGTTTGTGATGCAGTGGACATCCTTCTCGACTACCGTGAGCATCTTAAACGGCAGCCTATCTAAGCTGATGCCATGGCCACTTACCTGTGACAGGGTTGTGAGAATGTGGTACAGCTGCTGTCATGAAGGATCCCCAGGCAGTCCTCCTCACATCTTTTTTCTGTCCCATGACACTTACCATTCAGTCACCACAGCCTTCGACCTCTTCGCATCCTCCTCTGTTGCCCCACCCACAGACCTCCTCATACTGACCTCTGTCACCCCAGCCCTTTACTTCCTCACACTGGCATTTTTTACCCCAGCCAGGCACCACCACGGCCACTTCTTCTTCACCTCAGCCAGGCACCACCATCAGCCCCATCAACTGTGATGTCTCCCCTCGGTCAGAGGCCTCATTGGAGTTCCATCTGACTCCCTCTGCTAATCAAAGGCTTTTCATCTCATTAACTCTTCTCCTCTTTCTGGTTCCCTTCAACCTCTGTCTCTTTGCTGCACTGTTACATCATTATCTCTTTTCTATTGCTATTTCAATGGACACTGCTCCACTGAACTGTCTGCTTGCATCCCTCCACCACTACAGCAGGCATGAAGCACCCGTCTAACAAAAAACTCTCATTCCTTTTCTGTCCACCTCTCTAATGCAAGAGTTAACCACTACTCCTAGTCCTTCATGTATGCAACAGGTCAGCTCTCAAAGTGTCTCCCTCTGTTTGTTTTTCCTACTGCATACGATCTCCAATTTTTCAGATGCAGTGTGTCCAGGCATCTCGAAATGAATGGATCTTGAATTTGACTCACTGTCATCTTTTTTTGTTTTTTCTTGGGGGAAGCAACTTGCAGGCCCCTGGCATTTTGTTCCTTCTTCCTTGCCTTAAAAAAAAAAAGGTGGCATGAACTTGATGCCTACTTCTTCAGAAGCTTCACGGACAATCAGGTGATGATTTTCATGGATCACAGCATGAACTTTCTCAATGTAATTATCGTCTGTTGATGTGGAAGGCCGTCTAGATTTGGGATCATCTTCGGTGGATGTTCTTCCTTAGCTGAATCACTGGAACCATATGTGACAATGCATATGGCTCAAACAATCTTCCCTATAAGCCAGCTCCAACATCTGAAAAGTGTTCATAAAAGTTTTTCCGAATCTGAAATGGAATGTATGCATGTATGTATAATAATAGTATTAATCAATCCATCATCCAATCCTATATTGCCCCATAACAAGCGTAGAAGCCTGGGGCTAGGCAAGTTGGTCCTGACATTTAAGATGAGAGTGACCAGCCTCACTCATCCCTGAGTGGCATTATGTTAGCAATAAACCCCAACCATCACTTGGATATAAACCAACATAAGCTCAATCTGACTGGAGCACCTTATTTACCCACTAAACCACCAGGCATGATAATTTGGTTATATAGATACCACCCAGCATAGTAAATGGTTTCCTGGTGTACAGGAAACCATTTGGCTTGTCACTCAGTGCAGAATCACCCATGGGTAGAAGGAAGAGGAAGAAGCAAAGGAAAGAAAGACAGAAGAGGGAGTGTAAAGTCACCCATAGGCAGAAGGAAGAAAGAATGGAGGAGAGAAAGACAGAAGAGGATGGAAGAGAGGAAAGGGCAGACACCTAATGCAGCACTACATCCAGTGGTGGATGGTGAGCACCCCCACCTTCCACTAATAATTAATAATAATAATAATAATAAAAATAATAATAATAATAACAACAACAACAACAACAATAATAATAATAATAATAATAAAATAATAATAATAATAATAATAATAATAATAATAATAATGGTAATATCAATCATCATCACCATCATCATCATCATCTGGACCTCCTTTCCCAACCTAGGGCAGGATGGGGAGTAGCAATGTCTAGACAGCCCAAATTTGCCCAATCCAATGGGCCATGCTTGCATTTACTCACCATTCAAATCCCCAGAATCCTGGCTCTATCCGATACACCAAAAATATTCACCACGTTCTGTAGCTTCACATAAACTTATCCGATACAGTCAATCCAGATGCAGTCACATTAAAAAGGGGTGCCAAATCCCTGATCATGCACTTCTCCTCAAAATATTCATCCAGCTAGCTCGATCTCTTGTCACTTCCCTAGCCTCACCTATTTCCAAAACCTCTCTTCCTCACACACTCATCCACCATATCCCTCCACCTTCTTCTTGGCCTACCTTGCCTCCTCCCTCCCTCAAATTTGTTCAATATACCTTTTTCACCACTATTTTTATCCAGTCTATCCACATGACCATACATCTCAGTATACTCTCTTTGATTCTGGTGTCCACAGACTTCCTCACTCCACATCTTTCACGTATCACATTATTTCATATCCTATCCACTCTCTGTACTCCACATACATTCCTCAGCAGTCCCATCTCCACTGCTCTCACTCTTGACTTTTCATTTTCATGCCACACCATAGTCTCACATCCATATGTTAAAAGTTGGCACTAACACTCCTTCATGTAAGCCTCATGCAGCTGCAACAATCAAGCCTCTGTTTCTTATCAAGTTCTCCATTGCACCAGCTACTTTCATTCCTTGTGTCACTCTACTATCCACTTCTTTTGCACATTTTCCGCTCTTTTCTATCACTGTACCCACGTATTTGAACTCTCTCACCAATTCCAGTCTCTCTCCATTCACTGTAACATCATACTGGGAGTCCCATTCTCTCAATAATCATCATTTTACTCTCTCATATGTTTACTCTCAAGGCTCAGCGCTCACAGACATCAGCAAAACTCTGCACTAGTCTACCAACTTCTTGTCCGGTATCTGCAAGTGGTACTGCATCATCAGCATACAACAAATTTGAGATATTCCATCCATCACCATTCATTACCAATGCCATCCCCCTCTTCATTATTTGTGTTTTTACTTCTCTCATCACCCCATCCATATATATATTGAACAACCATGAGGACATCACGCAACCTTGTCGCATGCCCACACTGATCATGAACCATTCACTTAGCTGCCCATTTACCCTTACACATGCTTCATTACCATCATAAAAACTCCTGATAGCACCTAGCAGCTTACCATCTACACTGTACATGCGCAAAATCTTCCATTGTCCTTCTCCATCTACTTTGTCGTATTCTTTTTCCAGATCCATGAATGCTATAAACACCTTTTAGTCCTTCTCAAAAGCCTTCTCCACTATCTGTCTTACTGCAAATATCTGATCCACACATCATCTGCCACTCCTAAAGCCACCCTGTTCATCATGCGCTAGGACTTCTGATATCTCTCTTACTTTCTCTAAAACTAATAATAATAATTACTGTATGCTTCGTATCATGGTTTATCCATCCATCCATCCATCATCCAATCCTACGTTGCCCCATGAGAAGCGTAGAACCCTGGGGCTAGGCAGTTGGTCCTGACATTTAAGATGTTTATCCATGACATTAAAATAACTTTTTCCTTCTGTCACTTTTGGGCATCACACTCCATCCTTCAGCATTCAATACCATTCAGAGTATCTTCTTAATATACTTCTTAGGCCTCTTCCTTACTACTCCATTTTTCCCTGCTATGGAACATTTGTAGGGATCCATAAAGAAATGTGCCACTTAGCTATACAAGCTGTCTCATAAAAGTACAATTCTACATATCTCCAGCACAATTCTCTTTCCATTCTACAACATCAAAAATCATAAACCTATAACATAAGTCAGTATAGTATACAGTATTATAATAACTGAGCAGAAAGGCAGGCAAATAATCTAACCGTTTTTGGAGCAAGATGATTCATGATGGCAGTGTTGGCAAACTGGTACTGGAGACCCCTGGTGCTGCTCCCTGTCCTCTCCTTAGCCAAAGTCTCCACCTAATCAAGTACAATTATATACTGATTACCAAGAAAATCTGGTGGTGGGTGGAAGTGCCCTGCCTACTTCTTCCTTCATGTCTATCATTCTTTTTGTGTGTGTCTTCCTCTACTCTTATTTCTCCAATCCTTTCTGTCACTATTTATTACAGTAATCCCTCTACTATCCAGATGACCATTACCCGGACAATCCATTGACCAGACATTGTGACCTGGCTGTTTGAAACCATTATTTGTATATTTTTCCATAATCCTGACAAAATGCATCCAGGCTGAAATTACGGTCGCACGAAAATTTCTGCCCAGGTGGACAGGAAATAGCCCGGTGGTGCCGCCGTGTCTGGCTGGGTAGTTTACCTAAAGTCCACTGGAGACCCCCTTCGCTCAGTCTCAATTCCTGCATGGCAATTGTATTGTAAACAGCTCCTCCCGAACAGTTGTTATGGCTGTGCACGTGGTGGCTTCTGTGGTGGTTCCCTACTTGCTTCAGGCCTTGCTATTCCTTGCATGCCCCTTCCTAGGGTGTGTCATGATGGCCAGAGAAAAGAAAGAGGACAGTGCTGACTCTTTAGAAGAGATTGATGAGGGATGGTTGAATCGTGAGTGTTGATGTTGATTTTATGCTAGCTTACTGTACTGTACCAAGATTTTATTTTATTTTACCATGATCTTATTCCATTTTACCATTATATTTTGTGTACCCACTGCATTTTTCTTGTGTAGCTGTTTTTTTCATGTTTTCATGTCACTGCAGGGTATGGTGATTGCTTGTCTGTGGTTGATGGGTCTGCTTGACCATGGTAATTGCCTGGCTGTGGTTTATAGGTCTGCTTGATCAGATAGTGTGAAATAACAGGAACACGTGTTGTATGATGTACTGTAGTGGCCTTTTACACTCGCTTTCAAAGTTAGGTTATGTATGAATGGGGGCCAGGGGAGGAGTCCATTATCCAGACGGAGCCATTACCCGGACATGTCTTTGGCTCTATTATGTTGGATAATCAAGGGATTACTGTATTCTTCTTTTCACTTCAGGTGGCTCTATGCTGAGTGACAAGCCAAATGATTTCCTATAACTTAGGAAACCATTTACTACACAGGGTGGTAACCATGTACAGTAGTCAAATAACGGAGTGATGTGAAGCGTACTATGGTGACCTGGTTGACTGGGAGGAGACACAAATGCTGTATCCACCCAGGAACCAAACCTTCAAATAAATCTCCACAACTCACTGCGGTGAGGCGCCGTCAGGAATATGGGGACATTGGTTCACAGCATGGGATGGCCCTGCTGGGGCTGTTGCTTGTCGGCGGTTCATGGGTCTGCTTGATAAGACAGACTGGGGTAGCAGAACAACAATAACAACAACAACCAAGTAGAACTGTGGCAGATAAAACTAACAGAATGGGCACAGTAAGGAACAGGTATGTCATTAGGGAGATGGTTTCTGGGGTTTCAGCTTCAATTAGTTTTTGCTGAACCCTGAACCATTTTTCTTTCCTTTTTTTCCCAAAAATTCCGAACACAGGTCAAGTCTTCAAAGTTCAGCTCAAACTCCACAGTGCACCACACTGATGCATTACATTTTAAAATGCACTTTTTTCCCACCACACCAAAAAGTGTCCTATAAAAACAGAAATTTCTTTAAGTACTTTTTCTACTCATGAAAATAAAGTAATTTCACACACTGTTCTCCATAATCACTTACCAGCATGTGCAACAGTGCAAACACTATCATTCACAGTGTTCAACCTCTGGCATTGACACCCATATTTCTCAAGCACGAATCTCTCATTCCATACTCAGCCCCAACTATTCGACAGGGATGCGTTCCATAAAAAGTGGTTGAATAACAAATTAGCTGAATAACAAACCAAATTTTCCCATAAGATTACTGTGAAATAGGGGGGTTTGGTTCCTGACCACCTTCATCATTAAAAAACTATTCAATAAAGATGAAAATATATCAATAATTATAATTTTACACCTTTTATTATTTAATAGAAGGAATGTTTTTAGTCAATTTTACTTCAAACACAATAATGAGGAGAAAAACACAGTACAGTACAGGTGTACAGTCGTGGTCATAAATAATCACCTATCTTCTGGTACCACTTGCCTCAGGCTGGCTCCTTTATGCACAGCAAGTCACAGTGGAATAAGAGGGGCTGAGAGGAAGGGACCAGAGAGAGAAGGGAATGTGGGTGGGGGGACGACCGATGGAGCAGAGGTGGGGTGAGGGAGGGGAGGGAGGATAGGTTGGGGAGGGAGAATGAAATGCAAATTGGTGGTCACATTATTGTCTATTTTCTTTCATTTGGGGAATGATATAAGGGAGTTAACACTTGGTAGATAATACTGCATAACACCTTGTAAAATAGCATCAGATAACAAACTTTAGATAGGTGGTGATATTAAGAGCTGGCTTATGAAAGAAATAGACTGACATGACAGATCAAACATTGTGCAGAGCCAGAAATTTCCAGCACAACACACTATTGCCTTGTCCACCAATTTGTAACAGCTGTTTTCTGCTGAAGGAAAATATCCCGAGGTGATGAGGGGGTGTTGGGGTTGTTGGGTGGCAATTCAAACCCACACCTGCATGGAGTCCAAGCAACAGATTATGAGAGATAATGTTATTATATCCACCCATGTCCACAGATGTCAAATTTATTTACCTTTTTTGCACAATTATTTTACATAGCCTTTTCATACTGAGAAGCCATAAAACAGATGACATGGTGATGACCATGTACAGGGAGTGAATACCGAAAGGATGATCATATATACTGTGGAAAAAGCCATGTCAAGGGCTGTATATGATATTTAGTCTTTAGTTTCAAAATTAATTACATGTAAGGGTTGAGGATGTTTTTTACACAAACATTCCAGAAGTCAAAGCCATCTAGTTTCCAGTCTGCGTACGAAGTCAATATACACGGATAAATACAAATATCTGGTTCCGCACTAATGTTTGATCTGTCATGTCAGTATATTTCTCTCACGAGCCAGCCCTTGATATCACAACCCATCTAAAGTTTGTTATCTGACCCCGCTATACAAGGTGTTATGCAGCATTATCTACTAAATATTAACTCCTTCACATCATGCACTGAATGAAAGTAAATAGACAAATAATGTGACCACCACTTCACATTTCATTCTACTGTACCTCCCCTACCTACCCTCCCTCTCATCCCTCTCCCCATCCCCACACCGTCACTTATCCTCCCACTCACCTTCCCTTCTCTCTCTGGCCTCTCCCTCTCAGCTCCTCTTACTCCACTGTGACTTGTCACGCAAAAAGGAGCCAGCCGGTGGCATGGAGTACCGGAGGATAGGTGATTATTTATGACCATGACTGTACACAGTGTACTACATCAGAATACTCTCTCTCTCTCTCTCTCTCTTTCTCTCTCTCTCTCTCATGACTGTATATAGTGTACTTCATCAGAATACACACTCTCTCTCTCTCTCTCTCTCACACACACATTGTGTAAGATATTGGAAATGGGTAAGAGTATCAAGAGGCCATCACTGAATTATATGATGGGTAATGAACCAATCAAAAAAGTAAGAGAAGAGAAAGATTTGGGAGTGCTGGTCCAGGATAGTTTGTCACCAGAAAAACACATTAACAAGATAGTTAGAGAGAAATACAATCTCTTGACTAACATACGAGTGGCATTCCATTAAATGGATGAGGAAATGATGAAAAAATTAATATTAGCCATGATCCGCCCCAGGTTGGAATATGCGACACTAGTGTGGTCCTCACACAAAAAGAAGGACATAAATAAGATTGAGAGAATAAAAGAACAGCAACCAAGATGGTCCCCAGCCTGGCAGATCTGTCTTACCGAGAGAGGCTGGAAAAGCTGGACCTGCCTACACTTAAAGAAAGGAGAAAAAGGGGCGACATGATTGCAGTGTTCAGGGCCATGATGGGAATAGATAAAACTGATAAATATGATCTGTTTGTATGGGATGGGAGAGTAACAAGAGGACTTGGAATGAAACTGAAAAAGCCAAGTTGTCTGAAGGATATCAAGAAATATAGCTTTCCTTATAGATGCATAGACCTGTGGAACAGCCTGGACAAAGAGATCGTCCAGTCTAAAAACTTAAACGAGTTCAAAGCAAAATTTGACTTAACGAGAAAAAGAGACAGGATCCCACAAGCGTAGCTCACTTCCTGTATATCACAACTTGGTAAATACACACAAACACACACACACACACCGCTACAAGATGGATACCAAGCTTAAGGGACCTAAGCTACGAAGAAAGACTAAATAAACTGAATCTACCAATACTACAGGAGAGAAGGAAAAGAGGTGACATGATAATGCTATATAAATGCATATCAGGAAAGGAGAAAATAGACATAAATGATTACTTAACATATGAAGAAGCATCAGCAAGAGGACACTGCAAAAAACTGCATAAGAAGAGAGGTGATAAAGACATAAGGAAATTCAGTTTCCCAAACAGAGCAATTGATCAATGGAATGCACTACCGAATGAAATAGTGTGTGCCAAAACAATTCACAAATTTAAGGATATGTACGATAAATATGGTTTAAGACACGGGACAGTACGAGCTTGACTCATTCCTGTAAAGATACAATTACGTAAAGTAAGGTAGGTAAAAACACACACACACACACACACACACAGGGAGTCAATCGAGGCGGACGTGCGACATCGGCGCTCCGTACCGAACCAACACGGCCAGTGGCATTACCTAAATTAGTATCTTTGTATGAATCAAGCTCTGTACCAGGTTAGACTAAATGATTTTTCATTATTAAAAGGAAAAAAATAATAAGTTTAAACAAGACTTGTTCAAACAGAGAAGTGAACCAAGACGAAAGAATGCGCTGAGTCAGCTGAGGTTTGTTTAGACTACAGCAACACGGGGATTGTAAGTACATACTCTGTACTTTTAGTATTGCAAAAGGGATACATACTTTAGTAAAGCAAATTTGGAAAAGAAAAGAGATAAAGGTAAAAAGCAAAATGATGATTTCTACCAAGAACTGGTTCAAGTGGAGACTCACAATAGACTGGTTGAACGTGTACATAAACCAGAAATGGCTTTCAAAAATGAAATTGATGAAATAAAGAAGCAGATGCACTTGCAAAAGGAAGAAATAGAAAAACTAGGAAGGGAGGCCAACAAGAAAGACACAATCATCAGTGAACTACAGTGGAACTGAGTACACTTAGGAAGAAAATGAGTGAAATGGCAAGTACAGTAGTCAATCACGAGAGTGTTATGGAAGAGTTCAAAAATGACACAGAGACAATTAGGCAAGTAAGCAGTCTTATAGACCAAAGCAGTGATATTGAGGAGAAGATAACACAGGTGAATGAAGCTGTGCAAAGCTACAAAAATGATGTGGAAACCACGTATGCTGAAATGGTGAAAGTAAAGAAAGACTTAGAAGCAAGGGTGGAGGAAAAAAGCATTAAAAAGGAAGTGAAAAGAATAATCCAAAACAATCCAAAGTTAGTCAGAGATTCAGTAGATATAAACAAATCTATAGTAATCACTGGTATAGAAGAGGAAGAAGTAAAAAACAAGATCACAAGAGACAAAAAGGAGATGGCAAATATAATGAGCTTACTGAAAGAAGTATCAGAGGAAATCTGTAGTAAAGACATAGAGGAACAAAAAAGGTTAGGAAAATATGAGAAAAGCAAGACAAGACCTTTAAAGGTGACTTTCCAGAGTGTAAACACTGTGGAAGAGATACTAAAAAATGCACAGAATCTTATGGAAAAAGAGGAGTTCAAAAATGTATGGATAAAAAGATGCCAATACAAGAGGAACTAGAATTATTGAAAGAGAAAAGGGAGGAAGCAAAAACAAAAAATGAGGGAATATCAGAAAAGGAGAAGAAGAAATTTTTTTTACAAAGTACAGTAATAGGATTCCAGGTACGAAAGTGGTATACAAACAGGATGGAATAAAAAGGAGGAAGGTAGTAGAACCATGTCATGACAAGTATATAAACAAGATGATAAAGTTGATGTACTCAAATGTGGATGGAATGGTATCTAAATTACTAGAGATGAATGATTATGTCAGAGAAAATGAACCACAAATATTATGCCTAACTGAAACAAAATTAACACCAAGGATATCCAATGACATACTAAACTTAGAGGAATACAATATATGGAGAAGAGACAGAAATTTAAAAAAAGGAGGAGGAATTATAATATCAACTAAGAAAAATCTAAAAGTCAATGAAATAAAACTATATATACCATCACAAGTAGAACTGATTGCAGTAGAGATCAACACATCTGAAGGTAAAGTAATTGTAGCCAATTTGTACGTGCCACCCAGATCAAACACATGGGAAAGAGATGAATATGAGGACCTAGCAGAGAGTACAATTCAGAGTTTAAGATCATTACTACATAAAATGGAAGAGAAATTGGAAAGAATTATACTAACTGGGGATTTCAATACAAATATAAATTGGAATACTCTAGATATAATTAGCCAAGAAAGCTGTTGGGACCAAAAGCTCCTGGATATCGTACAAGAGTTTTTCCTAACGTAACATGTGAGGGAAACCACCAGAAAAAGAGGACTTGATGTACCTTCAGTGCTAGATCTAATATTTACTAGGCAAGAAAATGATATTGAAAGTTTAATACATCACCCTCCACTCGGCAAAAGCGATCATGCAGTACTAAATTATAACTTGAGGATAGCATATGATATAGTAAACAGCAATGATAGTTACAAAAAGAACCTAAACTATAAAAAGGGAAATTATCAAGACCTACAGAAGCATTTCTTAGAAGCTGATTGGGAAAATGAGCTTAGAGGACAAGATTTAAATGCTGTATATAAAAAATTCTGTCAATTTTATGAAATAGGAGTCCAGAAGTACATCCCACAGCACAAAGAAGCAGATAAGAAAATACAGAAATGGTTCAATACAGAATGTAAAAAATCAAAAGAAAGAAGAGATTTGTTGTGGAATAGATACAGAAGATACAATAGTGAAAGGGCATATAATAATTACAAACAGACAAGAAACGATTATACAAGAATAAGCAGGCAAGCCCAAAAACAGTTTGAGGAGGATATCATAAATAAAAGTAGTGATCAACCGAAGCTATTTTACAGCTACATCAGAAGACAAAACCAAAGTAAAAGATATAATACAATCCATTACGGACGAGGGAATCACCTATACACAAGAGGAAGATATTTGTGAAGCACTAAATAAGAGTTTCCAATCAGTTTTTACAGAAGAAAAAAATTTTGAGAGGGACTATGTGGAACATGCATGCCCCACACATACTACCAGATATACAAATAGCAGAAAAAGTAATACAGGAGGAGTTAAGTACATTAGACAGAGGAAAAGCAAGTAGTCCTGATGAAATTGCATGTTGGGTGCTACGAGAATGTGCAAAAGAGTAAAGTAAACCATTATTTTTAATTTTCAAAAAATCCTTGAGTCATGGTAAACTACCTGATATTTGGAAGAAAGCAAACATTGTTCCCTTATTCAAGAAAGGGAGTAGACAAAATCCACTCAACTACTGACCAGTATCACTGACCAGTGTTGTAAGCAAGGTATTAGAAAAGCTTATAAGAAAAGCTTGGGTAAATCATCTAGAAGAACACAATATGATAACAAAAAGACAGTTTGGTTTCAGAAAAGGAAAATCATGTGTTACTAATCTGTTGAGCTACTACGACAGAGTAACAGACACAATACAGGAAAGAGAAGGATGGGTGGACAGTATCTATTTAGATTTCAAGAAAGCATTTGACACTGTACCACACCAAAGACTTTTATGGAAACTGTACCATCAAGGAGGAATTCGAGGCAAACTGTTTTGTTGGATGCAAGATTTTCTCATTAAAAGAGAATTGAGAATAGTACTACGGGGGAAACTACTCATCATGGAAAGAAGTGACTAGTGGAGTACAACAGGGCTCAGTGCTGGCACCAATCATGTTTTTAGTGTACATAAATGATACAGACAGTAACACTGGAAATGAAAGCTATCTAAATATGTTTGTAGATGATGCAAAAATACAAAGGAGAATTACTAACTCAGACATGAATGGAGTAATACATGGCAAATGGAATTCAATGTGGACAAGTGTCATGTAATCAAGTTTGGTAAAAGTGGAAAAAGACCTGAATGGGATTATAAGTTAGGAAATAAAACCTTACACACATCAGAAAGAGAGAAGGACCTAGGTGTGATTATCAATAACAGACTATCTCCGGCTGACCACATCAGTGAGAAGGTACGGAACATGAATACACTGCTTGCAAATATGAGAATAGCATTAACATACATAAATGAAGACATGCTAAGAAAGATAATAACATCATTCATCAGGCCAACCCTGGAGTATGCATCAGTATTCTGGAGTCCTCATCTCAAAAAACACATACACAAGATTGAAAAAGTTCAAAGGGCCAATACAAGATGGATACTAAGCTTAAGGGATCTAAGCTACGAAGAAAGACTAAATAAACTGAATCTACCAACACTACAGGAGAGAAGGAAAAGAGGTGACATGATAATGCTATATAAATGCATATCAGGGAAGGAGAAAATACACATAAATGATTACTTAACATATGGGGAAGCATCAGCAAGAGGACACTGCAAAAAACTGCATAAGAACAGAGGTGATAAAGATGTAAGGAAATTCAGTTTCCCAAACAGAGCAATTGATCATTGGAATGCATTACCGAAAGAAATAGTGTGTGCCAAAACAATTCACAAACTTAAGGATATGTACGATAAGTATGGTTTAAGACATGGGACAGTACGAGCTTGACTCATTCCTGTAATGATACAATTAGGTAAGAACAATTAGGTAAGAACACACACACACACACACACACACACACACACACACACACACACACGTATAATAATTACAAACAGGCAAGAAACAACTATACAACAATAAGGAGGGAAGCCCAAAAACAGTTTGAGGAGGATATAATAAATAATAGTGATCAGCCAAAGCTGTTTTACAGCTATATCAGAAGCAAAACCAAAGTAAAAGATATAATACAATCCATTACAGACGAGGGAATCACTTATACACAAGAGAAAGATATTTGTGAAGCACTAAATAAGAATTTCCAATTAGTTTTTACAGAAGAAAAAAATTTTGAGAGGGACTATGTGGAACACGCATGTCCACACATACTACCAGATATACAAATAGCAGAAAAAGTAATACAAGAGGAGTTAAGTACATTAGACAGAGGAAAAGCAAGTGGTCCTGATGAAATTTCATGTTGGGTATTACGAGAATGTGCAAAGGAGTTAAGTAAACCATTATTTTTAATTTTCAAGAAATCCTTGAGTCAAGGTAACCTACCTGATATTTGGAAAAAAGCAAATATTGTCCCCTTATTCAAGAAAGGAAATAGACAAAATCCTCTCAACTACCGACCAGTATCACTGACCAGTGTTGTAAACAAGGTATTAGAAAAACTTATAAGAAAAGCTTGGGTAAATCATCTAGAAGAACACAGTATGATAACAGAAAGACAGTTTGGTTTCAGAAAAGGAAAATCATGTGTTACTAATCTGTTGAGCTACTATGACAGAGTAACAAACACAATACAGGAAAGGGAAGGATGGGTGGACAGTATCTATTTAGATTTCAAGAAAGCTTTTGACACAGTACCACACCAAAGACTTTTATGGAAACTGTACCATCAAGGAGGAATTCGAGGCAAACTGTTTTGTTGGATGCAAGACTTTCTCATAAAAAGAGAAATGAGGACAGTACTAAGAGGAAACTACTCATCATGGAAAGAAGTGACTAGTGGAGTACCACAGGGTTCAGTGCTGGCACCAATCATGTTTTTAGTGTATATAAATGATATAAACAGTAACACTGGAAATGAGAGCTATCTGAATATGTTTGCAGATGATGCAAAAATACAAAGGAGAATTACTAACACAGACTCTTGTAAAGAGGTACAAGAAGAATTAAATAAACTTCATGAATGGAGTAGTACATGGCAAATGGAATTCAACGAGGACAAGTGTCATGTAATCAAGTTCTGTAAAAGTGGAAAAAGACCTGACTGGGATTATAAGTTAGGAAATAAAACCCTATACACATCAGAAAGAGAGAAAGACCTAGGTGTGATTATCAATAACAGACTATCTCCGGCTGACCACATCAGCGAGAAGGTACGGAACATGTATACACTGCTTGCAAATGTGAGAATAGCATTCACATACATAAATGAAGACATGCTAAGAAGGATAATAACATCATTCATTAGACTAACCCTGGAATATGCATCAGTAGTCTGGAGTCCTCATCTCAAAAAGCATATAGACAAGATTGAAAAAGTTCAAAGGGCCGCTACAAGATGGATACCAAGCTTAAGGGACCTAAGCTACGAAGGAAGACTAAATAAACTGAATCTACCAACACTACAGGAGAGAAGGAAAAGAGGTGACATGATAATGCTATATAAGTGCATATCAGGAAAGGAGAAAATAGACATAAATGATTACTTAACATATGGAGAAGCATCAGCAAGAGGACACTGCAAAAAACTGCATCAGAAGAGAGGTGATAAAGACGTAAGGAAATTCAGTTTCCCAAACAGAGCAATTGATCAATGGAATGCACTACCGAATGAAATAGTGTGTGCCAAAATAATTCACAAATTTAAGGATATGTACGATAAATATGGTTTAAGACACGGGACAGTACGAGCTTGACTCATTCCTGTAAAGATACAATTAGGTAAGAACACACAAACACACACACACACACCACAAATTATATACGAGGGTCACACACCTACGTAAACACTCATTCAGGTTGGTGAGCACATTGCCGCGTTTGATAGGGGTAGTAGTTGGGGTCTTGGGTGGAGCCATGGTGGTGCTGCAGTATTCCACATAGTCATATAGAAATGCAGATGAATGAAGAGGCAACTGATGAGCAGGACAGTGTGCCGGAGACTGAGGTAGCTCAACCGGTCTGTCTGGTGGCATACGGTGTGAATTGTCGAAATGGCAGGGATAACCATGTCAAAAAACGAAAAAGGGTATAGATTTATAAATGTCGAAACAATGAATTGTCGATTAACAATCGGTCGAAAAATAAGGGCGGGGTGTACTGCACTCAGACTAATGGATTAATATATTTCTTTTTCAGCATTACTGTAGCTTGTTCACCTCAACTTAGCAATGATTTCTGTCCTTTTGCAGCACAATCCTCACAGCCTGATGTCAGAATAAGACAATACTGTAACTACACTTTTCCATACCACTATGCTGTGACTCACACTCCGTTTTTGTGTTGATCTCGTTATAGCTCTACATTCAGGATGGAGAGATGTCAATTTAAGCCAACTTAAAATTAAAAGTGAATAGTATGATTAGTTGTAAAGACAGACAGGGAGAGTGTAAGGTAGGAATTATTAGAAAAAAACAAAGGCTCTGGCATAACTATACTGACATACAGTATGAACCTATTACAACAGTTTGTCCTGCACAGAACAGCACAAATTCTGAAATCCAAAATGCTTGGCACCAAAGGCTTTACAGAATATGGAATATTATGGAAAGTGGAAACATGGTGATAACTATGGGAAAATCATGTTATAAATACAGTAATCTAGTGTACTGTGAACAAAACAATGCAATAAGGGGCCTTAAATTAGTACAGTACATCCCCATAGTATGTGCCTATATGGGCGGCAGAGGACGTTGCATACTAGGAATTCATGTACTGTGAATACATAAACTTATGGGAAAAATTACATATAGGCGGCACCCCCCTTCATGGGCAACCCTTGAGATGCCTTTCAGACCTAAGTATTGTACTATATAGGGAAACTGTCAAAGATTTATTACCTAAGATAAAGTAAACCTACCAGATCATGGCTTTACTAGGTAAATCATTTGGTGGTAGGTGGT
Organism: Coenobita brevimanus; assembly: GCF_032717465.1. Lineage (NCBI taxonomy): Eukaryota > Metazoa > Arthropoda > Malacostraca > Decapoda > Coenobitidae > Coenobita > Coenobita brevimanus. The sequence continues at coordinate 12,224,642 of NC_137046.1, forward strand.
GGCGACCATCATCCACTCACTTGATTTTTTTTTTTTTTTTTTTTTTTTTTTTTTTTATGTGAGGAAGAAGGAACCAATGGCAATGCGCCCACAAAACTGTTCCTTCCAAGAGAAAAACAAAATATAAGAAAGAGCCAAATTCAAGATCCATTCATTTCGAGATGCCTGGACACACTGCGTTTGAAAGACTGGAGATCATAGGAAGCAGGAAATACAGACAGAGGGAGACAGTTCCAGAGTTGACCTGTTGCAAAAATGAAGGACTAAGAGTAACAGTTAACTCTTGCATTAGAGTTGGACAGAAAACAGGTGAGAGTTTGCTGCTAGACGGGTGCTATGCACCCGTGGTAGAGGTGGAGGAATGCATGCAGACAGTTCAGAGGAACAGTGACCATTGAAGCAGCGATAGAAAAGAGATAAAGATGCAACAGTGCGGCGAAGAGACAGAGGTTGAAGGGAGTCAGTAAGAGGGGGAGAGTTAATGAGATGAAAAGCCTTTGACCACCCTATCGAGAAGGGCTGTATGTGGAGAGCCTCCCAACACATGAGAGTAGTACTCCACGCAGGGGCGGATAAAACCCCTGTATAGAGTCAACAATTGTGCAGGGGCAAAGAAGGAACGGAGTCGGCTTAGCACGCCCAATCGCTTGGAAGCAGATTTTACAAGAGATGTAATATGATCTTTCCAAGACAAGTCCCGAGCAAATGATACCCCAAGCATGTTCAATGTTGATGCAGGATTAAGCTGATTATTATTAAACATTAGTGGGTATACCTGTGGAAGATTCTGTCGGGTTGATAGGTGCAAAAACTGAGTCTTTGATGCATTAAAAATAACAAGATTATTTTTACCCCAGTCAGAGATACGAGCCAAGTCAGACATTAGGTGTGTCATAGCCTCATCCCTTGTTTGTTGAAGTAACTGCTGAGATGGACGTTGTGGGAATCGAATGGAAAGGTGAAGGGTGGAGTCATCAGCGTATGAGTGGATAGGGTTAGATGTACAGCTTAGAAGGTCATTGATGAATAAAGGGAAAAGAGTTGGTGATAGCACAGAGCCCTGAGGAACACCACTGTTAATAGATCTAGGAGAAGAACGATGGCCGTTTATAACAGCGGCTATAGAACGACAAGAAAGGAAGCTAGAGATGAAAGCACAGATAGAAGGATAGAAACTGTAAGAGGGCAGTTTGGAAATTAAAGATTTATGCCAGACTCGATCGAAAGCCTTTGAGATGTCAAGTGCAATGGCAAAGCTTTCGCCAAAGTCCCGAAAGAAGGATGACCAGGAGTCTGAAAGGTAGGTGAGAAGATCGCCTGTGGAGCGTCCCTGACGGAACCCATACTGATGATCAGAAAGAAGGTTGTGATAGGAAAGATGCTTTAAAATTTTTGTTAAGAATAGACTCGAAAACTTTTGAGATACAGGATGTTAAAGCAATTGGACGATAGTTAGAGGGTTGGGAATGGTCACCCTTCTTTGGGACTGGCTGAACGAGAGCAAACTTCCAGCAATAACGAAAGGTACAAGTTGATAGACAAAGGCGAAAGAGTTTGCCTAGGCAGGGTGTAAGCACAGAAGTACAGTTCTTGAGAACAACAGGAGGGACTCCATCAGGCCCATATGCCTTATTAGTATTGAGGCCTGTGATGGCAGAAAATACATCAGCTGAAGAAATTTTAATGTCAGCCATGAGGAAGTCAGAGGAGGGAAGTGATGGAAGAACAGCACCAGAATCGTCTAAGGTGGAATTGGAGGAGAAAGTCTGAGCGAAGAGATCTGCTTTATCAGTAGAAGAAATAGCTACAGAGCCATCAGAGTAGAAAAGAGGAGGGAAGGATGATGAGGTGAAGCTGTCAGAAAGGTTTTTTGCAAGGTGCCAGAAGGAACGGGAAGAATTCTTCCTTAGCCTTTATCATTCTTTTTCTGTGCCTGCCCTCCTCTCTTCTTATCTCCCATCTTTCCTGTCACTTCTTATTGCTCTTGTTTCCTTTACAGGTGGCTTTACATTGAGTGACAGGCCAAATGGTTTCCTGTAAGCCAAGAAACCATTTACAAAGCTGGGTGGGAACCACATAACCAACCCATACATGCTCCCTACATGTCAACAAGTCGGTTGGAGGAGGGTTAGTGCCCCTTCCCGTAAAACCAATAACTCAAAGTCAAATGGCCACCCCTTACGAGATTATGGCGTCTGGCAATAGACAGATAGATAGATAGACCTTTACCTGTTATCGCTTCTTGGGGGGGCAATGTCATGTACTCGTGGTAACCCCAGATTTGGGCCACTCTTCGCTGCCCGTCTTGTTTACAAGGAGTTCAATTCGCGTACTAATAAAAAATACACTAAAAACAAAAAACAAAAAATAGGTCCTCGTGTACAAGGAGGATCATGTACTCGGAACTCGCATACTATGGGGATGTACTGTACTGTAATATATCATCAGCTCTCATACATTTCTCCAAAAGAACTTTGTCTTTAAACATTCAGTGGTTCTGTGAGGACATGAGATATCAAAATCCTTTTACATCATGAAAAAAATTTTGGAAAGTGGTGGCTTCGGAAAATTAGATGATGAAGTTTGAGAGTATGTATTGTGTAAGACTAACTGACTGTATGACTAGCTAATGACTAGCTTGATAGGAACTTCTTTGTCTACCATTCAGCTTACCACATCACAATCACAAAACAATGACAAACTCATCTGATCATATGACTACAGGTGTTACTAACTACAAAGTTGAAAAACACTAGTCTAACTGTGGCACTCCACCCCAGAAATGGTATCTTAGAACTGGTCCTAGAGAGGGATGCTTTCATGAGGTGGCTCCAAAATACCCATGCAGTGGTGCTGCCCAGCTATTCACAATTTCTCCAACTTCCTCCCTATCCCCTTCAAGGAGGATGGTGGACAGCAGGAAAATACAGTAGATGCTCGATTTAATGAACATGAATTTAGCGGAAGGCCGAAATAATACAATTATTTTTTTCTGGTATTTTTTGACCTATTTAAGGGAAAATTTCCTTTATAATGAGTTTAATTCCCTTAAGGAAATTCCGTATACAGTACAATATTACTTATGTGGGGGTATTATTATGGGTTCAGACTGCTGTGTGTAGCATTGAGAGTTAGCATAGTTTGCTAGGTTTGGGATACCTTCAAAGATCTGGCGGAAAGTACACCCACCGCCAATTGACTTAGGACCTACACACAGAATTGCTGTGGGAGAATTGTCTGTCTTTGCTTTGCGTTTCCACCTTTATCAAGGGTTTTTGGGGCAAGAAGTAACTGGCAACTCCTCTGGTCTTGGTGGGAGGTGGTGAAACACTCAGCACGTCAGTGCTTGCCCAGAAGCGAGAGTGGGAGTATATGTTCCCATCGCTCTGAGCTTGCACCTCCCACTTTTTTCATGTGCATACCAGGCGGCATCCCTACGTGTCAAGTGGGGTTGGTGGAGGATTAGTGCCCCTCCCTGTAAAACAATTAACTCTAAGCCCTTGGCCACCCCGTTTGGGATACATGGCGTCTGGCAATGAATGAATGAATACCAGGAAACCATTTACAACACTGGGTGGTAACCATATAACCAAACCATACGTGCTCCCTACGTGTCAAGTGGGTTGGTGGAGGGTTAGTGCCCCTCCCCGTAAAGCAAATAACTCAATATCAAATGGCCACCCCTTACGGGATTATGGCGTCTGGCAATAGATAGATAGAGATAGATTACTGTTTGCCCTGTTATTTTCCTAGAGTCAAGTTGTCATGCCTGGAAAGTACTGCTCAAGGGATGAGATGGTCCGTATCATTGCATGGAGGCAGGATAATGTCCTTATCAACACAATTTGTGAATGTACTTGATGCACAAAGTCGACCGTCATAAAGATTTTTGTTGCAGCGCGCGGCCTGCCACCTGATGTCGTACCAGAGCACAAGCATGGCGGTGGAAAGAAGAGGATGGCTTCCAGAGGTAGAGATATGCTTCTGAAGAGGGAAGTAATCAAGAATCCTCAACTGACAGTAGCAGAATTGAAGAGAATGCATCCCCAACTGTTACAAGATGTTCTCAATTCGATGTATCCAACACCGCTTGCAGAAGAAACTGGGTTTGCCAAGCTGTACCGCAGCCAAGAAACCACTTCTCACTGACCGCATGAAGAAGTAGCGCATTCAGTTTGCCAAGAAGTATGCACACTGGACATCGGATGAGTGGAAAAAAGTTATGTTCTCCAATGAAAGCACATTTCAAGTGTTCCAGGTGCGTTCTGCCAAGGTTCGTCCCCCTGCCTCCTGTAGTCGATATGACCCTGCTTGCATGGTGCCGATTATTAAGCACCCACAATCAGTAATGGTATGGGGGTGTTTCTCAGAAGAAAAGGGAAGGAGAGGCCTCTACTTTCTTCCTAAGAACTTGATGATGAATGGTGGCCAGTACATTCAAGTTCTGAAAGATCATTTGTTAAACTTTTTTGCTATTCATGGGTGCGACTTTTTCATGCATAATTCAGCTCCATGTCATAAGTCAAGAAAGATGACAAAATGGCTTCAGGATACTCGGATTGAGGTCCTCGACTGGCCTGGCAACAGTCCGGATCTAAATCCAATAGAAAACTGCTGGGCAAAGATGAAGAAAATCATGGCAGAGAAGAAGACATCCAATCTGAACAACATCAAAGACTGAACTGACAAATGTTTGGTGCAAAGAAATGTCCTTAGATTACTTTAGAGATCTAAGTGATTCCATGCCAAAACACATCCAACTGGTCCTGAAAAATAAGGGAAACATGATTTCATATTTATGAATGGCATTTCATGAACAAACATTGTGATATACTATGATTTCTGTGTTTTTTAATACCTTGTGGGGGTAGGTCCTATGTCAATTTGCGGTGGCTGTACAGTATCTCGAAATACTGGAAAATTTTCCCTTATACTGAGCCTTCGTTACGGAACTTGATTTAGTGGGAAATTTGAGATACCGGAATGGAGTTGGCTGAATTAGTTCGTTAAATCCAGCATCTACTGTATTACAATAAGCCCTTGATATAACAAACTAATTGGTATCATACCCTTGACGTTAAAGCCGAAAGTTCATTTTGGTAATTTCCCAGGTGTCATGGTTTTTACTGAACAAAGATCGCTAAATATAAAGCGTCATTCAGCTGTACACCTGTTCACTGTAACATGGAGCTAGGTCTAAATGGCCCTTTCTTTTCAATAAGTATTCCATTTAGTAACTTATGTGTTTATTCTTACCTTCCAGGAGGTAATTGCATTGTATATGAGGCGTCTAGCGGCAGAGTGACGTATGCGCCAAAATGGCCGATGGTGAGTTATTCCCACCAATATGTAGGTGGAGCCTTCTAGATCCTCCCTGTATAAAGCTACATACAAAAAAGACTCTTACAGCTGGCTGGCAGATGGGCAAGCGTCGCATGTTTTAGGCCTTGAAAACCCATAGAGAAAGTCTGCTCCCACATGGCAGAAGGACGTACGGGCCACGAGCGGCTACCCATTGAGAGGCTGCGTCTCAGTACTAGCCCCCAGCCTCAGCCAGTCCCCCACCAGTGTCCCCCTAAACCTCGCACGTGGTTGATGGGCTGCACTGTCCTCTGCCCATTTTGAGTGCTCTAAATGCTTTTAATTAAAAATTTACAATATAAAAATTAATCAAAAATCATCTATCTATCTATCTATTGCCAGACGCCTCAATCCCGTTTGGGGTGGCCACAAACAAATCGCCTCCAAGTCGCCCTGTCCCCCGCCATTTCACTGCCCTGCTCCCAACTCACACCCCCCTCTCTCATATACCTCTCCACCCCATCCCTCCATCTCATCCTCGGCCTCCCCCTCCCTCTTCCCCCCTCCACCTCACTCACATACACTCTCTTCGTCAGTCTTTCACCCTCCATCCTCTCCACATGGCCAAACCACCTCAGTGTGTTCCTCATAACGCTTCCTATCACATCCACATCCACACCACAACGCTCCTTTATATCCTCATTCGTCAGCCTGTCTCTCCATGTGACTCCACAGGCTCCTCGTAAATAACTCATTTCCACTGCTCTCACTCTTGACTTGTGTCCTTCCAACAATGTCCAAGCTTCACTTCCGTACGTTAGAGTTGGTATCACAATACTGTCATGTACAGTAGAAGTCCGATTTTTCGGCATCTATGGGACCAGGCAAGTGCCGAAATATCAAAATTGCCGAATTATCGAAAACCCTACCCACTCAGTACCTTATATGTTTCGGTGAACACTATCATCATTACTCATATCATTACAAATGTGTTTGGAGAGAGTACTGTATACTGTTTGATACTGTACAATACTGTAATGAATAGAGTACTATACATGAATATGAAAAATAAAGAAATTAGTGAACATACTGTATATAAATGTAATGGTACAGTAGGCCTACAAGTTCACATGCACTTACCTAAACTTATAGTAGGTTCCTTATTTACATATGTACAATAGAAAGGGTTGATTGGACTCTGCTACTGCTGGAAGAAGTCCCCAGCAGTAGAGGGTCCTGCAACAGGCTCTAAGGACTCTTCTCCCTGTTGCTGCGGCAGTAGAGCTTGAGGTTCAGAGACTGCTGTTGGTGATGGAGAGGAGGGAGCAGAGGAGCTTACGTTAAACTCATCCATAATCTGTTTCCTACTCATGCCAGCCTCTAATTTTTTCAACAGCTCAATTTTCCGAGCAATAGTCAACATCTTATGTGTACGCTTCTTGCTAACACCAGTTAACTTTCCACACGTGGAGGCCATTTTCAAAGCACGCAGATGTTTATACTGTTCACAACACACGGCTGGTCCACTCAGGTGTTACAAAGCTCCTGTCTGATGTTACGGTGCTTACAGCACACTCGGATAGTAATTTCAGAGGTATTTCGGTACGAAGTTCACAAAGCACACAGAAGAATCAAGAGAAGTCGGCAGCAGCACGGCAACAACTCGGAAGAATGGCGAAACAGATTCTCTTTCCCATGCTAGACTCACTACATGTTTGTCCTCTCTTTATGCTATAGGAGAAAGAGCTAGCCTCTGAGCTTCATGGCAGTGGTAGACTTGTTCCATCACTTTCACTATCTCACTCACTAAGGCGGGTAAAGGCGGGTAGCTAGCTGGCGAGCCTCATGGAGAATTTCAAGACTGACGAAAAAAATCGGAGAATCTGCCGAACGATCGGAGATTTTTGTAAATGGGACTATTTCTCAAAACTGCCGAAATGTCAGATTTGCCGGGGAATTGGATGCCGAAATATTGGACTTTTACTGTAGTAACTTTTTCACTTCCATGCTCACTTTCCTGTTTCTTATCACTGCTTTCAAGGAACCAGCAACCTTTCTTCCCTGCTGTACCCTTTCAAGCACTTCACCCTCCAAACCTCCATCCTTACTCATCACACTACCCAAATACTTAAACGTACTCACATTTTCCAATTCCTCACCATCTAACCTCGCTGTAAATTCACTAACTTCACCTCTCTCAAAGACCATCACTTTACTCCTTCCTACATTCACCTTTAGGTTCCGTTTCTTACACACTCTCTTAAACTCATCCACCACGCCTTGCAGCTCCCCTTCGTCTTCACTCAACAACACAGTATCATCTGCAGACAACAGTACAAGGAGTTTCCAAACACTATCCTCTCTCACCAGGGCCACTCCAACATCCACTACCCTACCTTGTACCTCTTTTATTACCCCATCCATGTACAGATTGAACAACAATGGAGACATGACACATCCCTGTTTCAAACCAACTTTCAAAGAGAAAAATTCACTTAGTTCACCATCCACACGCACTGCAGCCTTTGCACCATCGTACATACTCTTCACAGCATTCAACAACTTCCCATCTACTCCATATATTCTTAACACTTTCCACAATCCTTGTCTATCCACCCTGTCATATGCTTTCTCCAAATCCATGAAAGCCGCATACAACTTCTTTCCCTTCTCTAGAAACTTTTCCACTAAAGATCTAAGAATGAATATCTGATCTACACAACCTCTTCCCTTCCTAAAGCCTCCCTTTTCTTCTCCAACTAATTTCTCTGTTCTTTCTCTGTCAATAAGTATCCTACCATACACTTTTCCTATTATACTAAGAAGACAAATGCCCCTATGATTACCACACACTTCTTTTCCCCTTTTCCTTTGTACAAGGGAATAATTATACCTGACTTCCAATCCTCCGGGACTCTACCTTCCTCCCAGGCCAATCTGCACATCTTCCACATCCATTCTACTACTATCTCTCCCCCATGCTTCAGCATTTCACCACACACTCCATCAATTCCTGGGGCTTTCCCCGATTTAACTTTCTTCATTGCTTCCACAACTTCTATCCTACTGATTTCTTCCTGTCTTCTCACCTCCCTCCTTCTCCCAGCCATTCCCCAGCCACTTATACTCGCATTACTTCCATCCTCTACGTTCAACAATTCCTTAAAGTGTTCTCTCCATCTGCTCACTTTTTCTCCCTTCTCCACTAGTAATCTACCATTTTTATCTTTCACTCCCCTGCTAACTTCACTTCCCCCCTGTCTTACTCTTTTCACTTCTCTCCAGAACATTTTCTTACAGTCCCTCCACCTTACACTCAAATTCCTTCCAAATTCCTCATCCACTCTCTTCTTACTCTCTCTTACTAATCTTTTCACCTCTCTCTTCCTTTCCACATATAACTCTCTCTTCCGCCTCTCAACTTCTTCCACGCCCCTATTTCTCATCCATTCATTGTATGCTTTCTTCTTTTGTGCCACAGCCTGTTTCACCTCTTCAGTTCACCACGCTGTTCCTTGCACCCCCCTCCGTCTTCTCTTCCTTCCACACACCACGTCACATGCTGCACATATTTCTTCTGTAAATATCTTACACACACCTTCCATGTCTCCCATCTGCTCCAATTCATATTTGCCCAATTGTTCCTCCACTTCTGTCTTATACTCTGCCTTTTTCTCATCCTCTTGTAACCTTTCCACTCTCCTTGCAACTACTCCTTCCTCTCGTCTTTCCCTTCTTCAATTCCTCCATCTCACTTGCATCCTAATTCTGGCCACCACCAAGTAGTGGTCAGAAAGTCCACTCCCCCAACCTCTATACACTCTTGCATCCTTTACACATCTTTGCATCCTTTCATCCACACACACATAATCAATCATTGCCTTCCTTTCATTCAGTTCACCACCCACCCTTCTCATCACTCGCCATGTATACCTGTGGGTCATTTTATGCCTGAAGAGGGTATTGGCTATCACCAACCCCCTCCCAGCACAAATGTCCACTAACGCACTCCCATTCTCATCTATCTCGGCAGGCACACCCCACTCACCAACTATTTCATCCACCTTCACATTACCAACTTTACCATTCATATCACCAATCAAAAACACTCTCTCATTCCTTCCAAACTTTTCCATGCACACTTCCACATTTGTCCAGAACTCTTCTCTCACTCTTCTAGCACAATCTTGCGTTGGTGCATACACACACACAATCGCCCACATTTGTATTCCAACTTTCAACTTTACCCACACAATCCTTGACCCAACTGATCCATACTGTCTTATGCTCTTCTTCCATCTTTTACTCACAACTATACACACTCCTTCCTTTGCATTATTAATATAACACTTTCACAATTTATTAATTTTTATGTATATTTTTATTTGGATCAATAATTATAACCCATGTTAATATTTTGTGTATGACCCCCAATGGGGGTGTGTGCATTTGTGTGTTTGGTTTTGTCTTTTTTTTATTTTTTCTAAACAATGGATTCATTAAATTGTATTTTTTGAGAGCATTACATTGATATAAAACAACATTAGTTTTTTCTTTATACCTTTTATGTACACATTCTTCAAATTTAAGCTTCAGTTACTCGAAAGTAACCCCCTGGTCCATACGTCACTCTGCCACTAGACGCCTCATATAAAAACTGGAAGTAGGTCCTGGAAAAATCTATGTTCGTTCGCTGATTAGTGTTTCCCTCGCATCCATTCTTTTACCAAACAAAATTCGTTAAATGAACATAATGTTTGGCCAGCTCGAGCTGGTCATTAAAACAGAAATTCATTCAAGGAGTGTTTGCTATACTGAAGGTTTACTGTACTTCTACCTGCAGTCCACTGGGTTTTGGTCCAGATAAGCCTTGGATTACAACAACAAGTCCCAGAACTACAGTAGACTAGCCTTAATGAAGAAATCCCTGGGCACACTCTGTAAACAGGGTGAGTGAAGTGTGATGCGGCCAGTAGCAGTGAAGGTGTAAGCAGTGGGGTGAATGCGATCCATGGCCAGAGGGCGACAGTTTACTTTTGCCTGCTGTAGAGGACACACCACCTGGGATGAAAAAAACTCAGTTCACTAAGAGAACTTAGACCTCAACTAAAATAACTTTAATGACACATACCAAAACCACTACAGTAATTGTGAGATAAAGCACTTACCACAAGATAGATATGTATGACTTATAGGCAATAACTTTTAACCACAGAGGTGTTTTTATCAAATAAGCAGAGCATATCTGTTGGTGGGAAGCTGGGAAGTTGTTGTTGTTGTTGCTCCTTAAACTGGTTGGCTAGCTGAGCAGACCCATCAACCACAGGTATGCAACTGCTTCTATGGAGCTGTCATACAGGTACAGTATAGTGTGTACACTGTGCAGGGAATTGGCATCCCCCTTTGCCATGGGAAGGACCACAGTCCTAGGAGATTTGGCTCCCAGGACCGCTGCTTCACCCAGGGCCACAATGGCCCATATGTATGTTTTTCTTCAATGCTGCAGGAGGGAAAGGAGAAGAGTGAATGGTATAAGGTTGAAAGGTTACATATAAAATGCATCATGTTTCCATGACTGCTTAATTTGCTTATGGACAGGCTGGTGCTGGGGACAGTTATGTGCAAGTATATATGGAAGGGGGTAAACTTCAAGGATGCAGGAAGAGGAGACTGGAAAATACAAGAAGTGTTTAAAGATGCACTGGGGGCATGAGGGGGGAAAGTGATAATGGGATGGTACACAATAACTTGTGATGATTTGGAAAAGTGGAATGTTTTATTAATTTTGTGGTGGAAAAAACAGAAGATAGAACTCTGGGATATGACGTAAACAACTTGGTGAGAAAAGAGGAAAAAATTATTTAAAGCACTTAGATGCATGTGGTAGGAGAGGTAATTGTTGGCTCTGGCAAAGACAGCTTTGTGTAATATTACAAAGACACTGAATGTGCTGCACAGATGTAATGCATGGGACCATTATGTTCGGGACAAAATGAATGAAAGTGCTAAAAATGAAATATAATTCATGGGGGAAAAGAAAATAAACTGCTGCACCAGGGTACACTTAATACACACCTAACAAACAACCATTCTACTCTTAATTTTCAATTCCTGAAACTAACTTGTACACACACACAGACTGGGCATCTAAAAAACTACTACTACTACTACTGCCAGACGCCTCAATCCCGTTTGGGGTGGCCACAAACAAATCGCCTCCAAGTCGCCCTGTCCCCCACCATTTCACTGCCCTGCTCCCAACTCACACCCCCCTCTCTCATATACCTCTCCACCCCATCCCTCCATCTCATCCTCGGCCTCCCCCTCCCTCTTCCCCCCTCCACCTCACTCACATACACTCTCTTCGTCAGTCTTTCACCCTCCATCCTCTCCACATGGCCACACCACCTCAGTGTGTTCCTCATAACGCTTCCTATCACATCCACATCCACACCACAACGCTCCTTTATATCCTCATTCGTCAGCCTGTCTCTCCACGTGACTCCACAGGCTCCTCTTAAATAACTCATTTCCACTTGTGTCCTTCCAACAATGTCCAAGCTTCACTTCCGTACGTTAGAGTTGGTATCACAATACTGTCATGTAGTAACTTTTTCACTTCCATGCTCACTTCCCTGTTTCTTATCACTGCTTTCAAAGAACCAGCAACCTTTCTTCCCTGCTGTACCCTTTCAAGCACTTCACCCTACAAACCTCCATCCTTACTCATCACACTACCCAAGAACTTAAACGTACTCACATTTTCCAATTCCTCACCATCCAACCTCGCCGTACATTCACTAACTTCACCTCTCTCAAAGCACATACTAAAAAGCAATCAGACAGCACATACCTCCGGCAATGCCATTGCAGGATCCGTATCCGGACCCACCCCAAAATTTTATCAATTCATTCTTGGTCCAAGGCCCACCCTTACACAAAATTTCATTGAAATTCATTGAAAACATTTGGAGATATCATGTAGACAAGCAAAAAATTCCTGGATCCAGATGATGATCTGGATCACCACAAAAATCTAATGGATTGTTCCTTAGGCCATACCCTACCCCTCCCCTAAAAAATTCAGCAAAATCCATTCATAACTTTTTGAGTAATCCTGCTAAAAGACAAACAGACAAACAAACCAACACCAGCAAAAACATAACCTCCTTGGTGGAGGTAATAAAACTAAAACCAGTGAAGAACTGGTAATGAAACCAAATTCATCACCTGAAAAAATTGAATTCCTGGCACAACCCTAAAGGGAAGCACCTCATATAGCCATCAGTTTAAATGAGTAAGAGGAATGATCATGGAGTGGACAGTGAGACTAAATGGTCAGAAAACTGGGGATACGAGTGCCTTCAAATATTTGGGATAGAGGGATGGGCAAGGATGGGAAGTTTAGAAAGCGAACTGAACCAGGGAAGAAATGTTGCAGATTCACTAAGAACAGTGATAAGGAATAAGGGGGTGCACACAAAAGTAAAACAGTTGTTCATGACAGTATTAAAATCTTCACTCTAATGAATGCAAGTGAAGCTTGGGCTCTGTTGGAAAGACGCAAGTCAAAAGTGAAAGAAGTGGAAATGAATTATCTGAGAGGAGCATGTGAAGTTACATGGAGAGAAAGACAAACCTATGAGGAAGTGACACAGCATTGTGCTATACAGACAAACTATTGTAATGTGGAAATGAAGGGGTATTCTGGTACTGATAAGGATATGCTGGAAAATACTTAGAAGTACCTTGAAATGATCTTGCCACATGAAGAAAATGGACAACAACAGACTGACCAGGAAAGTCTATGAGTGAGGTGGAAGGGATGAAGGAAGGGAAGGGAAGGAGACCAAGGAAGAGATGATGAGATGGGGTGGAGATGTATATGAGTGACGGGGGTGTGAGATGGACAGAGGTTAGCCTGATGGTGAAGAACAGAATTACACAGATGCTATTCATTTGTGGCTACCTCTTCTTGTATTAAAGAGAGAGAGAGAGAGAGAGAGAGAGAGAGAAATTTATAGCCCTGGGGAACTCTTGCCTTATGTAACATTTTAACCAGACAAGGAGCAATGCAGTTTATCTTCACCTCCTTATTCCTCCCATTGCCATTCAAAATCCCTCAGTGGTGTGATAAAATGACTGAAAGCCTCTTTCCTTAGGGTACCTTCAAACAAGGAGCACAGTGAGAAATGTGAATACAAAGCTGAAGAATAAAGCTGACAAGCAAATGTGAGAATGAAGGAGTTGGTGAGCAAGTGCTAGCCAATATATGAAAGCACATATCATAAACTTACCTTGGTGAGAGTGGCATTGATTTTCCTCCACTCCAGGATGAGACCAGGAAGTGGGTGGATAGCAGTCAATTCTTGAAGGGCCTCCTTGTGGGTGGGACCACACAACTGCCCACCTTTGGCTGCAACTCCCCTGCTGCAAATAAGTCATTTCATATACAGCACAATGACTAGATAACTACTGCAAAATAACTACAAACCTGTTACTGTACTAAGTGACTGCTAAGGAGCTTGCACATGGTGACACTATGAACCTTGGAGGGAGCAAAGCAGTTGCAGCATCTATCTGGGAGCCTTACCTCCTTATTTTTCACTGCACCTCACTATGGGGGTACTGCTTCCCTACATGGTGTGTGAATTGTGCAATACCTACAGGATGGCCCCACAGGCGGATTTGCTTACATGTAGTTGACGGGTTTGCTTGGCCAGACAGACCAGGGTTAAGCAACAACATGTTACTGTGATTACTGTTGGCTATCCTGATATGTGGAACATCTTTCTTTCATGGTTGAAAATAAAAACATTCACCCATTTTATACCCACGACACACTGAAGTAAATGTCAGCTGGCACAACTCATCATACAAAAAAGTTAAAATAGCCTATGACTTCTTTAACATCCAGTGATGAAACCAGGCTTTCTGAAACATAGGCTAGGTCAAATGGACAGAGAACCTACAGAGAATGACTGGGTAGTAATGTTCTTCATGACAGGAACCACTGCAAGATGTCATTGCTCACTCTCTTCCTAAGGAATTTCCAGTAACACGACAATTCCCTTCCTGTAAATGAATGCAGGGGTACTCTAAGAAATGGTGTACAATAAACCCCCAAATTAACATTATGTTATTGAGTAATCCCAATCTATCTGGTCAAACAGACCCATAAACCACAGGCAAGAAGCCTCTGCAGAGCTGTCCCATACAGCAAACTCCTGCTCCCCTACAACTGACAACACCTCGCCACAGCAAGGTGCAGAGGGAGGCTACAGGTTTTGTTCCTGGGTGGATGCCACATTTGCATCTCTCCACCAAGTTGAGCCTTAGAGATTCCAGTGATGGTTTTTGGTGTCATTTCAAATCCAACCTCACAGATTCTGATGATGAACTTACTCATCATTTTAAGATACCAAGGCTCTTGCTAACTGTCAATGGTTGCGAGTCATTTGGCTCCTAAGTTTTCTGATTTATGAGCCAAATAAATTTCTGGTAGCCAAACTGACTATGAGCCGAAATATTTTACGAGATATAAATATATTTATTTATTTACACATTGTGATGATTTGAATCATATAATGAGGTTTTAAACATTCACCATGGCGACAAGGAAAGACTTAGTAATCGATCACAATGTGATTTTTTGTTCATTTAAGTGAGATTTACTTATTTTGTAGTTTCCTGGGTTTTGAAGTGGATGTATTTTTTCCTCGCCAAAAAGCGACTTGCATGTAAAACTGTTCGCCGAAAGGAAAAAATACTCACATTTGCAAACTGTGGCTCACCAAACAAGAGCCCTGGATACACTACTATACTTTTGTAAAATATTCACCATAAATCACATTTATGCCTCATAACAAAGAGACTTGGGCATGATGCTGCGGAATGCTTGCTCTGTGCGTTTGCATGGTTTAAACCAGATTTATGTATCTTTATTATTATTTTTTTTTTTTTTTTTTTGCTGAATATTTTTCTATGGCAAGGTAAAAATTTTGTTTTTTTGCCTAACTTCAACTCATCATGTTGACTTTTAATTTTCTTTGTTTTCCTTTTTTGAATACACTGTGATAAAGTACAGATATTCAGCTTCAAAATAACACCACAACCAGCATCGTATCATAAAAAGTGTATTTACACTGGCTGATCAAAGGAAAAGATCGCAAGGCGAATATTCGGTCGAGAATCATAAAAAATTGTGCATCTTTTTCCTTTTGCTTTACCATACAATAAAATGCAGAAACAACCACTATTCGATACATCACTGTAATAGCAATTTATTGTAGTTTTGTATGGTTTAAACCTGGTTTATATCTTTATTAGCATTTTTTTTTGTCAAATAATTTTCTACGGCAAGGTATAAAATTTTTGTTTCTTGCCTAACTTCAACTCATCATTTTGACTTATATTTTCTTTGTTTTCTTTTCTTGAAGATACTGTGATAAAGTACAACTATTCAGCTTTAAAATGACACAAAACCAACATTCTATAATGAAAAGTGTATTTACCCACAGCAATCAAAGAAAAATATCGCGGCACAAAGATGTGGGTCAGTGCGAGAGCAGCTGACTCTAGCACAGACATAATCTGCTTGGCCCAGAAACGTGATAGGGCTAACAGGGGAACCATAGCAGACCCAACATCACTCCATTATATGGTTGTATGATTATCATCAAGTACTGTAAATTTCCTGGGTAACAGGAAACCATCAGGCAAGTCATTCAGTTTAGAGCACCTTAAGTGAAAAGAAGAGTAATAAAAAGTGACAGGAAGCATGGGAAAAATGGGAAGAGATGAGGGAAGACACAGAAAAAGAATAATAATTGTGAAGGGAGCAGTAGGCATCTTTACATCAAGTACTGTATGTGGATGATGGTCACCACCACCTACCGATGCCAATTTTATGATATAGCATGGTGTACTTGCTCAGGTTAAAAAACCTGCATCTTAGTATGGAGGCTAACCTGGTAGTAGGTGGTATTTCAGTGGAGCCTGGCTTGGGCAGACGGAGGTGAGCATACAGAACTCGGGCAATTTGCGCAGGGGAAGAGAGAGAGAAGGTGTGGCCTGCATGTTCGAATGCTTCACTCTCCAGGGCCTTCAATCTGGTCTGTGAAATGCAATGGAGAGAGCAGGTATGGATTCAGAAAAGTTGTGATGATGAATGGGTGCAGGGAGGCGAGACAAAGCATGGTAACAACTGGGCATCTACACATAAACAGTATGCACTGTTGTAACCAACCCAGATTCTGAAATGGGACACCTTCATGTGATGCCACCAATATAAGCAGGTTATACAGATGTTCCTTAACTCCTTCCCTATCCTCTGGGATGAAGGATGGGGAACTGTGGGAGAAGGACAACTTCAGTCTGCAGTTCACTCAGTTCGCATTCCGATGAGTCTGAAACCACAACAATATATCTACAGCTACTTCTCCTTGAGGAAATGTAATTTCCACTTCCTTTTCACATTCCCTCTTGTACCAGTCACTGCATCATGGCATTTCAAAATGTTTTGCCTATTACAGTGCTCCTCCAGACACCAACACATCACACTGTGAGTGACAGTGGCCCATGTTCTCATTAGTAAAGTTAGCAACCTACCACCTTCTACCAGAACAGTTTATATCAGCATCTGTTACCTTAATATATTCATGGCTGTTATTTATGTATTCCATGACAATAATAACAACACACAGCATAAAGCAGCACAGCAAGGCATGATACCTAAATCTCTAAGTAAAATAGCTGGAGTGCATCTTAAGCTCTTGAGAATACCAGCCAGTGTCTCTCAACAACTGTCACTTTACTATTACCAGCATAAAATATCAAACAGTGCTGCTCACATGCATTCAGAAAAGTATGAAGAGGTCAGCAAATATCTCATTCACTATCAGCAAAGCAGTAGAGTATCATGTGCAATTATCAAATCTAAAATACAGAAAAGCTCTTCAAAGGCATATTAAATTGGAGGAAAGGTTGTCCATCATAATAAGAAAACTAAAAATAAACAAATAAATTAACACCTTAAAGAAAAACTGATAAAATACCCATGAAAGCTTCCAGCCTAAAGCGCTCCATGACATTAATATCACAACTCAGCCTTCTCCACTTACTTTCTTATTAACAATATTGTACTGCAAACAAAACCTGAATGGCCAATAAGCACTAGCATGAGGGGGGGGGTGAGCTGGGGGAGGGTAGTCAAATGGTGGGTGACAGAGTGACTTGGAGGCGTTTTGTCTGCGGCCACCCTTTGAGGGATTAGGGTGTCGGGCTATAGATAGATAGATACATAGATGAAATTCTTCCAAATCCAAATAATTTGTCAATTACCTTTATGGCTGTTGCCGTACTTCCATGCCACTGAGTGCTTTGAAATTCTGTATTTTTATTTTCACAGAAGAGTACTACCTTTTCCAAATTGTTCAGTTACAACAGAGTATACCTTTTCAGTCTTAAACTTACAGTTATCACCTGGCTTAAGGACATCAAACACTCTCCTAAAGGTCATGGGTGTTGTTTAATATTTCATCTAGAATGTCAAAGCTTCGTGTGCTGCTTCAGCCCAAAACTTAATCACAACACTGACAGTGCCAAAAAAGCAAGCAGGCCCCAAGTGTGGCATGTCAATGTTAGGGTGAGTTTTTTTCAGCCTTTATTTTTAACATTATTAGTTGGAAAAGAACAGGGAGGCTTTAGGAAGGGAAGAGGTTGTGTAGATCAGATATTCATTCTTGGGTCATTAGTGGAAGAGTTTCTAGGGAAGGGAAAGAAGTTGTATGTGGCCTTCATGGATTTGGAGATAGCATATGACAGGGTGGATAGACAAGAAATGTGGAAGGTGTTAAGAATATATGGAGTAAATGGGAAGTTGCTGAATGCCGTGAAAAGCATGTATGAGGGGGCTAAGGATGCAGTGCGTGTGGATAGTGAACTGAGTGACTTTTTCTATTTGAAAGCTGAATTGAAACAGAGATGTGTCATGTTCCCATGGTTGTTTAATGTACATGGATAGGGTTATACTGTATAAGATGTACAAGGTAGGGATGTTGGAGCGACCCTAATGAGAGAGGGCACTGTTTGGAAACCCCCTGTACTGCTGTTTGCAGATGATAATGTATTGTTAAGAGAAAACGAAGGGGAACTGCAAGGCTTGGTGAATGAGTTTGGGAGAGTGTGTAAGAAACAGAATCTAAATGTGAACGTAGGAAAGTGTAAAGTTATGGGCCTCAAGAGAAATCAAGTCACTGAATGTACAGTAAGGCTGGATGATGAGGAAATGGAAACTGTGAGTGCATTCAAGTACCTGGGTAGTGTGATGAGTAAGAATGGAGGTTTAAAGGATGAAGTGCTTGAAAGGGTACAAAAGAGAAGAAGGGTTGCTGATTTTTTTAAAGCACTTTTAAGATAGACAAAAGTGAGAATTGAAGTAAAAAAAGTCGCTGCAGGACAGTATTGCGATACCAACTCTAATGTATGGAAGTTAAACCTGGACCTTGCTGGAAAGACACAAGTCAAGAGTGAGAGACGAGGAAATGAGTTATCTGAAAGGAGCATGTGGAGTTACGCTGAGAGACAGACTGACAAATGAAGAGGTGAAGGAACGTTGTGGTGTAGATCTGGATATGATTGAAAACGTTACGAGAAATACATCGAGGTGGTTTGGCCATGTGGAGAGGATGGAGAGCGAGAGACTAACAAGGAGAATGTATGCGAGTGAGGTGGAGGGAGGGGAGAGGGAGGGGGAGGCTGAGGATGAGATGGAGGGATGGAATGGAGAGGTATATGAGAGAGGGGTGTGTGAGCTGAGAGCAGGGCAGTGAAATGGCGGGGGACAGGGCAGCGTAGGCGATTTGTTTGTGGGGACCCCTTATGGGATTGAGGCATCTGGCAACAGATAAAGTTAGATAGATTTATTTATTATTATTATTATTTTTTTTTTGAGTCCAGCAAATTATGACAACTACAGCACGGCTGGATTAAGCACGTGGGAGGCCCGGGGCCCGCTTGGAAGGGAGGCCCCCTTTCCAACTCCCCCAATGGCATACACCACAGACTGGTAACCTAAATCTTAATATATAAATAGGACACTTTTAGTTAGGAAATACTGAACGGGGACTATTCATCCAATGCTGTAATATGTAATGCATAAACACGAAATGAAATGAACACAAGTTGCTCTGGTGGGAGGCCCCCTCTTGGTGGGTGGCCCAGGGCCCGGGCCCCTTGGGCCCCCCCCTTAATCCGGCGGTGAACTATAGTAACCTTTCTATTATCCGAGCGGCCATTACCCAGACAATCCATTACCCAAATGCTGTGACCTAGCTGATCAAAACCATTATTCGTACATTTATCCATTTTATCCAGACAAAATGCATGTGTCCAGGTGGAAATTATGACCACATGAACATTTTCAACGCCCAACCAGGCGGGAATAGTCCACTGGCGCCACCCTGTCTGGCTGGGTAGTTCAACCAGCGTCCGCTAGAGAAACCCGAGGTCATTCTCAGTTCCGTGCGGCAACAGTACATATAGCAAACAGCTTCTCTCAGACAATTATGGCGGTGCACCTGGCAGCTTTTGTGTTATTTCCCACCTGCTTCAGGCATTGCTATTCCTTGCATGCCTCTTCCTAGGGTATGTAATGATGGCCCCTCCACCAGGGAAATGGAAGAGGATAGTGTTGACTCTGGAGATGTGGGAGATCCTGGGTAAGATTGAGGCGAGATGTTTGAATCATGAGTGTTGACGTTGATATTCATTCTAGCTTATTGTACTGTACCGTGATTTTTTTTCTATTTTACCTTGATTTCATTTCATTTTAGCATTATGTTTTGTGTGCCAACTGCATTTTTCTTGTGTAGGCGTTTTTTTCATGTTTTCACGTCACTGCAGGGTGTGGTCCTGCAGTGGTGAATACTTGTTTGTGGTTAATAGGTCTGCATGACCATGGTAATTGTTTGGCTGTGGTTTCTAGGTGTGCTTGACCAGACAGTGTTAAACAACAGGAATGCATGTTGCACAATGCACAGTAGTGGCCTTTTACACTGGCTTTCAAAGTTAGGTTATATATGAAGGGAGGGCAAGGGGAGAAGTTCATTATCCGGACAGAGCCATTACCCAGACGTGCCTTTGGCTGCTGAGTGGTGACTCCACCGTGCCTTATGTGCTGAGCTGTGGCTCGGAGCATGAGGGCCTGTCTTGGGGAGGCAATGGAGTGGAGCCAGGGCTGGGCACAGCAGGGGTCACGGGCCTGAAAAAGCTGTCAATGGTTGATTGACGCAAGGAACGACGATTCTGACGATTAATGATGCGCTGCCTGAAAGCAAGCACTTCCTCCACAAGTCCCAAGGGCCCCATTTCCCTGTCTAAGTGTTCCCGGAGTGCGCTCAGCTTGGGGATGGCTGGAGTAGTGTCACACTGACAGGAGTCCGCATCATCGTCGCTGTCCTCATCGGAATCTTCAAGCTGGGTACTGACACCTGCAACTGACGATGCGATCTTGATATCAGACAATGTCTGATACCCAGGATCGCCCTTGTTGTCATCCAACCACTCATGCACTTCGTCCACATCAACATCGTCCCCATGCGCACGTAGACGTGCATGGAAGTCATCCACGTCAAAACCTAGGAAATCGTGCTCCACATCCGTTCCAAGAAGCAGACAAGACCAACCATTTTCTTGAGTCTTGACAGGGATTTCCTTCCATGCACTGGCCCAGTTGTAGATGGCAGACTTGATGTTGTAGCGGCGAAGATTTTCCAAAGCTCGCTGGCCTCGCGTGTCCTGTCCCTCCCTGTGCTCGTCCTCGTCCTCGAGAACAACCATCACCTCGTCCAGGAACTTCCGTCGGTACAGTCTCTTCGTTGCCACGATCACTCCTTGGTCCATTGGTTGGATGAGAGCAGTAGTATTAGGTGGTAGAAACATGCACCTAATGCAGCCATTCTCAGCCACTAAGTCCTTGTCGCACGGGTGGGCAGGTGCATTGTCGAGGAGAAGGAGGGCCTTTACCTGGTCACATGGGATTCCTAGTTTCTCCGTCTGGTAATGCATTGCCTCCTTGACGAAATGGCGGTGGAACCAGTCTTTGAAGATCTGGGCAGCGAACCATGCCTTCAAGGAATGGTACCAGACGACAGGAAGGACATCCATCACCCCACGAAGACACCAAGGCTGGTTTGCATGGCCAACAATAACAGGCTTGAGCCGGTGCATGCTGTTAGCATTGGCACAACACAAAGCAGATAGCCGTTGCTTGGAGAGCTTGCTGCCAGGTACATGCTTCTCTGTCTCCTCGGCAAGAGTGTTCGTAGGCAAAGAGCGATAGAATAAGCCAATTTCATCAGCGTTGCAGACTTGACCGAGAGTGAGACCCTCCCTGTCGATCAAGCGCTTCACCTTGTGCCGAAAGTCCTCTACTCCATCCTCGTTAGCGTCCAAAGCTTTGCCATGAGACTTACGGTTGGCAAAGGCCATGTCATAACTTGAACGAGAAGAGCCAACCTTCGGATGCCTTGAAGTCTAGGGCATCGTGAAGCCTTGCGAACTTCTCAGCAACAGCCTTCAGCTCCGTGCCACGCACCATCACACCAGCAGCACGTTGCTGTTCGATACCAAATCAATATGGAGCGGTCGACTTCTGCTTACTTGGGAGTAAACATCACCTTCCTCTCCACGCTGCGTTTGCTTTTCGACGAGAGGTCAGTCGTGTACTGCATGCATTTGTCTCAGGATCTCTTGATATCAAACAATGTAGATCGGCCCAGGTTGAATTCACGAAGGATGCGTGAGGAAGATCATCCCGCATCCACCTTGTCCAATATCTCCCTCTTCTTCTCCAGAGTGAAAATCACTCTCTTCCTCTTCTCAGGTGACGGGGCCATCATCACACACACGAAGAAGAGGCACGAGAGCAGCAGGAGAGCCTGCAGCAGGTAAGGGACCACCACAAAAGCGAACACGTGGGCGGCCATGACGACGAGCGTGCACACACAATGAGAGATGGGTGGTAAGTGGGGAGAATGCAGGGGCACTCTAGCTGACGTCGGCGGAACGACGCATCAAAACACAGCTGGCCCGCGTCGTGCGCGCCTACTTCAAATTACGGGCGGGAAAAAGTCAGATTTTTTTCAAAATTCTTCCGGTTTTTGGCCCATCTTGGGAATATTGGATCCCGGGATGAAAATGTCCGGTAATTGGGGATGTCCAGAAATTGGGCGTCTGGATATTACGGGGATTACTGTATTACCTATGGGGTTTCTGTGTCAGTCTCTACTGTCTGAGTACGGCATATGAGAATTTGAATTTGGGTCTGGAAAGCATCTCTGGCTTTTCTTCAATATCTTATGGGGGAAACTGCTTCGATATCTGACATTATTCGCTGACCGAACACTCCCGCTGGTACACAACACTGCCGGATATTGGGGTATGGGTGTACTTATGTCCTGGGGTTGGCAGTCCTGAATAATATATTTCCACTGAACAAAGTTCGAATCGCTTTTCAACAACATAATCCAACTGCATTGTGAGGGATGCCTAGTGCCAAGTTGACAGTAGAGGACAGCACAATTACTGAAGGAGGAAGGGTTTGCAGGTTGTGAAAGAAACCATGAAAAAGTGAGGGTGAAAGGACTGAGCCCAGCAGGACACAGTTGGACAGTGTTCTGTATTTAGAACTCTGTTTGGGTTGAGTACCTGGGCTTGTCTGCCTAACAAAATGGCTGCCACCTATTTTTATATAATTATTTAAGTACTGTACTGAGACTTTCCTCATCAGGATATGGCTTTGTACCGTGTCAAATGCTATGTTTAAATCTACTGCTCCTCAGGAAATTCTTAATGGTGGCTGCATCTTGCTGGGGCCATCTAGGATGAGTTGAGCTGATGTGGAGAGGTGCGAGGTGGTTAAGTGTGTGGAGGCACAGGGATGTGAGGGTGATGTTCTTCAAGATTAACTTTATCATAAGTTCGGATGGTATGCAATATACTGTACAGTAAGACCTCACTATAACATACTAATTGGAGCCCAAACAATTCTGAAAAATGCAAAATTCCGATAAAAGCGACATTCGGACTTCCCACTGCTAATCCGGACTTTTTCTGAAATATCAGACATTAGTATGGATTGCATGAAAGGTTTTTAAACTGTTTTGGCTACCATTGCGGTACTGTACTGTGTTATAACTTCACTTCATTAATCAAATGGTATAATAATACTGTACTGTACACTCGCAAACATGTCTTTTATTGACCTTATTGTGGTGAACATAGTTGAAGTGGTCAGGCAGTCGAGACTGATTCTGGCTTTATCGGACTTTTTCCGATATATATATAGGAATTTTGTCCGGTAGCTCCAAGAGTTCGATAAAAGCGAATTCCGGACTACTGAAGTCCGTTATATCGAGGTTTTACTGTACTGGTCTGTATGACATGTGACTAGGGTAAATTTCCTGGCTTGAGTATGGGTATAAAGACTGCCTTTATACTTTTCTTTCAAGTGATGGGGATTTGCTTGTAAAATCTGGGAGAGGATGAAAATTTCAATAATGGCATCCATCATTATGGGAATAAGGTGTTTTGACTGAATGCCTGAAATCTGGTCTGGCCCTACCACTTTGGAGTTATTTATGCTTTTGATCATTTGCTGTATATCCTTATTATGAGGCCAATGAAGGTGGTATTAGTACACTGCCTTTAATTTTTCTTAGGGTTTTATTATGGTTGTTATGGTGTTTAATTGTGCAAAACTCTCTCTCTCTCTCTCTCTCTCTCTCTCTCTCTCTGTGCATTTTCTTTTTTTTTATTGGCAGGAAGAAGGAACCAAAGGCCATGAACCCACAAACTGTTCCTTCCAAGAAGAAAACAAAATACAAGAGAGAGCCAAATTCAAGATCCGATCATTTCGAGATGCCTGGACACACTGCGTTTGAAAGACTGGAGATCATAGCTAGCAGGAAATACAGACAGAGGAAGACAGTTCCAGAGCTGACCTGTTGCATAAATGAAGGACTGGGAGTAACGGTTAACTCTTGCATTAGAGAGCTGGACAGAAAATGGATGAGAGTTTGCTGCTGTAGAGGTGGAGGGATGCAAGCAGACAGTTCAGAGAAGCAGTGACCATTGAAGTAGCGACGGAAAAGAGATAAAGATGCAACAGTGCGATGAAGAGACAGAGGTTGAAGGGAGCCAGTAAGAGGAGGAGAGGTAATGAGATGAAAAGACTTTGACTCCATTCTGTTGAGAAGAGCTGTATGTGGGGAGCCTCCCCACCCATAAGAGTTGTACTCTATACAGGTGTGTGTGTGTGTGTATTTACCTGATTGTGATATACAGGAAATGAGCTTCGCTCGTGGGGTCCCGTCTCCGTTTCTCAGTAAGTCAAATTTAGCTTTAAACTCATTTAAGTTTTTAGACTGGACGATCTCTTTGTCCAGACTATTCCACAGGTCTATACATCTATAAGGAAAACTATATTTCTTGATATCCATCAAGCAGCTTGATTTCTTGAGTTTCATTCCATGTCCTCTTGTTACTCTCTTATCCCATACAAACAAATCTTCTTTGTCATTTTATCTACTCCCACCATGGTCCTGAACACTGCAATCATGTCTCCTCTCTTTCTCCTTTCTCCTAAGGAAGGCAAATCCAGCTTTTCCAACCTCTCTCTATCAGACAGATCTGCCAGACTGGGGACCATTTTGGTTGCTGTTCTTTGTATTCTCTCAATCTTGTTTATATCCTTCTTTTTGTATGGGGACCACACTACTGCTGCATATTCTAACCTGGGGCGAATCATGGCCACTATCAATTTTTTCATCATCTCCTCATCCATATAATGAAAAGCAACTCTTATCTTGTTAATGTGTTTTTCAGGTGACAAACTATCCTGGGCCAGCACTCCCAAGTCTTTCTCTTCTCTCGCTTTTGTGACTGGTTCATTACCCATCAAATAATTCAAAATGATGGCCTCTTGGTACTTTCACCCATTTCCAATATTTTACATTTCTTTGCATTAAATTTCATTTCCCACATCCGGCTCAAATCGTGTATCCTATCCAGATCCTCCTGCAGCATTTTACAATCCTCCTCAACCTCTACCTTCCTCATGATCTTTGCATCATCAGCAAACAGACTTGCATAACTGTTCACTCCATCTACCATATCATTTACATAAATCAGGAACATTACTGGCACCAACACCGAGCCCTGTGGGACTCCACTTGTTACTTTCCTCGATCCAGACATCCTATCCTTTATTACTGTCCTCATTTGTCTGTCTCTCAAAAAGTCTCTCATCCATTCCAGGAGGTTCCCCCTCAGTCCTCCTATATGCTCTAGTTTCCACATTAGACTTTTATGTGGTACCTTGTCGAAGGCCTTCTCCAAATCTAAATACACACAATCCACCCAACCATCTCTCTCCCGTAGCACGTCAATCGCTCTCGAGTAAAAACTCAACAAGTTGGACACACATGATCTTCCACTTCTAAATCCAAACTGACTATTAGCCAAAATATTCATCTCTTCCAGATATTTTATCCATCTATCTTTCAGAATTCTTTGGCACAATTTTGCGACCATGCTGGTTAGGAACATTGGTCTATAATTCAGGGGTTCTTGCCTGTTTCCACCCTTATAAATTGGTACCACATTTACCCTCTTCCACTCTTGAGGCACCTTCCCCTCTGACAGAGAACACACAGTTAAACTGTGAATCTTATCCGCCAGTTGTCTTCTGCATTCTTTCAGTACCCAATTAGAGATTCCATCTGGTCCTGGGGCTTTCCTTACATCTTGAGTTTCCAGTAATTTATACACTTCCTGTACTTCCACTTTTAAGTCTTTTACAACTACACTTCTAGTCACTCCCTCCCCTTCCACAAACTCACTTTTATTAGTGAAAACTGACTGGAAACGTTTGTTCATTATTTCTGCTTGCACTGCTGCATCTTTATAAACCTCTCCTTCTACTTTCAATTTGGTGATTCCTTCTTTTTGTTTCAGTTTGCCATTGACAAATCTATAAAACAGTTTGGGTTCATCCTTGCATTTGTCTATTATACCTTTTTCAAAATTCCTTTCTTCCTCTCTACGTATTTTTGTGTAATCATTTCTAGTTCTTTTACATTCTTCCTTTGTTATGTTGTTACCTCTCTTTCTCCAATTGTTCCATGTCTTATCTCTCTCTTTTTTTGCTATCATACACCTTCTATTAAACCACTCCTTTTTTCTGTTTTCTTTCCTCCTTACTCTTGGCACAAATTTTTCCATTCCCGAATTATAGATGCCTAGAAAAATATCCCACTTCCTCTGTATCTTTCTTGTTTCTCTGAATTCTCTCCAGTATCTAATTTCATATTTATCACTTCGGCCCTGCCTTCTCCCGTTTCCACGGTATCTACATTTGTTGTTCTTCACTGCTATCATCACTCCTCTTCCTGTTTTTTTCTTTTCTGTCTCTTCTCCACAGTTTGTATTTACCATCTCCCATATGAACATCAATATCTTCTCTTAATTTGGTCTCTGTAAAGCACATAACATCAGGTTCGTGTACCCTCAAAAAATCATTGATTTCTAGCCTTGCCGATATTAACCATCAACATTAGTATATGC
The DNA here is from genome assembly GCF_032717465.1 of Coenobita brevimanus. Lineage (NCBI taxonomy): Eukaryota > Metazoa > Arthropoda > Malacostraca > Decapoda > Coenobitidae > Coenobita > Coenobita brevimanus. Next base: position 12,251,570 of record NC_137046.1, read on the forward strand.
CACATTCCAATTCTTTTTTATGTTTTTTATACACTCTTTTCTCCTTCTCTCCGCTGGTACCACTTCCTTAATTTCTGATCCATGACTCTCCAATAAAACACTGTTTTCTCTTCCTCCGTTCTCTGTTTGTTTTTTGCCTTTGCTTCCTGTACTAACTCCTTTATCTTAGCTCTTTCTTCCTCATTTGCATCTCTCCTTATCCAGATTTTTTAAACCCTTCCTTGTCCGATAATTTTCATGTTCTACTGATAATTTCATTAACTGTTGCTTGGGACTTAAACTTTACCTTCAATGGCCTTGCCCCTCCTTCCTCGTACTTTCCTAACCTAAACACCTCCTCAATCTCTTCTTGAACTGCTTGGTTTTCCTCCATGACTAGTGATATTATTTCTTTAACCTTCCTCAGTTCTTCTCTTTCTCTTTCTGATCTTATTGTCATAAGTTTTTCTTTAATTCCTGAAATTATTACACATTTTTTCTTATCTGCTACATCTCTAACTAAAGATTCTCTACTTCTCTGTACCCTAACCACTTCCTTCTCCACTTTTTCCTTACTTTATTGTTCTAGAATCTCTTTCAAATTTACATTTCCTTCTTCCTGAATTTTCTTCCACCCCTTATGTTGCTCCTTGATTTCTTTAATGTGCTTGTCCTGTATTCTTGATTTATTCATACTCATCTAGTTTATTTTTCATCCTTGTGTGTGTGTGTGTGTGTGTGTGTAATTCACCGGGTCACCGGGTTGGTCAGGATCACTTGATGGTCGTGATCGTCAGCTTTTACCCTCCCGGAAGGGAGCTGAGAGCTCATATAGTCCGATCTAAGGGCAAGGCTGTGACCTTCACACACGCACACACCCATCTCCTTGCTCAAGGGGGACAGTAACCACCCACTTCGTCAGTGAAACTTTTCACAACCTGAGCGAGGCGCGAACTCCCGTCCACCAGTTGGCAGGCGAGAGCGTTACCACTGCACCAGCGAGCGATGTGTGTGTGTGTGTGTGTGTGTGTGTGTGTGTGTGTGTGTGTGTGTGTGTGTGTGTGTGTATGGTCTTTTGAGATGGGTGTTCTGGGTATGTGTTTTGTGTGCTGCTGAAGACACAGGTCCATTGTGAGGTACGGTGTATGTGTGATGGCAGACCTAAGTACCGATTATAAACTAGTGCAAAACATAAGCAGTAACATTAGTACTGTACCTGAAGAAGTGTTTTCTGTTCCTGGCATTCCTTGTTACTGAAGCCCATCCCATTCAGTTCCATGTATGCTAAACTCACCAAGCTGGGCATCTCTACTTCTGTCTGGAGGTGGGTTATAACTTAAATCAGAAATGTTCTTAGAGTAAAATAATTCTCTAAACCTGTCTCATGGAACTAAATATCAATGCCAATCACAGCCCATATTATTTGTATGCTACCATAGCCCAGTTCAGTTACACAATAATATTCACATGACTGGGATGTACGGTGGTCTCCTATTTCATTAACGATCTGGACTACGGCAGGCTAACCTTGGGTCATTCTACACCCAAAAGTGGTTATATGGGACTGGCTGTTATGATACTTAGGTTATAAATACTACATGAACAAAATTTTCAGTATCAATCTGACTATTCCAAAAATAAAAACTGTCAGCATAGTGCTTCATTCTGAAGTTATGAAATTGCAAAATCATATATATGACCAAAAATCTTTAAGTATGGTGTGTAACAACATCAATTATAAAATTTTCATATGACAAACAAATCCTTTAAACAACAACAACCCTTATTTAAAACTTCCCAGATAATAATGCTGCAGGAAACCCGGAATTTGCTTTACATGATGATCTGCTACAGGTATTATCCTATTTATGGTATACATGACTTTCTGTAATCTCTGGAAAAAAAAAAAAAACTTTTTGGTACCTATATTCACTGTCTTCATGTAACTGCAGACATTAGTTTGATTGCTGGCAATATATTTACATTATGGGCCATCCATCCATCCATCATGCAATCCTACATTGCCCCATGAGAAGCATAGGAGCCCGGGGCTAGGCAGTTGGTCCCAACATTTAAGATGAGAGTGACCAGCCTCACTCATTCCTGGGTGGCAATACATGAGCAATCAACCCCAACCATCCCTTGGATATAAACCTTCACCGGCTCGATCCGACTGGAGTGCAATAATTACCCACTAAACCACCAGGTGCCAAAATTTGGTTATATGGTTACCACCCAGTGTAGTAAATGGTTTCCTGGTGTACGGGAAACCATTTGGCTTGTCACTCAGTGTAGAGTCACCCACAGGGAGAAGGAAGAGGAAAGAATGAGGAAAAAAAGACAGAAGAGGAAGTGTAAAGTCACCCGTAGGCAGAAGGACAAGGAAAGAATGAAGGAAAGAAAGACAGAAGAGGATGGAAGGAAAGAAGGATGGAGGAGAGGAAAGGGCAGACACCCAAAAGCAGCACTACATCAAGTGAGTGGATGGTGAGCACCCCCACCACCACTATTATGGGCCACACAGATTAATTATTTATAAACCATGTAAAATATTTAAAGGTATTGTACTGCAAAACCAATATATATTACCAACAATATAACTGCAATCGAAGAAGGTAAGTTACAAAGTGACACCCATTAAGTAATTCTGAAACACTGGTACACTTATGAATTCAGATTAATACCCCAGATAATTTACTGGTGCAATGGGAATACCCTCACTCTTATTTTTCCAAGGTATGACAATTAGTTTTTAAGACAAAAGTTACACAGGTGGACAGTATGAACAAACTACATTTACAAGGGTTGCATAAGCCACACATTTCTGCAGCTATCTGAGTGGTTACAACCAGCTGTAAGTCCATCTGAGTCATCTCTATGCTAAATGTGATACGACTGTTGCCAGCCAGTTTTTTTTTTGTTTTTTTGTTTTTTTTTAAAGTCAAATTTCTTGAACTGTGGTATTTTATGATGATATTTTAGTTTATGCATACAAATGGGAGATGGGAGACAGTATTTGACCACTTTATGTGAATCAGCATGATTTTTCGTGACTTTGCTCAGTTGTTGTAAAAAAAAAAAAAAAAAAAAGTTTTAAGTTATGTCCTGACAAATCTACCTCATATGTAAATAGGACACTATCTGTGTTAGGAATTCAGTTACCATAGAATAACCCTCAGGCCCAAAAGCTAGTAATACCCTACACCATCCCACTGGTGACTCACATAGGCCATGAGAAGTCCCTCCTGGTCCAGCCTGCTCCTCAATGATGCAGTTAGGTGGAATACAGCCACACATTCCATTGCAGAGCGCACACGGGGCGAACCAGAGGCACTAGTGTCCATGCCCAACCCCGCCACACCCTGTCCTGCTCCAGCACCTTGCAACACTTCCAGGCTCTCAGGGTGGTAGTTGACGACCTGTAAACATTTTCCACGTGCTATTCTGCTGTATATATTAACTAGCCAAATTTACTATCTGTAAAAAAAGAAGGAAGTGTAAACAAGGCTGGAAATAGTCCCCATTATAAAAATCAAGACTTTCATTTAATGACAAATCACCTTCATATTTTATATGTAATAACACTTTTTGAGTCATTTTTTTAAAAGCTTTCTCTGGGTATAACAGCAAAGAACATAAAAAGAAAAGTCATTTATAATGAGAATATTAAATTCTCCCTCCTACAGACTTGGTTTAACAGATTTTGGATCACACTGACACAGTCCTGACTCCTCTCTCCCAGCTGTTTGAACTATGACAAGTTAACTGTTTCCATATTTTCTGTTAACAGGTATGGTACTATGTTCTATATGTAGTGCATATCTGGTGCTATTAGTGTAGGGCAAGCATAAAACAATGACATTCAATAGGTTCACAACAATAAATGAATGGGGAAAAAAAACAAAATTAACACCCCTAACTTGTTAACTGTCAGTCTTCTCTCCTTCCCTCTACCCTTTTCCTGCTCCTGTACATTTCTCCTACCCTGTTTTTCCTTTCCTCTTTCTTTCCATTCCTTCTGTTACTTCTATCCCATTCTTTTCCTTCTCCTTTCACATTCTATCTATCTATCTATCTATTGCCAGACGCCTCAATCCCGTTAATCGCCTCCAAGTTTCCTGTCCCCCGCCCTTTCAATACCCTGCTCCCAACTCACACCCCCCCATCCCTCCATCTCATCCTCGGGTCTCCCCTCCCTCTTTCACCCTCCATCCTCTCCACATGGCCAAACCACCTTCAAAAGTTTTAAAAGAAAGCAACAGGACAGGGAATTAGAAGAAATTCAATAAGAAGGAATTTATAAGTTGAGTCCCTCAATATTCTTAAAAGCTGGGACCAACAAATTTTTACATAAGCAGACACAGGCATAAATGGGTCTTATGTGCATACAGTTATTCTCTCTCTCTCTCTTATGATTTATAAATAATTTCTTAATACGGTAGTGTGTATGGTACTGTTTATTCTTTATTATTTAGGCTATTTTGGCAACATTCAGACAAAATGGATGACAGGTTCTATCAGTTCCCTTTTCCCCCAATTTGTCTTTTAGAATGTGGGTCTATTGTACAGTACTTAGTGTAGTATGACTGAGTGTGTATAAGCTCATACCAGGTTGTGGAGACTGGGTTCTTTGTCAGCTGGATGAAGGAGCCACGCAGCCACACAAGGGTCCTCCACTGCCCCACTCACACAGCCCAGTCCTGCTGCTGCTGCTACACCAACCATCTTCTTGGCATCCCACACCTGCACCACACCTCCACCTTCTGTCACACATCACCACACTACATTATTATCACCAAAATTATCATCAGTATCATCACAACTTATCTTGCCCACTTAAGGATGGGATAAATTAGGGACCAGAATGCAAAGAAAAAAATTTGACAGATGGAAAACTAATTCAAAGCATGCCCAGTGAACAGCACGCTTAAAATAATTCAATTGGTATTATTTCTCTGTTACAATAAATCACCTACAAACTAATGCAATCTCACCACTGCACACGACCATACTACATCATGCACCATGCACTTATAGAAGGCTCTGTATCTGACTGTTTTATATCAATCCTACATTTCTGTGCCCAGCTAAGCAAAGGTTCTCTGGTCAGGTCTCTTTTTGCATCAACATATCATTCTTTCATCACTGGATATACTGGTACCAGTATGCCTCCACGTCATCCTGTCCTCTGCCATCATGTTGTCCTGTCTCTTACTCACAAAACCCCTCATTCCACCCACCCACACATAAGACAGCAACACAAGCTCCTTTTCAATGTCCTTCCTATGTCTAAAGGAACCTGACTGCTTTCTCAGAAATGATGTAGACAAAAAAATATCTCTAATAAGATAATGCCATTAATCCCATTGGTCTTCTAACTCTTGCTAACAACTACATGATATTATTCAGCTTTGGAGAGAGATCTGACAATAATGGGGTTAATGAAGTCTTTATCCAAGCCCTTGTTTGGTGAGTCTTTACCTAAGATGAATATAACTGTCACATGCTATCAAGAATAAAAAAGAAAAGACATAATCATATTAAAGGGGTTAATAAAAAAAAAAAAAAAAAAAAATCATACATTCATATAAAAACTCAGGGATATTCTCATGAGATCAGGAGGCTAACTAACACTTCATTGGCAATAAGTTTCTGTAAATGACACATTCATATTTGGCTATTATGTTATTAATACCAACCATGTCAATATCAGGACAAGTATGGCATAAACTGAAAATACATCTATAATGGTGAAATAAGAAAGTATACAGCTAAAGAAAAGGTGTCAGAAAGCATCTAGTGCCAATGAGATTTTGTAACATCTCTTCCTTAGCAATTTACTCTGCACATTACATCTCAATGTTCTCTTGTGTAAGGTGATCCCTTGGCTATCGCCGTTCAGTGGTCTTCATTATCACTGCAAGAAGGAAATCTGCACTCCTTCCACTATCGCTCATTCATCAGCTAAAAAAAAAAAAAATAATAATAATTGTTGCGTACCTAATCCGACAATGATGGTGAAGTATCTGTGGTTTCTGATGGCTCTGAGGGATTCAAAAATAAAGCCCTATTCAAAGAGCTAATCCCAGGTGGTGGAGACCACTAACTCTACACCCCCTAGCCTCGGAACCTCTTACCTACAGCCCATCTCAAGACTCTTTTTTGTAAGTGTTTCTTCCTCACCGTGCCCATTCATCACTTTCAATTAATGTAACCATCTCTATGTGTGTTTCTGATATATACCATGGTATCTATGCATTTAGAGGGTCTAAACTGTTGTAACAGCGAAAATTTGGGCTTCCACTTGGGATGCCTGGTACTAATTAAGGAAAATCCCATAGGTTCTGTGCTTTTGCTATTGTACAATTCCATTATCATGCACCATGTTCAGTACCAGTTATGCACGATACCCAAGGGATCACTGTTCAATATTATTGATGCAAACTATGCTGTAGTGAGATAACAAAATAAATCACTAAGTAAGCAGGACTATAAAGCCTCCTATGCCCTTAGAAGCAATGAACACTCACCATTGTCCAGCAGCTGCCTGACAGCCTCCAGTCGCATCTGCAGGCTCACATCTGCTGTCAGAGGGGGAGTGGCCATACTCACATCCAACGGTTCTGATAAATAAATATGGATCATAGGTACTGTACTGTACAAGTGCTCTATGCAAAGGTCACTTTTTCTTATATTCTTAGCTATTTTTATGTCCACAAGAAACTACATGAACAATCTCTACTAAAATTTCACTGTGCTGGATATCAGTTTTTCCCTTATATACAGCAGCCGCTATGTAGAAAACGTTGCTGTACTTGTGAACCCATTTCTGACTTATAACGAGGCTCCCCAGTACAGTACTGTATTTTGATATAAACCAGATACAGCAAAAACAATCTTTAAAAATAATCTAATCAGTATCAACTACTGTACTGGTTGGAAAGGTTTTTACATAACCACACTGCATATCACAGAATATCTATTTTTAACATTTTAAGTGCTACAATTTAACTCAACAAAATCATCCATTTGCCCTCCACATTCACACACTGCCAGAATGTACTGGATTGAGTATATATAACAGAGCACACATCGTACAAGGAAATAGGGATTACCTTCCAAAATGTTGTGGAAAGTGTTCTGATCCGTTTGTGCACTTCACAGAAAATTACTTCAGTGACTACATAAAGTATATATGTATATGTATGTATGTATGAATATATATATATATATATATATATATATATAGGTTAGGTTCCTGGAGAGGTCGCATTAGTTAAAAACGTGTTTTTTAAACAAAATTTTCCCATAAGAAACAATGGTAATATTGAGGGTTACGTTCCTGGACTCTGGGAAAGTCTGCCCATTTGGGGAGTTATGCTACTCTAAACTTAAAAGCAACAATATTAATTTGAAGGAAAATCCACATAAAAAACAAAAACAGTATATTTGGGGAGAAATAAACAACATTTGAGCCCTAGTTGGGCCGAAATGTTGCTTACTTCTCTCCAAATACATACTGTTTTCATTTTTTACGTGGATTCTCTTTCAATTCTGCTTCATTCACGGCATTGTGAAAGTTCCTCAACATTATTAATGCATTAGTAGGTCATAAAAACACTACAGTAATAGCAACATTTTCATTACAGTAAGTAGGTCACAAACAATAACAACACAGCCTCATTTCATCTATGCATCACTCGTCGTCTGCTGCTGTCCCTCCTTACCCCTCTACCCCACCTCCTGCTGCTCGCCACCCTAAATCTGTTGTCCTTCCTCGCTCTGCTGTCCTTCCTCTTCCTCTTCCTCTGATTCCCGTGCTACTGGTGATGAAGATAACTCCTTTAAGTTTTCTGTCTTCTTCATAAAGAACTGCTCTATCTTGGTCTGAGTGGTTTTCTTCTTTCTGTTCTGCAGCATCAAGTTGTAACAATATAGATCTACCATCACTTTGCTAGCCAAATTTTTTCCGAAAATGAGCCAAATTGCTCAGAATGGGGCCAAACTTCAGTCAAGTCATCACTTGACTGAAGTTTGGCCCCATTCTGAGCAATTTGGCTCATTTTCGGAAAAAATTAATGGGGCCAAACTTCAGTCAAGTCATCACTTGACTGAAGTTTGGCCCCATTCTGAGCAATTTGGCTCATTTTCGGAAAAAATTTGGCTAGCAAAGTGATTTTCGAATATTATAGTTCGAATAAAACAAGTTTAAGCAAAAGACAAATAAAAAATTGTATTTATGCATAAACTGCCACACACGGTCTATCAGCTTGGGACTGTCCAAGGCACGCGCAGCTAATTTGAAACCATCACATATGTGTAAAGTCGCGTTAAATCGAGAAACCCTTGTTAGTTAAACATATCTCCTTAAATATTTGCTCGTGTTAAAACGAAAACGCGTTTTTTAAACTCGTGTTAGTTGAGAGGTAACTGTATATATATATATATATATATATATATATATATATATATATATATATATATATATATATATATATATATATATATATATATATATATATATATATATATAATTATATATATATATATATATATATATATATATATATATATATATACATATATTATATATATATATATATATATATATATATATATATATATATATACATATATATATATATATATATATATATATATATATATATATATATATATATATATTTTATATATATATATATATATATATATATATATATATATATATATATATATACACAGTAGGCTCGCACAGTGCGCGAGAGATTGGGCAGTCCACAACCTCGCACAGTGTTAATTCGCACACTGTGAATACATAATCTTATGGGAAAAATTACATATAGGCGGTACCCCCTCATACCTGGACAGTTTTTGGCCCTTAAAGACATAATAAAGGTCAAAATTTTCAGACATTGTACTACAGCTACAGCCACAATAACAAAAATAAGAGCAATCACCTTAACAACAGTAGACAACAGGCCTGATGGGCTTAAATAACAGGGGTTCCAAGGCGCGGCAACACTTACAGCGCTGCATTCCCCGCCGCACCAACACTTCCCTCCACAGACTCCTCTTGAGCACCTTCCCCACAAGCCTCAAAGTCACTCACTTCAGCCATAAACCCCTCAAAGTCCAATGCTGACACTTCTGACATTGCATCCTCTTCATCCTCAACAGGAACAGGAGCAGACGATGTCGATGGTTCCGCAATTTCACCAATTTCAGCCCGCTGTGTGTAGCTTGTTATGAGTGTCTGTCTTCTCCTATTTATTTCTTCTCTGTGCCTGTGTAGAAACGGAAGAGTTTGTCGATACCAACCAGAACTGCCTCCGTTCTTAGGCTGCTCACTTCCTGTTCCTTCACCTCTTCCTTGAGCTTATCCATGGCAGCAAGGATCTTGCTTATCTTGACATACACAGCTCTGTATTCCCTTCCATCACACTAGGCTGCTCAACTGGACTCTGCCTGGCGTCAGGCTCTGCATCAGCCTCGTCTATCCGTTGCAACACTTCCTCGGGAGGCTGTTCCTCATCAGCAGAGTGCATTTCCTGTATGTCCACCAACGTAACATCCTCAAAACCTGGTACAGCTTGTGCTGCTGTCAGTGTTGCTGCCTCAGCCTTGGCCAGTGGTTGAATGGCCGTCTCCTGGGTCATGCATAAGTGAGGCATGAGCATTCGCCAGCATGGTTCACTGTTGGAGGTGTAATCTGGTGTCATGCTTTTAGGAGAAAGTCAACTGCATCTTCCACTGTAAAACAATGCTAAAATACCTCGACAGTCAGGTCACCTGTGGCGGGTTAGGATACAGCTGCTGGCGGAGATGGTACGGGAGCAGGTGCCTCATCGAGGTCTTCATCGTGATCTTCTTGTAGGGCATGAAGCTCCTCTTGTGTGTTGGTCTTCCTGCGTAGGTAGTCGTACACTTGCTTATGGTAGAAGTGCTTCACAGTGGTGTCTGATCCAGTGGCTGCATTAGTGACGTTGTC